>NC_044401.1:40019170-40656213 GCF_006542625.1 Nomascus leucogenys | reverse complement strand
TATCCAGGCTTGAGGGTGGGGCCTTTGCATGGGAACCTTCCTCTTCTACCGTATTTCCCTGTCTCCTCTCCATATCACGTGCACATGTAGTCTTAAACCAGCTTAATAAGTTGTACTATTGTAGAAACAATTTTACTTTTTTAATGTATGGGCAAAAATAATAACTGCCAATTATATTTCAAAGATAAGGAACTCACTTTGATGAAGATAAGTCAAATATTGAAATATATAGAAAGGTTCTCACTTGAAACATGCGTGAGATCAGGGTTACAGGGAATAAGAATGTGTTAGTTTCCTGTGGCGACTGTAACAATTTACTACGAAATGAGTGGCTTAAAACAACAGAAATGCATTATCTTACAGTTTTGGGGACTGGAAATTTGAAATCAAGTGCCACACTCCCTCTGAATGCTCTGAGGAAGGATCCTTCTTTGTGTCTCCAGTTTCTGGTGCCCTCAGGCATTCTTTGGTTGGGCTGCGTAACTGCAGTCTCTGCCTTCTCTTTACACACTGTCTTCGCTTTTTTTCTGTCTTCACATGGTGCTCTTCCTGCATCTCTCTCTGCCTCTTTCTTATTTTATTTTATTTTGAGACGGAATTTCGCTCTTGTTGCTCAGGCTAGAGTGCAATGGCGCGATCTCAGCTCACTGCAACCTCCACCTCCCAGGTTCAAGCGATTGTCCTGCCTCAGCCTCCCCAAGTAGTTGGGATTACAGGTGACCGCCTGGCTAATTTTTGCATTTTTAATGGAGACGGGTTTTCACCACATTGGCCAGGCTGGTCTCGAACTCCTGACCTTGTGATCTGCCTGCCTTGGCCTCCCATAGTGCTGGGATGACAGGGTGAGCCACCATGCCCAGACCTTTTTTACTATAAGACTCCAGTCTTATTGTATTAAAGGACCACCTACCCAAGTATGACTTCATCTTAACTTGATTATGCCTGCAAAGACTCTATTGCGAATGTGGTCACATTTATAGGTACTGGGATTTAGAATTTCAATATATCTTTTTGAGGAACACAGTCTCACTCATAAAGAAGAAAATATATATTTTTAAAATTTTTATATTATTTCTTTTTGGAATAAGATAATTTTAATGCTAGCCTTTTTTGCATGAAATTAATGTAGCAGTACTCATCAGAAAACAATTATTTGGCATTTTTAAGTTTTTGACATTCTAAATAATGTTGCAGTATTCTTGAACTGATACAGAATTCAAGAATTCTGTAATCCATTGATGAAACCATTCAAGAATTCCAGAATCCATTGATGAAAGAAGAAAAAAATAGACAAACAGCTCAAACCAAGGCTATGCATTATGTGGGACCAGTTCATTAATAGTACATAGTATTTTTTCTGCTTTCATTAATGGATTGGCGATTTCAAGGACACTAACTAACCTTTGCATCATAAACATTTTGTACCCATAAACTACAAATAAAGAATGTAGTTTAACAATTGTATGCAAGTATGGGCATAGTATTAATTGAATTGATTTATTTGGCAATGCAAACTGTAGTTATAAATAATATAAAGACTATTTTTATTTATGTTTTGTTTTTCTCACTTACCACTTATCTGCTTCTCTAATCGTCTCTCTTATAAGAGATCTAAAATTTTGAAGGAGTTTGGGATATGGGAGCATTTAACTGGACAATTACTTCTTTTTGTATTTTAGTTAGTCAGAATCATTCTAAAATAGGATAAATTTTATATGATACCAAAAATCCATTCAGGCAGTCACATTTTTCATAGTAAGCATCAATTTAAACTAACTCTTCTATATGACATAAGTCAGAATTAGAGTTTTGATCTGAATTATGTATTTAGATACTTAAATACCTCTCATTAACTTATGATTTTTGCTAATGCTTCTATCTTTTGTTCACATTAGCCATCATTTTATCTTTAAGATATGCATAGGAATGTACATAAGTGGAGTCATAACATCATTTTTAGATAAAGGTTAAAAATGAGACTGTAATTCGTTTTTAACATATTTGTATGTTGTGGCTGTACAAAATCCGAAAGTATTTTCACTGTCCAATGGGGATGATGTGCAGCTCCCAAAATGGAAATAGAGGTAAGTTCCAGTGATCATAAAAGGACAGTTATAAGCTTTTAGTGTGCAGCAGTTTTAAGAGTATCCTCAGTTAATGTGAGGCAATCGCAGATTCACTGCATCTGAGTTTAAACCTCTCACTACTTTGAGTGAAGTCTGTTAATGATACGCATTCCATGCAGCTGACATTTTAAGATCCTTGCTGCTTTTCAAAACGTGTGGGCACTAAAGATGTCTTCTTACTCTTGAGAATTGATTTCATACACAACAGGAGCTTGTGATGGATTCGCTCCCACTGTGGGAATTGTCTGTGAATATCCGAGGGCAGGAATTGGCTCAGATAAAGGATCTATGCTGAGCGCTGTCCTGTAAAGAGTAAGATGTGCGCATTAGAACTAGCTGATGCCGAGTTTAATTCCCAGTCTCTTTTGTGATTCTAAACCATTTGACAAGCCTCTGCCTAGTGTGAGCAGACTGATCAGGAAATTTATTCATTTTATGACCTTGTCTACTCATTTATAGCTCTTAAAAAAGTACCTCACCTGGAACTCAAAGCTCCCTAAGAATTTAAAAGTTATGAATATATTTCTTTCATCTATAAAACTACATTTTGCTTTGGATAAAATAGCATTTGAGGAGAATGTCATGTTAGTGCGATTGATCAAGCTCTATGTTACATAGATACATCATAAATTGCTTTTATAATAAATTTATATTTTCTTTTGTTTTAAAGGACATGGGGATTGAATTGCAACCAATAGGTACAGTTACACAAGCTGGCATGGTCAATAGCATGTGGATAGCTGATAACAAACAGTGCTAGAATTGTCAGTGTGTTTTCATTGACTCCTGACCTGTTAAAACTTAGCTCCTGAAGACCCATTAGACTGGACAAAATATACCCATTTGAACAGACAGAACTAATAGGCAGATACTATTATTATAAAGCCATAAATGACCAATCAGTCTCATATGTGTTTGAAGATAGACTACAGATTATGGTCCTATGACTTATGACACAATTACTGGGTTATTTTTGTAATTTGAAATTTGGGTTTTAAGAAAACCATATTTTCTTATTTCTTGAGGAGAAGAAAGAAAACCGATACGGTTGGTCATAGCAGGTAATGAGAAAAATGACAGAAGATGAGTTCAGAGAGAAAGGCATGTCCAGATGACACTGGACTGTGTAGGTTAAAATAACGTTCTTGGACTTCATTTTATCTGCAAAAAGAAGCCACTGGACTGCTTTAAATAATAACCCGATATGTTTCATATATTTTTGAGAGATCATTATGGTTGATGTATTACAAAAAATTCTGCTTCATTTCTGACGATTTATAAAATGATTTCAAGAAACAGATCTCACATGTGATTCTTTGAAAAGCAGGCATGGCGATCTTCTAAAGTAAATAAAGTTTTTTGTACAGATATTCATCTATTAACAACTTTATTCCAGAATTATCTGGTAATGTTAATTTCTTATAGCCAATATGAACAGTAGTGAAGAAAATGGAACTCAGTTATTTTTGTTTCATGATCTATGAATCTAAGACCAAATAAATTATAAAAAATAATTATTTATTTGCCTTAGATAATCAAAAAACATCTCTGTTGCTGATTATCAAAATATTTATATTGCAAAAAGGTTAATGGATTAGTGCCACATAAAAACATCTTAACTGAAGGCAAAATTGCATAACAGTATTTTACTTTTGCAATGCCATCTAATTTTCAATAGGTTCAAGGTAAAAAAAGCAATAAAATGGAAATGGCAATAAACATAATTCATTAGGCACACACTCCACTCTATGAGATGATGCAATGAATGTCTTTAGACAATTCATTTCTTTCCTGGTTGGTCATTTAATGGTAGAACCAGTGGGCTGATGATAACGTGGGTATGCCATATTGACAACTGAGGCAAATTAATATAGCGGAAAGAACACTTGTTTGAGATTTAGGAAGCCTTGATCAGCCTATTCAACTAGAGAGTTGCACAAAAACCATGTTTGTGGAGTTAGTTTCCTAATCTACAAAATTAGAGGATTGAAGTAGATAGTAGATACAAAATGCTGGTCCAAGGATGAATGTCAGGCTGGCCTTATCAGAATTATTTGGATAAATTTTGAATATAATTGATTCCCAGATTCTTCACTCAGAAATACTTATTATGTCCAGAGTGGGGTTCGGGGACAGAGATTTGTAAAAATCACCCAGGTGATTTTATGTGTAGGTATCTTTTACAAGAGAGGGAATGTATGACCCCCAAAAGATCTTTCTTTTTAAATGAAAAAAAACTTTGGGCCAGGCGCGGTGGCTCAGGCCTGTAATCCCAGCACTTTGGGAGGCCGAGGCGGGTGGATCACGAGGTCAGGAAATCGAGACCATCCTGGCTAACATGGTGAAACCCCATCTCTACTAAAAATACAAAAAATTAGCCGGGCGTGGTTGTGGGCACCTGTAGTCCCAGCTACTCTGGAGGCTGAGGCAGGAGAATGGCGGGAACCTGGGAGGCAGAGCTTGCAGTGAGCCGAGATCGCGCCCCTCACTCCAGCCTGGGAGACAGAGCGAGACTCCGTCTCGAAAAAAAAAAGAAAAGAAAAGAAAAAAAGAAAATAACCTTGAATTCTGTGTTTCTCTAGGCTGTTTCCAAGAATCTTTACATTATAAATTAGGCTACATTACATTTGTGGATTTGGTACTAAAGCTCAAGATTTTCTTTCTCTTGCTTTGGAGGTCAGCTTATGCTTTTTCTAGTTAGCAGCATCCTGCACAGACATTTTTACAAATATCTCAATTTTCCTCCTTCATTGTAGAAAATGGCCTAAAAATTTGCATGCATTTTAGCCTAGCCATTTTCTTCTACTAACTATTCCTAAATTATGTTCAAAAATGTATACATAATTAATGTTCTTCAACATATTTTGTAATAGTAATTAATTTAAAACATCACAAATATCTACAAACAAGACATAGGTTAAAATAATTTTATGGTAATATAGTATTGTTAAAAATTGTCATATAACAATACAATATACTCTACAGGACTTAAAATTTCTGTTCTAGAATGATATTTATTGACGTAAAAAGTATTCACCATATATTGCTTGGTAAAGAAACATCAAATGGTATTCCCCTATGTTTCTAAAGAAAATATGAGAAACAAAATCTCACAAATTTTTTTTTATTATACTTTAAGTTTTAGGGTACATGTGCACAACGTGCAGGTTTGTTACATATGTATACATGTGCCATGTTGGCATGCTACACCCATTAACTCGTCATTTAGCATTAGGTATATCTCCTAATGCTATCCCTCCCCCCACCCCCACTCCACAACAGGCCCCGCTGTGTGATGTTCCCCTTCCTGTGTCCATGAGTTCTCATTGTTCAATTCCCACCTATGAGTGAGAATATGAGGTGTTTGGTTTTTTGTCCTTGCGATAGTTTGCTGAGAATGATGGTTTCCAGCTTCATCCATGTCCCTACAAAGGATATGAACTCACCATTTTTTATGGCTGCATAGTATTCCATGGTGTATATGTGCCACATTTGCTTAATCCAGTCTATTATTGTTGGACATTTGGATTGGTTCCAAGTCTTTGCTATTGTGAATAGTGCCGCAATAAACATATGTGTGCATGTGTCTTTATAGAAGCATGATTTATAATCCTTTGGGTATATACCCAGTAATGGGATGGCTGGGTCAAATGGTATTTCTAGTTCTAGATCTCTGAGGAATCGCCACACTGACTTCCACAATAATTGAACTAGTTTACAGTCCCACCAACAGTGTAAAAGTGTTCCTATTTCTCTACATCCTCTCCAGCACCTGTTGTTTCCTGACTTTTTAATGATTGCCATTCTAACTGGTGTGAAATGGTATCTCATTGTGGTTTTGATTTGCATTTCTCTGATGGCCAGTGATGATGAGCATTTTTTCATGTGTCTTTTGGTTGCATAAATGTCTTCTTTTGAGAAGCGTCTGTTCATATTCTTTGCCCACTTGTTGATGGGGTTGTTTGTTTTTTTCTTGTAGATTTGTTTGAGTTCATTGTAGATTCTGGATATTAGCCCTTTGTCAGATGGGTAGATTGCAAAAATTTTCTCCCATTCTGTAGGTTGCCTGTTCACTCTGATGGTAGTTTCTTTTGCTGGGCAGAAGCTCTTTAGTTTAACTAGATCCCATTTGTCAATTTTGGCTTTTGTTGCCATTGCTTTTGGTGTTTTAGACATGAAGTCCTTGCCCATGCCTATGTCCTGAATGGTATTGCCTTGGTTTTCTTCTAGGGTTTTTATGGTTTTAGGTCTAACATTTAAGTCTTTAATCCATCTTGAATTAATTTTTGTATAAGGTGTAAGGAAGGGATCCAGTTTCAGCTTTCTACATATGGCTAGCCAGTTTTCCCAGCACCATTTATTAAATAGGGAATCCTTTCCCCATTTCTTGTTTTTGTCAGGTTTGTCAAAGATCAGATAGTTGTAGATATGCGGCATTATTTCTGAGGACTCTGTTCTGTTCCATTGATCTATGTCTCTGTTGTGGTACCAGTACCATGCTGTTTTGGTTACTGTAGCCTTGTAGTATAGTTTGAAGTCAGGTAGCGTGATGCCTCCAGCTTTGTTCTTTGGGCTTACGATTGACTTGGCGATGCGGGCTCTTTTTTGGTTCCATATGAACTTTAAAGTAGTTTTTTCCAATTCTTTGAAGAAAGTCATTGGTAGCTTGATGGGGATGGCATTGAATCTATAAATTACTTTGGGCAGTATGGCCATTTTCACGATATTGATTCTTCCAACCCATGAGCATGGAATGTTCTTCCATTTGTTTGTATCCTCTTTAATTTCATTGAGCAGTGGTTTGTAGTTCTCCTTGAAGAGGTCCTTCACATCCCTTGTAAGTTGGATTCCTAGGTATTTTATTCTCTTTGAAGCAATTGTGAATGGGAGTTCACTCATGATTTGGCTCTCTGTTTGTCTGTGATTGGTGTACAAGAATGCTTGTGATTTTTGTACATTGATTTTGTATACTGAGACTTTGCTAAAGTTGCCAATCAGCTTAAGGAGATTTTGGGCTGAGACGATGGGGTTTTCTAGATACACAATCATGTCATCTGCAAACAGGGACAATTTGACTTCCTCTTTTCGTAATTGAATACCCTTTATTTCCTTCTCCTGCCTGATTGCCCTGGCCAGAACTTCCAACACTATGTTGAATAGGAGTGGTGAGAGAGGGCATCCCTGTCTTGTGCCAGTTATCAAAGGGAATGCTTCCAGTTTTTGCCCATTCCATATGATAATGGCTGTGGGTTTGTCGTAGATAGCTCCTATTATTTTGAGATACATCTCATCAATACCTAATTTATTGAGAGTTTTTAGCATCAAGGGCTGTTGAGAGTTTTTAGCATGTCTATTAGGTCCGCACTGCACCAACTGAGTTCAGTTCCTGGATATCCTTGTTAACTTTCTGTCTCGCTGATCTGTCTAAAGGCCTTTTCTGCATCTATTGAGATAATCATGTGGTTTGTGTCATTGGTTCTGTTTATATGCTGCATTACATTTATTGATTTGCATATGTTGAACTAGCCTTGCATCCCAGGGATGAAACCCACTTGATCATGGTGGATAAGCTTTTTGATGTGCTGCTGGATTTGGTTTGCCAGTATTTTGTTGACGATTTTTGCACTGATGTTCATCGGGGATATTGATCTAAAATTCTCTTTTTTTGTTGTGTCTCTGCCAGGCTTTGTTATCAGGATGATGCTGGCCTCATAAAATGAATTAGGGAGGATTCCTTCTTTTTCTGTTGATTGGAATAGTTTCAGAAGGAATGGTACCAGCTCCTCCTTGTACCTCTGGTAGAATTCGGCTGTGAATCCATCTGGTGCTGGACTTTTTTTGGTTGGTAAGCTATTAGTTGTTGCCTCAATTTCAGAGCCTGTTATTGTTCTATTCAGAGATTCAACTTCTTCCTGGTTTAGTCTTGGGAGGGTGTATGTGTCGAGGAATTTATCCATTTCTTCTAGATTTTCTAGTTTATTTGTGTAGAGGTGTTTATAGTATTCTCTGATGGTAGTATATCTGTGGGATCGGTGGTGATATCCCCTTTATCATTTTTTATTGCGTCTGTTAGATTCTTCTCTATTTTCTTCTTTATTAGTCTTGCTAGCAGTCTATCAGTTTTGTTGATCTTTTCAAAAAACCAGTTCCTGGATTCATTGATTTTTTGAAGGGTTTTTTGTGTCTCTATTTCCTTCAGTTCTGCTCTGATCTTAGTTATTTCTTGCCTTCTGCTAGCTTTTGAATGTGTTTGCTCTTGCTTCTCTAGTTCTTTTAATTGTGATGTTAGGGTATCAATTTTAGATCTTTCCTGCTTTCTCTTGTGGGCATTTAGTGCTATAAATTTCCCTCTGCACATTGCTTTGAACATATCCCAGAGGTCCTGGTATGTTGTGTCTTTGTTCTCGTTGGTTTCAAAGAACATCTTTGTTTCTGCCTTCATTTCATTATGTACCCAGAAGTCATTCAGGAGCAGGTTGTTCAGTTTCCGTGTAGTTGAGCGATTTTGAGTGAGTTTCTTAATCCTGAGTTCTAGTTTGATTGCACTGTGGTCTGAGAGACAGTTTGTTATAATTTCTCTTCTTTTACATTTGCTGAGGAGTGCTTTACTTCCACCTATGTGGTCAATTTTGGATTAGGTGTGGTGTGGTAGTGAAAAGAATGTATATTCTGTTGATTTGGGGTGGAGAGTTCTGCATATGTCTATTAGGTCCACTTGGTGCAGTGCTGAGTTCTGTTCCTGGATATCCTTGTTAACTTTCTGTCTCACTGATCTGTCTAAAGTTGACAGTGGGGTGTTAAAATCTTCTATTATTATTGTGTGGGAGTTTAAGTCTCTTTGTATGTCTCTAAGGACTTGCTTTATGAATCTGGGTGCTCCTGTATTGGGTGCATATATATTTAGGATAGTTAGTTCTTCTTGTTCAATTGATCCCTTTACCATTATGTGATGGCCTTCTTTGTCTCTTTTGATCTTTGTTGATTTAAAGTCTGTTTTATCAGAGACTAGGATTGCAACTCCTGCCTTTTTTTGTTTTCCATTTGCTTGGTAGATCTTCCTCCATCCCTTTATTTTGAGCCTATGTGTGTCTCTGCATGTGAGATGGGTTTCCTGAATACAGCACACTGATGGGTCTTGACTCTTTATCCAGTTTGCCAGTCTGTATCTTTTACTTGGAGCATTTAGCCCATTTACATTTAAGGTTAATATTGTTATGTGTAAATTTGATCCTGTCATTATGATGTTAGCTGGTTATTTTGCTTGTTAGTTGATGCAGTTTCTTCCTAGCCTCGATGGTCTTTACAATTTGGCATGTTTTTGCAGGGGCTGGTACCGGTTATTCCTTTCCATGTTTAGTGCTTCCTTCAGAAGCTCTTTTAGGGCAGGCCTTGTGGTGACAAAATCTCTCAGCGTTTGCATGTCTGTAAAGTATTTTATTTGTCCTTCACTTATGAAGCTTAGTTTGGCTGGATATGAAATTCTGGGTTGAAAATTCTTTTCTTTAAGAATGTTGAATATCGGCCCCCACTCTCTTCTGGCTTGTATAGTTTTGGAGAGAGATCAGCTGTTAGTCTGATGGGCTTCCCTTTGTGGGTAACTCAACCTTTCTCTCTGGCTGCCCTTAACATTTTTTCCTTCATTTCAACTTTGGTGAATCTGACAGTTATGTGTCTTGGGGTTGCTCTTGTCGAGGAGTATCTTTGTGGCGTTCTCTGTATTTCCTAAATTTGAATATTGGCCTGCCTTGCTAGATTGGTGAAGTTCTCTTGGATAATATCCTGCAATGTTTTCCAACTTGGTTCTATTCTCCCCGTAACTTTCGGGTACACCAATCAGACGTAGGTTTGCTCTTTTCACGTAGTCCCATATTTCTCAGAGGCTTTGTTCGTTTCTTTTTATTCTTTTTTCTCTAAACTTCTCTTCTCGCTTCATTTCATTCATTTGATCTTCCATCACTTAGACCCTTTCTTCCAGTTGATCGAATCGGCTACTGAGGCTTGTGCATTCATCACGTAGTTCTCGTGCCATGGTTTTCAGCTCCGTCAGGTCCTTTAAGGGCTTCTCTGCTTTGGTTATTGTAGTTAGCCATTCGTCTAATGTTTTTTCAAGGTTTTTAACTTCTTCGCCAAGGGCTCGAGCTTCCTCCTTTAGCTCAGAGTAGTTTGATCGTCTGAAGCCTTCTTCTCTCAGCTCGTCAAAGTCATTCTCCATCCAGCTTTGTTCTATTGCTGGTGAGGAACTGCGTTCCTTTGGAGGAGGAGAGGCGCTCTGATTTTTAGAGTTTCCAGGTTTTCTGCTCTGTTTTTTCCCCATCTTTGTGGTTTTATCTACCTTTGGTCTTTGATGATGGTGATGTACAGTTGGGGTTTTGGTGTGGATGTCCTTTCTGTTTGTTAGTTTTCCTTCTAACAGTCAGGACCCTCAGCTGCAGGTCTGCTGGAGTTTGCTGGAGGTCCACTCCAGACCCCGTTTGCCTGGGTACCAGCAGCGGAGGCTGCAGAACAGTGGATACTGGTGAACAGCAAGTGCTGCTGCCTGATTGTTCATCTGGAAGTTTTGTCTCAGAGGAGTACCCAGCCTTGTGAGGTGTCAATCTGTCCCTACTGGAGGGTGCCTCCCAGTTAGGCTACTTGGGGGTCAGGGACCCACCTGAGGAGGCAGTCTGTCCGTTCTGAGATCTCCAGCTGCGTGGTGAGGGAACCACTACTCTCTTCAAAGCTGTCAGACAGGGACATTTAAGTCTGCAGAGGTTTCTGCTGCGTTTTGTTTGGCTATGCCCTGTCCCCAGAGGCAGGCAGGCCTCCTTGAGCTGCAGTGGGCTCCACGCAGTTCGAGCTTCCTGGCCGCTTTGTTTACCTACTCAAGTCTGGGCAATGGCGGACGCCCGTCCCCCAGCCTGGCTGCTGCCTTGCAGTTTGATTTCAGACTGCTGTGCTAGCAATGAGCGAGACTCCGTGGGCATAGGACCCTCCGAGCCAGGCACAGGATATAATCTCCTGGTGTGCCATTTGCTAAGACTGTTAGAAAAGTGCAGTATTAGGGTGGGAGTGACCCGATTTTCCAGGTGCCGTCTGTCACCCCTTTGACTAGGAAAGGGAATTCCCTGACCCCTTGCGCTTCCCAGGTGAAGCGATGCCTCACCCTGCTTCAGCTCACGCTCACTGTGCTGCATCCACTGTTCTGAACCCACTGTCCGACACTCCCCAGTGAGATGAACCTGGTACCTCAGTTGGAAATGCAGAAATCACCCGTCTTCTGTGTCATTCACGCTGGGAGCTGTAGACTGGAGCTGTTCCTAGTCGGCCATCTTGGCTCCACCCCACAAATAATTTTGTTAAACAACCTAATGCAAAAGTAATTTAATATTAAGCTACTTCTATCTCTAAAGAGATGGAATTACAAAATATTATTTTGTTTTTATTTAGACTGCCATATTTTTTCAAAATATATGTTTATTGCTTATATTACTGTATTTAAAAAAAATCACTCTTAGCAAGTGTGTCAGATAGATTAGGGAGACCAGTGCATAAAGCTGCTTTTATTCTTCTCAACCTAAAAATGTAAAGATCCATTTCAAGACACCATGTAATTGATGTTAGAGCTTCAAGGGACAGGACAGAGCTTGTCAAGGGAAAATTAGAGTGGTAAAGCTGACACCCATACATGCAAGGCCCTTACTCTTTTCTTTTCTTTTCTTTTATTTCTTTCTTTCCTTTTTCTCCTTCCTTCCTTCCTTCTTCTTTTCTTTTCCTTTCTGGAGTCTCACTCTGTTGCCCAGGCTGGAGTGCAGTGGTGTGATCTCAGCTCACTGCAACCTCTGCCTCCTGGGTTCAAGCAATTCTCCCACCTCAGCCTCCCAAGTAGCTGAGACCACAGGTGCACATCACCATGCCTAGCTACTTTTTGTATTTTTAGTAGAGATGGAGTTTCACCATGTTGGCTAGGCTAGTCTCAAACTCCTGACCTCAGGTGATCCACCTGCCTTGGCCTCCCAAACTGCTGGAATTACAGGCGTGAGCCATCATGTCCGGCTGATTTTTCTACTGTCAACTTGAAAATAAGCATACTTAATGTCAGCATGGACCTGATTTAGCCATGTAACACTTGGCTGCTGAAAAAGCATGATGATGTGTTTTTTGCTCCTGGTCATCTTCTGTCAATAATTCTTTATTTTGTCCTAGTTTCATGTTGTAATTAATGGAATTATATTTGAGGAGCTCAAAATGAAATGCTTAATTATATTCAGCTGCAATTATAGCGATTAATTGATCTAAACTTATTAGCATGACACCTAAAGGAAACCAGTTATATAAAAATTGTAGGAGGCAATACTTTGAGTATGACACTCATGTGAGCTAGCTATATAGATTAATTCTATTTTATTAAATTGACTAAGTTTTACAGCTTTTAGAATTCATATTGGAAACTCAGGGTCTAGACTAAACTCTTATTTTATAAACAAGGACAAAAGAACCCAAAAAAGTAAATGAAATATTACAGACAGGAATAGTTCTCCCTCAAATGAGATTATCTCATTATTTTGAAATTATTTATGTATTTCCCAGTTTGGATACATTGTCACCTCCTGATTATCCATGCCAAAGATAGCTTTAAATCTCAAAAAAGAGGTTTTATCAAATCTATATGCATTTCCCAAATCCCAAGAAAATTATGAGTCATAGTTTAGAGAGCATAGACATCCTGTTTCAGTTAACACTTTGTGGGGTCTAATCGTCATGCATGGATGTGTTCAATCCCCTTGCTCTGGATGCTTTCACTGGACTGGGTATTAAAAGGCAAATTCTTCAAACTCTGTGCCTCTACCATGCCTGCCCACCTCATTTCTTTAATATGCCAACCTCCTTCTCATACTAATGTATTTTGTACATTTCTGCCTGGAATTTTCTCGATCCTTAGGCTTTTCTTGTTTAATTCCTACCATCCTTCATAGCTCAGCTGAAATTATACTTTCTTTCTTTTTTTTTTTTTTTTTTTTTTTTTTTTTTTTTTTTTTTTTTGAAAATGTAGTCCCACTCTGTAACCCAAGCTAGAGTGCAGTGGCGTGATCTTGGCTCATACAACCTCCGCCTCCCGGGTTCAAGCAATTCTCTGCCTCAGCCTCTCAAGTAGCTGGGATTACAGGCACCCACCAGCATGCCCGGGTAATTTTTGTATTTTTTAGTAGAGATGGGGTTTCACCATCTTGGCCAGGCTGGTCTTGAACTCTTGACCTTGTGACCCACCTGCGTTGGCCTTCCAAAGTGCTGGGATTACAGGAGTGACCCACCGTGCCCGGCCTGAAATTATGCTTTCCCGTAGAGGAAGTATAGTTAGGTTATCATGTCACCCTCTTCTTTTCCATTGTAAGTATTCTGCAGTTTGTAGTGATACATTTATCTGTGACTGACTAATGCGTCTGACTTTTCCTTCAGAATGGAAGTGCTACAATATCAAGAGCTGCACATTTTCACTTAACATTCTACATCCAGAATTCAACACAGAACACAGCACATTGAAAGTATTTCATTCAATGTTCTTGAATGAGTGGAGTTTTCATCTTTCTAATATCTTTAGCGGTATGCTTGATCGATTTTTGTTTGTTGTTTGTTTGTTTGTTGAGATGGAGTCTTGCTCTTGTCGCCCAGGCTGGAGTGCAGTGGTGCAATCTCTACTCACTGCAACCTTTGCCTTCTGGGTTCAAGTGATTCTCCTGCCTCAGCCTCCTGAGTAGCTGGGATTACAGGTGCCTACCACCACGCCCCGCCAACTTTTGTATTTTTAGTAGAGATGGGGGTTTCACCATGTTGGCAAGGCTGGTCTCGAACTCCGGACCTCAAGTCATCTGCCCGCCTCAGCCTCCCAGAGTGCTGAGATTACAGACAGGCGTGAGCCACCGCACTTGGCCTCAACATCTTTTTAGATACAGTGCCCATTATTGCTCCTTTTCATCTGTCTGGTAGTTCTCCTTCTTTTGCAATTTGGTTAAATGATTATAACCAAACTCATTAAGCTTTATTTTATATGTAAAATTTTGAGATAATCATCTTGACTGTATATATATATATATCTGTGTGTATATATATATCTGTGTGTATATATATGTGTGTGTATATATATCTGTATATATAATCTGTACATATATGTGTGTATATATGTATATATACGTATATATGTATATATACATATACATATATGTATGTATATATATATCTCACCTGAGTGCTTTCTTTTGTTGGTAGTGTTTCACTGAGACATTAAAGATTTGAATTGTTGTTCTGCTTTTTACTATTGACCGTGGGCCTTAAGGAAGTCATTTAGCTCCTGTTAGCATCAGTTTGCTGATTTGTAAAATGGTTAAACAGTAGTATTTGCCCTCTACAAGTCACAAAGCTATTGTGAAGATCGAATCACATATGACATTCAAAAATGCTTTGCAAATGTTAGACCTTTACTAATTTCAGTCCATATCAAAAATCCACATTGTGTAGAAGATTTGTAGATGTTTGAAATCACATAATCTTAAAAATATTTGTGAAATACGAGATGTAGATCTGAATTTCTTTACGACAAAGTTCTTTAGTAATATGGAAACTATGACATGTCCAATCAGAAGCATAGATGGCAGTAGAATATGTTCAGAACATGGCTTCAGAAAGCATAGTAATAGTTTTGTTTTTTTGTTTGTTTGTTTTCTTTTGTTTTGAGATGGAGTCTTACTCTGTCACCCAGGCTGGAGTGCAGTGTTGTGATCTCGGCTCACTGCAACCTCCGCCTGTTGGGTTCAAGAGATTCTCCTGCCTCAGCCTCCCGAGTAGCCGGGACTACAGGTACATGCCACCACGCCTGGCTAATTTTTGTATTTTTTAGTACAGACAGGGTTTCACCATATTGTCCAGGCTGGTCTCGAACTCCTGCCCTCGTGATCCACCCACCTCAGTCTCCCAAAGTGCTGGGATTACAGGCATGAGCCACTGCATCTGGCCAAGAAAACATACTATACCTTTTCACAGACAAATTGGCAACTTCTCCATACATAAAAATTACATTTTAACTGCAAATGAAAATATAGACATACTAAGAGTATATAAAAAAATTGATTATTAATTTAAAATTAATCATTTAACTCAATGCTTTACATATATTAAAAAGTATTCATTTATGTCATTTTTTATAAGAATAAAATATTTAAATATTATAATCTCTATTATTTTAATATAGTTCAGTTAGATTCCTTGTGGAAATTATAAATGATTCTCTAAAAAAATAAAGTCATTATTCTGTCAAGATGATTTAATGGACATTTTTCCTAATCTTCTAGTTGAACCATTGAATCTTCCAGTGATGTATACTTAAAATCATGTAAGTTATAAGTAAACTTTCATGGTAGGTGTAACTAACTTCATCTGACTCATGAAGAGAGATTAGTATCTCTTTTATCATTTAGACATTAATGAACTTTCAGTCCTACCCAGCAAAGTTACCCATTCATCTTTTTGAAAAAAAGATGAATTATTGTTGAACTCGCCTCCTAAGTATTGCGATGTTGTATAATAGTAGAAATAATAGTAGAATAATAGTAGAAACCATACTTTTTCTATTACAAAACAATAGAGGAAGTAGATTGGAAAATAGAATCTGAATGAAGTCAAAATTAGCACTGAGTGTTAAATACCATTTTCAGTCTCCTTTATGTATATAATGGTAAAGCTTTCCAATGCATCTTGGGTTACATGAGCTAAATATTTTTGGCAAGGAAAACATCAGTTATATGAACACTGCAGACCCACATAGGCCTGGTGTACAGCTTTGTCTTTCCATGGTTCTGGTGGTTCATAACTCTGTTGCACTTGTTCTTGACTTGGCACCTTCTGCCAGTGCTGTGTGAACTCCCCAATTCCTTGCTGTCCTTATGTGGCTCCGTAAGCTGACATTTCATCATTCAGACCAAGTAAACAGAAGGTGTTGCTTAGTCTTTTAAAATGAGTTGTATAGGATTACATTGTTTTATTTGATAACCTTTTGGTAAATACAGCAGAAATACGACTTCAACCAGTTTAAACTAAAAAGGGGCTTTTGTGTTAAAGCTAGTAAGGGTGACACTGATCCAATGTAAAAGAAGGAAGCAGAGGCTAATATTGGGATTCAGACTCAATCCAGTCTTTTGTGTATCTCATATCTACACCCCCAACCAGTATTTGTTGTCCGCCCCCTATTCTCTCTCTCTCTCCCTTTTGGTCTCTCCCTAGATTGATCTTCTTATATATCTTCTTATCATGCATCGTACATAGTACTCCCCAAATGAAAATAACTCAGTGACTAGTCTATGTCAAGTGCCCATCCATTCACCAGTTCACCAAGATACGTAAAAACTTGGCTGTTTGGAAAAGATCTATAAAATAACAATTCCCAAAAGAAGGGGATTTCCGTTAAGATACATAATAGTTGTCCAAAAAATATATGCTATATATTTGTTTTAAAAAATTGATAGCCCAATGGACCTTTTATTTTTTCTTTTCTTTTTTTTTTTGAGACAGAGTCTTGCTCTGTCACCAGTCTGTACTGCAGTGGCGCGATCTCGGCTCACTGCAACCTCCACCTCCCAGGTTCAAGCCATTCTCTTACCTCAGCCTCCAGAGTAGCTGGGACCATAGGCACCCGCCACTACACCCAGCTAATTTTTGCATTTTTAGTAGAGATGGGGTTTTACCATGTTGGCCAGGAGGGTCTCGATCTCTTGACCTTGTGATCCACCCACCTCGGCCTCCCAAAGTGCTGGAATTACGGGCATGAGCCACCGTGCCTGGCCCAATGGACTCTCAATACGTTATCTTACTTTACCCTCCTGTCCAAAGCACTAGGTGGAAAAGAGACGTTACATTTATTTTTAAAAGTTGAGATATAGATCATATCCAAAACCTGCTATAGAAATATACTACGTTGTCCATATGAATAATTAGGTTTAGAGAATGGTACCTGCTTAAAATCCTTTAATCTCACTGATTTGGTGTGTGTTGTTTCCCCAGTGGGTTACCTGTTGCCGATAACCTATCAGAATTTGAATATCGCAGAGGATTTTCAAAGTCAGAAGAACTGAGTAATAAGGAGATGAAAGACTTTTTTTAATGGAAACTTATTTTTAAATATAGAGGAATGTAAGAACTTGCAAGCAAGAGTGAATTGGTTTGCAAAGTAGATTCTGTTTTCCCTTCATGTGATCTTTATTGGTTTATATTCTCTTCAAATTTTCTTCATGTCATTTGGAAACAACTGCTATTCAAAAACTATCTTCATGTGCAAGCATTTACTATAAAACTTTTCTTTAATGTGTTTAAAACATTTCTTTTTCACTTAAACATTTTTCCTTTATTTTAAGCTAGTGATAAGACAGAATGGTGATATGTCCATTTGCTTCATTTGATATGCACATTTGTTCTATGGGAAAATGTGGTCTACTCCTAATTTCATTTTCGTTTCCTATATAAGAAGACCCATTAAAAAGCAGACATCTGGTGTAGAAAGCACTTAAAGCTGTAGCTCCCAAGGAGTGCTTTCTTCCCTCTTTAAATATGCATGAACTGTTGTTTTGGTAATCCACTTCACCCTGTCAAAATAGAATCAAATAGAGTGTATGTGTGACCTCTTCCCCTTCCATCCTGGGAAAATGAGTTTCAAGATCACTGAGGTGTACAGTATTCCGAAGCCTTCACTTTCCGTTTTATTCACCCTGAAAGCTCTTACAGTTACAGAAGCTTAAAGTTTAGCTGAATCTACTTTAATAATAGCTACACTGTTTTAGTTATAAAGAATGACTCTATGAACTTTAAATATTTGAACCATAAAGAATGAATGTAAACTTTCAAAAAATAGGCTTTGAAAGGAGTTTAAGAATATCTGTACCTTCACTGATTTTTTTATATCAGATAGGGCTCAAGGTTTTTAATACAGTTACCCCAAAAATTATATGTGCAAAATAGTTATATTTAATGGATATTGAAACTAAATATGGTTAACTTATTTTCCTAGGAGAAGAGAACAAATAAAACAGGCGCACTAAACCTTTTTCTTTTACAGTTGATGCACATTTAATGTCAGTTTGCTTCCTTGAAATTTAGGCCCACATTCCCCAAGACTGAGTCCTGTAGAATATTAACTTTCCATATCCACCCACTGTGTTCCATGGATGACATGGTCAAATGGTACATACCTTGCTTTCTCCTATAGATTCATAATTGAAATTTGGATATTGTACTTTCTAACAATGCTTTTAGTAAATATATCTGTGCTACCTTGGTTCACCCAATTTGCCTCAGTATATTTAACACCTAAACATTAAAGAAAAATCACTTTTGAAAACTGTGACCTAGATTATGTTTATGTGCAGATTATATCAGACAATAGTACAAAACTTTATTAAGACAGGAGAAGTATTGCATTTTTTCTTCCTTCTGGTTTGGATTGTTTATTTTAATATAATTATATCAGTCTGAATTGGTTAGCTTGGAATTTTATTTTGTTATTGTTCTGTGAGTAGCTGCATTATCCATAATAGTTCATATATATCTTATTTGTGTGTGTCACCCTCAATAGTGTTCAAATATTTTAAGGGAGAGAAATGGATACTTTTGCTGTTAGAATCTATTTACAAGTTTTATTCTTCTAAATTTCGGTAAATGAGTCTGTGCCGCTTCTGTGTTTTAAGATATTTTGTTGTAATTAGAGTACTTCTAACCAATGATCATGAAAGTAGTCTATTAATTTTAAATCATATTTTCTAACGTTGTCTATTAATGTGTTTTTGACAAATGTGATGCCTATGAGAAGACAGCTTCTTCACTAGAGGAAAGTACAAGGAGTTTTTGAACCTTGACCCAAATCCCTGAATTTATTTACCATGTTGTCCCAATCGAAAGGCACTGAACATAGTTTTTCACAAGCCACAAATGTTTGAGTATCAGAGCTGAAAGATTGCCTAACTAAGTAAAATACAGTATTTATAGGATGCTTGGGGAAAAGATATCTGGCTAATTTAAAATTATGCCAGTGAAATTCTTTGCTTATCCATTTGAGACACATCCTTATCGGCCTTAGAAAATGCACATAATAAAGTACAGAGAACAACATTTGCTTATTCTTTAAACTTACGGTCTTGTAATGCTGCAGTGCTATCACAATGGGTATTAATGATCATTGTATTTATTGTATATTTGAGTTAAATCCATATTAATCCTAGGGCTTATCATAAAATTGTGTGTTTTTTTGTTTGTTTGTTTGATTTATTTGGAAGGTGTTTTTTGTTTTTGCTTTTTTGTTTTGTTTTAGAACTAAACTGGTCAAATGACTTTATTTACTAGCTTTAGGTATCTTTCTCCTAAAACAACAGAAAGAGTCATGATCAGGGGCTGGGCAGAAGAATCTTGATAGTTTGAATTTCAAAGCTACACAGATTATAGATAAGATATACTTTATGTTATTACACATTTATTTTTCCCTAGATAAGACCGCTGATAGTGGACGATAAGACTGATGAATAATAGTTGATTAGTCAAGTTTCCTTCAAATATAGGAAAAGTTTTAAATTGTAGCTATAGGTTTAACATAAATAGCCAAATTTATCATTATATGATTTTTTTACTTTTATTATGAAAATTTTTAAACATAGAGTATTAGAAAAAAGTAGCATAATGATTGATACATAATCATGAGCTAGATATAATCGTAAGTAATATTTTCCCACAATTTTTATCTGTCCCTCCTGTTCTTTACTGTGAAGTACATTAAAGCATTCATTTCACTGCTAGATACTTCATTGTTCACAAAATATATACAGACCTCTTCTCACAAAATTATTAAAATTTATTGTAGGCACTTTATTTTTTAAGTGGGAGATACAAAATAATTGGAATTATTATGCTCATGTTGTTTCATTGTACTGAAAGCAAAAATGGATTTATTTCAAGGATATTTCATCCCATTTTACTTTTATTAATAGATTCTAATTCCGTCAACTTTGCATAATATAGAATGATGAAAAAGCCCCTTTTTATTCCTTCTGAAAGCTTTTGGATTCCATTGCTCAGAGAAAGCTTGTCTTCAACAATATGCTGGAATTGTGTGAAGTCTTGTTATTTTTTTTCTCCCTGTTCTTCAAAGTACAATTTCTTGAATATACCTGCAGCCATGCATTATCAGGCAATCTATTTTATAAATTCTATAATGAATTAAATAAGTGTCTCTGTGGGTCATTTTTGATTAACCTGATTTAAAATAAAATGATTTACTAAAGATGTAGTGGGAGGAAATACCATGTGCTTCTAAATCAGTTCTATGCATATTCACTGTCAAACAATTGCATGCAATAGTGTATTAAATGCGCTTAATAGTGTAAAAAAAGACTCACTGCAATTGAGTTAACACTTGCAAGCTGATAATGATGTTTAAAAGCCACAAGCATTTAAGTAAAATTCATTTTTATCCAGAAATAGAATGTCTACATATGACTTCCTGCTATGGAGGTTTTATCACAGGAAGATGTTCAAGATGTTTAATTTAGGACAGCATTTCTTCTAAGTTCAGATTATAAGGAGGAGCATTTTAATTAGAATAGTATCATGAGACTCATGTAAGCATATGATATTACACATCGGTATTTTCCCTATAATCTGGAATATTACTGGAATGAAAATTTAGAGATGCATTTTTACTTCTCCAGCACATGCAAGGAATAATATGACATGAATCCTTTTTTATTTTAGGAATGTTATACCCACAAAACATTGAAATATGGTTTAAGTTAAACAAACAAGTTTTGACCAAGAAAATTAGAAAATTAAGGTTTTCTTAGAAAACAAACAAAATCATGGTAAGAAATTACTATCCTAGTAAAGTAAGATGACCCTGTATGGACTATTGTACATGAATATTTATGTCTTTATTTTTTTCAGTTTCACATGTATTCTTTAATGAACACGAGAATATAGTTTCAGTTTTCATTTGATGGCAGTTTTCTTCACTCTCCATTTCTTCACCACCTCCTCCTGTTTTCTGCCCCTTTTTTATGCTATTCCCCCACTCTTCATCACACCTACATGGCTTAGAGTTGCTGGTAGATTTTGGTGCCCATGCTAAAATGTGAACAGAAGGAGCAGTGTAAAGATGAGCTGAAGTAAATCTTGAACACCTGCCATTTTGACTTCTTATATCATCTCAATTGACAAAGTCAAGATTGCAGACTGCCTTGACTTATGATGGGGTTACGTCCTGATAAACTCAAGGTAAGCTGGAAATACTGTAAGTCAAAAAGGCATTTAATATACCTAACCTACCCAACATCATAGCTTAGTCTATCTTAAGCATGCTCAGAACACTTCCATTAGCCTGCAGTTGGGCAAAATCATCTCACACAAAGCCTACAATAAAGTGTTAAATACCTCATAAAATTTACCAAATACTGTACTGGAAAGTGAAAGCCAGAACGGTTGTACGGGTGCTCAAATACAGTTGCTCCTGAATATGTATTACTTTTGCACCATTGTGAAGTCAAAAAATCATAAGTCCGTGACTGTACTCAGTTAAAAAATAGTGTTGTTGACCAACTTCATTTTTCTTTAACAGCTTCAATTGTGATATCAAAGTAAATGTAACTTTCTTCAACAAATTTTTGTCCTTTAATACAACAAAAATGTTCCATCTTAAAAGCATTTTTTTAATGAAAAGAATTTTAGGCTTACAATTTTCTTGTAACAGTGGAAAATAGAGACTCTGATTTTCTTTTTTTGTGGTGCACAAATGTACCTTTTCTTAATAGTTAAGTTGTTTTAACTACCTCAAAATATAAGTTAAAAAATAAGTCCCAGCTACTTGGAGAGGCTGAGGCAGGAGAATGGCATGAACCCGGGAGGCGGAGCTTGCAGTGAGCCGAGATTGCGCCACTGCACTCCAGCCTGGGTGACAGAGCAAGACTCCATCTCGAAAAAAAAATAAAAGCAAGAAACATGGGCTAAAAATGATATTGCAGGTGGTCATAAACCGCAGTTAAAACGTGTCTTTAAAATATTCACATAAGCTTCAGACATATCATTATACAACTTTTTCATTTTGGCCTTTTACCTCCAATTCCATTTAGGGCAATTAAGAAAAATACCTTCAAATATATTATTTTTATGATATAAATGAATTTGAACAAGATATTTCAAAAGATAAATATTGAAAAAATTCTACTGCAATACATTTTAACTCCTAAAATAGGATTGTGATAAAATAATTAAAATTTGATTTTTTTAATGCAATTGAAGAAACACCCAGCATGGCCCATTTCTAAGGAAAGAACAAGTTAAGGATAACATAAAACGAAGGTGACTTTTTGTAAAGTTGATCTTTTCACTTTTAAAACAGCACTGAATGATTCCGTCAGAGACAGTGTCTACAAGTAAAAACTTGCTTGTATGTGATGGGTTTGACTGACAGGTTGGATCAAGTTGAGGTGGGGAATTGGGGTGGACAAAGGAAGAGGAAACAGGTTATGCTATTCACTCAAGTCAAATAACCTGATTGTTCTTTCAACTCC
Source organism: Nomascus leucogenys (assembly GCF_006542625.1). Taxonomy (NCBI): domain Eukaryota; kingdom Metazoa; phylum Chordata; class Mammalia; order Primates; family Hylobatidae; genus Nomascus; species Nomascus leucogenys. The sequence goes on along the minus strand of NC_044401.1, from coordinate 40,633,523 downwards.
CTTACTCTGCCTTTGACTGTCAAGTCAGACAAAATAGTGAAACTAGTTTTCACATGTATGCAGAGATTTATTTTATAAGTGCTATTACCTCACCCTTGTAAACACAGACATAACAAATATTTAAGCCCACATGTTGAAAATTATACACAAATATTGCAGATGTTTATGGGTGCAGAGGTATGTAGAAAACATGCCGAACTTAAAGCCAACACTGTAATTTCCTAATATTTGACTTCCTATTTGACAGAGATTGATGTAATTGGTCAAGCATACACTAAGATGCTTCTTTAGAGAAACATTCAGCCGTGTTTTTCTGTATTATAGTATCCAAACTAGTAATATTTACAGGAATTTTATTTTTATTTTTGTTTCTTTTTTTGAGACAGAGTTTTGCTGTATCACCCAGGCTGGAGTGCAGTGGCATGATCACAGCTTAATGCAGCCTTGAACTCCTGGGCTCAAGGGATCCTCCCACCTCAGCCTCTGGAGTAGCTGGGACTACAGGCAAACACCAACACACCCAGCCAATTTTTCTATTTATTACAGGAATATTACAGAGAGTTTGCATTAAATAGCTCAGAAAACAGATATTGTATTACATGCACAAACACACACACACACACACACACCCTTTTTTTGAATTTCAAAAATTACTTTGCCCACTTTTTGATGTGGTTGTTTGTTTTTTTTCTTGTGAATTTGTTTCAGTTCCTTGTTGAACAACGAGAACATATGGGCAGAGGGAGGGGAACATCACACACTGGGGCCTGTTGCAGGGTTGGGGGAAGGGGAGGGAGAGCATTAGGAGAAATACCTGATGTAGATGACTGGTTGATGGGTGCAGCAAACCAACATGGCACATGTATACCTATGTAACAAACCTGCACGTTCTGCACATGCATCCCAGAACTTAAGTATAATAATAAAAAAAACTTGCAAGATTTGAAAAGAACATCTTAACAAAATCCAGAAACACTAAACTGAGTTGATAAGAAGACCCGATTATGTCTGATCTCTTGAAGTTACTCTGCTGAAATGCTCAAGTCCAGGCTAACCTCATCAATGTAAATGGATTAGCTTAATTCATTTAAACTTAGAAATAGTTGAACTATTCGTTTTTAGGTCTCATGCAATTTACCTGTGTGACTCAACATCAAATCTGTCTGCTAGGTTCATTTGGCATGTTTTGTCACTAAGATATCTGCCAAACCAGTGCAATCAACCTCTCAGAAGCTTTTTTCACATTTAAGAACTACTTTTAATTTCTAAGCCTTCACCATGGTTTCTGTCATGTATTTCTCACAAATGACAGCTACTGATATGGCGGCAGCTATTGGTTATTGGGAGGGAGATGGGATTCAATGTTATATAGCTATGTATAGTTTTGAGATTACTTTATGTACATTACCTACCTAATTCTCTCTTCAGAAACATCCCAAGAGTATTATTACTACTATTACTATACTCCCCAGAGTAGTATTAATACTGTGCTATTAATAACAGTGTACTATAATGGTAATATTATTACTATACTGTCGAACAGATAAATCAGTGGAGGCTTAAGATCATTAACAGAATGGACCACATTGCACCGGGTATGGTGGCTCATGCCTGTAATCTCAGCACTTTGGGAGGCCGAGGCAGGTGGATCACCTGAGGATAAAATTATTCTTTTATTCTACTAAAAATTAAAAAAAAATATAACCAGGCATGGTGGTGGGCTCTTGTAATTCCAGCTACTTGGGAGGCAGAGGCAGGAGGATCACTCGAACCTGGGAGAGGGAGGTTGCAGTGAGCTAAGATTGTGCCACTGCACCCCAGCCCAGGCAACAGAGTAAGGGTAAGACTCTGTCTCCAAAAAAAAAAAAAAAAAAAGAGAATGGACCCAATTGGACTAGCTCATCATGGGGGCAGAATAGGCAGGGGAGGTCAGTGCTTGCTGCAGTCTGGGGCACCGCCATTCTCTCCTTGTGCTGCCAATTTTTCTTCCTTCCAGGTGATGTTGATTTCAACCCGTTGAAATCAAGAGGTTATTATCTTTTTTTTTTAGTTTTTTTTAAAATTTTATTATTATACTTTAGGTTTTAGGGTACATGTGCACAATGTGCAGGTTTGTTACCTATGTATCCATGTGCCATGTTGGTTTGCTGCACCCATTAACTCATCATTTAGCATTAGGTATATCTCCTAATGCTGTCCCTCCCCCCTCCCCCCACCCCACAACAGTCCCCAGAGTGTGATGTCCCCCTTTCTGTGTCCATGAGTTCTCGTTGTTCAATTCCCACCTATGAGTGAGAACATGCAGTGTTTGGTTTTTTGTCCTTGCGATAGTTTACTGAGAATGATGTTTTCCAATTTCATCCATGTCCCTACAAAGGACATGAACTCATCATTTTTTATGGCTGCATAGTATTCCATGGTGTATGTGTGCCACATTTTCTTAATCCAGTCTATCGTTGTTGGACATTTGGGTTGGTTCCAACTCTTTGCTATTGTGAATAGTGCTGCAATAAACATACGTGTGCATGTGTCTTTATAGCAGCATGATTTATAGTCCTTTGGGTATATACCCAGTAATGGGATGGCCGGGTCAAATGGTATTTCTAGTTCTAGATCCCTGAGGAATCGCCACACTGACTTCCACAATGGTTGAACTAGTTTACAGTCCCACCAACAGTGTAAAAGTGTTCCTATTTCTCCACATCCTCTCCAGCACCTGTTGTTTCCTGATTTTTTAATGATGGCCATTCTAACTGGTGTGAGATGGTATCTCACTGTGGTTTGGATTTGCATTCCTCTGATGGCCAGTGATGATGAGCATTTCTTCATGTGTTTTTTGGCTGCATAAATGTCTTCTTTTGAGAAGTGTCTGTTCATGTCCTTTGCCCAATTTTTGATGGGGTTGTTTGTTCTTTTCTTGTAAATATGTTTGAGTTCATTTTAGATTCTGGATATTAGCCCTTTGTCAGATGAGTAGGTGGCAAAAATTTTCTCCCATTCTGTAGGTTGCCTGTTCATTCTGATGGTAGTTTCTTTTGCTGTGCAGAAGCTCTTGAGTTTAATTAGATCCCATTTGTCAATTTTGGCTTTTGTTGCCATTGCTTTTGGTGTTTTAGACATGAAGTCCCTGCCCACGCCTATGTCCTGAATGGTATTGCCTAGGTTTTCTTGTAGGATTTTAATGGTTTTAGGTCTAACATTTAAGTCTTTAATCCATCTTGAATTAATTTTTGTATAAGGTGTAAGGAAGGGATCCAGTTGCAGCTTTCTACATATGGCTAGCCAGTTTTCCCAGCACCATTTATTAAATAGGGAATCCTTTCCCCATTTCTTGTTTTTGTCAGGTTTGTCAAAGATCAGATAGTTGTAGATATGCGGCATCATTTCTGAGGGCTCTGTTCTGTACCATTGATCTATGTCTCTGTTGTGGTACCAGTACCATGCTGTTTTGGTTACTGTAGCCTTGTAGTATAGTTTGAAGTCAGGTAGCGTGATGCCTCCAGCTTTGTTCTTTTGGCTTAGGATTGACTTGGCGATGCGGGCTCTTTTTTGGTTCCATATGAACTTTAAAGTAGTTTTTCCAATTCTGTGAAGAAAGTCATTGGTAGCTTGATGGGGATGGCATTGAATCTATAAATTACCTTGGGCAGTATGGCCATTTTCACGATATTGATTCTTCCAACCCATGAGCATGGAATGTTCTTCCATTTGTTTGTATCCTCTTTAATTTCATTGAGCAGTGGTTTGTAGTTCTCCTTGAAGAGGTCCTTCACATCCCTTGTAAGTTGGATTCCTAGGTATTTGATTCTCTTTGAAGCAATTGTGAATGGGAGTTCACTCATGATTTGGCTCTCTGTTTGTCTGTGATTGGTGTACAAGAATGCTTGTGATTTTTGCACATTGATTTTGTATCCTGAGACTTTGCTGAAGTTGCTAATCAGCTTAAGGAGATTTTGGGCTGAGACAATGGGGTTTTCTAGATATACAATCATGTCATCTGCAAACAGGGACAATTTGACTTCCTCTTTTCCTAATTGAATACCCTTTATTTCCTTCTCCTGCCTGATTGCTCTGGCCAGAACTTCCAGCACTATGTTGAATAGGAGTGGTGAGAGAGGGCATCCCTGTCTTGTGCCAGTTTTCAGAGGGAATGCTTCCAGTTTTTGCCCATTCAGTATGATATTGGCTGTGGGTTTGTCATAGATAGCTCTTATTATTTTGAGATACATCCCATCAATACCTAATTTATTGAGAGTTTTTAGCATGAAGGGTTGTTGAATTTTGTCAAAGGCCTTTTCTGCATCTATTGAGATAATCATGTGGTTTTTGTCTTTGGTTCTGTTTATATGCTGGATAACATTTATTGATTTGCGTATGTTGAACCAGCCTTGCATCCCAGGGATGAAGCCCACTTGATCATGGTGTATAAGCTTTTTATGTGCTGCTGGATTCGGTTTGCCAGTATTTTATTGAGGATTTTTGCATCAATGTTCATCAAGGATATTGGTCTGAAATTCTCTTTTTTGGTTGTGTTTCTGCCAGGCTTTGGTATCAGGACAGTGCTGGCTTCATAAAATGTGTTAGGGAGGATTCCCTCTTTTTCTATCGATTGGAATAGTTTCAGAGGGAATGGTACCAGTTCCTCCTTGTACCTCTGGTAGAATTCGGCTATGAATCCATCAGGTCCTGGACTCTTTTTGGTTGGTAAGCTATTGATTATTGCCACAATTTCAGAACCTGTTATTGGTCTATTCAGAGGTTCAACTTCTTCCTGATTTCGTCTTGGGAGGGTGTATTTGTCGAGGAATTTATCCATTTCTTCTAGATTTTCTAGTTTATTTGCATAGAGGTGTTTGTAGTATTCTCTGATGGTAGATTGTATTTCTGTGGGATCGGTGGTGATATCCCCTTTTTCATTTGTTATTGCATCTATTTGATTCTTCTCTCTTTTCTTTTTTATTAGTCTTGCTAGCAGTCTATCAATTTTGTTGATCTTTTCAGAAAACCAACTCCTGGATTCATTAATTTTTTGAAGGGTTTTTTGTGTCTCTATTTCCTTCAGTTCTGCTCTGATTTTAGTTATTTCTAGCCTTCTGCTAGCTTTTGAATGTGTTTGCTCTTGCTTTTCTAGTTCTTTTAATTGTGATGTTAGGGTGTCAATTTTGGATCTTTCCTGCTTTCTCTTGTGGGCATTTAGTGCTATAAATTTCCCTCTACACACTGCTTTGAACGTGTCCCAGAGATTCTGGTATGTTGTGTCTTTGTTCTCATTGGTTTCAAAGAACATCTTTATTTCTGCCTTCATTTCATTATGTACCCAATAGTCATTCAGGAGCAGGTTGTTCAGTTTCCATGTAGTTGAGCGGTTTTGAGTGAGTTTCTTAATCCTGAGTTCTACCTTGATTGCACTGTGGTCTGAGAGACAGTTTGTTATAATTTCGGTTCTTTTACATTTGCTGAGGAGAGCTTTACTTCCAACTATGTGGTCAATTTTGGAATAGGTGTGGTGTGGTGCTGAAAAAAAATGTATATTCTGTTGATTTGGGGTGGAGAGTTCTGTAGATGTCTATTAGGTCCACTTTATGCAGAGCTGAGTTCCATTCCTGGATATCCTTGTTAACTTTCTGTCTCGTTGATCTGTCTAATGTTGACAGTGGGGTGTTAAAATCTCCCATTATTATTGTGTGGGAGTTTAAGTCCCTTTGTAGGTCACTCAGGACTTGCTTTATGAATCTGGGTGCTCCTGTGTCGGGTGCATAGATATTTAGGATAGTTAGCTCTTCTTGTTGAATTGATCCCTTTACCATTATGTAATGGCCTTCTTTGTCTCTTTTAATCTTTGTTGGTTTAAAGTCTATTTTATCAGAGACTAGGCTTGCAACCCCTGCCTTTTTTTGTTTTCCATTTGCTTGATAGATCTTCCTCCATCCCTTTATTTTCAGTCTGTGTGTGTCTCTGCACGTGAAATGGGTTTCCTGAATACAGCACACTGATGGGTCCTGACTCCTTATCCAGTTTGCCAGTCTGTGTCTTTTAATTGGAGCATTTAGCCCATTTACATTTAATGTTAATATTGTTATGTGTGAATCTGATTCTGTCATTATGATGTTAGTTGGTTATTTTGCTCGTTAGTTGATGCAGTTTCTTCCTAGCGTCGATGATCTTTACAATTTGGCATGTTTTTGCAGTGGCTGGTACCGATTGTTCCTTTCCATGTTTAGTGCTTCCTTCAGGAACTCTTTTAGGGCAGGCCTGGTAGTGACAAAATCTCTCAGCGTTTGCTTGTCTGTAAAGTATTTTATTTGTCCTTCACTTATGAAGCTTAGTTTGGCTGGATATGAAATTCTGGGTTGAAAATTCTTTTCTTTAAGAATGTTGAATATCGGCCCCCACTCTCTTCTGGCTTGTAGAGTTTCTGCCGAGAGATCAGCTGTTAGTCTGATGGGCTTCCCTTTGTGGGTAACCCGACCTTTCTCTCTGGCTGCCCTTAACATTTTTTCCTTCATTTCAACTTTGCTGAATCTGACAATTGTGTCTTGGAGTTGCTCTTGTCGAGGAGTATCTTTGTGGCGTTCTCTGTATTTCCTGAATCTGAATGTTGGCCTGCCTTGCTAGATTGGGGAAGTTCTCCTGGATAATATCTTGCAGAGTGTTTTCCAACTTGGTTCCATTCTCCCCGTCATTTTCAGGTACACCAGTCAGACGTAGGTTTGGTCTTTTCACATAGTCCCAAATTTCTTGGAGGCTTTGTTCATTTCTTTTTATTCTTTTTTCTCTAAACTTCCCTTCTCGCTTCATTTCATTCATTTCATCTTCCATCAGCGATACGCTTTCTTCCAGTTGATTGCATCTGCTCCTAAGGCTTCTGCAATCTTCGCGTAGTTCTCGAAACTTGGCTTTCAGCTCCATCAGCTCCTTTAAGCCCTTCTCTCCAGTGGTTATTCTAGTTATCCATTCTTCTAATTTTTTTTCAAAGTTTTTAACTTCTTTGCTATTGTTTTGAATTTCCTCCCATAGCTCAGAGTAGTTTGATCGTCTGAAGCCTACTTCTCTCAACTCGTCAAAGTCATCCTCCATCCAGCTTTGTTCCGTTGCTGGTGAGGAACTGCGTTCCTTTGGATGAGGAGAGGTGCTGTGCTTTTTAGAGTTTCCAGTTTTTCTGCTCTCGTTTTTCCCCATCTTTGTGGTTTTATCTACTTTTGGTCTTTGATGATGGTGATGTACAGATGGGTTTTTGATGTGGATGTCCTTTCTGTTTGTTAGTTTTCCTTCTACCAGACAGGCCCCTCAGCTGCAGGTCTGTTTGGAGTTTACTAGAGGTCCACTCCAGACCCTGTTTGGCTGGGTGTCAGCAGCGGTGGCTGCAGAAGAGCAGATTTTTGTGAGACCACAAATTCAGCTGTCTGATAGTTCCTCTGGAAGTTTTGTCTCAGAGGAGTACCTGGCCGAGTGAGATGTCAGTCTGTTCCTACTGGGGGGGTGCCTCCCAGTTAGGCTGCTCAGGGGTGAGGGACCCACTTTAGGAGGCAGTCTGACCGTTCTCAGATCTCCAGCTGCTTGCTGGGAGAACCACTACTCTCTTCAAAGCTGTCAGTCAGACAGGGACATTTAAGTCTGTGGAGGTTTCTGCTGACTTTTTGTTTGTCTGTGCCCTGCCCCCAGAGGTGGAGCCTACAGAGGCAGGCAGGCCTCCTTGAGCTGTGGTGGGCTCCACCCAGTTGGAGCTTCCTGGCTTCTTTGTTTACCTAAGCAAGCCTGGGCAATGGCGGGCGCCCCTCCCCCAGCCTCGCTGCCACCTTGCAGCTTGATCTCAGACTGCTGTGCTAGCAATCAGCGAGACTCCGTGGGCATAGGACCCTCCGAGCCAGGTGCGGGACACAATCTCCTAGTGTGCCGTTTTCCAGGCCCATTGGAAAAGCGCAGTATTAGGGTGGGACTGACCCGATATTCCAGGTGTCGTCTGTTACCCCTTTCTTTGACTAGGAAAGGGAACTCCCTGACCCCTTGCGCTTCCCGAGTGAGGCAATGCCTCGCCCTGCTTCGGCTCGCGCACAGTGCGCTTCACCGACTGTCCTGCACCCACTGTCATGCACCCACTGTTTGGCACTCCCTAGTGAGATGAAATCGGTACCTCAAACTGAAATGCAGAAATCACTCGTCTTCTGTGTCGCTCAGGCTGGGAGCTGGAGACCGGAGCTGTTCCTATTTGGCCATCTTGGCTCCACCCCTACATAGCTTTTTTTAAATACAAGAGCAACAACAATAATATAAACGAAAGCTATTCTACAAACATAATATTAACCTAGATTTATTTGAAGGTGAAAGTGAATGCAATTGGGTGTGCCAAAGGCAATGTGGGAAAAACAATTTATTCCTTTTTGTTAGAATTGGACATATGTATTCGCACCAAATGGAACCATTTTCAGGGCATATTAATTTTATATTAGTTTACTTTTCTATTAGAATCATTCAAGCAAATCTCAAAGTTTTTATCTGAAAATTGTTTTGTTTCAAATTTCTTTAATGAAAATACTGTAAGGTTGGCTTCCACATTAAATACACAGAAACTAAAGTTACTAGAAAACACAGGTTAGTTATTAAACTGAGAAAAACATTGAACACTTGATGGTAAGGAATTATGCAAACAAGATCCGGGTTTTCCTAAAATTAGACTTTTTAAATTCAAAATTACTCTTTTGTGATCTTTTTATGAAAATAATTAGCTTAGCCTTTAGTGTATCTAGATTTTGATTTTATGCATTATTTTTAGCATGTTTCTGAAATATTACCTTCATAGGCAAATTGATTTTTAGTTAATAAAAGGAAATAATTTGTGTGATTGAACATGTGCTTGAAAGGTTAGTAAAAAGAAAAATATTGCTTTATTTAGAACTGGGATCTGCTTTCTCATTAGTTAAGAATCCTTCTAGTCCCGGTGCGGTAGCTCACACCTGTAATTCCAGCACTTTGGGAGGCCGAGGCGGGCGGATCATTTGAGTCCAGGAGTTCGAGACCCGCCTCATCCATGGTGAAACCTCGTCTCTACAAAAAATACAGAAATTAACCAGTTGTGGTGGTGGGCGCCTGTAATTCCAGCTACTCTGGAGGCTGAGGCACAAGAATCGCTTGAACCTGGGAGGCGGAGGCTGCAGTGAGCCGAGATCACGCCACTGCACTCCAGCCTGGGCTACAGTGAGTGAGACTCCATCCAAAAAAAAAAAAAAAAGACACTAAGCTAAAATAAAAGCCTCATTGTATCTTAAAAAGTGGGGAAAGATACACAGTTAAGACCCCTGATGAGGTCCCCTTATCCTTTATTGGGTGCTTTAATTATATGCCTTACTTTATTCTTTGAGTTTTTAAAACCTCACCTCCTGCTTTACTAAGAAAATAGAGGTGGCCATGCTGGAATCTTTTTTCACCTGTAAGTTCTTAATACATTATATTATTATTTTTTTCCTTTAAATCTCAGGACAGACCTGACTCTACTGTTTTCCGCCGCCGAAAATCCCGAATTGGTGTTTCTATTTCTCATCCTGTCAGCCTTCTCTGGAGTGTTATTTTGTCGTTTTTGACTTTCATACCTCTATTTGTTTTCCCTCCACGGATTCTTTGTCTCCACTCACGATCTTTGATCAGCAAAAAGTAGATCATTCCAGTCTTTTAACTTTTAAGAATCTGGTCTGTATCCTTGAGACTCTACTGAAACCACTCTCTCTGGCGTCTTCTAATGTTTTACCCTGTCCTTGTTTTCTGTAGCTTTCAAATTATTGACTATCGTGTCATCTTTGGATATTTTTCTTTCTTTGAATTCAGTAATATTATACACTCTAGGTGCTCTTCCTATCATCAACTTTGCTGTATTGTTTCTTCTTGCCAAAATTCCATTTCTTTTCATCGCTATTTATTACATACCTGCTATGAGTTGAGTACTTTTAGTAAAACTGGGGATACAAAAGTGACTAAGAAAATGTCCCGCAATTATAAAGTTGCATGCTGGTGAAAGAGCGATGAAATCAATTAGGAAACATAAATAATATAATTTAAGTTGGTGGTTAAATTCTATGGGAAAGTATTATAAATCAATGGAGTAGGTGGCCAGGGAGAGCTATTTGGCTGGCGTGGTCAGGAATTTCCTTTCTTGGTGAGTGGCATTTAAATGGAGACCCTTTTGGCCTCTCTTGGAGGCTGTTCTATAAAGTCCTGAGTAGAGAACTAGTGGAAGAAAACAGAACCAGTGGAAAGAGTGAGAGACAAGAATGGTGAATCTGATAAAAATGGATTCTTTGATTTGTAGGAGAATGGTTTGAGGAAATGGGAAATGAAAAGGTGGAGACCATGAGTTAACTATTTCTAAAAGCAGGCTTTGATATGCTTGAGATATGAGACATTAAAAATGCAGATATTGTGACACATTTGTATGCTACATGGAATTACCCAGCATTGAGGGAGACATTACCTGTGCAGAAAGGGATGGTAATTGCTGGAGTGAACTCCAGCAATGTTGGTGCTCTTGGTATTTTGTTGGTTGTTTTTGTCAATAATGTGATGGTGATGGTCTAACTTGTACTTTGGTAAGTTATATGTATGTCTGTGTCTTTCAGTAGATTAAAATTAAAACATTTCTTACTCTTCTTTGTCCTGCCTGTGATTGCCTTTTCTAACATCTGGTGTAGTGCTCAAAAGTGTCTGTAGATTTTTGTTGCCTCATCATTTTCAAAATGTTTCTGGGTTTAAGCCTAAAATTATATATCATTTCATTTAGTGTAAACAATGGCCTTTAAATTACCAATACCAGTTGCATCTGAGGCGTATTGAGCAGCTTTAAATCCAAGTTATTGTCTATGAGACTAGTGCTTACAATAGAAGCAGGTGGAATACATATACTCTACTTATATGGAAAAACTGAAGGGGAACAAAGTCTACAACCAAGTCATATAATAGTTCTTAACCTAACTTCCTGGTCAATTTTCAGCTCTGTGTAGCTACTCTGATTGATTGTTGCCCCATCAACTAATATGTTTGAAAATTCAAAGTGAGTAATACCATGGACAATTCAGTAATATCAGTAAGGTGAAGCCTGGTTGTATTATTTTTGGAATATGATTAAAATAATGCAAAAGAAATCATCCTTGCCCCCCCCCCCCCTTTTTGTTTTTGTCTTCAGCAGTTGTGTGGTTTACAGGTAGCACATCTGATGCCACTAGTAAAGCCAATGTGGATTACAAGAATACACTATTAGGCCCTGGTGACAGGAGACAAAAGCAACATCTGCTTCCTAGGCTTTCTGTGTTACAGAAGCGAAGCCCTGCCCGTCACTGTATGTAAAATCATTGTATTATCCAGTGCCTGGGATACTCGTATTAGGATCTAGAAGCTAGTGGGGATTTAACTGTATTTCAAATTTTAGTATAATATTAGTATAATACTTTTATATTAGTATCCCATGTTAACTGTATATGCACTTTATTATTTTAATATTTAATAATTGAAATAAAGTGTTACATGTTTATGTAAATTTTTATATTTTACATTCATATACTGATGTTTATATCAATTTAGAAAAGAAAATGTGAGCAATTAATTCTTATTAATTACCTTATATCTGGTTTTCTCTCAAGAAAATAATACTTAAATGAAGTGAAATTTATTTGCTTCTAATGTCTACATAAAAGACAAAATATCCACTAGTGAATCCATACAGCATACAAATATATATGTTAATATTTGTACAACTTAAAAATATGCATACTGTATTTGTGTTTCTGTTTTCCAAAATAAAAACCTTGGGATTTATAAATTTTCCTGAAGAAATTCCTTGTATTTCCTAGCCGAATTAGTTCTGAGTTTGGCATTTGCTCTTTACAGCCTAACCAGGGAGTGGACCATTAGTTTTCCTGGAGCTTTGGGACTTTGGGTTTTTGCCTTTGGAAATTAAATATATAATATTGCTTTGTCTGGACTGGCTTAGGACAGGATCCTCCCTTCATTCCAGGGCAACGTCAAAATTCACAGAAGAGCAACAGCTCATATTATCTATTGAAATCAAATCTGATTCTTCCCCCTCCCATCTCCCACGCCTGCCCTTGGGATTGTGACATCATTACCATCTCAAGAACCCCTAGGGTTGTTTTTCCTGTTAAAATGAAGTAAGATTAGGGTTCTAGGAAAGAGCAGTCAAATATTTGAGCACTAATCATGCCTGGATGTCTTTTATTAGTTTTCAGGCAGTGGAATTCTTTTGGTTTCAAGAATTACACCACAGTAGTTTAATGTAAATGTGGACAGAAAAGAATACAATTAGATGAATCACACAGACAATCTGCTTTTTTTACAGCAATCCTTGAAATGAAAGATGCATATATTAGAAGGTTATCTGGCATACGAAAGGGACATTTATCCCCCAAGGAGAGAAGGAAACTACTTAAAAGAAATAAGGTTTTATTAATATTTTTCAATTAAATGTTGCACTTTCTTTATCCTTAATCCTTGTGTAATTTTCATGTTGACCTGTGTAAGTGCTTTGTTCATGTAGCATTCACTCTTTCTTGGCAAGTCATCAGATGGAGCAAGTTTATTGAAAAAGAAACAGAATTAAAAATTCAATGACAAAAATTCAAATAGTGTCTGTTTAGAGCTTATCTTCTTAATGTTAGGGCTTTCATGGTTATTGGTTGGGGACTTTTGGGATTGTTTCTTAATGCTCAGGTGGGTGATGCCAGTATCAAGGGAAGCAGTGGCGTTACTTTAATTCCAAGGGTTTTGATGATTGCATCATGTTTAAGCATTGTGGATATAGATATATAATTTTAGCGTACAAAAGTGAAGCAGTTTTGTGGTTGAATTATTTAAATTAGAAAAGACAAAATAGCACAATCATACAAAATGAAAGGTGCTTGCTTTATATCTTCTCCCAAAATATGGTTAATGGAAAAACAATTACCTTTTATTATATTTTGGTAAATTTTGTAATCTATGGTGATAAACAGTATTCAATAACCTTTATTAAAGTACATATTTGGGAGAATATCATACATAGAATTATGACTAATCATGAAAGGCAGAACAGCATTCAATGCCATTGTTTTTAAATCTATAAAATGAAGAATTGCTGCCTGAACTGCAAGATTTCATCCAGCTCTAAAATCTTATGCATTCTATAATATGAGAGGAGAATATTTTAATGATGTCAACAGAATTTACCTAAACACAAAGTATGAATGTGAACCTATTATACCTTTATACATTCCTTTTTAATGAATTACTCAAAATTGTGATATTATATATCAGCAAAATACTAAATTCAACTATTTATTAAAGAGAAAGTCTCAGATATTTCAGAATACTTACTTAAAAATATTTCTACTATGCTTTCTGCCAAAAATGAAATGTAATTCAAAAGCATCCACTGGAAAAATTAAACTTCTTTCTGCCAGAATAATCTAGTATTAGCATATCATGCCTTTTTAAAAACAAATTTTATTTTTTAAATCAATTTGAAGTTTACAGTGAAATTGAGAAGATATAGAGATTTCCCTTATACTCTTCCCCATAGACATACATAGGCCCCCTCACTATCAACATCCCACACTGACGTGGTACATTTGTCACAATTGATAGACTTACATTGACACATCATTTTCACCCAAAGTCCACAGCTGATGTTAGGGTGTTGACCAAAAGAGTCAAACTCTGTAAAATATTTGAAGAGGTTTATTCTGAGCCAAATATGAGTGACCAATGACCTGTGACACAGCCCTCAGGAGCCCCTGAGAACATGTGTCCAAGGCGGTCAGGGCACAGTCTAGTTTTATACATTTTAGAAAAACATGAGACATTAATCAAATACCTGTAAGACGTACGTTGGCAGTTCTGTCTGGCAAGTAGGGGCAACTTAAAACGTTTTCTAATTGGCAATTCGCTGAAAGAGTTAAGCTATTATCTAGAGACCTGGAATCAGTTGAAATAAATGCCTGGGTTACAATGATAAGATGATAAGAGTTGTAGAGACCAAAGTTTTATCATGCAGATAAACCCTCTAGGTTGCAGGCTTCACAGAGAATAGATGGTAAATGTTCCTCATCAGACTTAAGGTCCGTGCCGATGTTAATGCTGGTCAGCTTTTCCTGAAATCCAAAAGAGAGGAGGGAATGGTGACGCATGTCCAACTCTTTCTTCCCATCATGGCCTGAGCCAGTTTTTCAGGGTAACTTTGGAACGCCCTGGCCAAGAGAAGGGGTCCAACCAGATGGTTGGGGGTCCTTAAAATTTTATTTTTGGTTTACATGGGTACACTCTTGGTTGGTAGGCATTCTGTGGTTTTGCACAAATGCAAAATGATATGTATTTACTCTTCTGGTATCATACAGATTAATTCCACTGTCCTAAAAATTCTCTGTTCTCCATCTATTATCCATTCTTTCCACTAACCCTTGCCCCCTGAAAACCACTGATCTTTATTAACTGTCTCCATAGTTTTATCTTTTCCACAATGTCAGACAGTATGGAATCATATAATGTAGCCTTTTCAGATTGACTTCTTCAGTAATATGCATTTAAGTTTATTCCATAGTTCATTGTGACTTGATAACCATTTCTTTGAGACAAGGTATTGTTTTGTTGCCTAGATTGCCTAGGCTGGAGTGCAGTGGTGCAGTCACAGCTGACTGCAGCCTCAACCTCCTGGGCTCAAGCGATCCCCCAACTCCAGACACTGGAGTAGCTAGGACTACAGGCACGTGCCACCATGCCCAGTACTTTTTAAATTGTGTATAGAGTTACTGTCTCATCATGTGGGCCAGGCTCTTCTCAAACTCCTAGCCTCAAGCAATTCTCCTGCCTTAGACTCCCAAAGTGCTGGGCTTATAGGCGTCAGCCATAATGCCTGGCCACTTGACCTTTCTTTTTCTTTTTTCTTTTTTTTCATTTTTCTTTTGTGTTTTTGAAAGTGCCTTGCTCTGTCTTCCAGGGTGGACGGCAGTGGTGTGATCACAGCTCACTGCAGTCTCAACTTCCCAGGCCTTAAGCAATCCTCCCATCTCAGTCCCCCAAGTAGCGGGGACCATACTGTACACCACCACACCTAGCTTTTCTTTTTCTTTTTTTTTCTTTTTCCTGTTTTTGTTTTGTTTTGTTTCTGTGTGTGTGTGTGTGTGTATATGTTTGGTGGTGATAAGGTCTCACTATCTTGCCCAAGCTGGTCTTGAACTCCTGGTCTCCAATGATCCTCCCACCTTGGCCTCCCAAAATGTTGAGATTACAGGCATGAATCACCACACCTGGTGATAGCTCCTTTTTAAGTGCTGAATAATATTACATTGGATGTAACACAAGTCCATATAGTGTATCTGTCTAGTCACCTATTGACATGTCTGTTACTTCCTAGTTTTGGCACCATTATGAATAAAGCTGCTATAAACATTTGTGTGCAGTTTTGTTGTTGTTGTTGCTTTTCAGCTCCTTTAGGTAAATGCCAAACAGTGGAATTGCTACATTGTGTCATAAAAGTATGTTTAGTTTTGAAAGGAACTGGCAGACTGCCTTTCCAAGTGGCTGTACCATTTTGTCTTCTCCCCAACAATGAATGATAGTTCCTGTTGATCCACATCCTCGCCAGCATTTGGTGTTCTTGTTGTTCTGTATTTTGCCCAGTCTAATAGATATGCAGCGGTATCTCATTGTTTTGATTTGCATTTACCTGATGGCATATGGTGTGGAGCATCTTTTCATATGCTTATTTGCCATGTACACATCTTTGGTAAGATGTTTGTGAAAGTCTCGGACACAATTTCTAATCAGATTTTTTTTATTGTTGAGATTTTAGGGTTCTTTATATACTTGCATAATGTAGGTCTTTTACAAATATTTTCTCTCAGCCCGCGTTTGTCTATTCATTCTCTAGACAGCATCTTTCATGTAGCATATAGTTTTTATTTTAATGAAGTCCATTTTATCAATTATTTATTTCCTGGATCTTGCCTTTGATGCCATATCTAAAAAGTCATTGACAAATCCAAATTCATCTAGATTTTCTCTTGTGCCATTTTCTAGAAGTTTTATAGTTTTACATTTTACATTTAGGTCTGTAATTAATTTTGAGGTAACTTTTCTGAAGGATATCTGGTGTTAGCATTCCATGCCTTTTTGATCCCACTTATCCTGAAAATAATGTCTACATCATTATTATTATTTTCCATTTTGCCAATTTGATTGAGAATTCTTATGATTTAAAATTTTCTTAATCACTTTCTATTAAAATAGATTTGAATGAAAAAATATTTCTATGGGAACATTTACATTTCTAAATATTCGTTTTAGTATAACTTCAACTATATTTTAAATCTAATTTTCTTTTTGAGAAACAGATTTCATTTAGTAGGCTAAAACTACTTTCCTAATACTATGGTAATATTTAATTTTTTTATAAATATAATTTGTATGAGTTTGGGCCTTTTTAGGCGAACAGACCACTTTGGTCCTCTACATATACTTTCTCCCAGTGTATATTCAATATCCGCTATGTACATGGCATCATAGTGAGGTAGATGTTTACACTGAAGCAATTCTGTTTTCCCTCTACTTGCAGATAGAGGAGATGCCTGATATCTTGAGCAATTTCATTCATTTCCTTGTGTCTCTAAAGATGCACAATCATCTGTTGGTTCCAGGACCACCCCCTCCCCAAGAATACCAAAATCCGCAGATGCTCAAATCCTGCAGTCAGCCCTGTGGAATCCACGGGCACAAAAAGTCACCCCCCCAGGCCCTTGGGATCCTCATCCCTCTGTGTCCGGAATTGGTGGGTTCTTGGTCTCGCTGACTTCAAGAATGAAGCTGCAGACCCTCGTGGTGAATGTTACAGTTCTTAAAGGGGGTGTGTCCGCAGTTTGTTCCTTATGATGTTGGGACGTGTTGGGAGTTTCTTCCTTCTGGTGGGTTCGTGGTCTCGCTGGCTTCAGGAGTGAAGCTGCAGACCTTTGCAGTGAGTGTTGCAGCTCTTAAGGCGGCGCTTCTGGAGTTGTTCATTCGTCCCATCTGGAGTTGTTCATTCCTCCCAGTGGGTTTGTGGTCTCGCTGGCCTCAGGAGTGAAGCTGCCGACCTTTGCAGTGAGTGTTACAGCTCATAAAGGCAGTGTGGACCCAAAGAGTGCGCAGCAGCAGGATGTATTGCAGAGTGAAAGAACAAAGCTTCCACACCGCGGAAAGAGACCGGAGCCTGTTGCCACTGCTGGCTCGGGCAGCCTGCTTTTATTCCCTTATCTGACCCCACCCACATCTTGCTGATTGGTCCATTTTACAGAGAGCTGATTGGTCTATTTTACAGAGAGCTGATTGGTCCATTTTGACAGGGTACTGATTGGTGCGTTTACAATCCCTGAGCTAGACACAGAGTGCTGATTGGTGTATTTACAATCCTGTAGCTAGAGGTAAAAGTTCTCCAAGTCCCCA
Organism: Nomascus leucogenys; assembly: GCF_006542625.1. NCBI lineage: Eukaryota > Metazoa > Chordata > Mammalia > Primates > Hylobatidae > Nomascus > Nomascus leucogenys. Next base: position 40,616,075 of record NC_044401.1, on the reverse strand, counting down.
CTAGCTTAACTAGACACAGAGCACTGATTGGTGCGTTTACCAACCTTGAGCTAGACATAGGGTGCTGATTGTTGCGTTTACAATCCCTGAGCTAGACACAGAGTGCTGATTGATGCATTTACAATCCTTTAGCTAGACTTAAAAGTTCTCCAAGTCCTCACCAGATTAGCTAGATACAGAGTGCTGATTGGTGCATCCACGAACCCTGAGCTGGACACAGAGTACTGATTGGTGCATATACAATCCTCTGGCTAGACACAAAAGTTCTCCAAGTCCCCACCTGACTCAGGAGCCCAGTTGGCTTTGCCTAGTGGATCCCACACCATGGCCGCAGGCGGAGCTGCCCACCAGTCCTACGCTGCGTGCATGCACTCCTCAGCCCTTGGGCAGTTGATGGGACCAGGTGCTGCGGAGCATAGGGCAGTGCCCATCGGGGGTGCCTACAGTAGGGCTCGGGCATGGTGGGCTGCACGTCCTGAGCCCTGCCCTGCGGGGAGGCGGCTGACACCCAGCAAGAATTCAAGGGCAGTGCGGGTAGGCCAGCAGTGCTGGGGGACCTGGTGCTCCCTCCGCAACTGCTGGTCCGGGAGCTAAGCCACTCACTGCCCAGGACTGGCGGTGCCAACCAGCCACTCCGAGTGGGCCCACCAAGCCCACGCCCACCCAGAACTCGCGCTGGCCCGCGATTGTGGTGCACAGCCTCGGTTCCCGCCCGTGCCTCTCCCTCCACACCTCCCTGCAAGCAGAGGGAGCTGGCTCCAGCCTCAGCCAGCCCAGAGAGGGGCTCCCACAGTGCAGTGGTGGGCTGAAGGGCTCCTCAAGCATGGCCAGAGCAGATGCTGTGGCCGAGGGGGTGCTGAGAGTGAGCGAGGGCCACCAGCACATTGTCACCTCTCACCTTGAATACTGTATTCTTGACTCACTGTTAGCTGAATCCAATGATGTGGAACCCATGGATAATGGAGAGCCAACTGTATAGTTATTTGATTAAATTTATACTTCTTTACTGCCTTTCAGAAAAGTTGACATTTCTACTGAAAAGAAGCTGCTAATCTTCACCCAGATAGAACAGAGAAAATCAGAGTTGAATGGACATGTTTAGGGAAACTGGTACAATCTAACTTTATAAAGCAGCCCAAGTGTCACATGAAAGTGAAAACACACAACGAAAATGAGCATCAGCCTCCAGTAATTCTAAATTTTATCTACAAGTGTATTCACAACTTACTTTTTTATATTTTTTCTGATGATTAGCCAAAGGTCAGGGATGATTGGCAGATACAACAGTTCAAATAGAAGTATTTCACAAACTGCCTGTAAGCCTTTCTTGATAAACAGTTTTGATGAATTAGTAAATAAAGTGTTTTATTTTATACAGAAATCTCTGTACTTTTACATATTTGATCATTTGTGCATCCAGTGACATATTGTAGACATATACATTCACTGAACTTATTACTGGTTGCCAAGATAGTAATAGCAGAATCTCAAAGGCTGCATGACAGGAATTATTCAAATAGTTCTCTAGAGTGATAAATCAAGTTTTAACTATACAACACCCTCTAGTCTGATGAAAGTAGAAACACTTGTGAAAATCATAATTTATTTTGAAAGGTCACAAATAATCTTATCTTTTTATTTGTAAGTTTGACTCAAACTATAAACTACACAAATAAAAAATAATTATAATAAGTAGCCAAATTTTATTTTAGTTTCTTGTTTCATTCAAATTCAGTTTGTGCTCCTTAATGATAACACTATTGTCAATAAAACTTTACACTTTAAGTGCCTTTCCAAAGTTTTCCTATCTGATAAGAATGGTACTGATAAATAAAAAACAACATGCACTATCCATCTTACTTTCATAGACTAGAGATAAATCATTGTGAACCCCAATTGGCAGAAGAGAAAATTCGGGTGCAGACAAGTTAAGTCAGGTGGCAGATTCACACAGGAAATAAATAGTGGCTATGCTCGTATAAAAACATCAATCTTCTGACCTCTAATTCAGGGCTTTTCCAGCACTGCAGTATGATTAATCAATACCAGGAAGCAAACTAAGTATCAAGAAAAGATCATCCATTTGTATCAGTCTTTCCTTTGTGTGGTTGGAATCTAAAATACCAAGTGCATAAAGGAATCAAAAGTTGGAAGCTTTGACCATTTGTGAACAATCTTTTCTGTATTATTAAGAGATTTGATGATAAACACAGACATTTACTAGGCCCAAATTGTGAAAAACTTTGTAGACATTTTGCTAATATGCGGGAAATAAACTCTTAGCAACTTACTTTGATTTTCTTTTATTTTTATGCTGCTAAGAAAGCACTCAGATGCATGCTGAAATATGTATTGCCTTATGGATTGCAGTTGGCAGGGACTATTAGTGTTAAAGATTCACACATTTCAAGTAAGATTGGATACATTTATATTTGTGTCAGGAAAAAAATAATAATAGAATTTAAGAATTTAAAATGTAACCAAAAGGCAGAATCATGGGTTTTGGCTGAAGAGATTAGCAGCATTCTTCTCTGTTCCCTTTTTTTCTGAAGCTTAGTGTTCTAGCTAAGTTTTGGCAAACAAAATTCTTTTCTGTGATATGTATTCTATTTTAACATCTTCCACTGAAAAGAAAAGACAATGATATAAATAAACCAATTTAAATCAAGTCTAAGGTATAGGAAGGTATTTAAGAAAGAAGCAAACATTCTCTAGATGTTGTTATCCAAAATATATTCTCTTTTGCAGTTTACTGAAATAATTTCTTCAGTGTGTGGGAATTTCCTTTGCATCCAGCTTTACTATAGAGATGACATCACACCAACAGTGACACGACTTGTTTACAAGAGGGTGGTATAAACAGCAAATGTTCTTCCTTAAAACAGATTTCTTGTTGAACTTCAACAGAAAAAGAAGCGTAAATGTGGAAGGAAGAACAGGAGATAGTCTTTAACATGTAGGATAAAATCTAAGGTAGAGGAGAGAGCAGCTGATAATGTCTTCGTGTGTTTGCTACTTTTTTTTATTCGGAAGTCTGCTTCCTTCTTTTCCTTGTCTAGTAAAGAGTCTTCAAGTTGTACGTTGTCTTTATATTAATATATAGTGGCCTATGGTACTATGTCTTAATAGTTTCATATCTTCCCTGGTTTGCATGAATTAAACGAGAGTGGTAACATCAGAAAAGGAAAGAGAGAGAGAGTGAATATGTGTGTGTGTGCATGCATGCGTGCGTGTTTGTGTATGTGTTTCTGTGTCTGTGAGAGAGAGAAAAGAGAGACAATGAAAATGAAAATAAATATCTTCTCCAACCTATCTTAGCCAACTTTCTGATCTAGGATGTTAGGGCAGTCACTCACTGAAGGAATTTTAGTTATAGCAAAGCGTCATCCATCTTTTTCAACTGTGTTAACTTTAATTTCCCATAAATAATAATAGTTTGCAGAACACATCATCTCAGATTATACCTGACCATATTGCAAAATAATAATTTGCTTCTTGTATAAGAATCATTATTTAAGACTAAATAAAACTAGGTATAAGTAAAATAAGTAAAATTCAGCCCTTTGAATAATCATTTAGATCACGACTGCTAACTGTAGTCTAGTACTAATTAAAGGCCTACATGGTTATTTTTCTTAGAACGTGAGAAGTCTTAGGAGCAACTATTTGAACATCCTGACCTGATCTGGAGGGAGGAGTCCTTACCAGGAGCTTTCTGGAGCTGGGTGTGGAGGGTAGTTCAGTTTCCACACATTAACCCATAAGAGAAAATCATCTGGGTAAAATAGGGTGACTATTCTGGACACAGTCTTGGCTTTGCTACTATAATCCCCTCCATTTTTCTTGGGAGATGCATTGGTGCTTTGCAAAACTGTGCAGTCATTGAAGGTGCTCAGTACTGGTTTTTGTCATTAAAATACTTGAGCTTGAAATCCAGCACTGTCAATTTAGTGAGTGCGGCCTTACACAAAGTTATCTAATTTCTCTAAGTTTCAGTTTTATGATCTATGACACAGGTTAGTAATCCCTCCTTTATAGGAATGTTTAACATTAAATAATGCATTAAAAGCACTTTAGATACTATTAATCTCAAGGCAAATGGCATGTTATGTGGTATGGGGCATATAAGTGTCCTTGGCATTCTCAAAACCTGAACCCTACACTCCAGCTCAAAGCTCCTTATAGACAAGGACTATATTATGAAATTCTGTTGTGTTTTTCATAGTTTAGGATGTACACATTGTGGGACTTCAAAACTGGATTGCTTCTTGGTATCAAGTATCCAAATTGCTCAGAGCCACGGGAGTAAAACAATGGAGAAACAGTAGTGACTGTACCATTATAATATACATAAGTGTGCATGTTAGTTTGCTTAACATTTATCGAATTCCTGATACATAAAAGGCCTCAGGCTAAATTTTGTCAATTGTATAAAAGTACCTTTTCCTCAATAAAGGCAACTTACTGGAAGAATCATGTTTTAGTGGGGGAAATTAACATATAGGCTTTATAAACAAATGAATTAAGTGCTAAAGAGATGAACAAGACAGATATTATAAGAGATCAGAAGGAGAAATTATAGGGGAAGACAGTAGTTGTCAAGAAAACATGATAAAAATACAACTGTTGGACTTAGGAAGGATTTCAGTAGTTTAAGAGACAAAAAGATAGGAAAACGTATAGCATGCACAAAGTCAAAGTCAGGGATCCATAAATATCACTGGGTGTGTAATGAATTGTTAGTAGTTGGATGGGGGATGCTAAAATATAAAGTGAGAGAACCTTCATATATTTTATTTTCCTACCCTTAGTTCCAGATATTGATAGAGATGTTTTAGAAAATCCCAACTTAAGGCCGGGTGCGGTGGTTCACACCTGTAATCCCAGCAATTTGGGAGGCCGAGGTGGGAGGATCACAAGATCGAGACCATCCTGGCCAATATGGTAAAACCCCATCTCTACTAAAATACAGAAAATTAGCCAGATGTGATGGTGCGCACCTGTAGTCCCAGCTACTCGGGAGGCTGAAGCAGGGGAATCGCTGGAACCTAGGAGGCGGAGCTTGCAGTGAGCCGAGATCCTGCCATTGCACTCCAGCCTGGGTGACAGAGCGAGACTTGGTCTCACAAAAAAAAAAAAAAGAAAAGAAAACATAAGAAAATCCCAACTGAAGTATATGTGAACAAATGAACAGGTAGTTTTTTATCAAAAAAGCAAAGGTCTTTGAAATAATTTTATTCAGATTTTGCTCACAAATATTATATTTCCATTTTGTTAGAATTATGAGGATGATGGCTAAAAATAAAATGAACCAAGTTTTCTGCATGTTGCATTTTAACAAGTTGGGTGTCTCATTGGAATGCACTGTCTTCTTGTTCCACATTTATTTTTGGAATTTAATAAGGCGCCTGTCATATCTGCCTCAAGGCTAAAAAACATCATGGGGGAGAAATCCAAAGTACTGTCATGTTTGAGTGACATGGAGCCAATTTTATTTTACTTCCTTTTCATGGGGGGTGGCTCAAATTAGCCAGGCTCACTTCTGAAAATGCATTGCTACATCATCTATTCTAAAGGCCTTGTGCTGCTTAACTGGTAATGACATTGCCCAGTGACGTTTGTTAGGTAGATTTGACTCAGAAAACCAGTGGAGGATTTTCATTAAAAAATTAATTCTGTGCATTTTACTGCAAAGCTCATTCTCATGATAGATTGTGGTACAGTGCCACATATCTCCAGAAGTGGGTCTCATTACCTGAGAAACTTTGGAAGGTAATAACTTCTTTATTTCTTCTTTGCGCTCCCAGAGCACATAATTAATGTACTGACTCATTTAGCTCAACTCTCCAAAGGATGAAGCTGTGTGGATCCAAGGGAGATTCAGAGAAACTGGCAAACAAGCATGGTTTCTGATTCTCATTCCGAGTGAGGGAAAAACTCTGCCATTTTCTACTTCTTTCTTTTAAGTTGATGTTTAGTACAATGTGACTGTGTTAAGCAGAACATAATGTGTTAGGATTACAATGGAACCATCATGTTTTTAGGAAGTTTAAGTGAGACTTGGGATAGATGTCACAGAATGATGTTGCCATGGCTGAGTTAGTCATAAAATTAGAAATCACAGTAAGCTGAAGGATGTCTGAGGCATAAAAATAAACCACGTACCATGTAATGGGTGTGTTATTGTAATAACTAAGATAAGCATTTCAAATGTTTTACTGATTAAATCAGAATTAAGGCCTGTGTTTTTTAGTAGTGACTATCAGGAAGTAGATTGTTTAAATAACATGAACTTAAAACATGTAAACATAGTATTTTTTGTGTTAAAAATATATAGTGTAGACAAAATCAATGATTTGTAGCTAGAAAGCTCTTTCTACCTTCATTTGGGACTTCCTGCCTCATGGGTAAATGGAAAAGGAATAGTAAATCTAAGCAACTTTTTCATGAGTTTATACCTTCTTAGGCACAAAGAGAAATCTGTGATCTCTTCCCTGTATCCTAGAAGACCTCTGCGACAGGAGTGAGAATTGAATTTGGCTACAGACTTCTGAGAGTGTATGTGTATGTGTGTATGCGTGTGTGTGTGTGTTTGTGTTTTGCATGTTGGCTAAGTATGGGGGAAGGGAATCATTGTAGGAAAATTTAATCCTGAGATTTTGTGGCTACACTCGCTTTAAACCCAAATATGTGGGTTGGATCAATCCTTGGTTATATATGGAAGATCACTTAGTGGTAAGGCCAGGTCTAAACCGTTAGGTATTGAGCCACTATGGAACAAATAAAGATGAAATACGAGACTGCAAAATGATCCCCGCCCCATGTTCAAAGTGCTTTACCCTTCAGCATGCTCCGGGAACTGAATCAGAAAAAGTCAACTGCATTTTGAAGTGTCGGCACGTAACATTTTATTTTCCTTTGTTATGGAATTCCAAAACTATACTGTACAGATTTCCTGATATATTCTGAAAGCTATCAAGCAAGCAATGTAACACTTTTTTGTGGACAATGATTTTAATTAAACAAATGCCATTTCTTGGAGAGAATTTACCTCTTGATTATAACTGGTCTTCATCTTATTTTACACAAGCTATCTCTTGGGGGCATAAATTTCCAGGCAAGGAAACAGGAAAATTTATTGGCTATTTGATTTACATGTTTATTGGGCTCTCCAAAGGCTTTACTATTTAACTGGTCATTGAAAGTAGAAGAGGGGTGCGGTGGATTATATTCAATTTAATGGAAGATTTAGGTAAATTCTTTTGAAGGAAAAAATATGGGTCAACTTTTAAAATATTTCACTTTCAGTAAACAATGGTATCTATTATTTTAGTGGCTATCTACCAAGAGCTGAATCATTCTGTACAGACTGGATTCCTTAGTCCATGTCTCGAGTTTTAAGTGTTTCATGCTTAGAAGTGCTTTAACTTAAATGTATCAATAATGATACTGCTGTGGAATTGTGTCATACTATTCCCACGAGCAGCCCAGAATAGCTCCCAGGCATGGAGTCTAATCTTTATTCCTGGAGGTGGCAAGAGTAGGTTGTCATGGAGCTAGTGGAGAAATCAGCAGACTCTATTTATGTGGCAAGGGAGAGGATACAGTCTTTCTTCTGTAAAATTTTAGAATGAGGCTGTTCTGCAGGGACATTAGTCTGAGTGCTTTAAAAAAAGAGAGTGTACTCTATACATGGAGGCTCAATAAAGTTTGTTTACAGTGCTGAGAGTGATTCCATATTCACATCCCAAATATAAGGCCAGTTGCCATCCTTCAATTATTCTCTCACAAATACAGTGCCTCCTCCTCTCTTCAGTAAGAGTAATTGTATCACTTAGAGAATATTTCCTTTACTACCAGGAATTCTGAGAATTAGCATCATCTTCCTTGACAGGCACTAGATCGACAATTTAGCAAATGCACGTGCTGTCCTTTTCCTTTAGGTTTTCATTCTTGGGGACCATTTCCCTTAGTATCTCAAAGCGTCTGACTGACTGGGTTCGAATCCCAGATCTGCCACTTACTTACTAATCCTTTGAAACTAAGCAAGTAAAAGAATGTTATTAAATTCATAATACTGATAGGAACAGGATGCAGGGAGATTCAGGGCAGAAGACAGTGGGTCTCTGGCGAGGGCCCCACCCTCAAGCTGAAAAGCCTGGAACCATGGCCAAAAGTAAGAGCTTGCATCCCTGTTTTCCTGCTCGAGTGTTGCCTTTCCACCCATAGCCCCACCCCACCCCCATCCTGTGCCTATAAAAACCCCAGAGCTCAGCCAGTAGAGAGGAGAAGCAGCTGAATGTCAGAGACTAGGATGGATGTTGGAGAGAAGTGGTTTGACTTCAGAGGGACAGCTTAATGGCGTAGCTTCAGAGAGGAGTCGGGCGGGGATGGCCGACTCTAGGGGAAGATCACCTTCTTGCTCCATCCCCTCTTCACCTCCCCTTTCTGCTGAGAGCCACTTTCACTGGCAATAAAATCCCCTGCATTTACCATCTCCAGTTAGTTCATGCAACCTCATTCCTCCTGGATGCCAGGTAAGAACTCGGGTGCCACGAGTGTGGGTGCAAAAACTGTCACACTGACCCTCCGCTGAGCTGTTGACACTGAAGCCGCCTGCAGATGGCAAAGCTCAAAGGGTGCTGTCATACTCCGACTGCGGCGTCGGGGCCGCGGGCACCCCCTGGAGGCTGTCGCGGGGCCCACATGGAGTCTCGCTCCTGCCAGCGCCCAGAGCTGCTCACCCCAGCTCCTGCGCTCGCTCACCTGCGCCCCTTCTGTGAGGAGTGGAAGCGAGACCAGAGACCCAACGAGCGAGTCCGCCCCGCCAGCCGAAAGCAGCCAGCGTGGTCCGGGGCCTGTGCGCTCCAGTTCCCGCCCACGAAGGGGGCAGGGAAATAGCTGCTTCAATACCACTTGCTCCTTTTTTTTTTTTTTTTTAAAGGAAGAATTCGTAAAATAAGTTTGGAGGTCACTTGAACATAAATATTTTGGAATATGAGCCCACTCATAAATGTGAAAGTCATTAATTTTTTTTTTTTTTTTTTTTTTTTTTTTTTTATACAGAGTGTCAGTCTGTTACCCAGGCTGGAGTGCAGTGGCTCAATCTCAGCTCACCGCAACCTCCGCCGCCCGGGTTCAAGCGATTCCCCTGCCTCAGCCTCCCGAGTAGCTGGGACTAACTTTTGTATTTTTAGTAGAGACGGGGTTTCTCCATGTTGGCCAGGCTGGTCTCAAACTCCTGACCTCAGGTGATCCACCCGCCTCTGCTCCCAAAGTGCTGGGATTACAAGCGTGAGCCACCGCCCCTGCCCACATTTTTGTTTTAATTTGGGTTTTTGTCACAGTGAGAACTGGAAAACAACAACAACAACAACAAAAAAAAACAGAAAAACCTCTGCTGAATTACCTGTAAATGACCTTATGATAAAATATTCTGTTTTGTCTTCTGTGTATATATTTTTTTATAATTGCTTTAGTTTCAGATAATATTCTGTACAATTTGTAATCTAGAGAGAAATAATCAAATATTCATACATATATGAAGCATTAAAGAAAAATTTCAAAAACTCTAAACCATCATGGCATGCACTAAGAACAAAGTTTCTGTAGGAATTTGCATAGAAAAAGGCAGCTGGACCTAACATATTATCTCATGGCACCTTTAAAAGGTCCTTAGCTATAGCAGCCAGCCCTGTCTTCATACTGCAAGAGATAATTAGTTTCAGCTGAACACTCCCATCCATCACTTTAAAATGAGATATTGACTCAAATTTTAGAAGTTACAACCTTTGTTTTATATTTAAAAATGTTATAGTTGCCTAAGGACATAAACATACAAAACTTAAACCTAGTTTTATATTTGCTAACTTACGTTTATATTTAAGTAATGTAAAATAAGTATCAGTCAGAAATCAGAGTGTTTCTTTTAAAACAATTGCCTTACACTAATCACATTTGAATATAGCTACTATATTTTATTATTATTATTATTATATAGGACCCATTTGCATAAATACTGAAAACTAAGACCTGGCTATAAAGTTACTAAGTGTTAGATTTAGTGGATTTTTTTTTCCTGATTTTCCATATGTGTAAAAGTTTTACTTGAAGAACTCTGCATTTAAGGAAGCATCCAAAGTAAATTTTTTCTATGTAAACACAGAAAAACTGTATTATAGCATACCAGTAATGCACAAGGAGAAAGTCAAATTACAGAATTAAAATATTGCTTATATAAAAAATGCCATAAGATCACTTTAAAACCTCCTACCTAGCTTGCTTCAACTATAATTCAGAATAACATATTAATTTTATATCTAGAAAGGCCTAGAACTGCATTCTATCTCAGCTTTTGATTGATTCACTTTTCATTCTTGGTCAGGTTATTTAATATTGGTGAATTTTAGCTCTCCTCATCTGTGAAATGGAGACCCTAAGGCTACCTGGGAAGATCATTTTGAGGATTCCGTCTGGTGGTGTGAAAGACGCCTGGTCTATGCTATTCCATACTGGGCCTCCAACAGATGTGTAGCCTTTTCCCATTGTCTCCATAATTTCGTAAATGGAAATGCCTTCTCCCCTTCCCCTTTAATATCTAGTCTCCTTCACGCCTTCTCCTGGTGGCAAAAGACATTGCTAGGTTCCATATATCCAGCCAGTCAAAGTCTGTGTGTGCCACGACTGAGTTGTACACAGGAAATAGCAGCTGAGGCAGACACGGTCCTTTTTTCCCCAGAATCACACATCCATGTGTTAACTGTCTGTCTTAGTCTCTTGTGTGTTGCTAAAGCAGAATACCTGAGACTAAGTAATTTACAATGAACAGAAATTGATTTGGCTCGCAGTTCTGGAGTTTGGATCGAGGAGATGCATCTGGTGTTGGCCTTCTTGCTGCAGCATTCCGTGGCAAAAAGGTGGGAAGGCAAAAGAGCTCACATGAGAGATGGAGGGTAAGGGGACTGAACTCATCTTCTTATCAGGGACTGACTCCCACCATAACTAAGTCACTCCATCATAATAGCATTAATCCATTCACGAGGGCAGAGTCTTCATGACTCCATCATTTCTGAAAGATCCTACTTCCCAACAGTGTTGTAGTGGAGATTAGGTTTCTATAACATAAACTTTGGGGGTCACATTCAAACATTTCACCCCTCGCTCTCCAGGGTTGCACTGTCATGTCTGCAGCTTTCTCAGGCTGCAGTTGCAATCTGGTGGCCCTGCAGTTCCAGGGGCTCAGGGGCTGCTCCACTCTCAAGGCTCCACTAGGCATTGTCCTAGTGGGGAATCTGTGATGAACCCACCCCTGTGGCTAGTCTCTGCCTGGGCCCCCAGGCTGTCTGATATGTCCTTGGAAATCTTAGTGGAGATTGGCCATTAAACCGTGGCCCCACAGCTCTTCCATTTTGGGGACCTGCAGATTTAATATGATGTGGACATCGCCAAGGTTTACAGCTTGTACCTTCTAGAGCCATGGGTCAAGCTACACACACCTGGACTCACTTGAATTATAAGTGTGGTGGCCAAAGGGTGCTGTTTTGGAATTCAGGGAGCAGAGTTCTAGGGCAGTGCAGGGCAGTAAATGCTGAGGTCTTGCAGGCCCCTCTCAAAACCTTGCTCTCAAGGTCCTAGCTTGCTTAGAAGACTTCAGAAATGCCTTTATGGTCAGTATCTCTTTATCCTGATGAAGAGAACCTGGCTTTCTTCTGTCCATGTTAATTACCTTAGGAAAGGGTTGCTTAGCCACACCCTTAGTGATACGGATTTCTTGCGTCCCGACCCAAATCTCATCTTGGATTCTAGCTCCCATAATTGTTGTTAGGAGGGACCTAGGGGGAGATGATTGAATCATGGGGGCGGTCTCCCCCATACTGTTCTTGTGGTAGTGAATGAGTCTCAGGAGATCTGATGGTTTTACAAGGGGTTTCCACTTTCACTGGACTCTCTCTCTGCCACCATGCAAGATGTGCCTTTCGCTTTCCACCCTGATTGTGAGGGCTCCCCAGCTGCGTGGAACTGCGAATCCATTAAACCTTTTTCTTTATGAAGGACCCAGTCTCAGGTATGTCTTTATCAGTAGCATGAAAATGGACTGACAGACTTTTTGATTATTTACATGGCCAGCCTGGAAAATTTCAAAATCTATCCATTTTGCTTCCCTTTTAATTATAAATTTTATCTTTAAATTATTTTTTCTTCCCTAATTTTAGTGTAAGCAACCAAAAGAAGCCGTGTAGCACTTTGAACACTGTGCCACTTAGATATTTGCTCAGCCAGATATCCTAGTACATTGCTCATAAGTTTTGCCTTTCAGTTTTAGGACATGAATATTATTCCGTCAAATTTTTGCAACTGTGTAAAAAGGATTGCCTTTACTCCATTCTTCAACACTTTGTTCCTCATTTTTGTCTGAGACTCATCAGAATGGCCTTCAATATTCATATTTCCAGCAACATTCTGATCATAACCACTTAAGTAATCCCTAAGAAAATTTAGGCTTTCCCTATATCTCTTGTCTTCTGAAAAGAGACCACTCTTTTTTAAATAAACAAACCAACAAAAACAATTACTGACTCAGCAACAAGATGTGTGCATAGCTTATTCATGAATCAATTCATTCATTTTAAATGACACTTGATGCATTTGAAAGAGCATTTTATATATCATTATTAAATTAGAAATAGGGCTGTGCGTGGTGGCTCATGCCTGTAATCCCAGCACTTTGGGAAGCCGAGGCGGGCGGATCATGAGGTCAGGAGATTGAGACCATCCTGGCCAATACAGTGGAACACCGTCTCTACTAAAAATGCAAATAAATTAGCCGGGCGTGGTGGCGGGTGCCAAGTCCCAGCTACGCGGGAGGCTGAGGCAGGAGAATGGCGTGAACCTGGGAGGCACTGCTTGCAGTGAGCTGAGATCGTGCCACTGTACTCCAGCCTGGGCCACAGAGCAAGACTCCGTCTGAAAAAAAAAAAAAGAGAAATAAACAGAAGGTTTTAATAAATGAATTCCAACTTGTTTAGAAAGGGTACTCTATTTGATAAAAGAATATTAAATTAATTTGTATGGCTAGCTGTACTAATTTCAAATTATGCTCTTTTGGAAAAAAATATGGATGTCCCAAAGTTAACATTACAGATATTTGTGGAGCATTTTAAGATCTAAGTTAAAGAGAACTAGGAAGTGTTCTAAGTAAATTTCGGAGACATCACAGGGTAAGGGTTCTCAGCTAGCCTGTCTCCATGTTACTTCAGATGGCTGTCAGATGCTCATATCTGACTCTGTAAAAAGTGGATTATCTCTGAAGTCGTGGTTTCAACGTGCAAATTTTGATTTTAATGAGAATATTTAAAAGATAATTGTGGTTCCTAGGAGACTTTTTAAAAAATGGATTTAGAAATTAACTGTAAAAGTTCACAGAAGCCAAGCAAGCATTTCTATGAGTTGAATTATATATTTAAATATGCTTGTGTGGAAGGGGTATGTAAAGTCAGATCAGCTAGAGAAAAATGACTTCTAAAGAAATTATTCACATAAAGACCTATGTGACATAAACTGCAAAGTTTAATATTCACTGAAAAGCTCTATTCCAAAAATAGTATAAATTTTATCTTTAAAAAAAATTAAATCTGGTATTCTTAAGCTATTATGAGGTGTCTGTCCCAGTGTGAAACAAAGTTTTCCCTAGGTGGGAGGAATCGACATCTGTTTGGGCAATGGAAATCATATGACATGAGTGATGGGCCTGGAGGAGTTTAAAATCATGAAGATCACAATTATTTTCTTCTTTGTCAATGAGAAATACCAATATATGTCATCAGACAGGCAACGGCATATTCTTGTGTTCTAAATATTTGGGTCATTTCCATAAAAAGCCTGCAGTTTTCACAGAGACAAATGTGGATCCTGAACTCTAGACCCAGATAATATTCATGCCACTAGAAATAGTGGTGAAGAAATGACCTAGAACTATGAATATAAACTGATATTATTTAAGAACCTCTAATCTGTAATATTTGAAATATTTTGTTCAAATAATAAAGAAAAAGGGTATATCTTGGACATAATTTTTCTTTTGCTATTCTGTTTTTATGCTTTGCTTGAGCACTATAAGGAGACTTTGGCAAAGTAGTTAACGTTTAATTCACTTGAAAGGGTAATGAAAATATTTCTTTGTTTTTTCTTTAAAGATATATAGCCTGGGCAACTTAGCGAGACCCTCTCTCTACAAAAATAAATAAATACATAAATTAGCCAGGGATAGTGGTGCACCTGTAGTCTTAGCTACTCGCTGAGGTCTGACGATGGCTTGAGCCCAGGAGTAGTTAGAGGCTGCAATGAACTATGATTGCCACTCCACTAGAGCCTGGGTGACAGAGACCCTATCTCAGAAAGAAAGAAAAAATAGTTTTCTGCTCTTCTAGTGAACAGTGATTTCTACATTAAGTCAATGGATTCATTTTTTAGTTGAATCAATACAAAGCCTAATTTGTCTAATGCAGTAGATATTTTCCAGAGAGTAAACAGACGAAGCAGCTTTACAATATGTTAAGCAATTAAAATTCTTCTTTTTGTTTGTTTGTTTTTGGCTTTTTGAGAGAATGATGATTTTGGACCCCTCTCCTATGGTGGAAACTTAACATCTGAAAACTAAAGTACAAAATATTCTTTTCTTAGGGTCTTACATGATGTTGAAGTTGAACATCTTTCGGAACTATTAGAGAGGAGGAGAAAATTGTTCTACTTTTTAAAGTTTGGTTTTATTATAAGTTGTGTTTATTCTTAATAATCTTTAGTTTGTTGTCAAACAAGATTGAGAAGTTAAAGCAGTTCTGATACCACATTTGTTAAAGGCCCACTCTGTTCTAGGCACTTATTTCACTTACTTTTATTTAACCGTTATTCCCATATTGAACCAGCATTTTCTCTTGACATAAGGGGAAACTGAGAGTCAAAGGGGTTAAGTGTCTTGCTCCAAGTCACCCATCAAAAAGTGGCAGAGTAAGAACAAGGTCAGATCTTCTGACACAAGGTCTAATGACTTTTCCATTAAACTTCAATTGCCAGTTTTGTGTGTAATAGGGGCAGGTTACTCTATCTATCTTTTCTGAGAGGGAAACGTATTCTGAAATGTAAAGTTTAAACTGTGCTGTTAAAAGGAAGAACTAGAGAAGGTGAGACTTTCCACTAAGATTCCAAAGATGAAGGAAATTAAATTTTAGATTAACACTGGGGAGATTGGATTTTCTTTTGGTAAAGGAACAGAGAAATGTGAGATTACCCAGTGAAATATGAACTCAGAGGAACAAAAATCTATTTGGAGGTTTTGAAATCAAATTAAGTTACCTGAGTCCAAAATGTTGAGCAAGCCTTTCTTAAAGGCACCTGTAAATGTAAAGAAAAAAGTTGGTAAATTGAAAATGATAAGAATTCATAAAATCAGCGTTCTATAAAGTGTGTGAAGTTTTAAAACCAATTCAACTATGAGTAGATGTCATGTAGGCAGTGAATATAGTTAAGCCCCATTCTTCGGAGTTGCTAACCATGTGACCACAAATCTCCACTGCCACCTTGTGGTGGTATGTATATTTCAGAGACAGGCTCTGTGAAGAAAATTAATCTCTGAAGTGCTGAGAGATAAAATAAAAGGTGTCTGGTGGTAACCAGTCTCCCACTTTCTGCACTCAGGAACCAGACAGATTTGGGGAACACAGGATCCCTCTTCTGGAGTTACTATCCAAATTCCTACATAGTAATTTAGGAGATACCACAGATTTGGAGAGCAGGGCTATTAAACAGACATCACAGGGTGAAAACCTTGAGCAAGAGTAGGAACTGAATTTTCTTTCAGATTCTTTTGTGTTCATGGTGGAGGAAGATATTCTGTTTTTAAGAGGATCCTAAATATCCAATGCAGTTTTCATCTAGAAAAAAAGTTTTAATCTATTCTGTATAAAGCAATGAGGTAACAGTCTCATCAAAGGAAACCCTATGGGTATGTGAGAATGGACGGCTTCCAGTCACTTCTTTACATTTAGTCGCGTTCATAAACGTGACCGATGGTGTTTCTGACTGGAGCTTAACGGGTTACTTCCACTTATACACCAGTTGTGTTTTCAGCTCTTCGGATGACATCAAGAAATGTGTTTGATTCCAAAATGATCAATTACCGAAGCATGTGATAGCTAATGTGCCTGTAAACTCATTAACCAAATGAAGCCACCTAATTGTCAACAGTTCAACAGAATTTTGTCTGCAGGTTATTTGTTTTTAGGTGTCAGTGGTATTCTTGTTTTAATTTCGCCAGCAGAAGTGGGATTAATAGATCAAAATAGTATTATAGCAGATGACAATAGATGGCAACCAAAGACAAATCTAAAATTATTCTGATTTATCATTCTATAAATGTAATAAAACATCAGTACTTAAGTGTCGTCATCATTTGTTTTATTTTTTATAATGCTCAAAAATATTTATAATGTATCTGTGCTAAAAACAAGTGTCTACCGATTGCATAACATGTAATTTGAGCAAATTATTTAACCTCTTCCCTTTTATGCACAATGAAGATAACATTAACATCATTAAGAATACATGGGTAATAAAAGTTAATCATGGGACATTCTCAGTAACTGTGTGTGTATGTGTGCATGTGAAAACCATAAACAACAAAAATCTCTTTTATTCAGCAGAAACATCTTGACATCTTATATCTTATTAAACCTGCAAGTTAAGTAAGAGGAGGGCTTAAGCATTAGTACAAAAAACTATTATACAGTGCTTTATTTGTGGAGAATATTGATGGAGAAAGGAGGAAAGCAGAAAAGCCTATTCCCAAGAGAGCGTTCTGCGAAGAGCAGAGCATGAAACCAAGGCTCTCGAGGAACCCAAAACAAACAAATTCTGGCAGTGTCTGGGTAAGCCAGCCATCTTTCTCTCAATAATTTTTATTGTGCACCCAGTGATTTCTCAGGCAATTTTTAGAGCCTTTTGGAAAGTGGTCTCCAAATTATGCACTAATACAACACTGCTAATGAAAGCCCTCATAGAATTGCAGCTCATTAGCTCTCACTTTTTTTTTGCTAATCCACAAATTCTATCCTACGTGCTGGACACCTGGTGGTACACCCCCCAGCCCCATATCTCAGCAGATATGTAATTGCCAAGGCCTGGAGCGAGGTTTCATATTACCTAGACGTGTGGCTTGTGCAAGCTCTTCCATGAGACTGTCTGTTGTCAATAATTAAGAGCTATCAAAACACTTGGCTAATTTACACTTGATAATCTGAAATGAGGGCGCCTGTGATCACCAGCTTCTGTCTTATTATTTAAATACACATAGTGTAAAAAAAGCAGAATGGGGCCAAAGCAAGCCATATCAGGGAAAAGACCGGCTTTCCAGCAAACAAGATACAGCCCCACGGTTGTAAGCAAGTACAGCACAAGGCTGAGCAAACACGGCCCAGTGAGTGCTTTTTATGGCTGAGAAGCTTCACAGAGCAGGTGCAATTGTAGAGGTTCTTTTGAACACTGAGATGTGGGGACCTGGCAAAGTTTAATTGGCAAGCTGTTGTAGTCAAATGCAGAGACCATGAAAATGGGCACACGTTATGGACATGAGTAGGGAGCTAGTATTTCAAAAAGAGTGATTGCTAGAAATAATAGGAAATAACTTTGTATGAACAGAAAAGAAATAAAACCGTTAATTTTTAGGAAGTGCAAATAGTAAAAATAAAGGGCAGTGCAGTCTGTATGTAAACAGTGAAAAATCCTTTGCATAGCTGTACTTGGGTTTTCAGCAACATTAGCATACGAAAGACTGCGTAACTCGTCTCATTATTTTTTCAGAATTCAGGGCATTTCTGATTTTCTAATTCCAACTTACAAGATAAGAGATCAGAGGTGTAATTGAAGATGTTGTTACCAGTATTTTTGGTTCATATTATGGGTTAAGTTCAGCAATACATATTGAGAAAAAATAATGTGTAATAACAAGGAACAATGCTATAAAAACCTTTTGATAATAATATGTCAAGATATGTCATTTTAACCTACCTGATAAGGAAAGTGCTTTGTTATAATGCCATTTAAACCTTTTTTAGCTAAAATGTCTTGACTAGAATCTGGGGAAAAATAACTTAAACTCTGCTATACTGCAAGCGCATGAAAAAGAGTGTTGATTTTATAACCTGTTGGTGAGACACATTCCCTTGTGAATGAAAATACAGTGGGCTGTAAAGTTTGAAGTAAGGTGTCAACATGTCAGAGTAAGGGCAACATGCCATGAAAAATGTGTATAAGAGATCTGAAAGGTCCATGTAGTTCAGATTCACTTGTATGAAGTTCAGGTGAAAGTGTAGCTGGAAATTCTAGGTCAACACTCAAGGTAAAAGCAGGATTACTGCTGGCTTAAGTTATAACCAAAATAATGAGAAAATATAGTAAATAACCTGTGAGAGAGGGAAATATGAGTGCTATAAAAGTTTAAGTTTATGTTACTTTTTACCTAATTGTATATTTCTCCCCAATCTTTTTAAGTTTAGAAATTGAGGAATTATACTCATTTTTGTCGGAGGAAGAGATAGTTTTAAAAGTCCAGGTAAGATTAGTTGGCCATGGTGGTACGCGCCTGTAATCCCAGCTGCTCAGGAGGCTGAAGAATGAGAATCGTTTGAACCCAGGAGGTTAAGACTGCAGTGAGCCGAGATCGTGCCACTGCACTCCAGCCTGGGTGACAGAGGGAGACTGTCTTAAAAAGAAAAAAAAAAGTCCAGTTAAGAATTTCATGCCTTTCAACCCTTCCCTTTGCTGATCATCTTCTTTTAAATCCCACCACGTCTTCAAAGTCTAGCATGAAGGCCTCCTTAATGACCTTCTAACTACGAATAACCTAAATCTCTCTTCTCAACTTCCAAATACCATTCTTTGGGAATTTATCTATGTACAAGAAGGTTGTCTTGAGGACAAAATTTCTTTTAATTCATGGATGCTTTGCAAGGAGTTTCCTTATGTACAAATCCTTCTTGATTGGATGGTGCTGGATTCTATCTTTGCTTCTTTCTACATTCTCCACTTCACATTCCAGCTCTGCTGAACAGTTGACTGATCTCTGCACAGTCAGTTCTCTTTGCCTGGGTGGTCTTTTCCATGCACATCTCCTTGGCTAATTTCTTCTAAGCCTTCAGCTTTCATTTAAGACCTCACTTCCTGATACTCTCCTCATATTCACATCCAATTTAACGACTCTTTGCTCTGTTCTCAGAAAATTACCTTCTGCTGTTAAGGTTAGCATTTCCCACACCGGTTATTGCCTGCTTTCTTGTCTGTCTCCTTGAACAGAATTTCTTCTCTGTCTGAGATGAGAATCATAAGATTCATGGTCAGTGTTAAAAAAATATTAGGAATGCATGTAAGAATTAGCATTCATAGAATGGAAGCACCATGGAAGCTGCAAATTTGTTTTGCGTGTCTCTATATCTCTGGTGCTTGGAACCATGCCTGGCCCACAGTATATCTTCAATAAAATCGTGGTTGAATGAATCAATGAATAAAGGAACGAAAATATTATGTATTTTAAAAAGAAAACAATTGGTTACTAAGAGGTTGTGTTATAAATAATTATTACAGCTGAATGAAAGTACTAAAAATTTAAATGATGACAAAATGATAGATGAGAGTAAATAGAACTTAGTATTTGGAAGTAAAATAAAGAGCAGGAACAAAAAAGGATGATTGCTTACTAGCTGCTGTTCTTAGACAAATAAACCTTTATTCTCTGAAAGTTTACCTTAGCATTTCAGCAGCTGACAATAATAAAAGGAGTAAGAGGTATGAAAAATTACATGTCGTTTTACCATCACTTCCGTGCTTTGTCTGTTTGCTCCATTGTGATGGTTCAGATGGTTCCGTTCGACCCCAACCTCTAGCTGTTCCAGCCTCAGAACCAATAGTGATTGCCACATGTGGGCTGTGCATGGCAGCTGCAAAATCCAGATGCCAAGCTTTGGAATGTATTTTTACGGCGGCACCATCTGGGGCTCTGGCCGGCCTTCTTTATTGTCTCCTGAATGTTTACACTAATAGCTTTGCTGGGCTGTGGCACTACCTGTGGGACACGCCGAGGGTCAGGCTGTTTATGAGCTCATCTTGTCATTCTAGTTAGAATTTCCCTTTAAATGTCTCCCACATGCTATCAACTTATTCCTTTTAATGTATCTACAGTGTCTGACGAAAGTAATAAAACAGGTGGTCATCGAGACTGGGAAAGAAAAGGACTGTTTTCACAGCGGTGGGTCCATGTTATTCACGGGTTCTCAGCAGCCCATTTGTGAGTTTTGGGGGGAAATAAAATACTTTTTCAATTCACCAAATATATTATTTTGCTTATGTATCATTGAAATAGAAGATATACATGATTATAGCCCTTAACCCAACTTATTGGAGTGGCATATTGATCTCTAAGGGCAGTGATAATACTGCACAGCACAAATGAACAGTATTTTCATTCCTAGGGAAACTTAAAAACATAGTTTATTTTTAGCCATCAATGAGTTGAGTTATTTGAAGATTCACCTGCAACTTAGGATGGATAAAATGACTATTCGTGATCCTTAGAACCATGATTTAGGGAATTCTTCAAAGGTGATTCAAGCAGATTCACGGTTTAGAATTGTGAGGAACCCGTCATTCTAAAGGAACCAATGCAACACGAAGATTCAGCTCAGGTAATAATTTAGCCTGTTATATCTAGCAAAGAGAATCAGCTCTGAGAGTTCAACCGACTTACCCAAGGTCACACAAGCCATAGATCCAGAGTCAAAGTGAAGATGAAGTTTGTCCAATTATTTGATGACAGTAGGACTTGTCAGGAGAGTCAATCCTGATGATTGAGTCCCTGAAATGATGAGATGACCTGAAGGATTGTGCGACGTCCCTATTTGCTTTCACTGCCCCGACACTCATTCTGCCCCAGTGGGTAACCTCACCTTTCGGGGGTGGCTTTGGGGGTGGAGGCTGTGGAGCAGGACTGCAGTCAGACAAGGAGCATGAAGGAACCTGCATTTGTGTGACCTCTTGGAAAACTCCTGGTAGCTGAGCTTCCTGGGATTGTCACTGAGAGGCTGCCAGCTCAGAAGTAGTGACAAAATCAGGCACTCCAGGCTCATGGTTTCTGATCAATCAGCCTGTCACGTATCTGAGGAGATATTTCAGGGTGAAGAGAGCGTATGGGAAAGCAATTTCCTTGGACTTCTGCCTCTGAATTCTATGTCTGGAGTAGAAATGAGGTGCTTAGGGTTAAATAAAGACAAGTAGGGAGACAGTAATGCGACTCTCATGCATGCCTGGACCAAAATGGCAAATGTGTGCCTGGGGAAGCCACAGGAGGCTCCCAGAAGCAGCCTTCCAGGTTCTGCAGCCACTTAAAAAACAGCCACAATTAAGTCCAAGGGAAGGCTGATATTCTCTCCAAACACACTTTAAATAGGAAAGAGCTGTTAAAGCTTTCCTGTAGGCTGAGGATAGACCTTTTAAAATGATATTTAGTCTCAGGAAAAAAGAAGACATATTGCTATAATGTGTTGTCAGTTCTCTAAGGAAATGGCATAAAAAGGAGATTTTATTGTGGCTTAATCCTTTGTTCTGGAGAGTCTGTGCTTTTATATACAGTATATATTTTAATGAAAACCATGACAAGATTACTATTCATAAATCAGCGGTGAAATAGTAAGGACATATATGCTCACAGCTGCATGTGTGTGTGCAGGAGGTGAGGGTGGGGGGGTGGTGCACGTATTTTTTCAAATGGGTTCATTACCACAGTTGGAAGAAAATCAATGCAGCTATGGCACAACCTCATTGCTTTGTTGCCAAAGGATTTCTGATTTCATTTTTTTTTTTTTTTTTTGTAAGACAGGGTCTTGCTGTCACTCAGGCTGGAGTTCAGTGGCATAATCATACCTCACTGCAGCCTCAAACCCCTGGGCTCAAGCAATCTTCCCACCTTGGCCTCCCAAAACATTGGGATTACAGGCATGAGCCACCACACCTGGCTTGATTTCATTCTTTGTGTGAATGAGATAGGAGAAAAGCTTTTAGCACTCTGAAATATCCTGAAATTGATTGATGTATTCTCAAACTCTCTGAAAAATATTGGCTTCAAGTTGCCCGCCTCATAATTTTTGCCATTTCAAATTTGTACATTCTATTTCTGGTTGGAAAATACATACTTCACAAAACTATTATAGTTGGACACAAATATGTCGACAACTCCATCATCTCACACAATAGCTGGAGGATATCTTTGAGACGAAGGTCAAGCAAACATTCTCAAGTAAAGCCATAGGTTATATGTAGTGGATAATGTCCAGTAATTGGAAACACATCAGAGGAGCTACTATTTTGTCTTTGTTTGGAAATCTGTTTTGCAGATTGAAAAATGACAGCATTGTGATGCATAAATTACTAGAGACTTACAAGGAATAAAGAAAGTAAATAGTAAGTTAAGTGATCAATTGGAACCCAATTTTTATTGCATGAAGTACTCACAAATGAGTACTTGTGCTGATAGGTGTACTGGGAGTTGTGTATTCACAATGAGAAAGCTTAAGTGTCTTTGGATGGGCCTTAGCTATACATCCTTGTAAGTAATATATTACAACTGAAGAAATCCCTGAGGTACTTCTGGCAGGGCCCCAGCTTCAAGTTGAACCTGAAGTAGAGAGTAAGCTTGCAGCTCTTGTGCGTGAGTGCACACACACACTCGCACTCCAAAAATATATGCCAAAAGAAGCTTCCCAGAAAAAAATAATTTAAAAAAATCCCTGAAAGCTACTTGGAAAGTCATACATATGTTGACTTTGGTCATTTAGCATCACAAATTGAAGTTGCAATATCATAAAATAGGCAGATCTGACCCTCCCTCATTCCCCAGCATTTACAGTAAGTCTGAGACAGCAGATGAGGTTGGATGGCAATGATGGTGATGATGGTGATGAGTATGATGAATGTGATGATGAAGGTAACAGCTAACCTTTATTGAGTTTTGCTGTAAACTAAGTGCCACTCTAAATACTTTAATTCATAAAATTCTCACAACAGTTTATTTTACATCTGAGAACACTGAGACACAATGCTTAGATTGTCTGAGTAACACAGTAACTAAATGCAAGATTCTGTTTTCTATGTTGTAGTGAATACCATCGATCTCAGTGGAACAAGTTGCAAAATACTTTGTAGAATCATTAAGTCAATTAGGGAATTTAAAATTCTGAACTACGGTGGTAGAAAAAAAGCCCCATTTCAAATAGACATGACTTCAGAGAGGCAAAGCTAAAATTTAAGCCATTTACTTGCCAGTTTTTATTTTTATTTTAATATTTTTAAGTTTTATTTTAAGATCAGGGAAAATGTGCAGGTTTGTTACGTAGGTAAACTTGTGTCATGGGGGTTTGTTGTACAGATTATTTCATCACCCAGATATTAGGCCTAGTACCCATTAGTTATTTTTCCTGATCCTCTTCTTCCCCCCACCATCCACTCTCTGATAGGCCTCAGTGTGTGTTATTCCCCTCTATGTGTCCAAGGGTCCGCATCATTTAGCTCCCACTTATGAGTGAGAACATGTGGTATTTGGTTTTCTGTTCCTGTGTTAGTTTGCTAATGATAATAGCCTCCAGCTCCATCCATGTCCCTGCAAAGGATATAATCGCGTTCTTTTATGGCTGCATAGTATTCCATGGTATATATGCACCCCATTTTCTTTATCTAGTCTATCACTGATGGGCATTTATGTGGATTCCATGTCTTTGCTGGTTGTGAATTGGGTTGTAGTGAACATGAGTGAATGTGTCTTTATAATAGAATAATTTATATTCCTTTGGGTGTATACCCAGTGATGGGATTGCTGGTCAAATGTTATTTCTGTCTTTAAAGTTAGAATTTCTTAACTTTACTATGAACCACTCAAAATACTTTAATTTGCACATGTGCACACACACACACACACACACAGTTAGTGTTACTTAATCTAAGCATTGTGTCTTGGTGTTCTCAGATGTAAAATAAAGTGTTGTGAGAATTTAATGAATTAATTAAAGTATTTAGAGTGGCACTTGGTTCATAGTAAAACTCAATAAAGGTTAGCTATCACCTTCATCATCACATTCATCATATTCATCACCATCATCATCACCATCATCATTATCAACCTCATCTGCCAATTTTTAACCCCACTGCCATAGATGCCACTCTAAATACTTTAATTTTTAAATTCAGTGCTTTTAACAAATGGAAAAAAAGTCATGATTTTCTTCTAAAAGATTTTTAAACAAAAATTATATAAGTAGTTATAAAAACAGAAGATTGTTCATAAATCTTGATCTAGGTATAAACTTAAAAAGATCCAGAAAAATTTCACTTTTCAGCTTTGTTAGTCTTTTTTTTTTAACAATCCCTGACTTTGTTCATTGTTCGCCAAATCCATCTCAGCTTCTTTTATTTCACACCAAACTGGTTTTGTGCGATTGCCATTTCACATGAACATCTGGATTTTTTTTCCTGTGCTTGTGTACATTTGGAGAAAGATAGTAATTTTCATCCAAATTTATTCTACTTTACTCAGGTTTATTCTCAGCTATCAGAGGAATGTTAACTGTACATGTTCATAATGTTTTTTTAAATTCTAAAAAAGATCTATGTCTGCTAGGAAGAGAAATATCCTTTAGTTTGTCAACTTGATCCTTCTAGAGGGGTCAATAGTATTTTTGTTTTTGATATGATCTTCCATCACCATTCACAGACTTCTAGAATCACAGCTTTATATGCTGGTTAATTCTACCATATAGATACATATATAGTAAGATGGAGGCATTTCTCTCAAGTTCCTTTAACACTCTCTGTTTCTTTGACATTCTTCTTAGTCATTGCTCCACTTCTGACAAGTCTGAATAGAGAGTTTTCTTTTTGTTTATTGTTAAATAGATGAAGAGTGTATTTAAGATATTATATTTCAACATTTTAAAAAACTATAATGCAGTCTGTTACTTTAGGTGTATCACTATAGAAAAATCTCTTTATTCTTGTTCCTTTAGAAATACCTTGAACAATTAGAAAATTTTCTGGATTGATGATTGCCCATTTTGCTACTTAAACACTAAATTTGGTGACATAATCTGATGGAATTGGAATGTGGTATCATTAAATATCTATTGCAACTCAGAAACCAGTTTCTTCTAATGTGCTCCTCCAAGGGCTTCATTCATATTGCCTGATTCATCCTTACATCCCTATGACATAAAAGAAGGGCAGGCATCACATTATCCCCGTTTTCCAATTGAGGAATCTGAGAGCAGAAAATGGAGGCACTTGCCTATAGTTACGCACTATATCGGAGGCAGGAGTAGGCAAAGATACTACTTTTGTTCACTGCCAATCCACCCTTCTTTTCATTAGTCACTAGCCTCCTTATTTCGTAAGGTGTAGGCCATTAGAAGACTGATCTTGTGGGGAAAATAACATCTATTTTAAAACTCAATGCCTTTTACAAGTTTATATGCCTTGATATAATTTTAATAGGTGCATCATTGCCTGCTTTTCTTTATGAGAGATGATATAAATATGGAAAAATACACTTGCAGAAATGAAATGAAAATAATAAAGCCCTCTTCCATTTCCATTATTCTAAGTCATGCTCCTTGAGACTTCAATCTCAATATGATGTTAATAGAACCATTAGATATGATTCATACCATACATAAGACATTTCTATTGACAATTTCATCTTGACCAAGGGTCAATGGATCCATTACAATGCAAATCTGACTGTATACTTTCCATCTAAATCAAAAGAATTTGGTCTTGTGTCCACTCTAATATGTTTCATGAAGTAGAATCCAACCTCAGACATGAAGTACACATCTGTTTCTCATACTAAATCATGCCTGTTCCTATTTGCTCTCAATTTAAAAGATAATTAATTACATTTTACATCAATAGACTACTTTGGAGTATTTAAAGAAATGCATAGGGTTTATGGGAACCCAAGTTTGCCCGTTTAATACATACGAACCTGTAAGAAAAGTTCATTCATGGATGTGCATCTCTTAATTTTGGGGGGTGCCTATAAAGCTGTTCTACATATTTGGTAAGAAATGCAGAATCAGAACATGTTCCAAAGGTGACCTAACCCAGTCTTGTAAAGTACAAGAGCACACTGAGTTTCAGTCGGTTTTTCAGATAAGCTGAAGACTGTCTCACTAGGCACAGGACTTTTTTTTAAAGTTTCACCTTTCCCCATGCTATTTATTTCTACTTTTTTTTTTTTTTAATCTTCATCTCTTATTCCTGCACTCTTGGGCATCTTTCAGAATCTTTCTCTATTCAGTGCTCTAGGTAGCTTATAAAGTGCAATCTAACCTTGATATCGACAATCATTGAGCCCATTTCTGGCCACTTTTAAGTTTCAGGGCTGTCCTGATCTCCTGTTATCTGTTCCCTGTCCTTGTCTGTATTATTTTCCTTCTAGAACTGTACTACTGCTTCTCTCTCTTTGTGCACCACAACAGAAAGACCTGCTGCTGATGAGGGCTTCCTGTTACAGATGAGGTTAAAGTAGCTGAGGAGTATTACGTAAAGGCCTTTTCCCCCCTAGGGTTCTATGACATTGCATCCATACTCTGGTCTCACCACACTCCTCCATCTTCCTTTCTTCTTTCTTGGCACTTTGGGTAGTGATGAACTTTGGACCAGGAAGAGTTCTGTGTAAATCCCTGATCTACTAATTCTAGCGGTGTGGTCTTGGGCAAATCCTTTAATCTTGTCTAATCTTCAGTTTTGTCATCCATAAAATAATGATAATAATTATCCACATTGGAAGATTGTTGTGAGAAGGAAATTAAGTGATTTATGTAAGGGTCACAATGCCTGACTCAAAGTCGTATTTAAGCATGTTGTTGCCTTACTCCCTCTTTACTCTCTCTTTTTTTCCCATTTCTCTCCAAAATATTCAATTTTGTGCAACAAAAAATGTTGATTTTTTTCAAGCTTTCCACTATCCAATTACATAGCTACCAGCTGATGAGCTTTTCCAATATTTATTTCTTTTCAAAGCGCTTTACTTCTTATGGGTTATCAACAGCTTGACATAATTTTTTCCTCTTTCAGTTATGAAAGATATTCTCAGACTCAACAAAGCTTTAAATTTTGTTCAAGGCATTGAAACATAAAAGTTCAGGGATTATTCAATGATGTTAACTATTGAATGTACATAAAAATGACCTTAGTTGCAGTCTGGTTTGTATGCTGGCTCAAACATGCCCAGGACTCCCAAGTTCAAAGTTTCTCTCTACACGTAAGTGGTAGTCAAAAATATTAGTTGTTTTATTGCGGATGGCCTTAATTTATAAATGGAAAACATCTAAAACTGCAAAGTACAATAGTCCAGAAACTTTTCATTAGCAATCCAGTTCTTGGACATCACAGGGAAACTCAGCAGAAAGAAATGATAAGTTAATTGTTGAAATGTTTCATATTCCCAGGTTCAGTTTCTTATAGGTATTCGCACCCGCCTCACCTGCACCTCTGTTACTCTCTGTGACATCCTCCACCACCCTGGACAAGACAAATGTATGTTTGAAAGAATAAGGGTGTTTGTTAGTGGGTAGGCCTGATTATGGGAGGCAATTCTAGTGTGGAAAAGATGGGTTGGAGTATGGGGCAGCAGTGAAGAAAAATAAATAAAACAGTTTATTTTCAGTGGGACTGATCCCTCTTGCTCATGCATTAGTGCTTGGCTACAGGAGAGTAGTAATTTATTGATGCAGATGGCCATGTAAAGTGCATGCAGTTTGTGAGGGGGCTTGACCCTTGTCTGATGGGCCATATGTTGTAAAGCCCCAGGGGCACCATTTGCCTCCGTGCTCTTCCTCTCTCTGTCTCTGCACCTATGGTCCTTGTTCAATCACCACATATTGAACTATAGACTTACCAACTCCCCCAATAAATCTCCAACTAATGGCTCACAAAGGCCATAAGTTAACCCTTTCTACACAACAGAGCACATTATTTTGCATCATGATCACATTCGGTGAAATAAAAGATAAATATTATATGACCTGCCTAGAAGAGAAAGCAAATCGTTGTGAAATGCTGTTCCCTGCTGGGTATTCACTGTATTTGGATGTCGTAGGGTTGCTCTGAGCTTGCTGAATTATATCGTTATATGCTGCCATGTTATAATTACAGCTTACTTTATAACATAATTCTTAAATACTGTTAATACCCCCCACTAGAGAAACATTTAATGTTTTTTAATTAGCTTCTTTTGTCTGAGTCTTCTTTTTTTCCTAGTAAAATAAGGAACATATGCTCAATGAAAAATGCGTATATTTTTATTCTCATGTAGAAGCAAGTTTTTATAAAATATATTAGGGCATTTGTATGGAATAACAGAAAAAAAGTACAGCGTATGTTTTAAATACTTACTGTGCTCTGAATTTTCTCTAGGACCCATTCTGGCAGAAAGACTCAATGAAATTATTCATTCTCCACTGCAGCACTAGGATTTCCTTATAATGTGGGCTGTCTGAGTCCTAAATGCCACCTGAAGAAGAGTTTAGGACACCAAGACTAGAAAAAAGTCATTGCTGCTGATCTATTAACTTCATTTTTTCCCATCCAGTAGTGAAACCGAATAAACGATGCTATGCAGTGATGTGCACATCAGTACCATTTCTCTAATCTTAGGGAAACTAGTCAGTTGCCTCATGCTTATTCCCATCACTCGGGTAAGGGAGCAGAAGGTGTCTTCCTTGGAGTCTTGAGACAACATCACTGCAAGCAAGAAGCAGACATCTATTGCTAATCTGGAGTTTAAAGTTGAATTTTCGTATCTACTCCTTTTCCCCTTTTCTGGGCACAGCTCTTGGTAGATCTAGCAGCAATTTAGACAGCCTGGTGGAGTGTAGGAAGACCATAGGTTTCGCCAGTGCTCAGCCCATCTATGGAAATAGTAGTCAGAGCTGAGTATCTCTAACTATGTTCTATGTTTGTAATAATTAGCTTCCAGTAAAACAATTCGTCTTCTAGATAGCTTGCTACTACAGTGTTCACAGCTTGTGTTATATGTTTTATAGAATATCTCTGAGCAGAGATATTCTGTAGATCTGGTAGAAATCAAACATTATAGTCCTACTGAATTAATATTCAGTAGGACTATAATGTTTGATTTCTACCAGATCTGGTTTCATATCCTGTGTTGGTATAAAAAATAGGTTTCATAATTTTTTTTCTCCTAACTAATGAATAATTTCCTTACACTGTAGTGAAAATCCAGCTCTCTGAACCAATTAAAAGAAAGATGAAATTTCATGTACACATATGCTGTGTCAAAATGTTCATTTATGAGTCACTAGTCTTATCAACATGGATAACTGATGTAGAAAAAATATTCAAATATACAGAAAAGAAGTCATTGTCTTCTGTCCTAAACCCAGTAGACCTAACACATACAATGCAGGCAGAAAGGAAGTCAGCAGTAAATAAACCATGCGTTCCCAATTGAATCTCAATAATTTAAACATAAATCCTTTAGGCTTTGATACCTTTTTTCCACATGGGCTTTTCTTTTGGATTTGGCGCTCCTAGCATGATTTAGAATTCATCTGCGAGCCACAAGTAAATAGAGTTTCCGTAAACCTTGAATAAACAATCCCCTTTGAGGTTATGTTCCATAATTTAAGGAATTCCAATGAAAACTTGGTTGGTAAGGAGTTTTCCAAGATGTGTGTGTATATCAATATATTTGCCTGTAAAAAGGAACCAACATGTTAAAGCATAAATTACCAACTTTCCCACATATACCATGTTGCACAAGGGAGGGACATCTATAATATGTGTATTTCTGAGGTTGACAATAAGCAAGGATGAATTGCTAATATTCTGCTTACCATGTATTCAAAAAGTCTCCATAGTTTTCAGAATATGTGGTGAGAAAAACTTTTCTCTGTTCTGATGTATTTTCTCTCTAATTATAATTTGGCATCTAGAATTTGTTGTTTCTTTTAAAAATAAACTAAACTGCATAGCAAACTATATTGATTTTAGTTTTTAAAAGCCCTTTAATTAAAATAGCAACTTAACAGCAAATGGCCATGAAGTATTTCAAAATAAAAAATGATGATGTCAATTGAATGTGTCAACTAAAGTTGGTACAAATGAAGATTAAGAAAATAGTTACCTTCATTTACTCAATGTTTCATATCATGCCTTTTCCCAGTTCTTCCGTTAGTTAATGTAGCTATAATGAGTTCATACTCCTTAGAAGCAGCCAACAGAGAGGCTTTCCTTTAAGAACATTCTAAATGGCTCAAATCAATACCATTTCCTAAATAAAAACTTTCTTGGCTCAGATTTAAAAGACCTATGGCTGTTGGCTTATTCTTTATGCTAGCCCAACAAAATGCCAAGTAATCTTGCAAGTAAGACTCTGCCACATTCTGATATCAACATTGTCAATGAGAAAACTCTGTGTATATACATTCAGAAACATTCAATTATAATTCGCATCTTAAAGTCATATCATTATCTGGTATTATATTGAGTTATTATTGAACATATTAATTAAAATGCCTCAGTATTGAACTCAATGGTTCAAACTATTTGCGTAACCCCAAAACCCTTAATCATTGACATTTGAAGATTGCTGTTGGTTTTTTTAACTAACAGGACAAAATTTATTTTTAGTACAAAAATTTCAAGAAGATATAAGAATAGTTACTTAGGATTGAAATGGCATGTTAAATACTAAAGGAAAGATGGAATTTGTTTTGTTTTTTAAAATGGTTTCTGGCCAGGCGCAGTGGCTCACACCTGTAATCCCAGCACTTTGGGAGGCCAAGGCGGGCAGATCACGAGCTCAGGAGTTTGAGACTAGCCTGGCCAACATGGTGAAACCCCGTCTCTACTAAAAATACAAAAAGTAGCTGGGCATGGTGGCTCGCGCCTGTAGTCCCAGCTACTCGGGAAGCTGAGGCAGCAGAATCACTTGAACCCAGAAGGCAGAGGTTGTAGTGAGCCAAGTTTGTGCCACTGCACTGCACTTCAGCCTGGGCGACAGAGCGAGACTCAATTTTAAAAAAAAAAAAAAAAATGGTTTCTATGTCATTGTGAAAGTGATAATGATTTTTATGTACATGATTATATGAGAAATAACATTTTATCAATGCACATGTAGGGTACTTTTTATATTTTTTATTCATCAGGAATTCCACATTTTTTGTGCAAACACTGTATGTTATCATTATTTTGTATCTTCTATGTAATATATACAATAAATCAACAAATATTTATTCAACACCTACTCTGTGCTAGGTGTTAGAATGATAACATTGAATAATATTGTCTCCTCTGCCTTGAAGAACTTTCAATGTAAGCTACCATAATATTTACCTGAGGATTTTTCATGTTTTTCTAACAGTTTATAAAATTCCTATATTTGGAGGCTCTCTAGAAACAGAGGGAAAGGGACTATTGAAATTATAGTTGAAAGGTGCAGTGTATTTTGGGGGACAAATATTGATGTTATTGTATTTGTTTTATATGATATTTTTAAAACATGGCACTATTCCCCTGACAGAAGTGAATTTGCCAAGCATTAGCCTAGGGTATTTAGAAGTAACAGCTGAAAGATAAAGGAAACATCAGCATTGAGTGTGAGGAATTCAGCATAAAGAGTGATTAGAGCCTCCACAGTGTGCTATTCTTAGCTATTCATTCGCTGCAAAATCACATCAGTAATTTTCAGTGACATTTTTAATTGTCCCTGTACAAAAGATAATAAAGTAGAAGAAAATAAAATCAAAAGTGAAAAAATTCAAGTACTACTAAGACATACCCTGGTGTGTGTTGGTTTGGGGTGCCCTAAATTACATATTAACAGAGAACTGCCTTGTAGTAAAATTAGATGCCCCCATGAGCCCAGACTTTACCTTTATCATGTAGTTTCATCATTTCAAGGATCTTTCCTTATGGTTAACCCCTTTTCATCTTCTGAACAGGCTCTTACAGCCAGAGGGTTCGCGTGCTATTTTTAGCATGCTTCTTTGAGTGGTGGATAGTGGTTGGGAATTTCTTTGCCTGCTGCATGAATACACTTCCCTGCAGAGTGTAAAAAGAAGCACTTAATTTAGAGCTTTTCGTTTTGGTTAGTGACACTGCAAACATAGCACAGGTGGCTATAATTTTACACCATGTGAGTAAAAATATTATTTTTCCTTCCCCATCAACCTTCTTGTTTGATCGTCTTAAACCCACAAGATGGGGAATTACACAAACTGATATTTTAAATTGATGAACTAGTTGAAGATACTCTTTGATAAGGAATCCAAACTTGCTATGTAATCTGTATTAGTCTGTTCTCACACTGCTATAAAGAAGTACCTGAGATTGGGTAATTTAGAAAGAAAAGAGGTTTAACTGTCTCACAGTTCCACAAGCTGTAGAGGCAGCATGGCTGGGGAGGCCTCAGGAAACTTACAGTCGTGGCAGAAGGGGAAGGGGAAGCAGACATGTCTTACGTGGCAGGAGCAGGAGGAAGAGAAGGGCGGGGGGAGGTGTCACACCCTGTTAACCAACCAGATTTCATGAGGACTCACTATCACAAGAACAGCAAGGGGGAAATACGCCCCCATGATCCAGTCACCTCACATCAGGCCCCACCTCAAACACTGGGGATTACAGTTTGGCATGAGATTTGAGTGGGAACACAAATCCAAACCATATCATAAGCAAAATGTAAAATTGTTCAGGATGGTGAAAGATTTATAAATGTAGGGTTCAAGTTAATGTAAAAGTGATAGCATTGTCCACCAGTGACTGTTATTGGGCCTCTGTCTGTATCACAGTGGATCATAGTTCCATTACTGTAATTATGCCATAATTTTGTAAAAACCTTTACTTGTTATTTGAGATATAAAATGTTGCTATTTGGCAATTTTTAGGTTGTAGTCTCATCTTGTAGATTAGAAAGTATCCTTATTTTATAAATAATCTGTCTCTATATATTTAGATTAATCTATTAAGGATCAGATATTCATGTTCAAACATTAGGTTTTCCTGATAATCCACTTTTTAGATAATCTCAGCTTTTATTTTAGATTTAGGGGCACACATTACAGGTTTGTTACAGGGGTTTACTGCATGACAATGGAGTTTGGGTACGAATGATCCCATTACCCAGGTAGTGAGCATAGTACCCAATACATAGTTTTTCAGACCGTTTCCCTTCCCTTCTGCCCCCTCTAGTAGCCCCCACTGTCCATTGTTCTTATTTTTGTTTCCATGTGTACACAATATTTAGCTTCCACATATAAGAAAATGTGGCACATATACACTATAGGTTATGGGCAGCTGTACAAAAAGAACAAAATGCATATATGCAGCAACATAGATGCTGCTGGAGGTCATTACCCTAAGCAAATTGATGCAGGAACAGAAAACTAAACACCGAATGTTCTCACTGAGAAGGTATCTTTGAATGGCGTTGTCAGACAAACTCAAGCATGGATCCTTGCTGAAGTACCAGAGTCTTGACTGGTTATGGTTCAGAAACAACTGAATAGTATTCATGGATCTGAGTCTTAGATACAAAAAATGAAAGAAATCTAGCAGTTTTATTTAGCTGGTACTGAAGTGTAGATGATGTGTATTGCATAAAATTATAGCAAGTCATACAATTTCCCTTGGCTAGCTGGTCGTTCCCTTTCTCTTTATGGTCTCTATTCTTGTACAGATTTCTAACTAGTGATACAGAACAATAACTTGGATGACTTAAAAACATTATGCTAAATAAAAGAAGACAGACTCAAATGACTATATGCTTAACGGTTTGCTTTATATAAACTTTTTGAAGAGGTAAAACTGGATTGTTGGAAAGTTGATCCGTGCTTTGCAGGGGTCAGGGTTGGGGAGGGCATTAACTGCAAAGACCAGAGGGAACTTTCTGGTGTGGTGATCATGGTCTGCGTCACCACTGTGTCATGAATGTCAAGACTCATCCAATCTTTTCTAAACTTTATTAATTTTTTGCCTGAAAATTATATCAGAAAAAGATATTAGAATTTCACTTTGGTGTGAATCTAACCTAGACAAGTTGATACTTTTTCCTGTTTTTTTTTCCCATAAGTTAAAGCTATACTGAGTTTATTAATGAAGTTATTGATAAAATCATTTATAACCCTAATATATTCCTAGTTCTATATAAGTTGACTTTACCTGTAGTTACTAGGTATTTGAATAGAGTCAATTGAAGTATAAATTTTAAACCAAAACTAAACACTTTTTTCCCAAGAAACATTCATCACACAGGTGCATATAAAATACATGCATTTTACATCTGAATTTGCATATAAAGTGTTGTAGGAAAATTAGAAAGCATATGGTCTTTTATTCTTTTTCATTGTCTAAGAAGCACTAAAGCCAAATAACTTGGCATGATTCTTCTAGTTTTACTCTTTTTAAATAGCTTTATTGTCAGGCAGATGGGGAGTGCTAGCCACTTATTAAAATTACACTTGTATATATTGTAAGAATGTTTTATATTTATTCATGAATATAAAATTTTTAGAATTGGCATTTAAAACCAAAAAAACCTGTCATAGAGTTGAGTAACAACTGTATTTGTCACTTTGAAACCACTTTGAAATATATTGCAGCATGGACGGTTGCCTAATTAATATTCTGAGATTCAGGTTCTCTTTAATGATGTTTTTGAAAGCTCTCCATCTTAGAAAGCAAAAGATAAGCATGGAGTAGAGATTGAATTACATGGAGAGAATGAACTTTAAGATGTGGCATCTCTTCCAAGTTGTGTTAGGAAAATATATGTGGGAAAACATTATCATATACTTTGTAATAAGTACTTTCCCCCCCCGTGAAGAGTTTAAAAATCAGTGCTTACAATGGATAGTTTTCAAGCATCATTTTGTGAGTTAATAATCTGAGCCAAAGAGATGTAACATAGTCCATGAACACCAGATAGTTAAAAGATTCTTCTACTTTAGAGGATTTTTAAAGACCGATTTAAAATTAAAAGATGGATATATATTTATTCATCACAATTTGGTGCTACAAATTTGAAGAAGTAGAGGATAACATTCTTTTGGGTACTTAATGAATATTTTTCAATTAAATATCTGAATTACTAATACATCTCTTTAGATTCATATTGCAGCTAGAGAAATAACTACATCATTTGCTGAAGAACATTTGAAAATGTAGAATTTCTTATTTAACACATGAAAATGTATTACATAATTTAATATATCAATGAAGATAGGTAAATACATAGATACATACATATATAGATACAAACCAGCATATGCAGGTAATTGACTTTGAAAGTTTGTTAGGAAGACAAAACTTTCAGACAGTTTTGAGGAGATACTATGTGATAAGGCAAATTTTATAAAACTGAAGTCAAAACTAAACTTTCTGTCATTCAAAACTATCATATGTCAAAACTTTTTTAGGTAGAACTTTAATAGAACTTTAGCATCTTATAATGTCATATCCCTGATAAACTTGAGTGTATGCAAAGAGTCTGCCAAAATTTAATGAGCACATGTCTGAACAACCATTACTTTGTGGCTAAAGATATTTCTTTCCAATTTCTCTCCCCAGTATGGTTACTCTGCCTCTTTAATTTATCCATGTAACATGTGCAGCAAGTGAAGAAATAGAAAGCTTGGGGGAAAAAGGAACTGCTATATAAATTCAAGTATCTCCAGGGTTTTTCTACATTCCTTCTTCTTTATCCCTCTTTATTTCTGTTTTATCAAATAAAATCTTTTTCTCCTCATAGTTGCAGTATCCAAATTGTGTTTTTTAACATGTGTATCAAATGGATAAAGTTTAATGGTATAAATTGCCAAACAAAATTGTCATAAGGGTTTCTCCAGGACCACAGTTTGGTGTACAATATGATGCCAAATATATCCTAAAAATTATTTTCTCTTAATTTAGTTATAGATGAAATGCCAGATGTGGTATTGCAAGGGTGATTAAAATCAACTTAGTTCCTTGGAATCTTTACCTTTGTCTACATAAAGCTGTTAAAGGAAACTGGAACCCGCTTTTTCTCAGTGATGACATCCAATTGTTTTCCCTTAGATATGGTGCTATGAAAGTATTCTTTGAGTTTAGCAAACATATCTTTGCAACGTGTATGTGTTATGTAGCTTGGATTTATTTCAAAATCTGTAGAGAGGCTGCAAAATTTGTAACCACATTATAGAAAAGTTAGGTGTACTCCCTTCCACTGCTCTTCACAATTTCATTGTATCCATGCTTTCCTATGCGTGTTCCTCTAAGATAAGAGTTAATAAGTTGTAAAAACAAAAACAAAACAAAAGAAAAAATGTCTGTGACACCTGAGCATAGTGTTTCTGAACCACTTTCCATTACTGCCCCTGAAACGAGTCTTTTCAACAATTTTTCCTAATTGCTAGTCCCTTGGAATGTTACTGCTACAGATAAACTGTATATCTGTTTATATACTGTATTTGTGTTTTAATACATAAAATACTTGATTTTTGGCTCACTCCCTGGATCTGTTTCTGCCCCCTAAGGTTAGCATTACCTCCCTTGAGAATGCCTGCTGTGGCGGTATTCGATTGTCCACTCTAGGTAGATAGGACACATTGGCATGTGCTGTTCTGTATGTTCCCTCTTTTGACTTCCCCTTGGAAATGCTTTAATAATTATGTTATTCAAAGGAATAGCCAGCCATGGTGGCACTCACCTTTGGTTCCAGCTACTCGGGAGGCTTAGGCAGGAGGATCACTTGGGCTCAGTTCAAGACCAGCCTGGGCAACTGGGAGTCTGTTCTCACATTGCTAATAAAAGCATACCCAATATTGGGTAATGTATAAAGGAAAGAGGTTTAATGGACTCACAGTTCCACATGGCTGGGGAGACCTCACAATCATGGCAGAAGTCAAATGAGGAGCAAAGTCACATATTACATGGTGGCAGGCAAGAGAGCTTGTGCAGGGGAACTTGTATTTATAAAACCATCAGATCTCATAAGACGCATTTACTACCACCAGAATAGTATGGGGAAAACTGCCCTTGTGATTCAATTATCTTCACCTGGCCCTGCCCTTGACTCATGGGGATTATTACAATTCAAGATGAGATTTGGGTGCCGACACAGCCAAACCATATCAGCAACATAGTGGAAACCTTGTATTTTAAAAAGAAAAAAGAGAGAGAAATAAATGCCCCTTCCCTCCCCTCCCCTCCCTCCCCTCCCCTCCCCTCCCCTCCCCTCCCCTCCCCTCCCCTCCCCTCCCCTCCCCTCCCCTCCCCTCCCCCTCCCCCTCCCCCTCCCCCTCCCCCTCCCCTCCTCTTCCCTCCCCTCCCCTCCCCTCCCTTCCCTGCCTTCCCTTCCCTTCTCTCCCCTCCCTCCTTCTTTCTTTCTTCTTGTCTTTCTTTTAGAGTTCATTGCATTTCTTGTCTTCAACTATTATTCCTCCCTTCCCCTCCCCTCCGTTCCCCTCTCCTCCCCTCTCCTCCCTTCCCTTCCGTCCCCTCCCCTCCCTTCCCCTCTCCTCCCTTCCCTTCCGTCCCCTCCCCTCCCCTCCCCTCTCCTCCCCTCCCCTCCCCTCCCCCTCCCTCGCTCTTTCTTTCTTTCTTTCTCTTTCTTTCTTTCTTTCTTTCTCTTTCTTTCTTTCTTTCTTTCTGTCTTTCTTTTAGAGTTCATTGCATTTCTTCAACTATTATTTTAACTTCAGGTGTACATGTGCAGGATGTGCAGGTTTGTTACATAGGTAAATGTGTGCCATGGTGGTTTGCTGCACAGATCCACCCATCACCTAGGTATTAAGCCCAGCAGTCATTAGCTATTTTTCCAGATGATGTCACTCACGCCGCCCTCCCAACTACAGGCCCCAGTGTGTGTTGTTTCCCTGCTATGTGTCCATGTGTTCTCATCGTTCAGCTCTCACTTATAAGTGAGAACGTGTAGTGTTTGGTTGTTTTGTTCCTGTGTTAGTTTGCGGGGGATAGCAACTTCCAGCTCCATTTATGTCCCTGCAAAGGACATGATCTTGTCCCTTTTTGTGGCTGCATAGTATTCCATGGTGTATATGTACCACATTTTCTTTATCCGGTCTGTCACTGTGGACATTTGGGTTGATTCCATGTCTTTGCTGTTGTGAATAGTGCTGCAATGAGCATAAACGTACATGTATCTTTTTGCTAGAATGATTTATATTCCTTTGGGTATACACCCAGTAATGGGATTGCCAGGTCAAATGGGATTGTCTTTCTGGTTCTGGATCCTTGAGGAATTGCCACACTATCTTCCACAATGCTGGAAATAATTTACGTTACCACCAACAGTGTAAAAACATTTCTTTTTCTCTGCAAACTCACCAGCATCTGTTGTTTCTTAACTTTTTAATAATCAGCATTCTGACTGGCGTGAGATAGTATCTCATTGTGGTTTTGATTTGCAAGGAAATGCAGTTTTCTTTGTCTATTGCAGAAAGAGCACAGAGGATGGGAAAAGATGAGAATAAGCTAGCCCCGTCCTCTCTAAAGAGAGAATTTATATTTTGGGTCTTATAGATGACATTCTTAGAATTAATGTTTATTCCATGAATGAGAAGCCATGTAAATCTACTTAAAAAGCCATGCGAAAGGATTAAGGTTGTTTGCCATTATCAACTCCATAGCTCCCATAGACTTCCACTATGTTAATGATAAATAATATGTGTATCCTCCATTCAACCTCTACTCTGGTCTTCCTGGTAACACTGTAACTCATATCTTTCCAAACCCTATAAATAGATGCATATTTAGGGGTTATGTCCTGGACTGAGGTACAGTGCTGCTAGAAAATAAATATAACACAAAACCACATAAACCAATTTTATGCATTAGGCTACTTTATGCAAGATGATGATATGTGAATGATTAGAAATTATGAATTATTATTACATATGTTAAATGCTTATTAGAATCCAGGTACAGTGTTAAAAACTTTCCATAGATTTTCTAATTTTTATCCTCACAATAAACCTATAGATACTTT
Organism: Nomascus leucogenys; assembly: GCF_006542625.1. Lineage (NCBI taxonomy): Eukaryota > Metazoa > Chordata > Mammalia > Primates > Hylobatidae > Nomascus > Nomascus leucogenys. The sequence goes on along the minus strand of NC_044401.1, from coordinate 40,576,981 downwards.
TATTATTTTTACTTTATAGATAAGAAAAATAGTATCCAAGGTGCATTTTAAATACAGGTTTAAATAGCTAATTTTATTGATGGTTATAATGCGAGAAGAGATTATAAAAATCAGAGTTGACTAATTTTTGCTTCACTTTTTTATGGTGGCTTTCTATCTTGCCAGTTGTGGAGATAATAGCAATAAGTACAAAAATAAAATAGCCACCAGGATGAAAAAAGGCAAACAAAAATATGACTTAAATTCAAACTCAGACTCTAAAATTGGCTGTTTTGAAACTAACAATTGTTCTAATCGTAATCATGGTAACAGCTGGCATTAGTTAACTACTTACTAAATCATCATCACCTTCACAGCAGCACTTCCATTTTACTGAAGAGGAGACAAAGGGTTAGAGACGCTAATCATATTCCTTAGATTCTAGACCTCCATGTTTTATTAGTGATGGTCTGGATTATTTGTTGTTGTGAGATGTGTTAAGGGTAATTAAATAGCCTTCTAAGAAAACTGAAAACGTCTCTTTTTTTCACGTAAACAAAGTCTCTTTTTTTACGTAAACAATTATCACAATATAAAATAAGTAGAATGTGTCGTTTATTTTTTTAAACGCCTAAATTTTTAGAATCATATATATTTTCTGAATTTAATTGCCCATGACCATAAATTTTTTTTAACTCTTTTGAGTTTAATACAATGTACTTTTTCTTTTGAAAATTTTCAGTAACTTAATGTCGGTATTGCTTATACGGGAAACATTATGCAAATAACTCACAATGAAGTCTATGAGTTTAGTTAAGCTTGAGAAAAAGTTTGTAATTAACAAATTAGCATTTGAAAAAGACATTTGAATATGCATAGTAGAAAATTCTACTTAACTTGTGGGGTGTGTTCATAATGATTATTTCAGAATTCATGCATATGCATCTTTTAACATGCAAATATTTAAAACCTTAGTGGACTAGTCCAGATCTGGCTCATTTCTGTTGTTGTGGCTCTTGTTGTTTTAGTTAAATGTTGAAAATTATAAGTAAGGCATCATGAATACACGTACTGACATGTGGAGTCCTCTTCTCTTTGATATAGTCTTTTTAATTATTAAAGACACAATATTAAATACTTTCTATTTATTAGTACTTCACTGTGGATAAAAATAACATTAAGAAACAACAATCTTGGTATCTGACTTTTCCTACCAAGGCATGTGCTGTGTACTAGAATGCTATAGTCAGGACTTCATTTACATTTAGGTTCAATTGTGCTATTAGAAATTGGAGTTTGATGTCTCATATACACACACAGACATTACATTATTCATAAAAAGTGGCAAGAATACCTTGTGATTACTTTTAAAACTGTCTTATATAATCTGTTGGCTTCATTGTAAAGTATATTTTCTTAACAATTTTTTATGTAGGGTATACCCCTCCTCTGTTTAAAAAACTCTGCCAATTCTTGATTAATTATCAGATTTGATGAAAGACCTTTAGTTCAGCATTGAGGACTGTTCTCCAGTACAAAGCACCTCTCTCGCCTACATCTCTTCACATGTTCCATTCTAATCTGGCCTCGATTCTAATTCTTATGCTTTCTATAAATGCATGATCGCTAACCCATCTAAATGTTTAGACGAACTGCTCTTCTGCCATTACACCTTACCCACCTTACTTAGGCTACAAGGTATTTTCCCTTGATGAATTCCTACAGTATTTATAGTTGAACTACTATGTTCCATACAAAATGGTTATGTGGAAAGTTATAGCTAATTTAAATCTAGGGTTGATAAATATGTGAATTCTTTGCCTTTCTAGATAGACAAATTATGTCTCGTCTTGGTTTGGCCAACCTCCTAAAATCCAATAGGCAGCTGAGGACAGAAGATTGGGCTTGACTTGGCTTACAGAGAGGATGGGCATCTCTTTCTAATGAACTCGTAATTTATGCCCCATCTTGTAGCCAAAAGGAATTAATAGACCTACAGACATAAAAAAGGAATAAACTGTTTTTTCCACACTAATTTGTTCATAACACGACACTGGGAAATAAGGTCATTACATGGTCTCGTGAAACCCCTGCCAATCCTATGACTTGATGTGTTTTAGATTCTTTCACTTTGCTTTATATATTTGTTGTGACTCTTTGACAGTATCTGGTGTTTAACTTTGCCTTCAGAAAATTGCCATGGTTCAACTTCCTTTCAGTGCTCCGCCTTCCTTTTCAGTTTATTGACAGTTTCCCTTATCCTAGACACTCATGTGAACACTGATGACACAAAAACAATCAAAATCTACATTGGAAAAGCAAAATAATTAAGAATTAAAATCAGCAAGTTCCTGACACTAGCTCCAAGGACTAGACAGGTGACATCTGAACAGAGTGGAAAATAGTTGTTGGGAAGTATTCCAGACACAGGGAACAGAATATGCAAGGGCGTTCAATAATCAACGTCTCTGAGGACATCAAGTGGAATATAAAACGAGCTGTATTATCAGATATCAGAAAGGCCTTACGAGCCACGCTTACACTTTCCAATATACTGGAAAAAAACAGTCATTCAAAGGTTGTATAATCAATCCTATCTGAATATGCTTGCAATTGTTCATTTTCCTATAAACATGTATGGACAGTGGATGAATCCCAGATTTTTACTCTGAAGCTTGAGTTGTCCAGATTAGATTTGCTGTTTACCTTAGTTTTATTTCCTGACCAGTTTTCAATCCTTCTTTCTTTTGTTACCTCCCAGACACTTACTTTTTCAAAAACTATTTTTACAAAAACAAAGGGTTTTTCTAGACAGTTTTAGTACACATCTTTTCTGACTTCAATACAGAAAGTTTCCAGTGAGACAAAAATTTCTATGTGAAGACTTCACTGTGCACTAAATATAAAATATTTGCACTAAATATAAAATAAATAGAAAAAATATAAGGAAGAAGAAATATAAGGAAAAAAACACTAGAAATAGTCTTAGAAATGCATATGTTTGTACATTCATCCCTCAGTATCTGTGGGGAATTTGTTCCAGGACCTCCCATGGATGCTGAAGTCTCTGATATAAAATAACATTATTTGCATATCACCTATGTGCTTTCTTCTATATACTTTAAATCAGACGTCCCCAACATTTTAGGCACCAGGGACTGGTTGTGTGGAAGATGATTTTTCCATGGGTGGTGCAGGGGAAGGAAGGATGGTTTCAGGATGAAACTGTTTCACCTCGGTCATCAGGTGTTCAAGCAGTAGATTCTCATAAGGAACACGCAACCTAGATCCCTCACATATGCAGTTCACAGTAGGGTGGGCACTTCTACGGGAATCTAATGCTGCTGCTGATCTGACAGGAGGCGGAGCTCAGGCGGTAATGCTCGCTTCCTCCTGCCCTGCAGCCTGTTTCCTACCAGGCCACAGACCAGTATGAGTCCCTGGCCCGGGGGTTGTGGACCCCTGCTTGAAATCATCTCTGGATTTGTTTTAATATTTACTACAATGTAAATGCTATGTAAATAGTTATTAATACTGTATTGCTTGGGGAATCATGACAAGGAAAAAATGTCTCTACATCTTCAGTGCAGACATAATCAACCATTTTTTTTCTAAATACTTTTGACGCAGTTTGCAGATATGGAGGGTGATTTAATTTTGCAAGCTCTTAAAATCAACTGTTGGGATTCATCATTATTTTCAGGGTTTTCCTCCTCCTTTTATGACTGAATTTATTTTTTTAAATAACTGAATTACTGCATAAAATATAATTATTTTTATAACTTACAAGGATGTATAGACTGTAATTAGGCTGTTGTATGATAGCTGACTGGTATTGCTGATGAAATTTTACTAAGTGACCAGAATAACAAAATTTATTACACAGGTTACTTCCTTTAGAGGTTCCACTTTTTGGTCTTCAATATCTAACATGCTTTCTTTATTATTAATATAAATATAAAATAGATCTTAATGGTGGGGACATATTTCTCTCTGTAAATAGAAGTACAAATTTTGTATGAAAAGTTGAAGAGAAATAAATATAATATTCCCAGATCTATACACAACCATTCATAACTGAGAAAATGTAAGTTTACTGTAAAATGAATGAATTATTGATGTACTTAGCAAAACATTATATCTGCACAAAGTCATAAATTAAACAAACTCTAATACATTTTATGATAAGCATAATTTGACCTGAGTCCTTGTTAGCCTCAAAGCATAATATAATAATCAGAAAAATTGGGGGTCTAATCAATTAATTTGAAAATCTGCAATAGATTATTATTTATCTAGAGTGAACGCTTTAATTTACTAGCATACAAATAAGATTTTTATAAATGAAATAGAATAAATATCTAATTATTGGAACTTTTCTATTAAATAACTGATGGTGTAAAAAGGTTTCTGCTTTTTTAAAAAAAATAGTTGCTGATATAAACTTGAGAATTTAAATGTCAATTATGGCAAAAATATTTTCTGTACAACTTTGTTGTTTTTTAAAACGTTATTAATGTAACAGCTACTGTATCTTATTATTTTCATCCATTCTGCAAGTCATTGGTGAATCTATTTAGTCTACATCTAGAACAACTAGAAAAATATGTATAATATATGTATCTAAAAGGGAAATGAAAATGCATGAAAATATCTAATTGTGTAAATACTGTGAAGCTAGAGAATTAAAGATGATAACCCCTTTTCACCATTCAGCCGAGCGTGAAAGAGCAAAAGAGATTCAAAACTTCATTAATTGCTCTCACACAACCTTACAGGCCACCTGCACTTGAAAGACTTTACATTGGAGCAGATGGATTGCCGAATGCAATATCAAAGAAGTTCAGAATGTTTGTTTTAAAAATAACCTGGATTCTAAGGCAAGCACCAGCAAAGCATACAACTTACAAAGATGACAGAGCTTTTCTTATTAAAACTTCTAAAACATATAAGTAAAGGCACATTTTTATCTCTAAAATAAGAGTATACATACCAACTACTCTTTAAAATGATCAAAGTTACATATTTAAATATATAAATGAAATATATTCATGCATTATTTGAGGCTTTTGAACCTACCTAACTGGTTTCCTTTAGTAACTCCTAGATCAGTGAAATCTAGCTTTCTCCCAGTATAAGTTTTCACATCTCTCTGATTATTCAATCTTTTGAATGAAGATGGTCCATATGGAAAATGAGATTTTTAAAAAAGTTTAGGAGTAACTTTTTTTGCAGAAACTCCTTTCACTTGTCATTTAATTCTAACTTGAGCTCAGTACTTTGATTGATAGGTCCTACTCACAATGCACTGACAGAATCCACATTGGAATAGCTAGTTAAGATGAATCAGAGCTAATCTAAATGCATCTTGGATCAGATTATGCTTTACTTTTGGAACATATTTTAATTTTTGTATTTTACAGAAGTTTCCATAGCTTTACCCACAAATTAAGTTTTACTTGGAATTTGCATCACAATATTTTCATTCTTTAAATATTGATGTATCAAGGGTCAGAAAACAACAACAGCTAGAGGGCCGAATCTGACCTTGTACCTGTTTTTTGGAAATAAGATTTTATTTTAGCACAGTCATACCCATTCAATTACTTATTGTCTGTGGCTGCTTTTGTGCTACAACAATAGAGCTGAGTAGTCACAATAGACAGTATGGCTTACCAAGCCCTAAGTGAGATATTTGCTATTTGCCTCTTCATGGGAGAAGTTTACTAACCCTGATGTGCTAGCACATTTTATAACCTTGGGTAAGTTTTCTTAAGCCCTCTGAGCATTAGGTTCCTCATCTGTAATATAACGACACTGATGGTGTCTACCTGGATGTCCCTACATGTGGTAATAATAATGGTACGTAGCCATGATGATTAAATGGGATAATATAAGCTGTTAGGAAAAGGCCTTGTTCATAATAGGTCTGATACAAATGTCACCCAACATCAACATCACTGTCATTTTCTCAGGAATAATGCTGGGTCATGGAGACTGAAAGGAGGGTTTCAAACTACAATACTGTAGTCTGTTCATCCTCACTAGTCAAACAATAAAGTAGGTAGTGTGGTTTTGTATTATGATCATATAATTTGAAGGTGGAAGCCCTGGGTATGATGACAATTTGCCTTCTTCTTTGCTGTTTAATAAGACCTTCAGTGAGTAATGTAAACACTCTAATCCTCTCTTGCTTATCTGTAAAATTATAATAATATTATTAATAATAATATCATCCCCCAATAGCCCGTATATTGTAAAGGGCCAATTAAATTAGAAATATGAAGTAGGGTAACTTGTAAGGTTGCAATACAAATCAAAGGTTTTAGTGCCTCATTAACCTTACCTCACTTCCATGCTTTGAACTTTGGGGTAATGAATATGTGTAATTATTTAGCTAAGAGGGCTCAAGATTAACGCTTTTGTGTCGAGTGTTGCCACACACATCAACATGGACGATCTTACAGGCTAATGAGGGAAAGAAGCCAGAAGCCGAAGGCCACAGACAGTTTCATCCCCTTTATATAAAGTTCTACACTTAGAAAATTAATCTTTGGTAATAGAAAATAAACTCGGTTACCTTTCAGGGTGCGTGGAGGGGGAATAGGGTATTAATGGTAGAGATTGTAGGAGGCAGCTGATGTTACAGATCTTCATGTGGGTATAGGTTACAGGGCTGGATTCACTTTCTACAACTTCATTGGCCAGAACACTTAGGATTTGTACACTTCACTGTAGGTGTAAAATGCTTACAAGAAGAATGAAATATTAAAAAGAAAAAGAGAAAATGAAAGAAAACAACAAAAGCGTTAAGTTCATCCACTGATCCTGCTTTCAGAGCCATAAAAAAAAAAAAACCGTCTGCTATACAATCTATTTACCTCATCCTCTCACTTACACCAATCTTTCTTTCCACAGCACCATAAAATCTACCTACGTACATGTGAGAAAATGGGACTCCCCTTTAGCCAGCCTTGTCTCCTATACCACCTTGAATACATGATGTTTGACAGAAATGACGTTTAATTTTTCTCTTTATATAAATCCTATGATCTCCACTTTTACCTGAAGGCTTTTTTAAACTAAAGTATTATGACCTTAATGAGATACATAGATCACGTTCACTCTCTGTCTTACACGTATCATTGCGCTGTTCTTCAAAGTTCTGTTTGAATTTTATTTTATATCACTCCTTTTCCTAAACTATGTACATGTTCATGAAGACAAGGCAAAAAAATAAAAATAAAAAATAAACGAACAAACAAAAAACCCACAGGTCTTAATAGATAGGTTTAAGTAGCAAGAAAATATAGTTTAGAAAATAAATGTTATTTATTTTTGTAAAGATAATGCCCCATATAATTCAAAACCAAAAAGTATAAAAGCTATGAAGAGAAAATCAAGTCTCTATTTTACCCTAACCTTTAGGAAACCCGTTCCCTTCTCAGAGGTAACAAATGCTGCTGTTATTTTTTGCAAACTTTCATTATATTTGTGAATAATCTGCGCATATGCATATAGCAGTGTGTTTTACAAAAATGGAAGCTTGTTGTAGACATTACTTTATACCCTGTTTCCGTAAGTCAATCATGTATCGTGAATGTCTTCCATGTCAATAAATAGTGAATTTAAAATACCCCCAAAGTAATGGAAGCCTAGAAACACAAAATTATGGAGCAGTTTTGTTTTGTTTTGTTTTGTTTTTTTGAGCTTGAGTCTTGCGCTGTCGCCCAGGCTGGAGTGCATTGGTGTGATCTCTGCTCACTGCAACCTCCGCCTCCCAGGTTCAAGCAATTCTTTTGCCTTAGCCTTCCGAGTAGCTGGGATTACAGGCACATGCCACCACGCCCAGCTAATTTTTGTATTTTTAGTAGAGATGGGGTTTCATCATGTTGGCCAGGCTGGTCTCAAATTCCTGACCTCAAGTGATCCGACTGCCTTGGCCTCCCAAAGTGCTGGGATTACAGGCGTGAGCCACCACACCAGGCCTATGGCACAGTTTTTTATAAGAACTTTGCAAACATTATAAAATTGCCTTCTTTACATCGTCCATGTGGAATATTCCTTATAACCACTGTTGTCAGTTTGAGAGAGCTTTTTGTTTTATCTGTGTTTGTTAAACCATATGCTGAAACTGTTTTCCGCTTTCTTCATAAGGCTTTCCCTTATCCTTCACAGAACTATATTGAATAAATATTTAGTCTATTACTCTTGAAGTCTACACTGAAAAATACGTGACACATTACTACTTTTCCTTATTTGTTTGTGGCATTCTGGCCACGAGTTTGTATAAATTATATTTCAGAACTTTGGGCTTTGCCAGATGTTGAGTAATACGCTGCTAAGATATAAGTACAAATGGTTTCACTCTTGACTCCTTTGTACAAGTGAAAGACAACTCGGAATTCTAAACAGATTAGAAATAGAGGTTGCCATTCGTTTGAGCTCTCATAGAAAAGAAGGCTCTCTTTGACAAATCCCTCTGCTTATTAGACAAAGTGCAAAAAGCATTACATCTGGAGTTCATAAGCCATTGTTTTATGGAATTGATCCATCACACAATCCCTTACGCTCTTGAAATAAACCCACGAGAATTTAAGTAAGATGCTATGTGCACACTTACTAACACATTCGCTCCTACACACACACAGCGCTTTATGCACACAGGCTACCATTCGAGACTTGTGCCCTTGCAAAAAATCTTACAGAGTAGAATTGCAACATGCTTTTTAAATTGACAGTTTTTTTTTTTTTTTTTTTTTTTAACATCGTTTGTCTTTCAAAAGACTTCTGAATTCAGCTACAGGAATTATTCTTATTCCTTGAAACCTATAACCCCCTATTTTTTGTACTCAAAATGTTTTGTGATACAACATTTTTTTCCATTAAAAAGAGCAAAAGTAAAGCTGCAATTATTTTTGAAACGCACCATCCCCAGATACTTCTGAATTTATTTTCCTTCCTCAGATCTTGAAGCACATATTATTTCTTCCACATCTTTAGACCGTTAAAACTCAATTGTTCATTCTGTGAGAAGAAAACTTAAGGAAACATTCAGCAAGTAGCTCTATATGTGGGAGATGGATTCTTAGAGGATTTTAGGTGTTTGAGAAGAGTTTCTCATAGATTCCGTTGCTTTCAGAATTCCTCAGGATGCCATTCTAAAGGATGACTGCAATTCAGATCAGCGAAGTGCTTTGATGTCTTATTTTTTCTTTTGCAGATTGTACTCCACATGTTCAGAAGGCCTTTCCCTAGAGTATAATGTAATGTAATTGAGAGTCATTGTTCCTCGAAAGTTTGAATTAAATTAACCTGAGCGTGAATGAAACTGGTAAAATAACCACGTACAGATTTCATTTTATTTTCCTTTAGGATCAGTGACAATATTATGTATAAAATTGGCAGTTGGCTATTAGATCTTCATTGAATCACCCCAGATTTGATTAAAAGTAGATATTTCAGTGTTCAGTAATTTAGGTTCATGAAAAACTCTTAGGTTTCTCATTTAGTTATTGGGTTTATTGAGGAACAGGGTATTTTATGTGTGTAATGATGAATTTTGTTCTTTCTCTTTTTCCACTAAGATCAAATACAGACTGCAAAGCTGACCAAGCATGAAATTGTTTTTAGAAATTGTGGGAGCTAGTTTCGATGGCAGGAATCAGAGGAACCGTTGTTAGTGAAAATGTGTGTGGAAAGGATGATGGTAGTGGGTAGGAGAGAATAGAGGTAGAGAGGTGTTAACATAGGGCAAAAACATTAAACTGACAAACACTTCTCTGTAGAGTAGTTGATGTGTTAAGCCAGCACGCTTAAAAGCATACAAGTTTTTGGATAGAAAAGTCTTCATTGTTCTGACTGTTTTTCTGGACATGTAGCTGGAAAGGAGACTCAAATCTTCGTATGGATTTTGTGTCTTATGGTCACTGCCACTGCAAAGCAATTAGCCTTCATGATGGCTGTGCTTATGCAATACTAATTAACATGCCTGTTGTGCTGTTTTCCCTATTTGACCATGTGACAGCCCACAGGTCTGACACCCTCTGTGAACCAACAGCTGAGGAAATTTCCAATGTGGCAGATTTTTTTTTTACAAAATACACCCAAACAAAAATGGAATCACACTTTTCCTGAACAACTGTATTAACAGAATGTGTTACAACGGATCTACAATTAGAGGATTGCATTCATTTGTACTGAGCAAAAAAATAAAGGAGACTAGACCCTACTCAAGCATATGGATACAAATTGATTATACCTGGGTCCAGAATTTCAAAGTGTGATAACACTGTATTATATTATCATGGTGAATATAATTTATCAGTACAATCACATCTAGTAAAATTATCACTAAAAGTTAGAAACAAAGTTGTCAATATATTTACAGCACCATGTGAGACCTCTATATTGACGGGCTAATTTAGTAAATTTGTATGTGTTATGACTTTAAGACTCTGGGCATTGGTGAGTTTTGTTTCTGTGTGTTTGTTCCTGTTGTGAGTGGGAGTGGGATACTATGATTAACAAAATCATATACAGGCACTTGATATGTGGATTGTACAGTCTGGTGGGTGAAGTTGGGTGAAGTTTATTTATAGGCTGTACAACTAAATGTAAAATGAGCACTGATGTGAGGGGAGGTGCTTGATATTCTGAGATTGTTACTAGAAGTTTTTAGCCAGATTGTAAATTGCGGTAAGTTTCCTTGGAAGTGACAGTTGAGAAAGACGTAAAGTAAAATTGACGGTTAGACGGGTAAGCTGAAGCTAGATCTCCCCAGACATAAAGTAAAATTGACGGTTAACGGGTAAGCTGAGGGTAGATCACTAAAGACATAAAGTAAAATCGACGGTTAACGGGTAAGCTGAGGCTAGATCACTAAAGACATAAAGTAAAATCGACGGTTAACGGGTAAGCTGAGGCTAGATCACTAAAGACATAAAGTAAAACTGATGGTTAATGGGTAAGCTGAGGGTAGATCACTAAAGACATAAAGTAAAATCAACGGTTAATGGGTAAGCTGAGGCTAGATCACTAAAGACATAAAGTAAAACTGATGGTTAACGGGTAAGCTGAGGGTAGATCACTAAAGACATAAAGTAAAATCAACGGTTAACGGGTAAGCTGAGGGTAGATCACTAAAGACATAAAGTAAAATTGACGGCTAAACGGGTAAGCTGAGGGTAGATCACTAAAGACATAAAGTAAAATCAACGGCTAACGGGTAAGCTGAGGCTAGATCACGAAGTCACACACTGCTGCACATTGGACTTGCCTCAGACGTTGGTTTTTTGTTTGTCTTGTTTTCTTTTGTTTTGCTTTTTTTCTCTTTTTTTCCTAAATTACTGATACCCGAGTCCCATGTCTAGAAAGTCTAATTTAATTGTTGAGGGTATTACCTGGACATTGAGACCTTTAGAATATCCCCAGATGATTTTGATGTGTAACAAAGTTTGAAAACAATTGATCAGAATATCCTAGGCAGATGGGAAAGGCCTTGTGGTAAGATGAAGCAAAATGTTAATAAGGCTGAAAGGTCAGTTGCTGCTCCTGTAGGACAAAGAGAGGAGGGAGCTGGGAGAGAGGCGTGTGCAACATGAGACTGAAGAGCTGGCCAAGAAGATGCTTGTAGGCCATTATACCGGTTTGGTGCTTTGCTGAGTAGCAGCAAGAAGCCATTCAAGTCTTTCAGTGGACGTGTCTTCCCACCACCTCCTGTGAAAAACATGGAAGTGTTGACTTTGCTTTTCTTGCATACTTTGACTTATTTATCTGTATGTACCTTTAAATGGACAGGATTTTTTGAAATTAGTTTTTCATGGAGAAACTAAAATATTTTCCTTTGTTTTTTTTAGTCTGGAGTTATCACAGAGTTGGAAAATGTATTTTAAAAGTCTAAGATGGTCCATAGTCATTAGATCAGTCTTCAACTGTGGGTCTTCCAGCCACCACAGGTGGATCTGAGATGAGCTATACTGCAGTGGGCTTTCAACTTCGGCTGCATGTGGCAGTCACCTAGGGACATTTTCACAACTACCGAGGTTCAGGCTCAAGTTAGTCAATTTACGAGTGATAGTTAAGCATAATTTTTGAGGTTCCTTAGGTGTTTCTAACATTTAGCCAGAGTTAATAACAACTCACCTGCTGGATAAATCTTTTTGGATTTAGTTAAATTTGGGCATATTGATCTTAGAAATGAACTAGAGTCTCTTGATTTTTGAAAATGAGAGGAAGTTAAAATGAACACCTTGAGGTATTTGCTTAAGTGCACTCCCTTCACAGAACAGAGATGAGTCCTTCACAGGCAGATCCAGTTAAAAGAAGCTCCCTCGGGAATGCTGGGGGATGGATGAAACGAGGGAGACCTTGCCTCCTCTGGAAGTTTGCCATTGGCTACATCAGATTTCCCGTGTTGTGTTTTCAAAAGTCAGTCTCTAGGATCTAACTTTAAAGACATGTACCTCTAACACTTGGTTCTGATCATTTCCCCACAGTTGTGTCAAGTCCACACAGTTGTATCAATGCTTCTGCTTTTCTAGACGCTAGTTAACACTCAGAGGTTTTACATTTAAGGGAAGAAGAAATTGACAAACAAAGGAAGTAAAGGAAGTTTATATGGAGTAGAAAGGGAAGGAAACAGACCTTGAACATGGGTAGAAAGGAGGAAAACAGACTTTGTCCGGGATAGAAGGCCCATTGACATGAGGAGGCGTGCTAACAGAGGTCACAAAGGGTAGGAAGGGTCGCTGGACACGGGCCGAGAAGGTTCAGCACCAGGCAACAGCTGAATGAGTCCATCAGTGGATGGGCTACCTGAGCAGGTAGGGCATTGCGCTTGTGGGTTATTCTGCAAAGCCTCCTCAGCCAACAATGAGTGTCATTGGATCCGTCAAAGGATTCAGTGAAAATGAAGCTTTTTGGGTGAAGAATTCCAAGGAAATTCTGTAGGTTGTGACATAGATGAAGAAAAATTCTCAGCATAAATTGAATAATATTCACACAAAGTCTGAAAGTTAAAACTTAGAATAAGTACTAAAACCACACCAACTAGCACCAGGAAACGTAGAGGGCCATTTACTAATAACTCTTAGGAGTTCAAGCATGGAAAATGATTTTCTAAAGGTCAAAGTTTCGCCTCCATGAAATTTCGTAGCTGGAAAGTAACTCCAATCCCAACCCCTCATTTAACAAATGAGAAAATTGAAGTGAAATGATTTGCCAAGCTAAGAAATTCTTGAGAGCGATGCCCAGAGTCCAGACTCTCTCACTCATGAGGCTTTTGTGTTCTTAGTCTGTCATGCTGCCTTCAGACCAGGGCAAAATATGAGACTGAACTGAAGTGGGAGAAGGTTTCCTTCAGTCATGGGAAACTACCATTAAGGGTTATTTGATGCTGGGAAAGTGCACTGTTGTAATAGCTGCACTGTAACAATCACGGCTGACTAACAGCAAGTTATCCTCAGCAGAGCCGTGAACAGAAAACTTTGGTTGGGATTCAGGAGATGAGTTTAAATTATTCTCTGTTACAGACAAAATTGTTATTCATTCCTTCATTCATCTGTGCCTCCTGTGTGCATGGGAGTGTGCCTGGCACTGTGGAATAGATAAAGCAACAGCCTCTTCCCTGAAGGTGCTTATAGTCGATATGGAAGATAAGATATACGTGTACAGAATTATGATAAAACACTGACTGATGACAGTGATGTGAGATCTGGAAAAAATCAGTAGCCAGGACATTTCATAAGATGGAGGGGCTATTTTCATCTTCTAGGGCAAACAGAATTGCCAGAGTCAAGATTATTTCATGAAAAAGGTAGAATTTAAATTAGATATTGAATGATAAGTAGGATGTGCATGATGAGGAACAGGAAGAAAGCATTTAGAAAGAGGGAAAAAGAGAAGCATGCATGAAAAAAATTAGTGCTTTTTAACAGGATGTGAAACATTTTTTAAAATATAAGTTGAGATGGCAAGTTGGAATTAGATTCTAAAATATTAGTCTACATATGTTTAAACTGACATTTAAATGGGGGATAGAAGAATGCAATAGATAGGTGTGGTATCAGGATGTGTTTTGGGAAAAGCAACTTAAGAAAGAGTGAAGAGTAGTCCGGAGATAAGAAGGACTGAAAGCCTAGAGATATATTAGTTTGTTCGCACGCTGCTATGAAGAAATACCTGAGACTGGGTAACTTATAAAGGAAAGAGGTTTAATTGACTCACAGTTGAACGGGGCTGGAGAGGCTTCAGGAAACTTACAATCATGATGGAAGGAGAAACAAACACGTCCTTCTTCATATGGCAGCAGGAAGGAAAAGTGCTGAGCAAAGGGGAAAAAGCCCCTTATAAAATCATCAGATTCCCCGAGAACTCACTCACTATCACGAGAACAGCATAGGGGTAACTGCCCCCATGATTCAATTACCTCCCACTGGTTCTCTTCCATGATACATGGGGATTATGGGAGCTATAATTCAACATGAGATTTGGGTGGGGGACACAGCCAAACCATATCAGGAGACTTCTTAGATTGTGATTGCAAAATCTCAGGTCAGACTAATTGAAAATAGGAATCAGAGGAACAACCATAATAATCCAGATTACAACAGAGAGGGACGATATAGCAGTGAGTGGCAGGCAATGTCTGCCAACTACATAAAAATAAGAGAATGGAAATGGAGACCTCAAGTTGGTTTCAAAGATTCTAAGCCTGGGTAACAGGAGGGAAGACAGAGTCATGAAAATAAATATGGGATGCAAATATTTCCATAACACTCATCATATTCTCATAGTTTGGAAAAAAATACCTCATTCTTTCTCCCCAAAATATTTAAATCTGCCATACATATTATATATTGTATACGTACAACAGGTCCATAAATGCAAATTTTGTAACTTTAATCACTTTTGCAGGTTAGCATAGATTTAGAGCAAAAGAGAAATTGACATAGAATTACATAAATTATGCAGTAGGGAAATCATTTTTTTTTTCTACTGCTCTTACTCAAACTCTAGACTCTGCCTAGAGTTTTATCATTTGCTATACTGCCTCACATATTCCAAAAATTATTCTGAGAAAGAGTTATTTGGGGAGTTGATTTAGTTTATAGAGCAGCTACTCAGAATTGAAAATAATCGATAGTACCTTAAGATTCAGGCTGTAACTGGATATTTAGGCAGGGACCCAAAGAGACAGTTACTCCTGTAGCGACATTTAGTAAAATGTAGAGAGCATGAATGTAGCAGCCCAACCCATCTGTTCTTTTTTTCTAATTTTGAAGAGGTTATTTTTATATCAGTCTTTGGAATTTTTAGTTCTGTCTCTGCTATGCTACAAAAATACTGATGCTAACAGACTAAATTAAAAAAAAAGTAAATTGTTGATAAGAGGAAGAGGAAATTGCGGGATATAAACCTAGCCATTTTCCCATTTAGGCTGTATTTCCTTACTTTTTAAATAAGATCTGTGACCTTTTACTTTCTCACTATCTCCTCTCTGCATCAGTTTTCTTATTAAAGTCTCAACATTTCTGGTAATGGATGTCTCTTTACAGGAGACATTTAGGGGCAGCTACCTAAAATAGGAGACTTGGGGGGCTTATTTTAAACCTAAACTGAAATAATAGACAATTTATTTATTTATTTATTTATTTATTTATTTATTTATTTACTTATTTATTTGACAGAGTCTCACTCTGTCACCCAGGCTGGTGTGCAGTGGCATGATCTTGGCCACTAACATCCACCTCTTGGGTTCAAGCAATTCTCCTGCCTCAGCCTCCCGAGTAGCTGGGGTTACAGGCATACACCACTATGCCCAGCTAACTTTTGTATTTTTAGTAGAGACAGGGTTTCACCATGTTGGCCAGGCTGGTCTCGAACTCCTGACCTCAGTTGGTCCACCCACCTTGGTCTCTCGAAGTGCTGGGATTACAGGCATGAACCACTGTGTCCAGCCTAATAGACATATTTTTAAATTGAAAATATATATTACTGATTTAAAAAAATAAAGATTTCTAAGATGATTTTATTCAGGCTTTACATAAGATTTTTAAAGAGTCCAAATTTCCTAATATTATTACTAATATTATTATCAGAATAATTATTGTGGGGGAGACTGGTGTTAAAACAATTCCCACCATAGCTGATAATATAATAAAATTGCATTGGCTAAGTGTAATTTATGAAACGATGTGCAGGGGTGGCTCCTAACTACTTATATGAAGACTCCAATCACTTCTGAAATTGCATATGCATGTATTACTTCAAAATTATAGAATAATATAAATATACATCAATCTACATATTTATTCAATTATCAATTCATTCACTTATCAAATATTTAAAATGCTCCTATCATACATATAGATGTGGATATCTAAATTCTCACATGAGCAAAGCAAAATTAAATGGCCTATGCCATTCATTTGAAAAGTTAGGCATAAACACTCAACTGAAAAATCCCTTTTGTAGCCCTCTTTGTTCTCATCATAGTTAAAATGATACCTTCTTTTTACTTTAGAAGCTAACATTCAAATATTGTAACTCTTTTACTAAATTCACCGTGTAGTGGCTAAATGTATCACTCTGGAGTTAAGCTTCCCAATTTTGTTACATACTTGCTGTGTGTCCTCAGAGAAATTACTTGACCTTGCTGAGCTTCAATTTCCTTTTTTTTTTCTTTTTAAAGTTATTTCTTTCATTTTTAAGAAACAGGGTCTTACTCTGTCACCCAGAGTGGAGTGCAGTGGCACAGTCATGGCTCACTGCAGCCTTGACCTGCTGGGCTCAAGCAATTCTCCTGCCTCAGCCTCCCAAGTAGCTGGGACTACTGGTGTGCATCACCACACCTGACTAAGTAAAGAACATTTTTTTTTTCCATAGAAACAGCATCTAGCCATGTTGCCCAGGCTGATCTCAAACTACTGGCCTTAAATGATCCTCCTGCCTTGGCCTCCCAAAGTGCTGGGATTACAGGTTTGAGCCACCAAACCTGACCTGAGTCTGTTTTCTCAATAAAAGAATAAAGATATTAATAGTACCTATCTCATAGGGTGGTTGTAAAGATTGAACTAATTAATACATATAAACTGCTTAGAACAGTGTCTTGTTTTTGGGGCTCCCTTAATGCACGTTTAGTATTCTTCTGACTAAAGCCTTATTTGTCTTCATTAGGTCTTCCACCTGCTCACCTTCCTTGTCTCAGCCCTAAACAATTATGGGCCATACTAGCTCAGCAAATAAGATCATTAAACCAATAATTGTACCTGTGTGTATTTCTGTATAATTAATATGCATTCTTGGCTAGAAATTCATGAAGGTTATACTGATGTGGACACCAAATCTAAGTGATAATGCCAAATTTCCAGATCTCTTATTTAGCATGTTCCAGCTCACTTGATTATTATGAGAGGTTTTAGAGTCAACTGTAATTTCAGGTATCTATTGGAAAATACATTAAATATCCTCTAAATGATAAAAAGATAGAGGAATACATTAAATAGACTTGGAAGGCAGCAACAGCAGCTGGCTATGACCTTTTTATTGAGAAAGTGACCCAGAAAATGGCCGAGGAAATTTCATCATTTATTTCCCACTTCTGAACCAAAGTCTCAGATGCCTTTAAATCCCCGTAGGATAAAGTTGGCTCTAGGTTGTATATAAAATACAAATTGAGTAAGGGAATATTTTATCTTTACTGCGCAGATGTTTTATCAGCTTTGAATAGTAAAACACACTAATATTTATTTCCTTAATATGTGCACATCAGCTTTAATTATAATTAATCCTTTCATAGATGGATTTCATGGGACTTTATGTGCTACCAAATGCAAAGATAGAACTTGCTAATTCTCTAAAATTACACATTTATTTGTGGGTATGTGGGTATAACCGTACCTCCATGCCATGTTCTTTCTATATTGCTACAAAGCACTATAGATAAAATTGTAGGTATGGAGTACCATATTAATTTGGAAGTTTGAATGTCTAGAATATTTTATATTTAAGTACAGATCACACAGAGTGGACACTCCCTAGTTAAGTTGTTGAATGGTTGAAAAAGGTCAAGATGAATGAAGCTGTATGATAAACTAATGAAGACAAAAATAATCTGTCTATAAATTTGATTTTGGGGCTAAGGTAGGTTTGTTTTGATATCACATTTATTCCTGTGTGAAATATAAGTATTCTGTGTTCATAACAGAGTGAAAATGTATACATTTATTCAAATGACTAATATTAAGAGCATCTACTGTGCAGACTTGTGAAATAATATATATTTATTGCATTTACAATGCTTATATTTGAGTAGAGAATAAAGACAAGGCAATTAAAATATAGGGGTATCTTATAACTGAGTTTGTACACTTTGACCATATTTTGTACATAATGGGTGGTGGTGATTGTGTTAATTAATCCGATTGTATTCATCATTACACAAGGTGTGTGTATATGTATACATAAAAATGAAATCATCATGTTGTACATCTTGAATATATTCAATCTTTATTTGACAATGAAATATTATATATATATATATGCAAGTGCCAGGGATAAGCAGAAATGTATCTGGGGACATTGAAGGTGGCTCTGTAGGATTATTAAACATTTTGAGAAAAATCACATTTCAACTTCACCTTTGTAAGAGGTTGTGCAGGGCTTCCTTTCCAAATGAAATGCGGTGTGACAGAAAATAGACTCATGTAGCTCTCTTTAGTGGGATAGCTTTCTTTCTCAACATCAACTAACACATCTCCTAGGTGTCCTTAAAGTTTCAACCTATAAATATTCTACCTCATTAAGCATAAGGACCAGCCATGGACATATGCCGCTAGTGTCCACTTTCCTTCAGAGATTTAGGGTGATGAGAAGATAAAGGGTCTGCTTACCAGATGGAGCTTGTCAGATTAGCAATTGGAGCAGAGTAAATATCGCTGTCATATTGTTGTTTGGAAGCACAAAGAACCCCTTTTGTATAAAGCATGTGCATATTTAATAGTTTAAAACAAAAAAGCTCAGCAGAAGGTTGGCTGGTCGTGGTACCTCTAGCAGAGTGGCCATTGCCTGAAGGCACGGTGCTGTTTTCCTCATAATAGGGAACATTAGCAACCAGTGGCTTGAGAAAGGCAGAGTCAAATATGTCTCTTGGGGCCCAGTCGGCCACATGAAGTGAGAGCCGTTAGAGCAGCAATGAGATTACGGCTCCAGAAAGGGTTTGCCACATATATTACTGCAGAGGCTTTTCAGGGCTGCCAGCTCACTTAACTTACAAATGTCAAACATGATTTAAAAGGTTATTATACTATCAAGAGGGAAGGAGAATGATTTTCCATCACTGAAATTTCTATTTCATTCTGTGGCACATACCGCATCTCACAAAGGCCAATATTGCTGAATAACCTGCTTTTATCTTTAATAAGTGTTTTATGGACCTTAAATTGGAAGAACCATTTCCACTTTATTTGTATTAGAAAATTTGATCTTTTCTGGTCGAATAACAGCATGATAGATACGGTGTGTGTATCTACGTATTGTGCTTAGCAGATTGTTCTTTGAGGGGAGTAAATTTGTTTGTGATGTGTCAGTTAGGGAGAGCACACATAGGTAAGCTGTAGTTTTGATAAATGCGTTTGTTAAGTCTGCAGTATTTTAAGCTAAACATGACCAGGTGCAGTTCTCTGTACTGCATTACTTATTTCTCTTTGGGCTTTATTGTGACTGGTATTTAAAAGAACCTGCTTTCAACCTCTTTGACCCCTTTGGGAATATTTATTTGCTCAATAAGGACTCTATTTGTTGGCCTCAATGAGTTAATTTAAGTACGATTGTGTTTGAAAAGTTGCGCAACAAAAGCAGAAGACTATTTTTCTTTTAGGGAGATTTTTACTCTTGTTTTGTAACATTTGAAAAATAATCTTCAAGTGTGGCTGTTAAAATGTACAATAAACACCTTATTATCAATGTGGAATTTTTAAACATTGCCTTTGCAGTCATAAAAGAGGGCAAAACAAGGGATTTCAACTGCCCTTTTGGTAGCATTCTTCACTCTATTTCCTAGCAAATCACTCTGATTGCTTTTTCTGAGTGTGAGACTATAAAACTGAAGGTTGCCTACATTTCCAGGTCCCAGAATGTGCCATGCGCAGCAATACATCAGCAGTCTAAGCTGACACATTTGAGGATGGTGTTCTCAGGTGGGATGTAAAAAGGACAGAAGGATACAGTCTATGGTGTTGAGATATTGTCTGTTCCCCCTTTATCTGAGACTCTGAAGCATTAAGTTAAAATCTGTGAATTCGCCCAGGTTCGCATGGTCATCGTCAAAATTAAATGAAAGCTTATGGAAGGAAGCCTTCTCAGCCTGAAGAGTAGCACCTTTCCTCCAAGTTCTGCACCGATTTTGTCATTTGCCAAAGTGCAAGTCACAAAAAAAGGAAAAGAAAACAAATCAAAAAAATCTTTGAATTTTGAAAAATAATCAGACTTCTTTCATGGGACAATAGCACTAAAAATTTAAATTTATTCAACATTCTCCAGGTGGAGTATGAAATTAGCTTTCTAACATTTGAACAAGAGTGAACTTGAATATCTACATAAGGATTAATATGTATGTCTGTCTGTGCCCTTTTATTCTTTTGAAGACTTTCTGTAATATATACTGATTTCAGGTAGCTTCTTTATTGTTATATAAACAAAAATAACAAATCTAGAGATACAAAAATATTTGCAGTTTAGGAAATAATTAGATATTCTATTTTTCCCTCTTCTTTTAAAAAGTAACAATAGAAAGAAAAATCACTTAAATATTGAATGATAATAAATGTTTTATCTTAGTTTTGAAATTTGATGAAATAATAAATTTATTATAATAATGTATTCATATATTCAGTAACCAATGACATATTTATGTAAGTCTTGAATGTTTAAATAATCCTATTTAAAAATTTTGAAACTTTTTTTTCTAATTGGATTAAAAACTCCCTTTTACAAATCTCTCACATGGTTTCTTTTAATTGAAAACTTTTATAGTACATGTGAAATACAATTCTATTAATAAAATATGAATTCATATACACCTTTTTAAAGCATTCAATTATTTGGGCAAAGCAATGCAAATGTATAAACTCAAAGATATAAACTATGATAGTTAATTTGATGAAATATATCTCACATTAAATTGTAAAATGCAACAAAAGTGTTTCTTCTATAGCAAAATCTTAGCTTCTGTTAAACTAAACACATATTTTTAAAAGTCCTGTGTGACCCTGTCTTAAAGAGGTAAGTTCACTAATAGACCAGTGAACTATTTTCTAGAAACCAAATTCAATTTTGAAATAAAATCATGGTCTAAAAAGATGGAGACATATACCACATAACATAAAACTTATATCAGTCCATATATGGGAGAAAGTTACCTTCCTACTATGATTCTACAATAAAAAATACTCATTTATATCACAGCTTAGTAAATAAATCAGAGGAACGTGTAATCTTAGAATGGTTGCAGTGAACTGGGCAATCATTTACCCCAACATTTTTTTCTAGAATTCTTAAATTGAAAATTAAATGTCATGCTAATAGTGTTTTGCTTCCTTTAGAAACAAAAGCATTGTTTACAAAAGGCATTATCTTTGCATCTGACAATACACAATTTCATTTTTCATTCTAGTTATCCTTACAAAATTTAATAATGCATTCTTGCCACCTCTTTCCCAATGCCAAAATAGAAACCTTGTCACCTTAAACTATTTCACAGAACAATTGCAGCCTTTAACATGCAGAACATAGCTGTCTGAGAAACAGGGCACTTTCTAGTGCTTGTGCTATAGAAACTTCATTGGATAAGAAATCAAGTGCCTCATGCATGCATCCTGGCCTCGTTAATTCATGCTGGTGGGTGGCATGAAAAAGATAGGGAGATGCCAAACTGGTGAGTTGTCTGTGACCAAAAAGAAATATTTATTTTGTTGGAACCATGTAACCTAACACTAATATTACTTTTTATTTAATATTGGAAAATTATACATTAGGTAATGTTTTCTAGAAATTAAGCTAGCTATTTTAAAGTAGAGTTTACCATCTTGGCTAAGGGCTTGCAAACATAAAAGCATATAGGGGTGAAGTGAATAAAGTCAAAGTGAATGGCTGCAGTGAACTGGACAATCTAAGCTATCACCAAAGACATGTTTCTTTAAACAGTTTACTGGCAACCTTACCCATGGCTCCCATTGCTGGCTTCTTCACGAAGGCCTGCCATTCTTTTTTTTTTTTTTTTTTTTTCTCAGCTTCATATTTATTAGGCAAGCTAATGAAAATCATAATGAGCTATCATACATCCTATATAACTGTATCGTTAATACTGAGCAATGGGAAGATTGTATAATGGAGAAATTCCTAGATGCTTTGGAAGTGAAGCTATGTTTAATTCTTTTTTTTTTATTTTTTTATTTTTTATTTTTTATTATACTTTAGGGTTTTAGGGTACATGTGCACAATGTGCAGGTTTGTTACATATGTATCCATGTGCCATGTTGATTTCCTGCACCCATTAACTCGTCATTTAGCATTAGGTGTATCTCCTAATGCTGTCCCTCCCCCCTCCCCCCACCCCACAACAGTCCCCGGAGTGTGATGATCCCCTTCCTGTGTCCATGACTTCTCATTGTTCAATTCCCACCTGTGAGTGAGAACATGCGGTGTTTGGTTTTTTGTCCTTGCGATAGTTTACTGAGAATGATGTTTTCCAGTTTCATCCATGTCCCTACAAAGGACACGAACTCATCATTTTTTATGGCTGCATAGTATTCCATGGTGTATATGTGCCACATTTTCTTAATCCAGTCTATCGTTGTTGGACATTTGGGTTGGTTCCAACTCTTTGCTATTGTGAATAGTGCCGCAATAAACATACGTGTGTATGTGTCTTTATAGCAGCATGATTTATAGTCCTTTGGGTATATACCCAGTAATGGGATGGCTGGGTCAAATGGTATTTCTAGTTCGAGATCCCTGAGGAATCGCCACACTGACTTCCACAATGGTTGAACTAGTTTACAGTCCCACCAACAGTGTAAAAGTGTTCCTATTTCTCCACATCCTCTCCAGCACCTGTTGTTTCCTGATTTTTTAATGATGGCCATTCTAACTGGTGTGAGATGGTATCTCACTGTGGTTTTGATTTGCATTTCTCTGATGGCCAGTGATGATGAGCGTTTCTTCATGTGTTTTTTGGCTGCATAAACGTCTTCTTTTGAGAAGTGTCTGTTCATGTCCTCTGCCCACTTTTTGATGGGGTTGTTTGTTTTTTTCTTGTAAATTTGTTTGAGTTCATTGTAGATTCTGGATATTAGCCCTTTGTCAGATGAGTAGGTTGCAAAAATTTTCTCCCATTCTGTAGGTTGCCTGTTCACTCTGATGATAGTTTCTGGCCTGCCATTCTTTATACTACTTATCAGGCTTTTCAAAAAAGCAGGGGTGGGGGCAAGGTGCGGTAGCTCACACCTGTCATCCCAGCACTTTGGGAGGCTGAGGCTGGTGGATCACTTGAGGTCAGGAGTTCAATACTAGCCTGGCCAACATAGCAAAACACCATCTCTACTGAAAATAGAAAAATTAGCTGAGTGTGGTGGCGGGAGCTTGTAATCCCAGCTACTCGGGAGGCTAAGGCGGGAGAATCACTTGAACCCCTGAGGTGGTGGTTGCAGTGAGCTAAGATCACACCAGCTACTCAGGAGGCCAAGGCAGGAGAATTGCTAGAACCCACAAAGCGGTGGTTGCAGTGAGCTGAGATCACACCACTGCACTCCAGCCTAAGCAACAGAGTGAAACTCGTCTCAAAAAAAGAAAAAAAAAAAGTAGGAGTGGGGATATTTTTGTCAAATCTAGGAAACGTGAAATTTCTTCTAGAAACCACCTGAATTATATTAAAAATATTGACAATATATGAGTTGGGTAGGTGAGTTTTTATCTTGATGAAAGGAGATATTTCCGTATTTCCTTTTTTTTTTTTTACTAAGTTGCTTTTATACAAAGTCTACAAATTAAATCTGCATATAAGGAGAGTTAAATTTAAATATTAATTTTAAGATTTTTGGAAAATGCAGCAATCGTTCTTTTCATGTGAGAGATAACAAGTCTAAGCCAGATATTTAGTCATGTTCTATGTAGGCAGGAAGATCTCATCTGGATTCCCTGGCCTTCTTGGCATTCTGACTCACAATATCTTCATCAGTTTTTTAGTGATAAATGAATAAAAGCGTAATAAAAATAAACTAAGGGCATAGTCAGGAGTTCGGGGGAGCCTAGGCATTACTCTAGGTGGGAGAAAGAACCTAGACTTCCTAAGTGGCCTAGGACTCTCAGTATTGTGTCAGTGATGCTGGATATATCCAAATAGACTGATAGAAGAGCCCTGGGAGGAGAAACAGAGGAGCATGGATGCTCGATACTAGACATAAATACTAAAATGTATGTTGAAAAATTTAAATGGTACCATTTCTGAACATTCTTGTGGTTTCATAACTTTATAGAGCTATGATATATACTAAAGATAATCACCACTTATCAACTTCAGTGAAACGAGTGGGGCCAGGGAATTTCATAGCTTTCCAAAATCTAAAATGCCTATATTGTGCACAGAATTTGTAGGTTACTTGGACATACTGTATTTCTCTCAGATTCTAACTAATTCTTAGAGAATTGTATTTCTCTCAGATTCTAACTCATACTTAGAGAATTGTATTTCTCTCAGATTCTAACTTGTACTTAGAGAAGTTAAATAACTGGCTATATAGATACACGTGTAGAAAATGGTTGATCTGGAATTTAATCCAAAGTCAAGATTAAGACTTGACCAAGATTCAGTCTTGATCCAAAACCTTTAGTCCAATATTTTCTCCACCATAAATCAAGAGGTTAAATGAACATTGGATTCTAATTCTGACTCTACTTATTCTGATTCTACTAATGATGGGCATAGGTACCCATATTATAGGGCTGAGATTTGGCTATTTATTGTTTTTGTTTGTTTTATTTTGTTTTGTTTTAATCCCAAGTAATTTCAATTTGTAGCTAGGATTGAGAACCACTGGTTTAAAATCTAAGAAAACGTAATTTATTTTCCTTTTCCCTTACTTTCATATATATTCTAATAAATGTCAATTGTTATTAAGCCTTACATTTATATACTCACAGTACATAAATATGTGAATACGTAATTCACAGAAATAAGTTTATGTGCTTAATTATCCATCTCAAAAGCAGATTTAGAGGATTTAGGAGAAATGCAGCATGTGATACCAATTACAAGAAAAAATGGGAAGTATTCTTTTGTAGTTGGTTGTTCCTAAATTCTGGTGTTTTCATCTGGAGGGACTGAAAATAACTTCTATCCATTGATTATCTATGGTGTGCCTTCAGGCTTATGGAGAGATTTCTTCATTCAGATTCTCCTGGAAGAAGCCACTGGTGATAATGAAAGTCTCATAATTAGGGTTGCCAAGTTTAGTACATAAAAACACTTGGATTAAATGTGTTTATCTGGCAACACTACTACTAAGAGCTTGGCTCTCAAATTCATCTCTGGTCCAGTGTTTTTAGCTCTCTTCCAAGATGAGTGATGGCAACTGCCCTGTCTGCAAAAGGCAAAACATCATCTTTCTCTTCTTTAGAGACATTGACCTAGCTGAAATGTTTCTCTGGACAATCCAAGAGGAATCAAACATTTACATCAGCAAGAACCACATTTGTGTCTGTGACACTGTTGAAGGATCCATAGAGAGATGACTGATTTTTAAAGCAGTGGTACTTGTAAAACAGCCACAGTAAGGCTTAAAATAAATTAATGCCAAAAGTGATTTCCTTCATTCCTTAATGTAAAGTCTTCCTGCATGTAATTCATAGTAACTGAAAATGGAAAGTAAGTGGTAGTTAGACAGTAGCTCTTTCTTCCATTCAAAAAGTTTAAAGCCTTCAAGTTTGTTTTCTATGTACTGTCTAACATGGCCATGCAGCTATTCTTCATTCAAAGTTAGATCCCTTCCTAGGGTTTCAGTGACTGAAAGAGGAAAATTTCCTCTTCTTTTACATTTCCTTTAATGGATCACATATCAAATTTTATGTACACATAAACTCAAATTAAGAGCCCGTTTATTGCAAAATTGTCTTTAAAAAGCTAAATCTAACATTGATAAAATTTAGTCCCTATTTGTAGCCTGATGGTATCTAAAAAAAGTTTTGGATAAAAGTAAATCTCTACACCTTCAAATTGAATGTTGCAGCCAATTGAGAACCTATGAGAAATTAAATTGAGAAAGATGTTTTTGAAGACCCATTTTGGGAGAAATGAATTCCTGTGTCTTGAGACCCCTAAAGCAGATAAGAAAGCAAGGCAATGGATCTAATTCTGTTTGGAGCATTAAATTCCTGCAATTGAGGATATATAAGAAAAGATTTATCTTGTGTCTATTTGTCTTGAAGTTCAGTTCAAATATGGTTCTAGAGAAAAAGAAAGATATTAATTTCCAGACAGAGCAATTGTGTCTTTCAGAAAAATTGTGCATTTCTTCCCAATTGAGATGTCTCAAAATTAAATGGTATGGTGCAAAGCTTCATTATCTTGTTTCTCTTAAGATTCGAGACTTGTTTTTCAGAGCAGTTATCCAATATCTTAATAGATGAAACATAATTTAGAACAACCCTATAAGATCAAGATTTACCAATACAATATCTATTTAAATATAGAATTACTATTTAATATAGAATTCAGCATGGATAGTAGTGATGAGCTTTAAGTGAAAAAAAAAGTAAAAGAACAGAAACTCCATAATGGATTAGGTCTAATACAGCCTTTTTGTCATGAGTGAAGAGGCTAATGTAATATAAGCACTCATGAGTAATCAGATGCCTTCTGATGAGTGAACTGAAATGTCATAGCAGAAGTAATCCACTATACATTTTATTATGAATTTTTGTGGGTAGGTTTAAATTTATTTTGTGACTCATTTAATTTATTTAATGAAAACAAAATCTAAGATGCATGGGAAAATCAATTTTGGTAATAAGAGATTTACCCCAATATATTTATTCATTTCTAATGTTTTCTTTTTCTCATTAGTTGACTAGGTTATAATTTTTGCCTGCCATTCTTTATAGCTTTGTTTCTGGTTTTTGCTAAAGGCCACAAAACTATATACATCAGGTATTTCCAACAATATTGTACTATCGTATGTGCACCAGAAATATCCCGGTGCTTTCGGTAGCTCCAATCAGATATGTCTTATACATGATTTGTCAGATTCCACAGATAAACTGTATTTTTGCAAAACTGGATTTTAAAAGATTTAGTCAATTAGAAATAGATGTGGCTATGTAATTGGCTTCTGTTGTTTTGCTCTTAACTCATCTAAGATCTAATGCTAAGATCATCATATCATCATGATCTTTGGTGAGAATGTAATTGCTGAAAATGTTTTGAAACCACTGAGTCAGTGATTAAGAACAAAAGGGATTCAGTGTTAAAGTTCCCATACAACAGTCATCTTGATTTACAGGAAATGGGAATTCACCTGGGTTCACTTGAAAAGTACTGAACTTCTTAACTTCTCAGGGTTCTTGTTGTATGTTAGTAGGATATGCTTTAGTGTGGATCGCTAATCTCTTTTTCATAATCATTTGCTTCTAATAAACAACTGTATCATTCTTTCATCTTTTAATACATCCACTCAAAACAAAGGACTCAGGGCCGGGCGCAGTGGGTCACACCTGTAATCCCAACACTTGGAGAGGCCGAGGTGGGCAGATCACTTGAGGTCAGGAGTTGGAGACCAGACAGACCAACATGATGAAACCCCATCTCTACAAAAAATATAAAGATAGCTGGGTGTGGCAGTGCATACCTGTAATCCCAGCTACTGGGGAGGCTGAGGCAGGAGAATTGCTTGAACCTGGGAGGCAGAGGTTGCAGTGAGCTGAGATCACCCCGCTGCACTCCAGCCTCGGCGACAGAGCGAGACTACATCTCAAAAAAGAAAAAAAAAAAGATTCAGAAAATTTTAAAATTTGTTAAGTTTTTATCCTTCTTGAGCATATATATGTGACAGCCAGTTGAATTCCAGATGTTTTTCAGCTTATTTTTATATCTAACAGCGGATACTACATAAATAAAAACAGAAGTTTTGTTTATTGAGTATTTTTGTGATTACATATCTAGACAACTTTCAAAACAACCAGTCAGTGGTTTCAAGTATGTTTTGATCTCCATCTTGTATCATATCATTCATATATTGTTGGCAAATGATGAGTTTTACCTGTATTATTTGGAAGCATTTTATGAAGCCAGTTTTAGAAGTGCATTTAAAGAAACAGAAAAGCTCATATGCCTGTCTCTAACCAGGGACACAAGAGAAAGTGAATGAGGGTGTTTTAGTTTTTATTTTTTGTCTTACCTTTCCATTCACACATAAACCAATATGGAAGTAGTACTATCTAATGTAGAAAATAGAAACCTATATATTTTTAAAGATTTTTGAGTGAGTGTGACTAGACAAGTCAGATAATTTATCGTTTTCATTCTTAGGCCATAAAGGTCCCTCTGGCAAACTGAAGAGTTTAATGACTACATATTTTCTTAAACTTTAACTGTCTTGAGTGAAGGGTACACGTAGTTTGTACTATTGGTGGGTGAAAATGTCTGCCTTAAGCAAAGAGAAAACAGTCCTCCTCTGCCATGAGAGTGAATAGAGACATACATGTCAGAATTCAATATGGCAGCTACTCATGGAAACTATTCAGCACACACGTTTTAAAAATTCAGAAATCTTAATTATCACCAAATCTAAAAAATCTGTGTCCTTTATTTACCTTTTCTGTTGGCTTTTAGACTCATGCTTAATTTCATAGCTGACAGTACAAAGCTTATCTTCATTTCTTAAAATTTCTTATTGGAACCTAGCAGCTGCATCCATAAAAGAAAATGCTTCTTATGTGGAAACGGTGTAGCCTACTCCACTTTCCATCAGATAAAGATGAAAGGAACAAGATAAAGCATAAGTTATTTCAAGTACCAATTTTTATCACTCAGGGTGGGTTAGAGATTCTGTGTTAACACACAGTCCCAAAATGTCAGTGGTTTTTCCACTTAATTTTTTAATTGATACGTAACAATTGTACATATTTGTGAGGTATATAATGATGTTTTGATACATATAATATACAGTAATCATATCAGGGTAATTAGCATATCTCATTTCAAACATTAATCATTTCTTTGTTTTGGGAATATTCCATATGGTCCTTCTAACTGTCTGAAATTATATAGTATATTATTGTTAACTATAGTCATCCTGTAGTGATATAGAATACTAGAACTTATTCTTCATATCTAGCTGTAATTCTGTATTCTTTCACAAATCTCTTCCTATCCCTACCTTCCCCAACCATTCCGTCTCTAGATCAGTATTTTTTTGTTTTGTTTTGTGTTTTTTTGTTTGTTTTTGAGATGGAGTTTCGCTCTTGTTGCCCAGGCTGGAGTGCAATGGCGTGATCTCGGCTCACTGCAACCTCCACCTCCTGGGTTCAAGCAATTCTCCTGCCTCAGCCTCTTGAGTAGTTAGGATTACAGGCATGCGCCACCACGCCTGGCTAATTTTGTATTTTTAGTAGATATGGGGTTTCTCCGCATTGGTCACGCTGGTCTCGAACTCCCAACCTCATGTGATCTGCCCACCTCAGCCTCCCAAAGTGCTGGGATTACAGGCATGAGCCACTGCGCCCGACCAGGATCAGTGTTTTTAAAAGCAATTTTTTTAAAAAAAGGTCTAAAGCCTATCAGTCCTTGGGCTACCTGCCTATTTCATGTTGGCTGGGCCCTTGCTCTGGCATAAGTATTAACTTTCCTTCAGTATCCGGGGTGAAGGAATGTTGACACTCTGGCGATAGTGGCTGAGGGAAAGGAGAGTTCTGGAAGCTTTTGTATCAACATAAATCCCTCAGCCTGTAGTAATGCATGCCATATGCTGTTACAACTCATAGGCCACAACAAGTCACATGCCACACATAACCACAAAGAAGTCAGAAGGCAATCTAGCTATGTTTCGGGAAGGAGGGGACCACCACAAACATCCAGCAAGCACTGATAATGATTATCCATATACTACCTGCAAATCTAAAACCCCAGTTTAGGTTCCATTGCTACCAGTCTTACTTAGTCTACATGCTGACTTAACTCCATATTTTAGGTATTGACTTTTTAAAGAATTACATCTAGCATTTGGCCTTCTTCTTTAAGCAGAGTTATCTTTTATGTGTTATTGATGTGTTTTTGTTTTAAGGAGTTTTATCTTAATTCAAAACAAACACTAGTGAATATGTCATTAGTTACTAAGCCTAATAATTATAACATTGATTCAACGGGATTAAAATTTATGCATGAGATTCTGCTATCAAGTTGTTCAGGGAGATGTTCTGTGACTCCAAGACTTACAATTTCTGTGTTTTGCATGTCGTTTTACAAATATACCAGAGAATAGACTGTGAGTCATAGAGTTCTAACATCGCAGGGTGGACAGGGAAGTGTTAAAAAATATATCATCTATTTCTTATATTTTGACAAGATTGTACACAAGGCATTATATATCAAGCCATTGAGGATGGGAGGGCAGACAGAGAAAATTATTTCCCAAAAATGTTTCATTCAGTTCATCATAGAGCAAGGTTGTCCCATATAACTGCTGTAGGGAATGTGGGTAGGGTTTGTCTTGTGAAAAATAAACTTATTTTTGGCCTTCTTTTTGCTTAAATTTCAGTAGCATGTTTGCTCTTTACAACGATTTTCAAATGAATCTACTTGGAAGTTTTGCATTTATCTCATTAGCAAAATTAGTATTGTGTAAGTTCATGAATATTCTGAATAATAATAAAAATGAAAGTAAAACAATGTGGTATAAGGAGAAGAAAGCTGGATCACATTACTGTGATCCCTGAAGTGCCTTAATGTCTTCAAAGCCTCAGTTTCCTTCTCTGTACAATGGAGGAAACAAAATCAACCTTTTGCAAATTAATAATACGAACTTGGAACCACACAAAGGTCTTATTTGCAGAACAGTCTTAGAATAACTACATAAATAGAAGCATGGTAAGTGTAACTGTATATAAACAAGCACACAATTTTAAATGGAAATTAAATTTTATTATTCAGACCACATTGATTTTATCTGATCAATCTACTCTCACATATTTGAGTTACAAGGTCTGAGGGTGCATGGCATTGTGTGATGAATTCCAACAAGTCTGGGCTTTACTTAATCAAATTTTACAGTGTTGGACCAAACAGTAAATGCTTGTGAAGTTGATTCGTTTGTCTCTCCTTAACTCTGAGATGCTTAATCAAATAAAATCATAAAATTTAAAAGCTAGAAGTGACTTTGAATTCATATCCTCTAATCCCTTCACTCACATTTTTTAAAACTGGGCTGTTACCAGTTAGGAATTTTATTCAACTGCTAGTGAAAGATTTTTGAAAATTAATGCTGTATACAAATTATAAATATATACCTCCAATGTTTTTGCAAGTTTCTTGGCCTTCCCTACGTAATTGGCCACATGGATGGCAAGGTTTGCACAGCGTCTTATTTATAAACTAATAAGAATGACATTCAACCAAGAAAGCTGATTTTAAAAAGAAAGAAAAGAATGATAAAAGGCAAAAGGGTAAGTGGCTGATAAGTTTGTCTCATCTTAAAAAGAGCCAGGGTTTTTTGGTTGTAACTTATTGCCCAGCATTTTTTTTTTTTGAGGCTTCAATATTTTATTCAAGTTTCTGTAAGTCATGTTAATTACAGCATTTGAAGGGGAGGATCTAATTCCACTCAAAATGGAAGACTTTAAAATGTACCCATTAAACTGCTAAAAAACAAATTGAGTGATGAGAATACAAAAGAAGTCCAATTTAGATTCTGAGTGTTGTCACCATGTGATTACAATCACACAGACTCTTCCAAGCTTATAGCTGGAGCTCCTGGAAGCTATTTCTTACTCTGGTGCAAGGGCAAGAAAACACAACACAGGAAGGAATAAGTCCTGAATTATTGGCTTCATCACATCCACCTTCTCCACCCCAAAATGGCACAGAAAAAACAGTGACCACACCCTGCAGACCATTTGGTGTAAAAGAGGAGATGACGATGAACTGGGGTGGGAACAGGTCATGAAGATCTGTCTAAAAAAGTCTCATTCAGGTGCATTTGTAACACTGTCAAGCAGCGAGCCTCTCATCAGTTAGGGTTAGGAAACCAAGGTTCGATTCTCAGGAAATCACAGTTTCATTCATTTACTCAATATGAATTTACAAAGTGCCTAGATATTACCAGCTACCACTTGAAGGCATTTCTAGATAAAAAAGAAACTTGGCATCTCAAAGGGGCTACCAAGTTCCCCCCAAGCCTACCACTGAAAGGACCTTTTTGGAAATGGGTTTCTTCTGTACCTCTGTAAGGGTAACATCCTAAAGCTGAATCATCTTTAACCTCGAGGTCTAACATATTTAGCAATGCTTGCATCCCAGTCATACAACATTAAAAGATACACTAAATTCTGAAGGTAGCTATGCTGCAAAATAGTTTAAAATTAAACAGTTGTACGGTATTCATTTATGCTTGAAATCTCAGTCCTAGACCAAGCTTGTGGCCACCAGCCTTGACGTTCTTGCCGTCCAGGAGAGCTGACAGTGTCGGTTTGATACCTGGCTGCAGGGTCTGAGTGTATCCTAAACCTATCAGGCTGGAGGTGTTCACTTTAGTGGAGGAGCAGGCATGAGGGTCAATCTGATACTTGGCTGCTATTCCGAAGTGCGTGTTACTGTTTCCTGTTGTCCAGATGAGATTGACAGCAGTCTCCAACTTCTTGTTCACCTTCTGGTAAATGGAGCCCCCAAACTCTGTCCCGTCATTCACATTAGTGTGAAGCTGGAACTGATCAGTCTTGTAGCCAACTGCAAAGTTGCTCTGGGTCACTCAGGAAGGACTTTGCACTCTCAAAATTCATCTGGTACCCAGCCAGCCAGCCCTGTAACCCGGCACTAGAGCACCCCAGATGGAAGGCCCAGCAATGTGGAAATCCATGTGACAGCCCAGGTGAATGTGCTCCCACTTGCACCCTGTCTTGATTTTAGCATTTTTTCTTTCCCAGTGTTAGGTGAGAAGGATGAATGGAAGGTCAGCCTCAGGCCACGTGCGAGCTGACTGTCCACGGTCATCTCGGTGCCTAGTGTATGGTTGGGATTCCATTTCTCCGTAGATCTCAAGCCATACTCAGTCCATCTGTACCTGGTTTCCAGACTGCCCGTCACTTTGGTGTCTCAGTGTTGGCTGAGCCTGAGCTTGTAAACTCCGATCCATCCTCAGATTTCGTTTTCAAATCAAGCTTTATAGCCAATCCATAGCCCTTGGTGAAGACATCCCTAGCAGATTTGCCAAGATCGACATACATGGGTGGCACAGCCGTCTTCAGCTCAAAGGCGGCGGCGGGCTCGGCAGGGGCTGCTGTGGGGCTGCTGGGGGGCTGCTGGGAGGCTGCGGCGCCGAGGCGGGGAGTTGCCCAACATTCTAATACAAGGATCCACATTGCAAAGAAGGTGGGGTGATTTATTTTATGTTATTTTATTTTATTTCATTTAATTTTAATTTTATTTTTTTTTTTGAGACAGGGTCTTGCTCTGTCACCCAGGCTGGAGTATAGTGGCATAGTCTCGACTCACTACAACCTCCACCTCCCGAGTTCAAGCGATTATCGTGTCTCAGTCTCCTGAGTAGCTAGAATCACAGGCACCCGCTATTTTTGTATTTTTAGTAGTAGAGATGGGGTTTCGCCATGTTGGCCCAACTGGTCTTGAACTGCTGACCTCGGGTGATCCGCCCACCTCAGCCTCCCAAAGTACTGGGATTACAGGCGTGAGCCACCACGCCCAGCCAGTGATGTAGTTTTATGACTGGTCACATTGTGTATTCTTCCAATTCTCCAGTTCTATTAATAAAAAATAAAAGAATATAGATAATGCATTAGAAACATCTGCTGCAGGGGCCTGTTTTACCGTTACGGATAACGTTATGAATACAAGTATTTCTGTTATTTATATTTGCCATTATGTCTGTTCTGGAATATTATCAAACCAGAATTATAATTAGCAAGAGACTATATAAATTAAAATCACACATTTTAAAGTAAAACTGAAGTTGGTTCAAACTAGGACTCCACCACTTGCGCAAACTACTTAGCACAAATTACTTAAACCTCGATGTTCTCATCTATAAAATAAGGGCTTTACAAGGTCAACTACTAAATTTGATAATACATGTAAAGTGAAATGCCTAAATACAATGCCTAGGATATAGTAATTGCCCTGTAAGTTGTAAGTGCTACCATGAACCAGCCAATGATCTTTACTACATACTATGATTGAGAAATTAAAAATGGTTGACATTTTATATAAATCAATGTCAAGGTAATATTATTTATGAAATTATTGTGCTTCAGGTCATGAGGATTGCTTTAGTGCATTTGAGACTCTTTTCTTAGAAGACAATGGTTCTAATCCATCTTCTATCAAAGTCTATATTTCTCCATTTAAATCTGGCAGATCCGTCTTCTAGAGACATGACCAAGTCAATGATTTTGATTAGTCTGTGCTCCTTACCCAATATTACAATACCTGGAAAGTAATTATGTTTCTATTTTTCATTTTAATCTGCTCTTACCATATTGACAATATGGGCAATGGCCAAGTCCATTATGAGTTTAATTGCTTATGTGCCAGGTGTTCGGAAGTTCATTCTTTGAATCTAACGAAAGTAAAAGATAAAGTCACAGAACTCTGGTTCATTTTATGCATACATTATTCTAACTTTGGATAAAGAATTAACCATTCTTTTATATCCTGTATTGTTTAATGTCTCCCTTGCCCAGAAATAAGGATTTTTATTATAGTGACTTCAGTCACTGATGAGGCATACATACAGAAATCTCCTGTTAAGTAAGATTAGAATTTGTCTTTGGGCCTCTTTAAAGTTTCTGCAAACTGATAACCCAATTGCTCATGCTGATTGACAGAATAACATTGAATATCTAAGTAGTCTAGGCCTTTGTCTGGTTATTAGAATTTGTCCTTTTGAGATCCATTGGCTGGAAAGTTTATACTACAATTGAGTGTGCTATGAGTAAGACAGCTTTAACTGAAGCCTCCGAAGAGGAAAGGAAAATAACAGAGAAGACTCTTTTGTATCTTTTTCCATTATCAATAATGCTTGGAGTGGACGGTGGTGGTGAACGACAGTATAGAACTTGCCTTTTTTCATGTAAAACTTCCGTATGAAATTATTCAAATGACGCTCTGGCTATGTCATAATGTCTGCATTCTCCAGGTATATATGAAACGGATTTTAATGGATGTTGGGTGGCTTCCATTCACTCTTTCATATTTGAAAATGCACTTAGAAACCATGTTGCGAAAGTTGCTTATGCTATTGATCCTCCTTTTCTGTTGCTGATCAGTCTGCCCCCAAGTGGTGGAGAGTCTAAAAACCCAAAAAGATAACAATGTGGTCAATCCATGACTTACGGCTACATTTGTATGCCTGATTGATTTTTGCTGGTATACAATAGCTGAACAATTTGAAATTTATCACATGGAATATGAATTCACCTGTTCAAATCATGGCAGTATAATAATTCTTGAAATCGCAGCTGCGTATTTTAATTCATTACACCAAGTAAATAAACTTCAAGACATTCAGCCACCATTCATGAAATAGATTTCTAAAGGCTTATGTGGGGATCATTTTCTTTCTCTTACCCTCTTGTTTTAAAACTCCTCTCCCCACCATGGCCTTATACTGGAAGATTTCTAGCAATTGCTGGCTGGTATTGTTGAGTTTTAATATTTCAGTGTGATTCAGAGCTCTGACCATTTTCAAGTTCTTAGGAGCCCTCTCTTGTCTCATTTTTAAACATGGCCTTTGGGGAATGACAGTGATTGTGACAGATGGTAAAGGAATAAGATTGCACTTTGGCGCTGCTTCTGTCTTTGCCTCTTGATCTTTTCCCACTTTCTCAAGGCAAATTATAGATTTCCTTTTGCCTCTAGAGGGACGCAAATTGCAGTTGCCAGTTATATGCTTCTTTGTTTCTCTTTCTAGCTCTTAAAAAAAAAAGAAGGGCTCTTATTTAATTAAACATTGTCATTACATTTATCGTTGATGAAGGGTACTGATTTGTATGTTGGCCAAATATCTGACCAGACAAGGGAGAGGACTTGTTGAACTACAGGCAAAAAAAGAAAAAGAAAAAAGAAAAAAAACTTGTGTTGTGTTTGAAGGTAGCTTCCCTCTAGTGGCAAAAACTGGTACTTCACTTGTAGACTACAAGAGATTTTTAAAAAATACTTCTTTTTGTTATCTCTTTGTATAATTTATGTATCACACATTTTAATGAATGTGGCTTGCAACTAAAATCGAGTTTCCTAAAAAGTTTAGAAATCTTTTCAGTTCTCAAATTCATAATCTTAGGTATGCAAAGTAGGCAAGGTGCTTTACTGTTCGTTTTGTTCTTCAGTAATCCCACACATACAACACACAATTCCAGATGAAAGGATTCTAGTTCACTAACAAGATAGTTAGTAAAGGGGTTCTAGATTTTTTTCATAATTTATCAAAGGCATGTGAAGGAATTTAAAAAGTATCACATAAATTTGGGTGGTGGGCATATTGCTGTACTTCTCTGTATATTACAAATATTTTAGGCTAGGCATGGTGGCTCATACCTGTAAACCCAGCACTTTAAGAGGTCAAGGTGAGAGGATTACTTGAGCCCAGGAGTTCAAGATCCGCCCGGGCAACATAGGAAGACCCCATCTCCAGAAAACAATTAAGAAATTAGCCAAGCATGGTGGCACACACCTGTGGTTCCAGCTGCCTGGGCAGCTGAGATAGGAAGATCACTGGAGCCCAGGAGTTTGAAGCTGCAGTGAGCTGTGATTATGTCCCTGCACTCTCCAGCCTGGGTGACAGAGAGAGAGACCCTGTCTCAAAAAAAGAAAGAAAGAAGAAGGAAAAGTTTTATACTGGAAAAATTTTAGAGAGAGGTGATAGAATCACTAGATAGTTAAAATTTAAGTATTAGAATTTAAAGGGCACTAGAGATTAGTTGAGTGTTACAGTTTTAACTTGAACTTATTCGTTCACATTCATGTAACCACTAAGAAAGGATTTCAGCAATGCCAAGAATGCGCTATAATTGAGACAATGTGCAGGAAATACAAGGACAACTAAGACAGGCAAGTGGCAAGTGAACAGAGAACTGAGCAAAGAGATGAGTGCTGATAGAAATATGTATAACAAGCTAAGGGAGCACAGCAAGGACAAAGTGGCCCTTTGTTTGAGATGGACGAAAGGACAGTTAACTACAGAAGATAGTGTAAATGATCAAGAGTTTGGTCACAGTGCACGGGTATTTTCCATGCACATAGCATCATGGGAAGTGGTTCTGAGCAATCAGGAGATAACAGGGCTTCAAGTATGGAAGGCTTAAATGGAGAGAGCTGAGGGAGACTTGTTAATCACTTTGCTAGAGCAAGCCCTAAGCAGGCACTGTTTTATACCATAATAAATAATCAAATGAGAGAATATGAGGTTGGGTTCCCCAGGCTCCACACATGACTATGAATAATCTTATAAATAATAGATTCATTCACAAAACACAAGATACTCTAGAATAACCGAATGAAATGATGTTTTTGTGCTTCTTTGACTTCTGACCAAACATAGTGTTCCTTGGAAGGAATTATGTTTGACACTGTTGTATGACTGGAAAAAAATCGATAATGAAGACGTGCTCAAATTTGAAGTATCACTGAGAAAATTTGCTTCAACAAAGGTCTTGTGATGGGAGAGTTAAGCATAATCAAAAGTTCTAGTTGCATTCTGAAGTCAATTTCAAGTTGTCAGTCCTAACTGAGAGTGGTGTTTGTCTAACATAATGCTTAAGACATTTTTTGGTGGCAAAATTTCGCAATTTAAAGGAACATGATACAAGCTCAGAAGAAATGTAGCAAATTGATGACCAAGACCTAGGCAATCTGTAAGTAAGGAAATGGGATGTCAGGAGAGAAATTGACAATTGTTTAGATAACATCCACACTTGGTTGGATGGACTATATTTTATAGACATTTTCATCCTTGAATATTTTAGTTTCTAAGATCTTTATTATGAAACAAGAACATAGGTTTAATATATATGATATATATGATATATATTATATTAATAATATATATAATATATTATATGTTATATATTATATATATTACAGTTATAAAAAAATGTATGTAATTACATGTATCAAATAGTGTTTTATCCTTTTCATCCTTGAATATTTTAGTTTCTAAGATCTTTATTATGAAACAAGAACATAGGTCTAATATATATGTTATATATAACGTTATATTAATAATATATAACATATTATGTGTTATATAATGTTATATATCTGTTATATAATATGTTATATAATATGTTATATATCTGTTATATAATATATGTTATATATAACATATATGTTGTATATAATATATGTTATATATAATATGTTATATAATATATATAACATTATATATAACATATATACAACATATATTACATATTTTCTATATAATATATATATTACAGTTATTAAAAAAAGTGTATGTAATTACTTGTATCAAATAGTGTTTTATCTCACTCCCTCCATGTCCCACACTGGCTATCACCCATGTTCACTCCCACCTTTACATACTCAAGGATTTCCAACTGCCCAGGACTATGACCTTCATGCCCCAAGCACATTAACCCTCCTTTGGCAATACTCACCTGCTGTTGACTTTTCATACTTGCTCTCCTGAGTTGAGACTTAATTGTATCTTATGACAGTTATCTCAAGACCCTGATATCAGGTATAAGATGAGATCAAGTTTGTAATCTAAGAAGCTCCTCCATGCCAACAGAATAACACATTTGCATTTTGACCTGTTCTTTCTTCCAAAATTAACCAAGAAAAATAGCTTTTCTGTAGAACATGGGCTATTTGAGAAAATGCATGTCAAATGACTTTGTCATCATTTAATCACACCAAGTGCATGCCTTTGGACTCTATCTGTGTATAGAGCTAAACCAATATTTGATAAGTATTTGCAATACTGATAACAAATTTCTTAGATAATTGGGCAATATTATTCTTGTCTTTTAAAGATGAAACTCCTGAAAATGATTACAAAGCCCATTGCTTCATCACATACAAACACATCCACATAAACACACCATACACAAACACATAATTTTCAAGCTTTGAAAGGCTCATGCATAAGACAAAGGGTATTTCAGTAGGCTTGGAAATCACTTGGCATTTTTGAGATTTGCCAAACAGCTTGAGATATTTAACAATATTTTTGTTCAACCAAATTCCAAACATGTTTTTCCAAGTACTTTTTTTAGGTCAATTTTTATAACCATGTGTAATTTCAAGAAAATTTAACCCATATGTTTGTTTCTGTTAGTGTATATTCAGATTGATTTATAACACAGATGTAAGTATTTCTCTTAACACTGGTGTATGAAGAGGGTGAGAGGGTCTCCCAGTTTGCTGCTTGGGACAGTCCACAGTGAGACTTTAGATTAATGATCACAGACTATAACCCAATTCTAATCTCAACACAGTCTCCATGATAAAAGTCACAGGGGACTGGCTATAAGTGTCAGCAAAAGATCAGATGCAGATACTGCAGTATGTTGATGAATGTGTGTTCCTAACATGAACTCAAAAGACGGAACTCTGACTGATGACTGTACAGCACTGTGAGAATGAAGCCCTTAAGCGCTACTAAAGGTCTTCACCAACTGTGATGAAAAACTGCATCTGTGAGTAATGCTATTCACTGGCAAAATAGGACTGTGACCCGCCAACATATTCCATTATTTTTTGTGGCATCGAGTATAAAAGTAGACCTGTTGTTCTGTTGTAGGGAAAGTAGAAACACAAGTCAAAATACTACCATACTTTATAGGCCGGGCGTGGTGGCTCACGCCTGTAATCCCGGCACTTTGGGAGGCCGAGGCAGGTTGATCACGAGGTCAGGAGATCGAGACCATCCTGGCTAACACAGTGAAACCCTGTCTCTACTAAAAATACAAAAAAAAAAAAAAAAATAGCCAGACATGGTGGCGGGCGCCTGTAGTCCCAGCTGCAGGGGAGGCTGAGGCAGGAGAATGGCGTGAACCCGGGAGGTGGAGCTTGCAGGGAGCCGAGATTGCGCCACTGCACTCCAGCCTGGTGACAGAGCAAGACTCCATCTCAAAAAAAAAACTACCATACTTTACAGGGATAGCAAAAATGAATTTTTAAACTAGCGTGTGTTTCCTGTAAGTAATTCTTAAAATTAAACGGAAATAGAAAAACTCTAACGAGAACCTCAGATTCAGCCAATGTGCCACCTTAGAAGTAAGTGATACTCTCTCCATGGTCACGATGCTGTAGGTAGGAATGGATAATAACAGGATGTCAGAGTAAGTGCCAAGTGGAAGGAAATTAAAGTATAGTTATGATGTAAGGGGGCAGCCATAGGTAATTTTAAAAACAGGAATATTTTAGAAATAAGAAATGATTCATACGTATTGCTTGTGGATGCAAACCAAAAGTCAGATATCACACACATAATGACGTCTGACTCTATCCAAATACATACAACATTTTCAGGGAAAAAAATATACTCTCTGATCCTGAATGTTGTGCCTGCAGAGGAAAGAAAATGAACCTGTTTACTAGAGGGAGAAATCTCAGTGACTGAAGAAGTCAAACAACTTCTTGAACTCTGAGAGCCACCTTAGCTGTTCTGCTTCAGGGTTCTGGGCAACATAACAACATCTTTATGAATGTTACCTTATAGAACGTTAGTTATACCAGAGCAGACGCAACTGGGGATTTGACAACTCTGCCACACTTTGACTGGACTGACATTTCCTTAGCAGTAACAAGCTGCTGCTGTCTGGTGCCATGGGGGCCCTGGGCTTGATTTAGTAGCACTGACATTGACTGCTTGTTATTTCATATCTTAGAGCTGTCAGGAGGCAACTGATGTCAGCATAAGATTATTTGATAGCTCTGCATCTTGGGCAAAATGTGAATCTATCAGTGTTATAAAATAGCCATCAAATTCCTGGAATTGGGGGTTGGAGATAATTGAGAAAGAAAACTCACCTGGTTTATTGTTAAATAATCTTTTGTTTAAAATTTGGTTCACATAAATATGAACTGTAACTATCTATTAGGCACATACTGGTTGTACTCATTAAACTACATGCTCATCTAATTCTGACAACAGTTTCAGTGGATAAATAGTATTATTTTGATCCTCATTTGACAGTACAGATTATACTCCTGGAAGATGGAAAAGCTGGGACGCAAATGCAAACAATCTGGTTCCAAGATCCATGCTTTCACCTTGAGTTACATGGTTTTTCCCATGGAATTGAAGATCCTAGATTAATAGAATTCTCTCCTTGAGCTGCCATTGATTTTTTTCTTTAGTTTGAATTTTAGAAAACATTTGTTCATTTTATTGAGGGAAAATAGCAATTAGCGCCTTGTATGATCTGATAAATACTCACTGAATGAAAATTGAACTTTTTATCATCCTCATATCTTTTCTGGAGTAACCACGTATCCAGTGGAGTGATTCTAGTCATAAATGGAGTTGGTCAAAGACTAATTTTCTCATTACAATACTTACTTTAACACAGTATTTGAAGACACTTTGAAAATTTAAGGAGTCGTGAGTAAATGTGGGGAATTTTGTGATTAATAATCTCAGTAATAAAGACTATTAGAAGCTCAGAAGCTCTCACAAAATAAGCAAGAAATACTTATCAAATTTATGAATTGTAGCTCAGTTTACCATTCTGTTGATCAAATCACTTATTTTTAAACATAGTGATCTTCTTCAAATGTAGCCATTTCTAAATGCATTTGCTTCTTTCTGAAAATCACCTGACAACGCCAGATCATTTCCGTTTATAATATTTTGTATATCCATTGATCTTGTTTTGTGTTGTTTAAAAGTATAATCTTTTATGTTTTTTGATAAACTTGGACAATGACAGATCACAATTTAATTTCTAGAATGTGTCTTTGTATGTGAATGTGTTTCTTTTTTTCAAACAAATCACACAAAGATCTAGGGGAATTGTGATTCTCTAATTCGAGCTCAGTATATACCAGTTGAAAGCATTTAGTTGTGATTAAAACAGATTGAAGGAGATAATCCCTCTGAGAAAGCAGCTTCAAATAGCTTAGCAGCACTTCTTCAGGGATAAGAACTAACACAACACAAGCTAATTCCTCCAAAATCTCCCTGGTGGAGCTGTAGACGTACCTGTCATTTGTTGTTTTTCTTCCTTATTGCTTTCTATTTGAATTCCTGTTCAATATGAATTCTGCTTTAATAACAGTTTACTCATTTTGTTTTCCAAGAACCAACATTTGCCCTTTTGTGTTAACTGATACAGGGAGATACACTTCATATAATATTAATAAATGAAGAGTGTGCAGGCAGTTCTCAACTTACAATTGAGTGATATTATAAAAGTTCATAGGTAAGTCATAGACAATTTAGAACTCGGGATAGAATTTATCATAGAAATGTTCTATAAAATTTGGTTTCTTGGTTAACCCTTCAAAGCCTATTTAACTCACAATGTAGCTGAATATACCTTATGTAACTAGTACAAGTACTGTATAGCAGCAGTTCTATGAGAATACTTCTAACCAATGTTCTGGATTCAATATTGGGAAGAAAAAACACCTTTTCCTTGGGAATGCCTTCAGATTTATTCCATTCACAGTGTATGTCGTTTCTAGCATCAGAGAAACTGGCAGGTCTGTATCTTCTCAGAGTAGTGTGCTGGAGAAAGAGAAAGAACTAGATAAATAATAAGTTGTAGGGTGAGATTTTCTTCATTTTCCTATCCCCTTGGATATGCTGTAACTCCATTTTATAATTTAAGACCCTGCCCTTGAAAACTGGACCCATTATTGGAGAAGGGATGAGTAAAGTCCATCTATGGACCCCAACTATCAAAGGCTAAGAAAAGAAAAGAAAATAGGAAGCAAATGCCCAATGACAGTAGGCAAAGAAGTTATGACTCCTTCAGCCAAGCCCAGCTGAAGATAGAAGTGGTACAGATCTCATGTTCCTGGATATTAGACACATATGGAGCACTGAAATTTCAAAAACTATGTTCACCCTTAACTATTTGTATTAAAAAACATGGAAGATTGAATGGCCAGGTGTGGTGGCTCACGCCTGTAATCCCAGCACTTTGGGAGGCCGAGGTGGGCCGATCATGAGGTCAGGAGATCGAGACCATCCTGGCTAACACAGTGAAACCCCGTCTCTACTAAAAATACA
Organism: Nomascus leucogenys; assembly: GCF_006542625.1. Taxonomy (NCBI): domain Eukaryota; kingdom Metazoa; phylum Chordata; class Mammalia; order Primates; family Hylobatidae; genus Nomascus; species Nomascus leucogenys. Next base: position 40,533,521 of record NC_044401.1, on the reverse strand, counting down.
AAAAATTAGCTGGACGTGGTGGCGGGCGCCTGTAGTCCCAGCTACGTGGGAGGCTGAGGCAGGAGAATGGCGTGAACCCGGGAGGCGGAGCTTGCAGTGAGCCGAGATGGCACCACTGCACTCCAGCCCGGGTGACAGAGCGAGACTGCCTCTCAAAACAAACAAACAAACAAACAAAAAAAAAACATGGAAGATTTAATGGCCAGGTGTGGTGGCTCACGCCTGTAATCCCAGCACTTTGGGAGGCTGAGGTGGGTCGATCACCTGAGGTCAGGAGTTTGAGACTAGCCTGGACAACAATGGTGAAACCCCTTCTCTACTAAAAATACAAAAAATTGCCAGGCATGGTGATGTGCACCTGTAATTCCAGCTACTTGGGAGGCTGAGGCATGAGAATTGCTTGAACCCGGGAGACAGAGACAGAGGCAGAGGTTGCAGTGAATGGAGATCGCACCACTGCCTTCCAGCCCGAGTGACAGAGTGGGACCCTATCTCAAAAAAAAAAAAAAAAAAAGAACATTAGAAATGTTCCTGTTTACTCACCCCCTTTTCCTTCCCCACTTCCCCCACGCCCCTCTACCCCGTCACTTCCTCTTCCCTCCCAAAATTGCTTGAAGGATTTTCCTTTCTGCTGCGCACATGATGCAGTGATGGTGAGGCACACAGTACGTTACTATAAGTCCCTGTTGAGTTGAGGAATTAGCCAAATGCTACCACAGAGTTTATTAATAAAGTTTAGGCCAAATTGTGAAGGGAATTATATTTTAAGACACAGAACACAGTTTGCTATGTAAAGTTTTGTAAGCTGGAGCGACAATGCACAAACTAATATTCTATGAAGAGTTCCTAGCAAGCCAGAATTAATTGACTACCAGCATCTAACCAAACCTAAAATTTTAATCTAGCTTTTACATACAGATCACCTGCCAGCACTTCATCATTTTTGTATATGCTGTTTGCTGTGCTATTATGTGGTGATTGATCTGCTGTTTAATTTATAGTAATGATGATGGCCTGGCATTAACAATAATGGCATATGTTAAAATGTAAGAGAGCATCTCAGCAATAAAAGAGATAGATATAGTTCAGAACCTTTTAACATTGCATTGCCCCTGTTAATGTTTCACAACACTTTATACTCTGAAAAAATAAAAAATAAAAAAAGGAAGTGGCATAAAAATAGCATGTAAAGTGTTACTCCCACATGCTGTTCTTGGTCTTTGGCATGCCTGTTATCCCCACATTCTCCAAAAATGACAAGAATGCATCCCATCTGATACATCCTGTGAAAAATTTAAGAGCATATTTGAAAACACAAAATACTGTTTTCATAAACTGCTGAAATCTGTGATAGTTTGGCAGTAATCATAGGAACAATGCTGGAACACAACTTTTAATTTTTTCTTGTCCATGCATTCTCTTGTCAAACTCACTGAACTTCCCTGTTCTGTATTGCTTTCTGATGTGTTGATCCAAGTCTTCCTAAAACACACATGCTAATGCCTAAACAGAGTTTAACACTTGGCTTTTCCCCATTAATTAATAGTCCAGTGTTCATATTGATGTAGTCTTTCTTTTGTGGATAGAAAGAAGCAATCTGAAGCTAATTTAGCATTGAGTAAATTAGTAACATAGCTTTTAAGAAAAAGAGGAATGAAGCAATGGGCAAAACCAGATGTAAGATCTTCTGGATACGTGTGGCTACAGTTCTATCAAGGCAAGAATTGGCAGAACTCTGGAAACTTCTGTTTCTATTTTTATTCTCTTATACTCCTTCAGAATTTAAGAGTCACACCTTGTCTCCATGACAGAATATAACGAATGCTGTTTGTTCTAGTGTTCAGGCTAATGACATAACATGTTAACCCTTGGTTACACAGAATAGCCTTCACATTAAGAGTAATGCTGCACCATTTATGAAACATAAGCGTCATACCTGGCCACTTTTTGTCAATCAGCATATTAAAAAGAAATTCCACAACAAAGAGTTCAGTGTAGTGACAGTGATACTATAGTGACTTCTGCAGCCATTTTTCGCAGGAGAATTAGTTCTCTTTAATTCTGATTCTCTCCTGCCCTATGCCTCACATTGGGTCTATACTTCTGACAGTGCTTAGGAGATGTGCATTCATCCAATCTGTACAGTCAGTCTAAGGATTCAGGCAGACTACATAATTCGTTGGAATATACTGACTGTGTTGACCAGATTATAACCTGTCTCTGCTTTTGGTGTTATGTGAGGGCGGCACAATGACAGAAACAATGGTAGCTAATACCTATGTATGCTTACTATATTTGACATATATTATCTCATTTAGTTCTCACAGTCCCGAGCTTGGAGTTATAAAGGAAAGATTCTTGGAGATGATGGAAGCTCAGTAAAGCCAAAAAACATGAACTTCAGCATTAGACAAACTCAAACTAAGTTAGTAATATTTCTGCTTTTCCTTTTTTTTCTTTTTTAATATAAATTAAACAATTTACTCCTCCACCCTACCCTAAAGTCCAAATGTAATATATATAACGGGGTATGATTTGTCCTGATTTGTTGTCCATACAAATTCTCTGTGTCAGAGAATATCCTAGAACTTGGTATGCTTTATGTTTAATAATCATTCAGTATGTTGTTAAAGATTTTATTTATACTTGTGGCTGGGCGCAGTGGCTCATGCCTGTAATCCCAGCACTTTGGGAGGCCGAAGTGGGTGGATCACTTCAGGCCAGGAATTTGAGACCAGCCTGGTCAACATGACAAAACCTTGTTTCCACTAAAAATACAAAAGTTAGTCTGGCGTGGTGGCACATGCTGGTAATCTTAGCTACTCAGGAGGCTGAGGCAGGAGGATTGTTTGAATCTGGGAGGTGGAGGTTGCTTTGAGCTAAGATCACACCACTGCACTCCAGTCTGGGCAACAGAGCGATTTATTTAATCTTTATTTTCTCCAAAAAGAAAATAAAGATTATACTTATACTTGAATAGCAGTCGGTTATAAATGAGCTGAGAGAGTGAAGTAAAGAAGCTTGTATAGACAAATGAACAGAGACGGACTTTTGTGATGTGTGTTTAAGGGATTCTTAGAAGATCATTTTTGACTGGACAACTCAAGAAAGAAAATTTTGGTAGGAGGTTTTACAGGGTCTTCAAAGCAGGCAAAGAAATGTGGGTTTTGATCTGACTACATTATACGCACTTTGCTTATTTTTCGTTGAGGTATATTACTAAACACTGTCTTATCCTATTTCAGTAATAATCTTTGTTTATTTGGTAAAGTGTTTTTTTTAAGGGTTAGCAATTCTAAGTTCCACCATGTAACAGTCAAGTGAAATTGTTTCTCAATATTTGATTGACTTGATTCATCCATTTTCAAAGAAAAGGTAAATCATATAGTATTCTGTATGATGTAGACTGTGTCACTCAAAGGGAAAAAGTGACCTTTGTCTTCCACCATTTGAGAATGTGCTGTTGAATTTGAGAAGAAAAGAACCCTGGGGCATTAACCACACACATTCTCCAATCTAGATTTCAAAATGTTCAGTAGATGTTTAGGGTATGACAGAAAAATATTAAGCCTGTTAATATGGTAATTACAGTGTTTCTTGCTTCCTTGTACCCTGAACTGATTAATACATAAACAGGACTCAAAATACAAACTTTATGTTTAGTGAAAGTGCCAATATCTATGTCTGAATTCATAAATGCCATCTTAGGAACGAGGCAATTTCTGTTCACTGCCTAGTGCCTTAGGGAGACTGTTTAATGAGGAAATGTGAAGCCTTGTACAGTTTATTGTTGATGACATTTTGAGGACACTTGCAGTGGGGTAGACTGAAAAACAATAAAGCTGGGTATTTTCTTGGATGTGGTTTATGTGCCCCAGAGTGTTGTATCAGATTTTATCAGTAATCGAATTTCTACTTGATAGCAAAAACAAAAACAAAACCTTTTTAGAAACTTAATTTCATATATCGAAGGCAAAGAAAAAAAAAATACTTGCAAATCTGATATCTGATATCTGATTCAAAGAGTTTCAATTTTTCTAGTTATTCAGTTGAATTAAAGGTTACTACCACTGTTTTTACAAGCTTGAAAGGCCTATTTATTTATTTATTTATTTGTTTTGAGATGGAGTCTCCCTCTGTCACCTAGGCTGGAGTGCAGTGGCACGATCTCGGCTCACTGCAACCTCCATCATCCAGGTTCAAGTGATTCTCCTGCCTCAGCCTCCCGAGTAGCTGGGATTACAGGCACATGCCACCACGCCCAGCTAATTTTTGTATTTTTAGTAGAGACAGGGTTTCACCATGTTGGTCAGGCTGGTCTCAAACTCCTGACCTCAGGTGATCCACCTGCCTCGACCTCCCAAAGTGCTGGGATTACAGGCGTGAGCCACCGCGCCTGGCCTGAAATGTGTATTTTTTAGGTTAGATGTGGTAGTGTTATAACGGTTGATATCCTTTGTAGTCTGTATTTAAAAACTCTGAAGTGGCTTGAGGCAGTTCCACAGCAAAAATTCGATATAAATGTCTATTCAGATAACGATTTTTATATTGCGTAGTATATTAATATACGTAATGTATTTTCATGTCTTTTGCCTAATACTTTCCAAATGAAAAGAAATTGAACAATCTATTTTTCTCTTGCCTTTGTTTTCATTGGAACCTTTTGTGACCAACTTGTACTTACTAACATTATAAGACTATGGCACAACACTGGTGATACGTGAGCCATCAGGGTCTGTCCAGGAGGGCCGGTGTTGGTGTGTCTTCATGGTCGGGTCTGGTCCTCAGCTCTGTAGCTACCTTTTACAGAGGTAATATTATGGGGTGTGTGGTTAAAAGCTCTGGAAACGCACTTTGTGGACTTGAATCCGACCCCATCAATTTCTTAGTGTGTATAGTTATGTAACTCATAGTTATGTGTGTAATCTCAGTATGTTACATAACTTAGTGTGACACAGTTACATAAGTTATGCAATAACAGTATAAATAACTACATAACATACATACTTGACATAACATAATAACTGTTACATACATAATGTATGTTTAGTGCATAAAAGTTACATAATAGACATATTTGTGTAATTGGGCATTAACTCCAAAAGATGTAGTACATATTTGCACCTGCTTGGGTATTCATCATAATAAAAACAGATAATGTTTGTAAATACATTAGCTCTAATGTATAACACAAAATTAATAACCAGTATTAGTTGCTGCTGTTAATATTAATGTTAGTACTGTGTAATCATCTGAAAAGTGCTTGCTCAATACCAGGTTAAAAACAGAGAGCGCTAGAGTGACTTATTACAAATTTACCCAGGTAATAGAAAACCCGAATGCCCTTCCTCACTTTAAGCAGAATATGTGTCTGTGATGATTTGCCCTTCTGGAACCATTTCCGGTTGGTATTAAGTGAAATCTACTAAATTTTGTATTCTGGGTTTCTCTTCTCTATACTTTGTGCAGATACCTCTGTCTCCCTAAAAATAATTATTTGACTAGAGACAATGCATATGATTATGGTTATTCTAGCTTAGGCCAGTTTATTACAATAGATTTAGTTGAAGCTTGGTTATATTCCGGTGTCAGTCATTTTATTAACCATGAAGAGGTTACAGCTTTAGATTTGTTGATTCAACTATGCATTCTTAAGACGATGTTGCAGACACCTTAATTAAACCTGGATGTTCCTAAATTTCCTCAGACATTACTTTCACCATATTTCTAATGTTACTCTTAGAAGGGAAGCTTTCTGCTTCTGTGCAGTTGAAATGGTAAAGAATCCTAGATTTTAGTTTTATTAGATTGATTAGAACAGAATGCAAGTATAGAAGCTTTTAAGTGAAAAAATCTATGTGAATAAAAATGTATGCCTATATTTTTGTTATAAACCAGTGATTTAAATTTTAATGCATATGTTTATGAAGAGAAGTATGTTTGTTGTTATAATAAACCATAAAAAGCTATTGCTCACGTGACTCATGAAAGCAAACCTGGCAATGACTTTTGTCTCATATGTCTGCAGCCTACCATCGCATATGCCTAACTTTTTATGAATGTGTGTCCACTATATTGTTATAACCATCTGCAATCAAATGTGTTTTGCAAAACAAAGGCTCATTTGGTATAACTAATTCTTTTCTTCAATGATGAAAATCATCACATTATGTTATTCAGAGTAATTATTTATAGCTTAGGTTGGGATGGACACTTTTCAGGAGCAAAATATATACTTTGTTTCTATTTTTGCTGAAATAGGGACAGAAAGGGTATTAATCTAGCATTAAAAAGGGCGAAGCAACAAGCTTCCCTGATTGGAGTGTAGGTCCCAAGCACTTTACTGATACATTCATTCAGATTGAGTAAGCTCTTTAAGCTTTCTTTTTTTTCTTTCTCTTTCTTTCTTTTTCTCTTTCTTTCTTTCTTTCTCTTTTCTTTCTTTCTCTTTCTTTCTTTCTCCTTCCTTCCTTCCTTCCTGCCTTCCTGCCTTCCTGCCTTCCTGCCTTCCTTCCTGCCTTCCTTCCTTCCTTCTTTCTTTTTTTAGTTAAAGTCATACTCTAACACCTATTCTCCTGCCCACAACTATACCTTTGGGTAAATGTTCTTAAAACTAACAGGTACTTCTCTCCTAATGCCTAAATGAACTCAACCACCATGGAGAAGCGATAGTTTTGATTGGTAGATACAAAGTGAACATTTCAGCACTGTGTTAAGCTGTACATGGATTAGGTAGTAGCCAAAGAAACAATAGGGTGGCCAGAGATTTTGAGGGAACAAAGCCTGAACGGAAAGTGAGAAGAGGCCAAAACAATACATCAGTCATGTCAATCTGCCTTGGGCACTGCTGACTTATATGAAGCTGAATATCATCTTCAGTGACATCTTCGATGTACCTGTCCCGGATTGCCTGTGCTTGGCTTCGGGCACTAATTTTCTTTCCTCATACAATCCAATCCATTAAACGTCTGCTATAGTTTTTCTGGCCTGAAGAGAAATTTTGTTTGTTTGCTTGTTTGTTTTGGCCTAGTTCCAGGCCCAGGATAAGGTGAAGCATACACTGCTTTCATTCATTCATATATCACATATATGCTTCTCTCCAACCTTCTCTTCCTTGCTCTCTGACATACACAGACACTTCTAAAGCTCTGGGATATCCCTTACCATATAACAAACTTGCTGGCAGGAGCAGAGGCAATAGCTCTCTAGTAGTGCTTGGGGGAGTGACAGATACTTTCAAGACTGACAGAAAAAAGAAAACACAAGCTCTTTTTCAGGAACTGCATATATAGTGTGTCTTAGTGAGACACAAATCTGCCACTAAGGTAGCAATTATTAGGCCTTATAATTGAGATTTACTTGTGGACCTGAAAACTCTGCACAGTCCATAAGAGAATTTCCTGTATTCCCTGCATAGGAGGAGCAAGACGCTTGCTTATGTATCGTAAGGTTATCTGTGTTATTCCATTTGACATTTTTAAGTCTATTGAAGTAGGCGAGAAAGGCGGACCTTTGCAAAGATACTGATTGCCCAAACTAAAAGAAGTTAAAACTTGAAGTGGTCATTTAGTTTCTCTTCAAAGGTTAAGTACACACATTATTAATATACACTTAGTTTATGCTTTTGACATAGCAGATCAGACTTTACACCTGGAAAAGTTGTAAAGACAAAGGTCAAGGTCGGGCATGGTGGCTCATCCCTATAATCCCAGCACTTTAGGGAGATTCTTTGAGGACAGGAGTCCGAGACCAGCCTGACCAACGTGGTGAAACCTTGTCTCTACTAAAAATACAGAAATTAGCCGGGCACGGTGATGCATACTTGTAATCCCAGCTACTCGGGAGGCTGAGGCACGAGAATCGCTTGAACCCGGGAGGTGGAGGTTGCAGTGAACCAACATCACGTCACTGCACTCCAGCCTGGGTGACAGAAGGAAATGCCATCTCAAAAAGCAAACAAACAAAGCAGAGATCACAAAATATCTGTATGTTCATCTGTAGCCATAGCTGTAACTATGTTCTTTAACTTAATTATGAAACAAACATGATAGTATTTAGTTTGCCAAAATGTAAATATTTTCCGCTTCTATTCACTGGCCTAGGCTGGCTTCTTTACAGTAGACCCCAAGCCCATTCATAATTGACCTGTCCCCTACTTGGGTCTACATATGATCATAAATAACAGCTCTCACTACTGAGTCATTATTAAACAGGAAGCATACCAACTGTTAGGTTACTCTCTGATTCGGAGTAGCCATCAAGAAAAAAGAGGAAACATAGGAAATAATTTATAGTGATTTATTGAATGGCAACTGAGCCTAACTGTATGTTAGATAAGGCAACTTTGAGTTCAAAGAGCTGACACTACGATAGAAGAGAGAGATATCCACCAAAGATAAGCAATGCAACATTGTTAACTGCTAACTGAGTCAGTTAATGATGCCCAAATGGTTTGATGGGGAGAAAAACCTCAGAAATTAAATGTTGAAATTGTGATAATGGAGATATATGCAAGGTACTGTTAAGAACAAAAGAGAAGCTTTATGAACAGCCTTTTAAGAGTAGAATGGACTATAACGTTCCAGTAACTCTGTCTGAGAAAGTCAAGAATGACCTCATAGTGATGGCTTTGGAGATAGGATAATCAATGGGCAGAAATATGCCTGGTGAAGAAAAAAAGAGATAAACCAAGGGTTCTACTTGCACAAGTGCAGTTTTCGAAGGGTCCCTTTGGACTTTGTAGGTGAACAAAGAGCCAGGCTTTCGTGTGCAGGTGCATGGTGTACAGAGTATTGCATCATGGCAGGTGAGACTGAATAGTTAGACAGAAGGCAGAGTGAAAAGGACCTCTCAGGTTCAGCAAAAGATTGTAACATTTATCCAACGAGCAACACGAAGTCAAGAGGGGCCTGTTTGTCTACTAGTCTTCTTTGTATCTCGCTCTCCTTCCCTTTGGAACTTCCTTATTTCTTTTTTCTGTTCATCTTCCTTTTTTCTCCTCCTCCTCCTGCTCCTCCTCTTCTTCCTTTTAACCCATCTTTTTCTCCTCTTCCTCTTTTTTTTCTTTTGCTTATAAATGAAGGATGATCCTTTCAATAGTAGTGTGGTGGATGGACTAGGATTGGGAAAGATGATTAGCATATTGAATAATTAGAAATTTCAGTAATACATTATGAGGGAACTAACAAGGGCCTTCCATAAGAAAGTAGATGATAAAAGCAGATACAACCTTGTATGGCAAAGACAGGCAAGATCTCTGGTTCCCCTCCCCAAGCCTAGTATATCACACCAATGCCTGACACCAAACAGGCAGACTGTCAAGTTTATCATTTGCAAACAAACAAACAAACAAAAACTTGTGAATAATGTGTAGCTTCTATTTTGTGATTCTGAATGAATTGATGATGCCTTTCCCAAGGCCCAAAACAAAGCTGGTGTAAAACAGTAGTGAGGAGAAAAGGAATAGACAAGTTCCACTTTTGTTTTGCTAAATTCGGTATATGTCTCCAGGATAAAATAATGTCTGTATGAAACAAATATTTGGAAATAAATACAAGCTCTAGAATAAGGGAAAGAAGGAAAAACCATTTACAAGAGATGAAGTTTCATTGCAATTTTTATAGGACAGATAATGTAAAGGGTTGGCTTTCTATTAGGAAGAAATTAATTGTTCACTTTCTGAATGAACATCAGCAATTTCTAGCTGTTAGAAAGTCAAGTCATATTTCTAAAGAGGCACTGTCACAAAGATACATTTGGAAGCCTTCAAATGTCTTTTTGTTCTTTTAAAATTAGCATTTTGCCTTTTCCATTCATAAGGCAGCCAATGATCAAAAAGTAATCTCTTTCTTCTTTGGAAAGAAAACCTTTGCCCTAAGAAAAATGGCATCTCTTCCTCAAGATTAGCCCCCAAAATATTAAACTTGGAGTAAAGCAGCCAATTCTATTCATGGTTATGACCAAAAAAGAAAATGGAGAGTTTATTTTCTTAAAGGCTGCTCAAGTTCAAAAATTTGTGTTTGATCCCTCAAAATTCATTTCATTTTGAATATGTTACCTGAACTTAAGTTGAGTTTACAATATTTTTCAAAAAATACTATCACAACAAAACATTTATTTTGATATAAAATTATGTTTCTTATATTGTTACTTTATTTGAACCTAATAGTTAACTCACAAATTGCATATCTTGCCCAAAAATAAGCTATTGCTTTAGGCCTACATAAAACATTAAATGAGAACACTACAAAGCTAATAGATTCTGGGATTACATAAACATCCCATAATCTTAGTATTAAATTCATTTCTTTTAGGAATACATTGCAAAAATTAGGGAAGAAAGGTTTTGAATTACCTTCCAGTATGAAATGGTATGGTCTTTTAAATGTATGGATTAATCAGTAAAATCATTTTATTAGTCATATTTCTGCTTCCTTGGCAGAAAACATTCCAGCTTGGCTCCACAAACCAGCATAACCAAATTTGTTATAGTAAATAATAAATCTGTAAGTATTGATTGATGTTTAATTTCAGCATCCTTGAAACATTCCATGGAACTTTCATATTTCCAGTAAACAACTGCGATCAGTAATGATATGCTTGGGTAAAACAAAGAAAATGTGGTTATTTCTTTCTAGTTATAAAGCTAAGTTTTAGAAAACAGACATCAGAGAAGGGGTACCACAGATCTGTTTTTAATATTCAATACAAGTTAGAGCTCATATTTTATTTTGGTCCAGGATTAAGAAAAAGGTTGTTTGGAGATAGTATTTTACTTCAGCGTTTCCACATTGAGTCTTTTCTGTTTCTCATTGTTTGTGATGCTTTTAAATAAAGTGTACTTTGTTTTTTAGCTAACATCTGCTCCCCCCTTGTTCTGGTCAGACTTTCAACACGTAGTTGCTCGGAGATTGTTCATGAGATCTCAGACAGGATCACCATGACCTTACCTGAGAGTGGTCAAAAAAGGAGCCGATGAGTGTTGTGAAGGTTAAGCTTGTGTTTATCTGACAAATGACCTTAAAGATCAAATGCAGAAAGCAAAACTCACAAATGTGGTTGATGCAGAGCAATGAGACAATGTTGTGGCAATTATTTTTAAATAACTTATTAAACTTTTTAAAATGAAAAGATTTTTTAATGGCAGATGTAGGTCTTTAAGGAACCACAGAGTGCAGTTATTGAATTAAAATATTGATGTGAACATATTTTTCAAATATGCTTCAAATTGTAAGTATCTGCCATCACAAATATTCAACGTTTTTTAAAACGCTAATATATTTAGGTGTATAGGTCAAGAAAATTACTAGGATTAGGTATTTGCTACTAGCAAAGCAAGGCCATTTTTCCTAGCTATGGCTTTTTCTATTGAGTAAATTATTGAAATGGTTGTTTGAGTTTATATTTCACTCATAGTTGAGGCTAGAATAGTAAAGCCAGTGTACTGATAGAGTTGATTTGTTTTTGAATTATAGATCTAATAGTAGAAACAGCTCTAGAGGTGAGTCCCTGATGACATCTCAAAATGGTTGTTTAATTTTCCATATTAGAGGAGTATTATGATAGAAAGAGCAACAAACAGAGCTGCTTTCAGACAAGAAACATTTCATTTCAATTATTTTCTTTTTAGTTAATTTCTAATATATTTCTAATATACTTACCTTATTTTACAGGAGATGAGGACATTAAGAAAGCTTTTCTTTATTTTTTGGCAAATGATAAAAAAATTAACACTTTTTTTTAATCATAGATATATATGTTCCGTATGGTTGAAGTAGACACATTGAGGATTAGGGTTAGAAGTTATCTGAAGTTAGTCTGGCAAGTGTTGACTGTAATTAAATGAGCAAAGATAATTTGAATGTACAGATAATTTCGACCAAAGAAGATGCCAAACTGGTCAGGTGATAAAGGAAAGTGTGGTGAGCTTGAAAGTTCCAAATATTTTTCACCATCTTCTTCATGTAGGAACATATTTTAAGACTTGAATTTCAGCTTTCTCAAAAATATTTGAAATAGTGTTGATGTGCTGAATAGGAAATTTTGATGCAACTTGCATCTGTGGACAACATCAGTGTCCCTAAAAATGCAAGAAATGATCTTGGTCAGTATAGCCTTAAAATAATCCATTTAATGAAAGAAAAGTTGTTTTTTTGGTTTTCTCAATCTTTGGATAGCCTTTTAAAATCTATATCATTTTCAGATCTGCAAAAAGCCATTATTGTCATGTCCTTTTCATAGAAGTAAAACATATATCTATAGGGAATGATGACCTTCTCATGAATTAGTGGCTTTAGGCATCATAATATATATTTTTAAAAAAACAGTTGGAGTGGCTAGCAAAAAAACATGCAAACATTTTATAGGGCTTTTTTCCCCTCTCCACTTCAATGTATTTATTTGAAAACTGCTTATTTGCTTGAATTTGCCCTGCTGGCAAAATTTTTCTACCAGATAGCTACTTTTTATTGTTGATGCACATCATGAATAACAGCTTTATTTGATGGCAAATGAGATGCCCCAAGTTGCAAGCTTTCCATAAACGTATCTGAATTGTTCAATTTCCTTCTCATTGTATAATTTCCACCCTGGCCCTTTGCCTGCTGATATTCAGATAAAGATTTCATTCAAGTAATTTTCAGAACTGTCCTATGTTCTTTGCTATCATAAGTGGTAAGATTGCTCAATTCGTATTAGCTATAATACAAGTGCTGCACAGGTTTTTTATCAGATATTTCTAAAATCATTTCTTTGTCATGAACGGTAACGAGAATAATAAAATAATGCCTCCAGTTGGGTTTGCAAACACTGGTGGTTTACTAGCAATAGAATTAGTAGCAATATGAACGTGAAAAGTCACTTTTCTAACGAACGTATCTTAATGACTTATTTTGTTTCCTTTTCTTTCATGTCTCCTAACATGGATTTGAAAATTATGATTGCTGAATGATTCCAAATGACTTGGGCCTTTGTTTCTCAAATAGGTAAGTGATTCTGGTTCTTTGGTGTTCTTAGGAGTCCATGGTTGTATTTTAAAATAAATATTCATTGCCAATTTGCACTGTTGAATTTTCTGGCAAAATAGGGTAAAAATTGAACATAAGACAAATCATCATTTTCAGAAATATACTTCAGATCTTTTTCATTAGTTGGCACAAGAAACAGACTAACAAGAAGACCCAGTTTGAGTTGTGCCTATTCATAGGAGCCATATGTTCAAAATCATTTAAGTCCTCTTTGCTGGCTAGCTTTTGTATTTTAAAGCAGCTTGGTCATATTTTGCCCATCAAGTTCTAGGTCACACTAGACTAGTTACTAATCATAATACCGTATGACTTACCCAGGTATAAGAAAGCATTTCATATGGCAGCCAGTAATGGCCTGATACACAATAATTAGCTAACAGTTTTCCTGATCTCAGAGATACTACGCTGAAAAAAAATTTAGCTTTAGGTTCTGTGGTATCGTCACTTGTAGAGCTGGGATCAACAAGCTAGTCTGTGGGCCAAATCTGACCAACTATGAGTTAAGAATATTCTTTACATTTTTAATGGCTGACAAAAAATCAAAAGAAAAATAATATTTCATAATGTGTGAAAATAATGTGAAATTCAAATTTTGGTGTTCAAAAGTATTGTTGGAACATAGCCATGCTTATTACTTCACATATCGTCTATTGCTGTTTTCGTACCACAATTATATGGCCCGTGAACCCTAAAATATTTACATTCTGGCCCTTAACAGAACAAGTTTGCTAACTCCATTGTTTGAGTACCAGCATATAAGAGGTTAATTCCCCGAACCTCTTACTTTGGAGATACTATTAGAGCAGAGGTGAAATCATTATATATCTGACCTTTTCTTAGTCACAAGGGAATCCACCATATCTGAAATGACCAGGTCAGAACAAATGGAAGAGCAAATCTTGACTGTAGATTTAAATTTTCCCGAAATAGTCTTTTACATAGTTATATTTCTCATACATTTTAAGCCCTACAACATTCAACCCATTACGTCTAATTTATTTTACTGCCAGCAAGTCTTTGAGCTTGCTCACAGATATTCAGAATCCCGTAGTTGATGGGAACTGGGGAAGTGGCATTTTGTAGCTAGTGAAGCAGCAACATGTTGTATAATGAAAAGAAATATCCTCAAACTTTTCAATAGTTCTCAAGGCTCTGTTTCACCAAAGAGAATACTAACATTCTATAGACACTGCCTCTTCTGAATTACATTTGACAGTGTTGGAAAAGTGTAATATTCATCACTGTAATCCAGCTTAGCATCTAAAACAACACAAGTAAGTACAGTTGTGCTTTGTGGAATAGATTTTGCAGAATTTTTCAGAGGCCTTGTGGAACATGAGTGGTTATATGCATATTCTAATTAAAAAAAACTTTAAAAATAATTATAAATAGATTGTAGTTCTTTTCATGTTGGCATTTCTCAGAAATAGATGCATTTGTAGTTTGAGAAGGAAAGAAAAGAGAGCAAAGAAAGCATATTCTCAGAATATTGCAAGAGAGAGCAATGTAGAAATCGGTGGATATTAAGAATATGCATTATCTTCTAGGTTTAGGCCACTGGGAAATAAAGCTTCTGTGCGTGTATTTGATGTATAATGACAGGCACAAAGAAAAAGGCAAACATACTATAGATATTATGGTATGGTACAATTATACAGTATGTGTTCTAACCCTTTTCATGAAAATTTGACATTACTGCACCTCAGATAGAAGCAGCAGGAATCACCAGGGAAAGAACAGCTGGATGCTTTATTAGGTTTTATGTTGTACATAAGGAGACCATGTTTTCCATTGTCAGTGTGTAAAAGAAAATGAAAGCTCTGGGCATCATTAAAGTCTCGAAAGCGTAAGATGTGTCAGCTCCATTCTCTCAACACCTGGATTGAAAGTGCAGTGTGAGGTCACTGTAAAACAAAAACAGACCGTCTTCTCTGGTTAGAATTGCAAGAGTTGATTTTTAAAAATAAAGTAATTCATAATTGTTGCAGAGAGAATTCTTCCTTTATAACTAGAGAGTTGCATGTATGAACATAAACTTATATGTCTACCTAAAGACGTTTTCTATAAACTGCACCTGAATATCTTTTTCCCGCACCTTAAGGGGCGCTAGAAGGCTTCTTGGAGTCAGAGAGCTAGAAGACCCCCCATTTGCTGGCACTATGGTATTGTCCTGATGAGCATCTCTCCTTGGCTTTTCATTTGCCTCCTTTGTGGAACCATTGCTGTTGGCACCCCCTGCCCAACACACACATTATATTCTCACTGGTGTGGCCATTGTGTCCCTTGTTGCAAGTACCTTTATATTGGAGACCATTTTACCTTAGACCTTTGTGTAATCCACAAAGCTTATCACTGTGTTCCTCTTACTGTGGTGGCCTTTAAAGTGCTGTGTTAGTTGGCTCAGGCTAGTGTAACAGAATACCATAGGCTGGATGGCGTAAGCCATAGAAATCTATTTTCTCACCGTCCTGGAGGCCGCAAGTCTGAGATTGAGGTACAGGCACGGTCAGGTTCTGGTAGGTTCTGTCTTCCTGGCTTGCAGATAGCTCCTTTTCTCTCTGTCTTCACATGACAAAGGGGATAGGTAGATGGAGACAGAGAGAGAGAGAGAGAGAGAGGAGAGAGAGAGAGAGACCTTTCTTATAAGACCACAATCTTACTGGATAAGGATGCTGCCCTTATGACCTCATTTAGCCTTAATTATTGCCTAAAGATCCTATACAGTCACACTGGGGGTTAGGGCTTTAACATATAAATTATGAGAGAATATAGTTCAGTCCAGAGCAAGTACCTTTGACACAGATTGAGTTACATAAGCGGAAGAGAGGACTGAATTTTTCTCTTCACATGAAAATATAAGAGCTCTTTGCCTATAGGCTTTGGCCACTTCCGTCTTCTTCAAGAGTTGCTCATATTAAATCTAGTAAATAATAAAAATGTGTTTCAAATGTTAAAAGATGTTCTATGTTCTGATGCTAATCTCCACTCTTATCATCTTAAAAAATATACAGGAGATTTACTATTGATTTTATTAATCACTCATGAATCCACTTATTTACGTATTTAACATTGATAAGTTGCCCAACCATATGCAGGAGGGATACAGACCAAGGGGTTTAGGGTCTAAAGAATGTCCTGACAACATTGTACCCTTTAGGAACTCCTAGTTGGCAAGAAAGACAGTCTCAGAGCAGTGTGTCAAGTGCTTAATATAATTTGCTCTTGAAATAAAAATGAAGCAGTGCCTACGATCTTTTGTAAATTAGAGACTTTTCAATGATGATAGCATCTGATCATGAGATTGAGTTTGACAGTTGAGTAAACAAACACCAGGCAGAAAGAATGGCAAGTACAAACCAAACACATGGGTGAATGAGAGAGCTTTACTTTAGTCTGCAAACCATTTACGCTGAAAAAAATGAAGAAAATACAATGCTCTTAAACTTTGTTTGTTTGTTTGTTGAGCTCCTACTATGTGTCAGGTTCCAGGTTGTATGAGTCCGCATAGAGCCGTAAACAAGAAAAGGCTCCCTGTTCTTGAGCTAATTTTCAAAGGTGAGGAGATAATTAATAAATGATTAGTAAATAAGTGATCAAGAGCTGTAAATGCAAAGAAGAATATAAACATGACCTTGATATAGCAGGATGGGCTACAGTGAGCCTCCTTTTATGATCAGAGAGGTCCTCTTGAGAAGATGGTGAGGAGATGTTTGATGTAAAATTGGAATGACAAAAAAGAGGCAGCCATGTGAAGATCCAGGTATACAGAACAGCTTCTTTCATATATCAAAAATATTTTTTTCTTAAAATATATGACATATAAACCTTGCTTTAAAATATGCAAGAGGAAAAGTGGGAGGATGCAATGGACTGAACATTTGTGTCCCACAAAATTCATGTGTTGAAGTCCTAATCCCCAAGGGGATGGTGTTAGGAGGTAGAGCCTTTGGCAGGTGATTAGGCCCCGAGGGCAGAGCCCTCATGAATGGGATTAGTGTCCTTATAATAGAGGCCCAAGAAAGCTCTCTAGTCCCTTCTACCAGGTGAGGACACAGCAGAAAATGCCATCTGTGAGCCAGACAGTGTGCTCTTGCCACACTCCAAATTTGCCAGTGACTTGATTTGGATTTCCCAGCCTCCAGAAGGTATAAGAGATGAATTTCTGTTGTTCATAATCTACCCAGTATAGTGTTTTTTGTTATAGCAGCCCAAAGGGACTAAAACAGAAGATAAAAAATAGTAAGATCAGTAAGTGAGATGGGGCAGTAAGAAATTGAATGGTTGTTAAAGATAGGTGATGAGTACTTAGGAATCTGTGAGAATTTTCTCTCATTTCATGTACCTTTGAAAATATTAATATTAAAAGTTTTTTTTTTGGTCTCAAATGTTTTCTCCATGAACATACTGTTTCATCTTGATATATTCTTTATTTATTAAACTAATATAAAGAACATTATGATAAACAATTCTTGAAAGGAATTGCATTCCTTATTTACTTCAGCATGGCAAATTGCCCCAAAGCTTGAGGCTTAAAACAACAATAAGCATTTATTAGCCCTCACGGTTTATATGGGTCAATAAGTTGTGGTTTTAGCTTGGGAAACACCCTCAAAAAAACTGTAAAAACTCTTATGAGATTTGAGTTAAGATGTCAGCCAAAACTACAGTGATCTAAACTGGCTTGACTAGGTGAAGGATTTGCATCAAAAGTGGTTGACTCAGAATTGACTAGTTGATGATGTTGATTGGTGGCAGGAGGCCTTAGCTCCTCCCTGCTGAGTCTCCCCACAGGGTTCCTTGTGTGTCCTTAAAATATGGTGTCTGGCTTTTTCTGAAGCAATCCAAGAGAAGGTAGAAACATGACAGACTTGGAAATCACATACCCTTACCACGCATGATTGTATTGGTCATAGATGTCAGCCCCATTCAAGGTGAGAGGGGTCTACATGAGGACATGAATACCAGGAGATGGAGAAAACTGGTGGACATACTGAAGGCTAGCTGCCACAGGGAGAAACAGTATATTTGGTATTTAAACAAATAATCTTGACATCATGCTCAATGAATTGATGCCCCCCCAATAAATCCCTCATTAATTTGTTGTTTTCAACTCATAACTCACACAATTATCTTTAAACCTCTGTATCCATGTTTAGCCTGTAGGGTACACACTTATATAATGATGTCTTTCTTCTGATCAGGCACTTAAATTGGCTGCATTTAATGGAATAATGATGTTAAATAACTTTGTAAATCAAAAGGTGAAAATATATGCCTAGAATAAATTATCAAGACTTTGTCCAGTATAATGGGTGGTGATTATTTTCCAGTATACTCTTCAATTTATTACTGTAATAATCTTTCAAACACATTAACAGTCAATTTGCTCTGTAATATTAAAATGTTAGCCACATTATTTGCCTGTTAGCATAGGTTAAATGTTAATTATGCTGTTGTATGGTGGCTAAGATGGTACATCCAGAAATTACACATAATATTGGTTGGTTCTTTGGCCGTCATACACTAATGTGTTTCATTATTATTGTGCTAATTTTAGTAATTTTAATACAAACCACATAATACTCTGTGTTACTAAAAGAGAACTACCCATGATACATTGCTTGCAACCAAACATTAGGCACTTTTGGCCCCATCATTTAGGAGTAGTTTACATGACTAAACAAGTAATGATTCTGTAGCTCTCAAACTTGCATTTAGTACATTTAGAATGAATTGCTTAGTATATTTTAAACATTTGTAGATCAAAGTGTAATCCCTTTTAAAACAAATGTAGCTCATGATTTTTAAGCTAAATGTACATTTAAACTTCATGAGTGTAGTGATTATAAATACAGCTATGATTATTCCTCCAACTGTACTAATAATAGAATGGCGTATCAACCTTCTCCCTGGGTCCGGTTTTATTACTCCTCATTCTACTCTTGCAACTATTTTAAAATAATACTTAGCAGTATTTTGAGAAATAGGGTTTGTTTTAGTAACCTATCACTGTGTAACCTGCTGTCACAAACTTAGTGGCTTAAAACCACACTCATTTATTATTTTACATTTCTCTAGGTAAGAAGTTTAGGCTCGGCTACCTTTCTGCAGTAGGTTCACATCCCCGGAATCAAGGTGTTGGCCTTTCTGGAAATTCTACGGATGAATCTGCTTTTTAGCTCACCCAGGTTGTTGCAGGAATTCAGTGTTTTGCAGTTGCAGGAGTGAGATTCCTGTCTTCTTGGTAGCTGTGGGCTGGGGTTAGTTCTCACCTTCTAGAGGCTGCCTGCATTCCTCGTCGGATACCCCCTTCCTCCATTTTCAAAGCCGGCAAAACGATCAAGTCCTTTTCAATCTTCGAATCTCTCTTAATCCCTTTCTCCTTTGTCCTTTCTCCATTCTGGCAGAGAAGTTTCTCCCTTCTTAGGGGCCCATGTTATTAGCTTGGCCTACCTGTATAATTCTAGGAAATCTTCTTATTTTAAGGTCAGTTGGTAGGTAACCTCAATTCCAACTGCAGAGTCCCTTCACAGTACTACCTGAGGGAGTGACTGTGGGAAAGGAATCTCCCAGGGCTGTCTTTGGAATTCTGCTTTCCACAGTGTTGCTGTTTGATTAGAAACTTAGAGTAATGTAACCTGAGAGAGCCCGTTCAGGAGAAGTTCCATTTAAGTTTAGTTCTCAGTGACACAAGGAATCATAGAAAGATGTGGAGCGAAAACCAGAAAAAGACCATGCTAATTGCAAGTACACCGTAAAGCTGTAAGGTTCATATCTGATTTATTCAAAGGTCCGTAAAGCAAAACAGATACCACTACTAACGAAAACAATGCGAATATAAATACCTTGCACTCTAGACCTTAAATATTATAAGTATATATTAATAAATAAGCAGACATCATAATTTGCCCTTCCATGTTCTTAAAACATTTTTGTAGCAATTTTCCCTCTTGCCTTCCCTCTTACCGAATCATTCCCATCAGCATAGGACTCTAATGTTTATTTCTGCCAAAAAAAAAATAGAAGAACCTATAGTGTGTCATATCTCCCCTTATCTCTCCCTATCTATATTTTCTGCTCATAATCTGTATTTTTTTCTTAAGCCACCTCTAAAATTCAGCTTTTTCCCCCAAATATTCTGTGCAAACTGCCCTTATGACCCACGGTGACTTTCACATTACTAATTATGATGGCCTTATTAGAGTATTTATCTAAATAGACCCCAAAATTAGGATTTGACACAGATGATGACACTGTCGTCATTGATACACTTCCTCCACTAGGCTTCCAGAACAGTCAGCCTTGACCTGTTTTTCTCCTGTCTGCCTGGAAGCTCCTTCTCTCCTGTATGCGTTAATGTCACCTTCTTGCCCAAACCCTTTTCTTTAGACTGCTCCAGCTCAGAGTTTTTAGACCTCATTTTCTGTCGAAGTACTTTCTAGGTGATCTCATCGATTCTCATGGATTTCACTGCCGTCTCTAACTTTACTCCTAAGATTTCTACTTTTCTTCCTAAAAACTGCTCCACCCACACTTTTCTACTCAATTAAGCCCAGGATCTTTGATTTTAGACACCTTTTTTCCTCTGATCCCTTTCCTGTGGTGAGAAAAGCTGTTACCAGACAGGGGTCCTGATCCAGACCCCAAGAGAGGGTTCTTGGATCTTGAGCAAGAACGAATTCAGGGAGATTCCACAGAGTGAAATGAAAGCAAGTTTATTAAGAAAGTAAAGGCTTTTAAAGAATGGCTCCTCCACAGACAGGGAAGCCCAAGGTCTGCTGGTTGCCCATTTTTATGGTTATTTCTTGATTATGTGCTAAACAAGAGGTGGATTATTCATCCTCTCCTTTTTAGACCATATAGGGTAACTTCCTGATGGTGCCATAGCATTTGTAGACCATCATGGCGCTGGTGGGAGTATAACAGTGAGAACCACCAGAGGTCACTCTCATCACCATCTTGGTTTTGGTGGGTTGGGACTGCCTTCTTCACTGCAAGCTGTTTTATCAGTAAGGTCTTTATGACCTTGTGCTGACCTCCTACCTCATCCTGTGACTTAGAATGACTAACTGTATGGGAATACAGCCCAGTAAGTTTCAGCCTTATTTTGCCCAGCTCCTATTCAAGCTGGAGTTGCTCTGGCTCACTCCCCTCTGACAAAGCTATTCGTTCTATTTTCAGAATATATCCAGATTGTGTTCATTTCCTTTGCCACTCCCTAAAGTCAAGCAAGCACTATCTTTCACCTGAATTATGGCAAACCCCTCCTAACAAGTCTCCCTAATCCTGCCCTTGCCTTCAGGTATCAGTGCCCACCACATCTCTGACCTCTCTCCTGTTAGTCTCTCCCCAGGGCTAAGTCCTCATTCTCTTCCTTGCTTTTTCTTGCAGATGCATCACCTGTTGGCTCTGCTTCATTATCTTCTCCAACAGATACTCATTTGTCCAGCTCTCTCACTTTCTTCACTTCTCCCAAAAAGCTTCTTCTCGGAGAGGCCTTTCTTTCCATTGCAATCCCCGCCTGCACCTGAGGTTTTGTATTCCCGTTTCCTGCCTTGCTGCTTCTTCTCACTTACCTAACATCAGCCTAGACTCTAAATTCTGTGGGAGAAGATATTTTTGTCTGCTTTTTTCTCACTGCCAATGCTAGATAAGAGCCTTGAATATAATAGGTGGTCAATAAATAATACTGAGAAAAAAAGAATAAAACATGAAAGTACATTGATAAATGGTATGTTTTGGTGCTGGCTATAACACTTTGAGGCAGATAGTACAGGTATTATTTTCTTTATTTTCCAAATGAAGGCAATTATACATCTTGCCCAAGGTCACAAAACTAGTTAAGTATCAAAGATTAAACCAAAACTCAATTCTCTTGACTCCTAACCCGGTTTCCATTCCACTACAATAGATGCTAAAAATATAGTGTTGTCTGTTCTTGGGAGCTACAGTACAGCATCCCTCAAGAACCTGGAAATAAAGAAATAAGATTGCCTTCTGAGAGTTACACTATGAAATCGACATGTAATGAGTCACTTACCTTAAAGAGCTAGAATTGCTTCTAAACCAAAGGGACCATTACTGATTAAATGGTTTAACATTTCCAAAGAAAGAACATTTTAATAAGAAAAGGCAGACATAGAGGCACTTCAAAAGGATACTCCAAAGCGAATGTTGGGCAAATGAATCCTAGGGGCTGGAGTCTAAGCCAGTGAATTATGAGAATTCCAGAACTTCCTGGGTTCACGGATGCATCAGACTCTGTTAGCTAATGACAATAAACATTTGATTCGTCTGACCAACTCACTTTTTTTCAGAGGCCTTTCTTTGTCACCCCACTTTATATTGCAATCATGATCACAAAACAGCCTTATGATTAATAATTAATTTTCCATGCACTCTGCCTCTCTATAGAAGAAAAATCCCTTCTAATATGTACTTCCAGCAGTCTGGTCCCGATGTTAGTTATTTCTTATTGAAAATTAGTTGACCTTCTGATTGCAGTATGGCTTTTGTAAAGCTTACTTTTGGAAGAAAAGACATCCTAATTTCACTGACACCTGTATGTCCCTGCTATTGGTACATTAAAAAAAAAAAAAATCTATATGTATACACACACACACACACACACACACACTCACATATATATATATTTATGCCGTGTGCAGTGGCTCATGCCTGTAATCTCAGCACTTTGGGAGACTGAGGCAGGAGGATCGCTTGAGCCCAGGAGTTCAAGACCAGCCTGGGCAACATAGCAATTAACCCAGGTAATTTTGGGAGGCTGAGGTAGGAGGATTGCTTGAGCCCAGGAGGTTGAGGCTGCAGTCAGCCATGATAGTATCCCTGCACTCCAGCTTGGGTGACAATGTGGGACCTCGTCTTGAAGTAAATATACACTGAATTGTGATTTTATGTGTCAATCTCCCTTTTGAACGTGAGTCTCTTCTGCACCTCCCTCACTTCCACTGAATATGGAGATGTTCTTAACATTTCAGTGTGAAACAAAATCAACCACTCCAGAACTTCCTAGTTATCATTCTGTACTCAAAGTGCTGCACAAGAGCAGGCTCTGAAGGAGGCTTCTAAATTAGAGACGAAGGACAGACTTTTGTTTTTTTTTATGGAGTCTTAACAGAAGGTGTCAGGTGAAATTCAGCATTTTAGGGAATAGTGGGTCAAGGATAATTCTGGGTTTTCATAGAAGGAGGGAATCCTCTTGCAGATTAGCTGCCATTGGCAACTTAGATTTTCATCAAGAGGTAATGGGAAGGGCACTTGTCGTCAAGGTCACTTGCAAGAGAGAGCGCAGAGGAGCAGCTATACGGAACTGGACACAAGAGAGGCCCAGAAGAGGAGTCTCAATCTTCTGTTGTCTCTCAACAGAAGCAGATTAGGTTTCTAAATCAGCCAGCCAGAGAGCTAAACACACACTTGGTGGCTTTCTGATTTATCAAGCAAAGTTGGTCACAAATTGTTTTTAATGCTTGCATGTATGCCTTTCTATATGTGTCAATAAGTTATGCTTTGGTGGTTTCTCCCTTTTAAAGTGTTGAATAATAGTTAACAAAGCACTCAGGGAAAATATTTTATTTCTAGCAAGAAAGCTTCCTTCCTTCCTATTTGCTTGTTTTACTACTGACTTGTCTTTTTAAATTATTTCACCTCGGAAGATACATCTTAGGGAAGTTTATTGTGACAACTTCAAAATTCTGTTGTACTATAGTCAAATCTCGAATAAATAATTAATTTTAGGGAACAAAAAAGAGCGACATAAACATATCAAAACATACTGGCATTGTGATGGCATTAGAACACCTGAATTTAAGTCTGAGAGTTAAAAATTCCTCTTTAACATCAAGATATCACTCAGTTACCAAAGAAATGAAAAATGAGCCATTGAAGGTGAATAGACAATGAGTGGCATGACTTTTATGTTGGTCAGGAAACAAATTATGATGGCAGGTGAAGATACTGATCATGAGAATGAGAAAGGGAGCTCCAAGCCCGGGAACTGGGATAGGCAAAAATTAAGGAAAACATTGAGATAAGTGTTCCTTGGTTGAGAATCGTAAGGGGCCTCACTACAGTCACCAGGTATATTTTCCCTTAACAAAGTGGCAGAGTCATCTATGTTGAAGTACAAGGAGGTACGTCCTTAGACATCAAGAAGGTCTCATTTATCAGCAAGTAGAATGGAGGATCACTGTCATAATTAACCACGTTCTCTAATCAGCCTAAAGCTCTTGAGAGTGAATCAGGAAGGACTTGTTATGTTAACATTCTAAGTGGAGAGAGCACAACAATATAATCTGAGGTCTCCAACAATAAGAGTCGCAGGTATCAGCATTTTACTCCAGCATTCTAGAGGAGCTTATTTTAAACTCGGTGCAAAGTACTACAGAAATGCATAATGAATGATTTATGCTCTTTTTTTTCTGAAAAAAAATTTAAAAAAGGCCTAGGATTTGAACATGTAGGCAGGAGTGACTATAGAAGTGTTGTCAAAACTCTTGACTTCAGGAGTAATGACAAGGGCTTCTTTACAATTCGTGCATCATTCTATTTCGTAGAAGATATTCTCATGCAGGTGGTCTGACATCGTGTATCTATACACAGCAACATCAGCCCAAAGACAGACATCAGTTTTTACACAAAACAGCAATGTTTTTTTTTCCCCAGAGTCTAAAGTCAATGACATCCTGATGGGAGAATTGCAAGGCCACAAAGTGCTTTTCTTGTTCATTTGGTAAGCCATGAAGAAACTAGAACATGATTTTTTTTTTCCAATAGAAGAAAACTATGACACAGAATGAATAGTCTCAAAAAAGTTCAAAACTTTTGCTTTTTAAAAATGGTCGTCTTATTGTCTTCATCTTAGTTTTTTGCCTTTACCTTATTTTTCGGAGTGTTCAACCTTAGCAACATCAAAGTCATCAACTGAAAAGTCCCCAGTGCGCATGAAGTCTTTCTATTGAGTTGATCTTCTGTTAGTTCACTGTAGACCCCGGATGTGGGAAGTTAACTTCTCTCTGTGACAAGATGGCTAGAGAGAGCGTTCAGGAAAATGCAGATGGCGAGTATTTCTTGATTTAAACAGCTCATTTCACACGGTCCATCACATAATCCTTTTAAATAAAGTAGTTTGTCTCAATAGACTGAGTAATCTTGTTGCTTATGTGCTACCTGTGTTTGATTGAATCTCAGTGTTTACAACTTATCCACAGAATTATTTTCAGAATTGTTCTTTTAAATTCTATGACGAAGGAATAAATTCTTACTGGCTTAAACTTTTTCATAGGTTATAATCAGTGTTAATATTTATTTTTAAAAATGTTACTTTTACAACCCCCTTTATGAACCTGGTGCTCAAATGAATATGGTAACTTTGTAGTCTCTCCTCTAAGAAGTTTTCGAAGCTGTACATTGAACCAGATGATATATTTCTGCAAACATTTGGGGTGCTCTCAATAGTGTAAAAGATTTGAGCAATTACTGCTACTTCTAAAATTCTATCACAGTTCCTTGTTTTAGATAAAGCATAGTTGGAAGAGTCTGTATTTCTTGACGTGATTGAGGACAAAGGAGAGCTTTGGTCAAATCCATCTATTTTATTTGGATCAAGATAGGGAGTTCTGAAACAAAGATGTTCAAAGGATAAACGTACTTGGTATCTAATTATTCAGTATGCCTCAAAATAGTTCTGGCATACCTAGGGAAACTTTTTTTTTTTTTGAGATGGAGTCTCGCTCCGTTACCCAGGTTGGAGTGCAGTGGCATGATCTTGGCTCACTGCAACCTCCGACTCCCGGGTTCAGGCAATTCTCCTGCCTTAGCCTCCCGAGTAGCTGGGAATATAGGCATGCACCACCATGCCTGGCTAATTTTTGTACTTCTAGTGGAGATGGGGTTTCACCATGTTGGCCAGGCTGGTCTCAAACTCCTGGCCTCAAGTGATCTGCCCGCCTTGGCCTCCCAAAGTGCTGGGATTATAGGTGTGAGCCACAGCACCTGGCCGGGAACCTTTAAAAAAAAAAAAATTAGTAATTATTAATACTGCTCAGAACATACAATGGAAACTATTGATGTAGATATTCTGAAATCTCTTCTTGGTTTAAACTCTAAGAATAGAAAATGTGTAAATGAATTACATTAATTACCGCTTCTTCCCACCACTGCTCCTGCAACTCCATACCCTGAATTGTTTTTACTGAATTGTACTTTGAAATCATGCCCTTGGGCCACATTGAGGATCATTAGAAAAAAACAGCCCTGAGAATCTCATTACCTTATTTACTGTAAGATGTTGTTTGAGGATGTTGTTCTCTGCATTGCCCTTTGGACACCTTTTGAGAACCCCCAGAAGAAATAGATCTCAAAGGGCAATACCAGGAATAGTCTTCTATTTCCTGAACAAGTAGTTGTTGGTCTCATGGACACTGATAATTACATTTTTTTTTTTTCTTTTCCAGTTTACACTGGAGTCTAGATAATACAGAACAACCTAGGGCACATCTCTACCCTTAGTACAGAATATTGCAGAATTTTTTCTCCTGGTCTCATTGCAGGCTTCATTTTATTGTTCCTTTGTTAATTTTCGTTTGCCTTGATGCACTTGTTAACTTAATTTTATTTTGTGGCATGAATTTGCATCTAAAGTCTGGAAAAAGAGTATAAACAACCAAATTGCCTTTATGATGTGAGTGAGACCAAGGCATCTCTGGGAAACCAAAGGCCTAGTCTTAGATGAAGAATTTGGGGAAAGATTGTCAACTGAAATGTCCATATTTTCATGAAGTCTCTCAGTGTGGAAGTTTAGTAGAATTAAGATGTTATCTGAATCAGAATCCCTGGAAACAACACCCAAGCATAGGTTTTTTTTTGAATTATAACATGTATAATTAAACGATGGCATTTCTGGCATAGAAAAGAGCAAGTCCAAATGCCCTGAGAAAGGAAGAAGCTTGGCATGGTTTGGAAAGAGCAAAAAGTCACACATGGCTGCGACAGAACGAGTGAAAGGGAAAGGTTTGGTAGACAAAGTTGAGGAGTAGACTGGTCAGATGTCAGGCAGAGCCTTACAAAGCATAGTAAGATGTTGCATCCCATTTCAAACACACTAGAAATACCGAAGGTTTCTTTGTTAAGTCAAGTTTGTTGAAGTAGAATTGACCTACGGTAAAATTTACTTTTTCTAGTGTATAGTTCTGTGGGTTTTGATAAGCACGTGGAGTCAGGTAAGCATCTCTACAACCAAAACCAAAACATTTCTCTAACTCCAAAGAGTTTTATCACATACCTTCATGACCAACCCTTCCTCCCATTCCCATACCCTAGGAGCTCTATCACATACCTTTATGATCAACCCTTCCTCCCATCCTCATACCCTAGGGGCTCTATCACATGCCTTTATGATCAACCCATCCTCCCATTCCCATACCCTAGGAGCTCTATCACATGCCTTTATGATCAACCCTTCCTCCCATTCCCATACCCTAGGAGCTCTATCACATACCTTTATGATCAACCCTTCCTCCCATCCCCACACCCCAGGAGTTCTATCACATACCTTTATGATCAACCCTTCCTCCCATCCTCATACCCTAGGAGCTCTATCACATGCCTTTATGATCAACCCTTCCACCCATCCCCGTACCCTGGGAGTTCTATCACATACCTTTATGATCAACCCTTCCTCCCATCCCCATACCCTAGGAGCTCTATCACATACCTTTATGATCAACCCTTCCTCCCATCCCCACACCCCAGGAGTTCTATCACATACCTTTATGATCAACCCTTTCTCCCATCCGCACACCCTGGGAGTTCTATCACATACCTTTATGATCAACCCTTCCTCCCATCCTCATACCCTAGGAGCTCTATCACATGCCTTTATGATCAACCCTTCCTCCCATCCCCACACCCCAGGAGTTCTATCACATACCTTTATGATCAACCCTTCCTCCCATCCCCATACCCTGGGAGTTCTATCACATACCTTCATAATCAACCCTTCCTCCCATTCCCATACCCCAGGAGTTCTATCACATACCTTCATGATCAACCCTTCCTCTCATCCCCATACCCTAGGAGCTCTATCACATACCTTCATGATCAACCCTTCCTCCCATCCCCATACCCCAGGAGCTCTATCACATACCTTCATGATCAACCCTCCTCCCATCCTCATACCCTAGCAGCTCTATCACATACCTTCATGATCAACCCTTCCTCCCATCCCCATACCCTAGGAGTTCTATCACATACCTTTATAATCAACCCTTCCTCCCATCCCCATACCCTGGGAGTTCTATCACATACCTTTATAATCAACCCTTCCTCCCATCCCCATACCCCAGGAGTTCTATCACATACCTTCATGATCAACCCTTCCTCCCATCCTCATACCCTAGGAGCTCTATCACATACCTTTATGATCAACCCTTCCTCCCATCTCCATACCCTAGGAGTTTGGCTCTGCTTTCTCTTGTATAGTTTTGCCTTTTCCATAATATCTTATAAATTAGATCATATAATCTGTAGCCATCTGAGTCTGGCTTCTTGCACTTAGCAAAATGCATTTGCTATTAATTCATGCTAGTGCGTGTACCCCAAGAGTTTTGAGTGGGGGAATGATACAAACTGCTTTGTGTTTTATAGAAATAACTCCTTTGCTGTGGTAGCTGTGGGATTGGGGTTGTGAAGAGGTGATTGTAGCAGGTGAGATTCAAGGAGAGGATGGGTCACAGCAGGAAGGTGCTGAGATGCGGATTCGGAAAGTATGTTGAAGGCTCATCTATCATGAGTGCTAATGATGCAGATATGAGTAGGAAAGATAATTTTCTACTTAGGAAAAAATAATTTCAAAACATTAAATATTAGAAGCAATGAAAGTACTGAAAGGATTCATAGGAAAGTTTAATATAATTTTAGATTGAAGAAAAACTTATTCAGCAAAACAAAACATAACAAAATGTGGGGAAAAAATTACAATATGAAAAAATTAAATTTGCATACGGTGAAGGACACCATAATCAAAACTGTAAAACTGGTGTCAGCCAGGGAGAAACTTAATTATATAACCAAGTATTAATATACACACTATATAATGAGCAGCTATCAATCTCTGAGACAGATAATCCAAAAGAAAAATGGGTAAAGTAGAGAAGACAATTAACTGAAGAAATATAGATGTCCAATATACATATAAAAAGATGCTTATTCTCATTACTTTTTGATTCAGCAATTCCACATCTGGGAATCCATTCTATGGTAAAACTTATGTATGTGGGCATAGATTGTTTTGCATCAATAGGGACATAAATATGTAAATGTTGGTTCATTGGCATAATAAAATATTATGCAACCATTAAGAAGAATGAGCTAGATCTGTGTTAAAAGAATGAGCTAGATCTCAGTGAGCTAGATCATGATAAGTTCTATGTTAAATGAAAAAGTTACAACAGTTTGTTCAGCATGATTCTACTGATAGCTAAATAAAAAGAAAAGCACATTTGTGACTATGTGTGCATGAGAGAGAGAGAGGGAGAATGAGAGAGACAGAAAGAAAGAAGGGGAGACAGAGAGAAAGAGAGTAAGAGAGACTAAATTCAAAGAAAAACAACTGTGTGCACATCAAATGGCCAACAGGTTAATAGCAGTTCATATTCACAGAGGATCTTAGAATTGGGTTGGGTATGTAGAGGAAAAGAAATACATTTTTCTTACCCATCCCTAGGTTCATGACTGAGGCCCCTATAACAAAAGGCAGATTAATAGAAAAACTTGCAAATTGATTTAACATAAGTTTTACATGATATGAGAACTTTTGAAAAGAAAACACAATTCATATATTGTTTTGGGGAAATACCCATTAGTAAATGGTTAAAATATGCAAGGAATGATACCGTACAGTCTCAGAAAAGTGGTTAATTCAGGGGGAGATGGCAAAGTTGGGCTTCGTTTCTATAATTTTTGACTATTAACAAATACAAAGTATATATGACACGATGTTTAATGTTTGGTGATCTAGATGATTGAAATATGTGGACATATTATTTTCTATTTCCTGATGGTTGGAAGTTTTTGTTATTAAAAATACAGAGCTATTTTGCTTAGATGATGACTAAAGAAGACATTATGGAGTAACATGAGGAAATATATTAAATATTGCCTAAAATAGGGGAAGGAAGAAGTGTTTAGTTTGGAGCAGGGTGGCTACCATTGTGACCTTTCTTGAATTATTATAATACAAACAGTAACTTGCATCTATTGAGAAGTTATTGTGTAACAGATACTTTGCAAGGGCCTTTCATGTATTTTATCATTTAATCCTAACAACAGCTGTTAGGTGATGCTATGGTTTGAGTGTGTCATCCAAAGTTCATGTGATGGAAACTTAATCCGCAATGCAACAGTGTTGAGAGGGAGGACCTTTATGAGATGCTTTTCATTTCCCTACCAAAAGGCTCTGTCCTCTGAATGGATTAATACTGTTATTGCAAGAGTGGGTTCCTTATCTCATGGGAGTTCAGTTTCTGATAAAAGCATGAATTCAATTGGCCCCTTTCCTTCTCTCCTTCTGTCCTGAGTACTCTCTCTCCCTGTCATGCCTTCCACCATGTTATGATGCAGCAAGAAGATCCACAACAGATGCAGCCCTTCAATCTTGGACTTTCCAGCTACCACAACTGTAAGACATAAATTTCTGATTTTTATACATTACCCAGTCTCAGGTATTCTATTATTGCAACACAAAACAGACTAAGACAGCCTGTATCACAGATGTAGAAAACGGACACAGATTGGTTTTGAATCTTATTCATGGTCACCCAGCAGTCAAGTGACAGAACCAAGATTTTAACCAGAGCCTTCTGACTCCCTTCAAAGCTTGTAACTCCAAACTTCCATGTTCTGTAATACATAGCATTTTTCTGTTGAGAAAGGAAATGTGGAGGAGACTGGTGCTGGCCTTAAATCAGATGGGTTATTAGGAAATAAAGTAGGGAAATGGAAAGTAAAGTTTAAGGAATAGAAGAAAAGAGGTTTGGGCTAAAAACTACCTTTCCCTATGAAAATAAAATAACCAGAGAATTAAACCTTGAAAGATCCATAAGGATTGGTGTAAAATTCTTGTCTTTTCACTTTTGAACTGGTAGTTCAAGCATAAGAAAGAAACAGTGTCTTCTCAGGAAGATCCTGTTGAAAATGTGTTCCTTGCTGGAAATGCTAAAGGGTACACAGGTGTATGTGTTTGCAAGCGCTGTTGTAGCCAAATACTACAAACTGGATATTTGGTTACAACCAATACTGAGTTTTTGTTGCAAACTGTCATAAATTGTCAGAATAATTCTAAAGATTCTGGAGTCTAGAAGTTTGAAATCAAAATGTCAGCAGGGCCATGTTCTCCTGGAGACTGGGTAGACTCTCTCCATGCCTTTTCCTAGCTTCTGGTGGTGGCTATCAATTCTTGTCCCTCAACTTGCTGGGGTAGAACTCCAGTTCCTTCCTCTGTTCTCTCATTCTTTCTTTGTTTCTTCCCATTGTCTTTTTATAACAACACTGCTTAGATTAGATTGAGTGCACCTTACTCCGATGTGACATCATCATAACTAATTTTATCTGCAACAATCTTATTTCCAAATAAAGTCACATTCTGAGCTACTGAGAATTAGGACTTCAACATGTCTTTCTGTGGGACACAATTCAACCCATAACAATAGGAAAACAAAGTAAGGCAATCATTATAAGTTTTATGTTTCATTCTTGAACTTGGTAGATATTGAGCATTTAAAATAAGTTAAAATATGTTAAATTTATAAATAACTATGTGTATATATCCACATGCATCTATGCATGCAATGTTTTATTTCTAAATAGTACATCATTTAAGTGTTTAGCAATTTGTATTATGTACTGAGATTTTATATCTACATAACAATGTATTTAGAAAGAGATTTTTAAATATCACCCCAATAAAGAAACCAGTGGAAGAACACTGTATTATCTTTCCTCCAATTCCTTATTCGGAAGAGCATATAGTATTCAAGTCAAATAAGTTGTTGAATAAATGGCCTTTTGGTAAGGTAATTATTATAGTAGGTCTGCAAGATGAGCCCAGTCATTGCAGGAAGAGCTGTTGCTGAGTGTGCTTTGTGTTCTTTTTCATTTAGTTGTTCTGTTTGGTTTTGCTCTGTTTTCTTCTCTGACTGAAAGCCTTCACGGAAACAAAAGTGTTTCTCTCCTGTGAAATGATTAGCGCTCTTTCTCACCCTGACTTCCTGTCCCGACTTGAATAGAAAGCAACGCATGAGTATCTAAATAGGAATCAAATGTTCTTTGACAAAGATGCAAAAGAAACAAGACAACAGCTGGATTTTACTCGTTTCTCAGGGACGCGTTCACTGAACTGCAAAAGCCAAAGCACCTGGGAAAGTCTGCGCAGGCGGCAGCGCCGTGAGCAGTAATGGAAAATGCATCTCTGTGTCAGCTTAGAGGGCTGGGAACCATCATAGACTGTGGCTGGAGTGTGATCAAGTAAGGATTCAAAAGAGAGAGATTATTTCAGAACCATATAGCATGAAACTGAAACGCAGAGAACAGATAAAGGTGTGTGTCTGTCCTTTTAGGCAGAAAGCATCCGTTTTGAAAAAACATTTACCTGTGCTGATTTGAAGATTTCAAAATGTGCCTTTCAGAGTACTTGCAATTATCATTGTCTAGTGAGCCTTGAAAAATGAAGGCTTGCTGAAGAACGCTGTGAGTCTGAGTGTGTTGAGGGTCGCGTCATCCACCAGAGCAGAGAGTGTGGAGAGGAGGGCATCGATAGGCTACTAAGTAAAGAAAACATCTGAAATACCACCTTTTTTATTCAGCCCTTTGGCTTGTTTGAAACGAGGTCTCGCCCTTTCGCCCAGGTTGGAGTGCAGTGGCTTGATAACAGCTCAGTGCAGCCTCAAACTCCTGGGCTCAAGTGATCATCTCACCTCAGCGTCCCAAGTAGCTGGGACTTCAGGCACATGCCACCACGCTCACCAAATATTTTTATCGTTTATTTTCTGTAGAGACTGGGTCTCACTCTCTTGCCCAGGCTGATGTCGAACTCCTGGGCTCAAGTGATCTGCCAAAGTGATCCAGCCTTCCAAAGTGCCAGGATTTCAGGCATGAGCCACTGTGCCCAACCTCAGCCCTTTAATCAAAGAAATAGTAAGCTGCATAGATGCCAAGTGTAGAAATTGAAGTACTAAATCTCTGCTGTGTTCCAGCATTGCTAGGGATGAAACCCCCCAAGTTTATTGAGCACTTAAAATAATACTCTCTCGTATCCAAGGGTCTGACCACCTCTTTATTAGTCACCACATGCAGGAAGCAGTGTCAGGGCCAGGTGGGGGGTGTGCTTAAATATTCTATTTGCAAATGCACTAAGCTGCAACAGTTAGAATGTAATG
This sequence comes from Nomascus leucogenys, assembly GCF_006542625.1. NCBI lineage: Eukaryota > Metazoa > Chordata > Mammalia > Primates > Hylobatidae > Nomascus > Nomascus leucogenys. The sequence goes on along the minus strand of NC_044401.1, from coordinate 40,500,046 downwards.
AAACCCCCCCAAATTTAGAAGCCCAGGAAGGATTTATTCTGCCCATAAGTAGCAATGAATTTGACACTTGAAGAAAGTTATTTTGTATAAATCAAAAATTCAGTGATTACAAATTTTCAATTTTTGTTTGAGATGGAGGGGGGGAGAGGAAAGGTGGGAGTACGAGGTAATTAAAGTCAATGAACTTTGTCAGTATCTATTATCGTAAAATGCTATAACTGTCACCTTGGGCTTATACAGATAATGAGAACTATCTGTGTTTTATCAATAAATTTCTTTGTGTTGGATTAGTACAAGCCTTATACAAGCACTGAAAATGCTAGGAGTAATTTTTTTTTTCCAGTTACCTTTTTTTTTTTTAACAAAACTGTAACGTGTGATTTGCAATTAGCTTTAATTCCAAACTAAACATATTTTAAGACGCAACATAGTTTTTATGCGTACAGAGTTTCAAGATTCCTCTCCTCTCTGACTTTTTAAGCAAATTGCTGTGTCTGGGCCCCACCTCCACGTTTTCGTAGCTTAATTCTTAGCACTTTCATCTGACCACATTCTATATTTTGGGAAGCATCCAAAGGTTTTCTTAGGGACTTGAGGTAGGTGCTAAAATATTTTTATTTGCATTTTTTTTTTCTGGCTACATTAGTTTCTTGTTGGTAGTGAGTGATTTTTCTTAATTTGGTGATTTTCTTATATTAAGATTATGACTTTTTAAATTGCATAGGCAAAAATTCTTAGTTTAAAATTCCATATCGCTTGATTTCTATCAGGCATATCTATTGGTAATTTTATCAGTGTTTATGCTCATGCCTAGTTAGTACTTCAATTAGCAAATTAATTGTAGTTTTCATAAGATACCTTTTTAAAGTAAGGTTGCCAGATTAAATGCAGTTTGCCCAGTTAAATTTGAAGTTCAGATAAACAACAAATAGTTTTGTTCCAGTTAAATTTGAATTTCAGATAACAGCAAATCATTTTGTTTTGTTTTCAGACATACTTTTTCACATAATAAGTACCTATACAAAAAAGTATTTGTTATTCATCTGAAATCCAAATTTCACTATTTTTTTCTTTGTTATTTATTTGTATATTTATTTTATTTTTGTCTGGAAATCCTACTATAAAGAAAGAAGTATAGGAACATTTATTGGTTAAAAATATGTTATATATCAAGCTATCTGTCTTAGTTGGTTCAGGTTGCTATAAGAAAGACCTTAGGCTGAGTAATTTAGACACAATCTATTTCTCACAGTTCTGGGTGCTGGGACCTCCAAGATCAAAGTGCCAGCAGATTCATTGTCTGGTGAGGGTCTCTGCTTCAAAGTTGGCACCTTCTATACTTCCTCACATAGTGGAAATGAGGGTCAAGCTGCCCTGGGCCTCTTTTATGAGGACACCAATTTCATTTATGAGGATGGAGCTCTTATGACCTAAACACCCTTGGCCCCGACCTCTTAGTACTATAGCACTGGGGATTAAGTTTCCAACTGGAATCTTGGGGGGACATGAACATTCAGACTGTAGGACTATCTCTAAAAATGTGTGTAATTGACTCAGTTACATTTCAGTGATTAGAGAGGGAAGGGTAAATCCAAATTTAAGATCTTGTTAACTTGGATTCATTAATTCATTTTACAAATGTTCACCAAATGCCTAAAATGTCAGGTCCTAAGGGATGAGCAAAACAAACTTAATTCTTGCCTTAATGACATTTATAACTTAATAGAGAAGAACATTAACCAAATAATCTCACAAATACATGGTAAACTGTAATAAATACAATAATGGGGAAGGATAACAGTCATCCATATAGGGGAATGTGTTGGAAAGGGAAAGTCAGGCAAGATTTCCCTGAAGAAGTGAAATTTGAATTGTTAAAGAAAACAATCGGTCAATGATACTCGTTAAAGCACAGTGAGGCAGACTTTATTCAGGTCTATTGCAATAGACATAGGGACCATGAAAATGGGATTTTGCAATGGGGGAGAGAAATTGAACGAAACTCCAAATATAGCATGCACAAGTGGGAATTTATAGCCAAGAAGTAGAGTGGGGGTCAGTGGATGGAAAATTGCTAAGAGGAAGCATCTGGAATAAGAAAGATTCAAACTAAACCAACCTAACGTAAATCTTGCTGAAGACAGAACAGGGTGATTAGATGTCATCTGGGGGATGGTGGAGGATGAAGCACCTGCTCAGATATTGAGAGTGATCAGATATCTGTGGTGGAGGATTCTTGCTAAACTGACTTAGTAGGATTCTTGCTAAAACTGGATTTTACAAGGAAGTACACAGGAGAGCTTAGGAGAAGGAGGCTGACTGAATTTTGATTAAGCAAAGGATAATTGTCAGAACTAAAACCAAAGCCCCAGTGGGACTAAATTAGGCAAAGAAGAGTGTATTAGTCTGTTCTCACACTGCTAATTAAGACATACCCAAGACTGGGTAATTTATAAAGGAAAGAGGGTTAATTGACTCCCAGTTCCCATGGCTGGGGAGGCCTCAAAATCATGGTGGAAGGCAAATAAGAAGCAAAGTCACATCTTACATGGTGGCAGGCAAGGCGGTGCGTTGAGAGGAACTCCCTTTATAAAACCATCAGATCTTGTGAGACTTACTCATTATCAGGAGAACAGCGCAGGAAAAACCTGCCCCCATGATTCAATTAGAATCATACCTCCCACCAGGTCCCTCCCACAACATGTGGGAATTATGGGAGCTACAATTCAAGATGAGATTTGGGTGGGGACACAGCCAACCCATGTCAAACAGGTAGAGGAAAGGAAGTGAATTTATATGTAGATGAGGCATCAGGAACAAAAGAATTGAAAGTATGTGTCAGGTTGAACCCAGTGAGCATAGAAAGGGTTACTAAAAATTCTGCAAAGGAAGTCTGTAACCAGATCAAGCGGGACTCAGCAAGCCATTTCAATTTTGATGCTAGAACTCAATGGAAAGATCTACCAAGGTTTTAAAGACTCGTAAGATTTGCATTTGAAAAGATGAATCTAGCTGCTCGAAAGTGAGAAGATTATTGTTGAAGGCACCATTTCTAAACCATTTCCTGGTGGCCTGTATATTCTTGTAGCAAAAAGAAAATGATAGCTCAATGTATATCAGATATTGGCAAACTTTTTCCATAAGGGGTCAGATAGTAAATGTTCCAGGATTTGCAGGCCATACGATCTCTGTTGCAAGTTAATAAAAGAAAGGTATAACAAATTAATCAAAGATTTATGTGACACAAGAGCCTTCAGAAATGAAGAGCCAAAGATGTAGGGAAAGCTATCTGTTTTTCTGCTAGGTTTAGTGTAGAATGGACAGCCGTATAGAAATGCGACTGGATGAAAGGATGTGATTTACTGATAATAGACTGAGAGTGTGGCAAAGCCAGCCAGGCTGTCCGGATACTTCTTGGTCTCTGTGTAACATTTCTTCCTCCCTGGTATAGAGCACGGCCCCACTGGAATGAGGGTCTTCAAGGAAGAAGGGAGAAGGGAGAGAGTAACCTTTCAGAAGTTTTATGACTTGCTGTGGGAAGAGAGGGATTCAAGTTTCTATGACCTGCCTTGGAGAAGACGGATTTTATTTCCTATGAACTCACTATTGGGGAGAAAGGGGAGCAGAAGACAGGGGGCTGGGAGAAGAGCAGACAGAAGCTTTGCTTTGAGACCTTCTAATTTCCTTTAGTTCAAAGTCCTTGGGATGCCAAAGCATTATATTTTGGGGGTATTCTCTTCTGAGCCACAACAAACTAAAAAAATGAAAATCATTTTATATTAATACAAGGTATATGAGGCAATTGAAGCCAGCAGGGGCTGACATCTTCTATGATGCTTAATTGCTAAAGTCTTCCCAATGCTTCTCCATTCTGAGTAGATCTTAAATTATCTTCACTTTTCTTCCCTGCTATATAAGTCTTATTTTCTGATATATTTGTTTATCTACTGGTGATTCTCAGCTCTGCTCCCTATCACCACTTGTTGAACTATGTTCTTTATGATTTTTAATATTGTCTAGTGTGGTGCCTCCCAGGCAGTGTTCATGACCTCACAAATGGGTCACTTGTTAGCCTTGGGGCACCAGGGCAGAGTTTGATGAGGCTTTGGATGGGCTGGCCACAGTGATCATATATAGCTAAAAGTGGCCTCTTTCATTATTCTTGGCAGTATGAGTGTATTCCTATTTTCTCTCTGTGCCTTGACTTGGAAAAATTTGGAAAACCCTGATCAACTGTAACAGAGAGAGTCAGTAACAGGCATATCAGAGGTTTTCTGGTTAAGGAAGTAGATATTGAAAAGAGAACCATTTTGGGGTCAGAACACTGGTTCTCATATACCAGCTGATATAACCTTGGGCAAATAGTTTCTCTAAGCTCAAATGACTAATTTGTAAAAAGAGAATAATAATAGTTGGACATAAGAAGTAACTGTTACACTTTTTTTGAGAGTATTTAATTGGATAATACTTTTAACTTCTAGCATGGTGTTGAGAGGAAAAGTTTCTGTGCCCCAGCTTAGATGTGTGTGATGGGAGAGGAGGATGTGAATCAATTGACAACAGATAGATTAACAGGAGAAAAGTTTTAATTCATATGAATGCAGGAGGCAGGAGTACTCAGCAGTGAGTAAACTTGCTGAATAGCCAAGGATAAGCAGTATACCTAGTTAATGTCAGGAGTTCAAGACCAGCCTGGCCAACATGGTGAAAACCCGTCTCTACTAAAAATACAAAAATTAGCCAGACATGGTGGTGCATACCTGTAATCCTAGGTACTCAGGAGGCTGAGGCAGGAGAATTGCTTGAACCCAGGAGGAGGTTACAGTGAGCTGAGATTGCACCACTGCACTCCAGCCTGCTGGGTGACAGAGTGAGACTCCGTCTCAGGAAAAAAAAGAGAAAGAAGAGGTTCTAAGACTTCAGTTGAAAGTGGGGAAGGTTCTACTGTTTTTAGTTTGTTTGTTTTCATCCTGATGCTAATGGAATTTTCTTCTTGACTGAAAGCTCCACTGAAGGAGAGTTTATGGCAGCTGAATTTGCACATCCTTGTGTTAAGGGTCTGTCTTCTCCCGAGCAGGAAACACCCTCGGAGGGGAGCTACTGACAGCTATTTTTTTGGGAGGCTCTGCTTGAATTTAGATAAGATTTTTTTTTTCTTGTTGCTGCAGTTAGTTCAGATGTTTTCAGTTTAAAGTAATATTTACACCAATCTGGTGGGTTATCGGTCCCTTCAGTAGCAATAGTATACCCTTGTCTAAGTCACTGTTCTATTCCTACAACTAGACTCAAAAGAATTGTCTTACCTTAGAAAGATTCATCACTTTGTGTAACACTCACTTTGTGTACCACCAGTTAAGTTCAGCAGAAGACTTAGTTGTAGAAAGGTATTTCAGATTTCTTGGCAAACCATTCACATAGCTGGTAACAAAGTGCATCATGAATTGTGAATCACTTTCACATTTTTGTGCTGATAAGAGGACGCTGTGATGGTATAGCCCAGAGTGAACTAACATGCATGACATATTCTAACCAACCCGATGAAATACAGATGTGAATGGAAGCTCTAGGCAAAATATTACATGATGTATTTCATTGAAGAGGAGAAAAATGTACTGACTAGCAAAATTTTAAATATCTGAAACCTGAGGTGGTGGTAAGGACTAGAAAAATTATTTTGATTGCAGAAAAATGTTTTTTTCTCCATTTCTTTTTAAAGAACAATTCAGCATAAAATAGCAGATATCACAGGAATCAGTCCAAATGATTATATCCTGCTATTGTTATAACAACTGAAATGAGAACACAACCAAAGTGAATTTTTCTCTTGAGTTTGTCAAAAGAGGTATATGTTATATTAAATTCACTCATCCACGCATGGATCTTTAGAAAGAAATAGTTTGAAAAAATCTCAGGTCTTCTAGAAAATGTGACTAATCTGGTCTGGGTATTTCTGGTCAGGGTGCATCCTCTCTGCTCTAGACAGTGCTTGTGTCTACTCAAAATCCATGTGTTGAAACCTAATCCTCAATTTGGTAGTATTAGGAGGTGGGACTTTTGGGAAGTGATTGTAAGAGTGAGGCTCTCATGAAGGGAATTAGTGGCCTTAGAAAGGAGGGCCCAGAGAGATTCTCTGTGCCATCAGCCATATGAGGACTCTGAGAAGATGGCCATATAGGAACCAGAAAGCAGGCCCTCTCCAGACACCAAATCTGCCTGCACATTGATCTTGGATTTGCTAGCCTCTGAAATTGTGAAAAATAAATTTCCAGGGTTTATAAGTGCCTTAGTCTGTTTGTGTTGCTATAAAGGTATCCCTGAGGCATGATGCCAACATTTGCTTCTGATGAGGGCCTCAGTCTACTTCCACTTATGGCAGAAGGCAATGGGGAGCCAGTGTAGAGGTCACATGGCCAGAGAGGAAGTGAGAGTGAGAAAGAGGGAGAGAGAGAAAGAGAGAGAGAGAGAGAGAGAGGGAGAGATACAGAGAGATACAGAGACAGAAGAGAGGAGGGAGGTGCCAGGCTCTTTTTAACTACTAGTTCTTTCAGGAATTAATAGTGAGAACTCTCACAGCACCCCCCATGCCCACAGTCCCCTGGAATTAATCTATGCATGAAGGGTCCACCTCCATGATCTAAACACCTCCCATTAGGCCTCACTTCAAACACTGGGGATCAGATTTCAACAGGAAATTTGCAGAGGATAAACATTCAACTTGTAGCAATACATTGCACTGTAAGTTGTATTGTGTTATGACAGCTCAAACAGATTTAGACACTCACTTTGAAACCCTTTGCCTGAACCCTCTGTATCGTAATCCTGCTGCCTACTGTTGATGCCGTACACATACCCCTCATTGGAATAGGAAGACCACCAGGTTACTGTATGATATGATCATATTTCTATGTGAATATATTCATTAAAAACCTTTAAGCCAGAGATATGTACATAACTCTTATTCAAATTATGATTAAGCAAAGTGAAAAGGTAATAGTCCTAAGTGTCCTTTTTCTAAGGAAATGATTAGCGTATTGCTTTATATTTGTTGATTTTGTGAGTATCCTTGGAGTACGGCATTCCTTCCACTCTCCCCTTCCTAACCCCCGACCCAGTAGTTAATGGTGAGTTTCTAGTACACGCTTTGAGAATCATTTCCCACGTTGGAAATGATGATAGAAAGGATCATAACTGGACTCTCGATAGTTTTCATAGAGAGGTAATAAAAAGAAGACATCTAACATGAAAAATTAAAGGTGCTACGAAGATGCCAAGAGATATATTCTTGATTTTACTGTACAATTATCAGAAGGAGATGAAGAGTTCCAACCTTTAAGAACAGGCAACAGTAATTTTCCGGGGTTCTGTGGGACACGCTATGCTTAGCAATGAAAGTGTGTAATAAACTCCCTAGATGAAATATTACCGCTAGCTTCTAGAACTTTATTCTGTTTACCCTCTCCATGGGATTCTGCTTTAATGTTAACTCTTAGAATGCTAAGATTTGCCAGTGTCTGACACTTCAAGTTCATCAGTTGTGGTTCTTTATGTGAATATTTGACTAGAGAGCTTCAGAATGTTATAACATTCTTTAATGGAAAGGGAAAATTAGTTGTCGGATGTTAGTTTTGTTTTATAGAAAACTAATTTTTCTTCCATCTAAGAATATTAACCTATGAAATTATAGGAGACAAGAAGTATGATTTTTATAAATAATGGAGTGTTTCTAGTGTCATCTGCCTTGTCTCAATTTTCACATCAAGTAAACATTTTCTTATAGCATTTATGATTCATGAAACAGTGTTTGTCTATGAAACAGATTCTGGTTATAAGTTTTTCAAGGGCTTAATTTATAATTCTGTCCAGCACCTTGATTCTTTATGCTTTGTCTGTATTAAATTTCCATCATCTCTTTCCTTTTTTCTTATTGAAATTATTTGGGGGTCAAATACTTTCATTTTTTTGTTATTTTAATAAAGAAAACCGAAGCTATGCATCCAAGAGCACATATGAAATTTATTATTCATGAATATACGTTTATATGTGCAAATGTATGTATAATACACTTAATATGTGCTTGTATCATGGAAAAACTTTGTTAATAACAGGCTTTGGGAATCATGACTGTGACATGAAGTTGAAACAAGACGAAAAAACTTGAGCACCAAATTTGCTCATTGGTGGTTTAGCAACTGTGTGGAATTTCAAGGATTATTTCCTCATTAGCTGATACTGCTCTAGATGTACTATATTTAATGTTATACTTTTCTGAATATACTAATGTTCAAAAAAGAATACAATTAAAATATTAGTTAATATGCCCACTTGAGGTGCAAACACATTTTACATGTGTCTCCGCATAATTCCTTGTTTATGTGTGCATTTTAATGGTTTATTTAGATCTTATGTTCTGTATCTTTTGTGATATTCTCAGTACATTTAGCTACTTAACTTTGAAATGTGAAAATTATTCTTTCCTTCCTAAATTGATCTTTAATATGATAGAAAATTTTTAGTGCTTTCTATAAATGTCAAAGTTGGGTCTTTATCTTTTATTTGACAAAATTCATATATATGAGTACATGCATAGTATAACCTTTAGTCAGTGAGCACCCATAAAGTCACCTTACTTGAGTTAATTAATTCAAAAATTATGCATTCACTACTTACGGGGGGTGTTAAAATTTTATCTTGCAGTGGGGTTGCAAACTCTCTTTCCAAATCCCTTGAACGTTGGCAAATTACAGTTTCACATATAAGAGATAGAACTAGTATCCTATTCATTCAGGAAAAGCCAGTTAGAGCATTGTTGTGTAAGGTGGCCTCTTGAGTGTGGCCAAAGCTGTCCTGGGACTAGAGTGAAGCAGGTGAAGTTCCTGGGATGTGCTTCACACTCTTCAGTCTCTCAGGTGCCCATCCTGTTCTTGAACAACCCTGAAAGCTGTTCGAGTGAGGTGCCTTGGGGGCAAAATTTAATGAAGGCCTCACTCTCAGGACCATGCATCTATCCCCTGAATTTGTACTTGCTACACAATTGTCTAGGTCCTGGACTGCAGCAGGTTTCACAAAATGTGTACAGGGTGCCCCACCCGTGTCACTGAGCTGCAGCCAGAGGCAGTGTATGCATGCAGAAATGAATGAGAGTCTCTTGGAAACCAAGCGATAATCTTGTATACTGTTGAGTGATGCTAGCAGGGATGTGGATGTAGGCCAGTGATAATCTTGTATACTGTTGAGTGATGCTAGCAGGGATGTGGATGTAGGCCATAACTGAGCATTTCTAAGGCAAGTTGCATACTTACCTGAAAGTGCGGACCCTTTTTTGGTAGCTGTATTTTTGTAATCATTGGATCCCATAGAACCATGCTCACTTGTGAGAAATAAGGGGATAATTTGTGCTCCCAATTAAAGTGTTTTGGACTCTTGATGTTGATTCCCTGCAAGAGGATACTGGAACTTGCATTGGAGAGGCTGATTTAGGATTCTATGGATAGACTTAAGCCAAAGGCAATATGAAATTGTCCAAATGGTGTAGGGTTTTCTTCGTCCTAGGAGTTGTATTGTTGCAAGGAGTTATTCACTGGCCTATGTGTGAATGAAAATATGGGAATCTATAGTTAATGTATTGGACTTTAGTGTTAGGAGACAGTGATATTTGAAGTCATCCACACATAGTGAAACAATTAATAATCAAGATCTAATGAATAAACTCAGCCATCTGCAGAGCCTCCTAAAATTCCGTGTTTAAATCTATTGTAGATGCAACAAGAGTGATGCAAGTCAGATTCAGAAGACCAGGCTATTTTCCAGAAAGCTGTAATGCTCTCAAATGTATTGTAATGTTTCTGAAATAATGGTTGGATTGTTATAACAAAAGTGTGATGGTTTGAAAAAGGCACAAAAAGGGGAACCAAAATGTAAAATTGCTAGTGCATATCCAGGAACTAGTATGAGTTGTGGTTCTTGATCTAGATAAGTGCTTTGCTCTTCTTAGATAGTTCTAGCCTTTGTATATCAAAGGTAATAGTCATACTACATTGCTCGAAACTGAATTCACATTTTGGTGCATCTCACTTTACATTGGAGTCTCCTTAGTAGCGTAAATGAGCCTGATCATCTCTCAGTATATTGATGAATAAAATTCCTGTACATGCTAAAATGAGGGCTCCGATTTTGACTTGGTGTTGAAGCCCCTTCTTAGTTGCCACTCCCTCTCATTGTTTCTGGTGCTGCAGCTTTTTGCTGCCTCCTTCTTCCCTGGGCTCGTGGCAGCCTGATACCTTGCTGGTCGAGTGTATTGGGTTATCAGTGGGCTCATTCCAATTTAGATCCTGTGGAAGACTGTGCTCTAGAGGAGGGATCAGCAAACCATGGCCACATGCCGGGTCTGGCCCACTGCCATTTTTTGGTATGACCCGTGAGCTAAGAATGGTTTTTCCGGTTTTAAATAACTGAATAAAACTTTAAAGAAGAATAATGTTGTAGGACACATGAAAACCTGATGGAAGTCAAGTGTCAGTGTCCATAAGTAAAGTTGTATCAGAACATAGCCACACTCACTTATTTTTTGTACTACCACAGTGGAGGTGAGCAGAGACAGAGTTGATAACAAGAGACTGCATCACCCACAAATCCTAAAATATTTCCTCTCTAGACTTTTACAGATCTCTGCCGTAGTCTAGGGAAATGAGCTGAAAGTTTCCAGAAAAGCTCTGACATCTTTGCAGTTGTCGTATAGTTCAGTCATCAAGGGGTGGAAAGTTGTGTTGTGGAAGTGCATCCTGGAAAAGGAGCAGATATGAGAAGGAAAGCAAAGGGAATAAAGGTGGTGATATTATTTTTTTCTGGTTTATATTGACAATCTTGAAACTGAATCAAGAAGCAAACTTCTAAATTTAGATTAATTTAACAGTTCTTAAAAATGCTTTATGTTGGCCGGGCGTGGTGGCTCACGCTTGTAATCCTAGCACTTTGGGAGGCCGAGGCGGGCGGATCACGAGGTCAGGAGATCGAGACCATCCTGGCTAACACGGTGAAACCCCATCTCTACTAAAAATACAAAAAAAAATTATCCGGGCGTGGTGGGCGCCTGTAGTCCCAGCTACTCAGAGAGGCTGAGGCAGGAGAAAGGCGTGAACCCGGGAGGCGGAGCTTGCAGTGAGCCGAGATTGCGCCACTGCACTCCAGCCTGGGCGACAGAGCGAGACTCCGTCTCAAAAAAAAAAAAAAATGCTTTATGTTCCAGGGATCAAGGTTGTTGATTTCATATGGGTGATTCTGATTTATGAGAAAACAAGAACACTAGCCCACTCATAAAAGTCATCTCAGAGCATAATTATGCACTTTTCTGAATGATTAACTGTTTCAATTAGTATGTCTCCTCTACAAGTAGTGCTCTTTATAGGGTAAATTTAAAATCTCTGCATTCAAAGTCTTTATCGTCTTTCTATGTTTCTTCTCTCTTCTCCGTTCTCCTGCCTCCCTTCTCCCTTTACATCTCTATCTACACTAGGTGTGAAACACTGGACAAGTTACTTAAGTTCTCATTTACTGTCATTACAAATGAGAACTTACATACTAGGGCCTTTCTTACATACCAGGGCTATTTTAGAAACATGAAATAAGAGGATCTGTAGTACTCAGCATGTACATAAGTAACACAGGCAAATTTTGATTCTTATAATGTGAGTTTTCTTATGAAACTAAAATGAAAGTGATTCAGAAGTGCTACATTAATAAGGAAAAAATAGAAGTTCAAAATACATTTACTATTTTATAGCTACATAACACTCTATTCTTGTGAAAGTTTAAGAATGACCTGGTAAGTATTTCGGTTGTCAAACCTAATATATGCTGGGTCATTTGGGTCATGATTTTTATCCGGGACCATGCATGTGTTACCATTAAACACTTTCCTTCATCATTTACTAGCTAACAGCTAAACAAAACTAGTTGTTTAATGCGAAATCACCAAATTGCTGCAGTAGTCACTTGTAATAAATAACAGAATATTACACTGCCAATAATTACAGGTGATTAATATTTTCTGGTGGGTTTCCATTCCAGGATTTGAGTTATGTGGGTAACTGGAACATTCCACCTTTTATGAGTGACAAAATCTTAATCCACATCAAGAGTTCTGTATTGTCCTTCTGTGAATACCTAAAGCTAAAGAAAGAATTTAGAGAGTATAGACTACATTGAAGGAGATTTTAAAAAGAGGGAGAAAGGGAAAGAGAAGGAAGAAGGGAGAGAGCAAAGACGTGAGAGAGTAAAGGCAGGGGAAAGGAGGGAGGGAGCAAGAAAAGAAAAAGGAAAAGCATTATTAAAAAGTGTCCGGTTTAAGCATAGTCAATTCCTACATCAGGAAGAGGATATTAAACAGAAAAGAGATGCAAGAGTCAATAATGTCTCTATTTTGAGAGCTACTAAAAGAATCCTTAAACTTCTTTCCATTGCTGACTTTGATGCTAAGATTCCTCTCCAAATATTATATTCTCACTATATTCTATGCCATTTATAGTTTGTAGGAGAGAAGGAAATAAATGATGAGGTCCCATACGAAAGCTGAGAATTATTAATCTCTTGGACAACAGATAATCATGTCACCGTGCATAAAACATAATGATCAGTAGTAAATGTATAAAACTGAGTTGCTTACAGTCATGGAATAATTGCTTCTACCAACTTTGTAAGAAAGAATGTACTATTTTTACATAAAATGTAAATTAAAGTTGAAATATTATCTGTGGTGAATGGAAATACACAATTCTTTCTCGGTACAGGGAATCAGTAGAGCCTTATAGGAGGATCTTCCATGTTGCTTTTAGTTTGGGTGAAAACTGTTATCATTGGATTTGCATTAAATGAAGTTCCTTCCTCTTAAGATAGGATGATTGGCAGGGATTAAGGCTTTATTACTACAAGATTTCTAAGTTTCTCTTTTTCATGAATAATACCTACCCCCTTATTTATTAATGGTATTTTTGACAGCTGACAGTTCAGGAAGTATATGTGCTTCTGGATTAACTATTGAAGCTCTCTGTTTACAGAGATGGCTTATACATTTTCCACTTACTGGACCGGGTATGTTAAAATCATAAGTGAGGAAAAAAATTGTTATAATAAAATAATTAAAGCAAGGCATGTGGAAGTATTAGAGGGAAATATCCAGAGATTATCAAGCCATATTTAGTTGCACCTTTTCTGGTGGTATTCCATTTCAGTGATTTTAAAAAATGTATCAATGATGAGTCAACTAGATACAAATGTTATTACTTCTGGAATTCATTTTGACCTTGTTGAACTTAAATAGTTCTATGTAAATGTATATCTGTCTGTCTATCTATCTAATTTGCTTAGTTTTACTTCTATAATACAAGACTGGACCTTTATTTTTCCATTTATTAATATCATATTTCCATGGTAGGGCTTCCTAGAGTATAAAGAAATCACCCTTCTCAAAAATATTACTGTTAATATCAGAATTGCGAGTGAGTACAAAGAACATCATGCCAAGTGAATGGCTTATCTCCAGAAAAGCTGCCTCCTGGTGAAAAGGGAAACTGAGCAAAATGTATATTTTGATTGTGTGTATCAGAGAAATTATAGCTTCCAGCAGTCCTCTCTATAGGGAGAAAATTCACAAGATGGGTTTATCCAAAGGAAGGAAAAAGGGTCATCTCCCCTGCCTTGCTCTTGTCTGAGCCTGCAGTTGCTGTTTTCATTCACTCCCACAGGGGTGATTATAGAGCAGCCTCAACACCAAAGCGGGCAAAAAAAAAAAAAAAAGTTGGCCAGGCACGATGGCTCATGCCTGTAATCCCAGCACTTTGGGAGGCAGAGGCAGGAGGATCACCTGAGGTCAGGAGTTCAAGACCAGCCTGGACATGGTGAAACCCCGTCACTACTAAAAATAAAAAAATTAGCCGGGCATGGTGCCGGGCGCCTGTAATCCCAGCTACCCGGGAGGCTGAGGCAGGAGAATTGCTGGAACCTGGGAGGCGGAGGTTGCAGTGAGCTGAGATCGTGCCACTGCACTCTAGCCCCAGCTGACAACGGCGAGACTCCATCAAAAAAACAAACAAATGAAAAAAGTTGGACTAAAGAAAAAACCAAAATACAACCTGAATACAGTCTTCAAAATTATTAGGCCAGTCTTAGTTTTTTTGGTGTTTTCAACAAAAATATCCTAAACCATTAAATCTGGGTTTGAGTCAAGAATGAAATACTAAGCTGAAGTGACCAGACTAAGTTCAATGAAGGAAAGGAATTGAGAGATTTTTCTTAGGAAATAGATAACTGTTGACAAGTAAATAGTTATTAAAAATATATCTCACTGCAGTGTCAGCCACTTATTTATTTTTAATTAAGGATCTGTCGAACCTTTTGGCCTTAAAATAGTAGTGTTAAATAGAAAATATTGCCATTTAAACTTCTGTGTAGATAACTGTTAACTATAATTCTGGAATATGCTTCCTTAAATTTTTGTAAGTTTATTTTCTGGATCATTTCTCAATGGCCTGATTCTTAATTTGGTCTAAGTGCTATTTTCTGTTGCTTTTATAGAGTTTACCACATTGGTTTAAAATATACTTTGCTGCCAGTTTACTAAGATAGTAGCTGAGATGTACTGACTGAATTACTCTTAGTTGCTTGTATCCTAATTATAGAATTCTTTACTAATCTAAAAGTAATTCAGCAAAAATACTTGACTCAGTAAATTCTTATTTGAATCCTTGTATTTCACTATAAAAAGATATTTTAAAATATTTCTTTGAAACAGCCTTTGCTTTCAGTACAATAAGACATATGAATGGTGCTGGGCATGCTGGCTCATGCCTGTAATCCCAGTGCTTTGGAAGGCTGAGGTGAGAGGATTGCTTGCGGCCAGGAGTTTGGGGTCAGCCTGGGCAACATAGCAAGACCTTGTCTCTACAAAAAGTTTTTGAAAAATGAGCCAGGTATGGTTGCATCTGCCTGTAGCCCTAGCAACTCAGGAAGCTGAGGTGGGAGGATCGTTTGAGGCCAGGAGTTCAAGGTTCCAGTGAGCTATGATTGTGCCACTGTACCCCAGCCTGGGCAACAGAGCAAGACCTTGTCTCTAACAAAGATATATGAATGGAATTAAAATGTTTTCTTGGAGCCTCTTGTCATTGATTTAGAAAGTCTACTTAACCTCTGTTCAATTCTCAATGACAATAGGCTGTCTTTCTTTTCTCGTTTATTTTTTCTGTCATATCATGCAGCTCTCACAGAAATAAAGGCAGAACATTAAACAGGTGTACCTTTTAAATTCTAAGATTGTAATTCTATTATTGAATAGAACTTCACTTTTAGTGCTTTCCAAATGATGGTGCCTATTTGATTTCCTTTAAATTCTTCTCTTTACACATGACGATTTCACTTGTGTTGACTAGTAATCTTTGGTTTAACCCTTCCACACTTTTTGTTAAGTCTAAAGTTTAACCCTTTAGACTTTCTTTACTATGAAACTATCTAAACTAGAAACATACTAGGGTTCAAGTTAAGATACTGAAGAGTCATCTGGTATTAATGGGAAACAGGAGTATGTAAAACACGAGGTTCTCAACTGTTTTCTTCCTTTCATTCTGGGACAAACATTGAGGTGTGAGATATTCCCATGCATTTGAGAAACTTAGCATAGACTGTACTGCAGTCCTACCCGTTTCCCACAACTGTTCACTGCTCACACCTTCTCACCCTTCAGCACACACAGAAGAAATAGTACTAAAGTGTTCAGTAGTAGTTAAAAGTGAAATCACCGATGATTTCAGTACTGCATTTTAGCTAGAAAAGTCTAAGGTAGGTCTAGGAAGCCAATTCAGACCAAGAGATCCTCAAGTAGGTCATGTTTGTGCCTTGAGTTTCTATGGCTCTTTGGCATCCACTGTGAGGGAGATGGACACAGTCCAGGAAATATCCCTAAGGAATAGCTACTGGTAGCAGATCCCACTGTTGATACAGTTGTACTATAAAAGGCAAAGGCAAATGAACATTACAATAGGCATTATTTAACTTTCTTTTTTTTTTTTATTTATTTTTATTTTTTGACAGAGTCTCACTCTGTCACTCAGGCTGGAGTGCACCAGCACAATCTCTGCTCACTGCAACCTCTGCCTCCCAGGTTCAAGCGATTCTCTTGCCTCAGCCTCCTGAGTAGCTGGTATTACAGGCCTGCACCAGTACGCCTGGCTAATTTTTTTTTGTATTTTTAGTAGAGACAGAGTTTCACCCTGTTAGACAAGCTGGTCTCAAACTCCTGACCTCAAGTGATCCACCCACCTCAGCCTCCCAAAGTGCTGTGATTACAGATGTGAGCCGCTGCACCCAGCTTGACTTTCATTTTTTTAAAGTTTATGTCAACAAGCTAAAATTCCTCTTGATTTTGCATTACAGTTAACGTATCACACGGCATCATTGAAAAAGCTTAGGTGCTCAGTTCCTAACGGCCCTTATGAAGTCACTTTCCCAGAAAGCCGTTCCCTTTTCTCCCTAGGCTGGTTGCATATCCTTCTTGTATATGCTTAGAAAGTCCATCATTTAACGCGCCTAGATCTTGCTGAATGTTAATTACCTGCATATTTTAAGCATCTTTTACCCCTGCATCCTCCATTAGACCGCAAGTCCTTTGACAGTGTGTACTCAACACTAGTAGAGGGCTGGGCTCAAGTTCTAAAACATGTGTGACTTCAGATATCGTAATATCCAATGACCATCCACTTGCCAATTCTACCCTTTCTATTATTCAGTTGGTATAATTCTGCCTAGCAGAAGTATTTTAATTTAAATGCCGTCATTTTCTAAAAATAATCATACTACATCTATGACAAAGTGTCACCTAAAATTATTTCCTCATTCTCATTAAGTAGAAATTCCTAGGCCAGGTTTATTTATTTGTAAATCTCTTAAGTTTGGTTTAACAGTTCTTGTTTACTAAAATCAATTATGTGGTGACTTATGAGTTTGACCAAAAGCTGATTTCCCTGCTTTATTTTAGAAATTTATATCTTCAGTCTATATTGTTTTTATATTTGGATATAAAATAAATTTACATTATTCAAAACATAAAACTCAAAAGTATAATAGAATAAAATTCAAAATTCAAATATAAAAGAATAAGCAATAAAAATTATCTTCTTCCCCTAGCCCATCCATTGCTCTTTCCAATGGCAACTGATGTAGTTTCTTGGTTATTCCTCCTAAAATATTTTGTGAAATATACCAACAAATTCATATACTGTGTAAAAGGTACGTTAGTTTATTCCCTTTGAAAAACAGATATTGATATACTATACAATTTTTTGTCCTTGAAATTTTTATATAACATATTACAGTGATCTTTATCCATACCACAGAACACCCTCATTCACTTTATAACTAGATAAGCATTCTATTACATCTTGTATAGAAGCTGAGTTTTGTTTGTTGCATTTCATTTACGGGATACAAATCCAGCAGGAATTTACACACAAGTCAATAATGTCCCCAAGACCATATGAAAGATATGAGACCTCAATCTTTGGCAGGACTGACTGTGCATTGTACCATGTTGTTAAAGTGACTGAAGGTTATTGACTTACTGTAATAGGAGTTAGATATCTGATTTAGTTGAGTATATCCATTTCAAAAGGAAAACCCAGGACTTTTGGTGTTTAATTCTTTTGTGAACCTTACCTTAACCCTTTCCCATTAGATTAGACATAAACAATACTTAATATCAGTGACTAATGGTAGTAGTTCTTCAGCCTGGCGGCAAAACAGGGCAGTTCAGAACTAATCAGCAAGATACAATCAGGTAGATGCCAGAGGTGAGGGATAATTTTTATTTTCTCTGTTCTGACTCTCTGGAGTTTCCTCTTTGCAGTAATTTAGGTTTTGTCTACATTTACTGGATGAAAGATTTATCTGTTGAATTCTTTAAATGATGGCACCAACTAAATCTAGTTCTTTGCAACAGACTTTAGAAAGATTAATACGTTCTATGCTTTTTAAAAAAGATAGTGTAGATAAGACTTGTCCCTTTTTACTTGAAGTTAGAATGAAAGTAACATTTTTAAAAATTACCATTGTCTTATTGCAACTCAACAGGTAAGTATTGTTCTCCCTAACTTGAAGGTTCAGCTAATATTTTGTTGAGAACCTGCACTTTGCCAGGTACTGTTTTAAGAGCCCTACCTGTATTAACTCTTTGAGTTCCTATAAGGTAGGTGATGATGTTATCCCCATTTTATAGAATGGGGGAACTGAGACGCAGAGAACTTAAGGACTTGCTCAAGAAAACAGCAGAACTAGGTTATTGTAAAGCCAGAATTAGAAACGAATAAACAACAAGAAACTGGACATTTGGCTCCAGTGTCATTACTTTTTATGGCTAAATTTATGCAACCTCTCAGAGGAAACTCTAGTTCCAGAAGCTCAAAGTCATGAACCTGCAAAGTGGCAAAGCCAGGATTTGAACCCAAATCTGACATCAAAATCTGTAGTTTTATTCACTATATAAATAGAGAGATATGGATAAATATAGGTATTGATATATAAATATTGGTAAATATATTTGAAACAGGCTGTGTGGTTTTGAAGTGGGTAAATTTTATATTGTGCCATCTCTGAACCAGTGTTAGATTTCTTGAACTGTTTTATGATTCCATGCCATGGTTAACTATGCAATTACTTCTGCATAGATGCCTGAAAAAATCTTTACTTAAGATCCATTCAATTCATGTTTCTTTGGTAAAGTCTTCCCTGGCTATGCTTTCCCCAACCCAGCATGCATAACGAGTCAAGAAAGATTATCAATCACTCCTTGATGTCACTTCTGTATCTTCTTTTTTTTTTCTTTTTTTTTTTTTTTTTTTTTTTTTTTCTTTGAGATGGAGTTTCTCTCTTGTTGCCCAGGCTGGCGTGCAATGGCATGATCTCGGCTCACTGCAACCTCTGCCTCTCGGGTTCAAGCGATTCTCCTGTGTCAGCTTCTCGAGTAGCTGGGATTATAGGCGCATGCCACCACGCCCAGCTAATTTTTGTATTTTTAGTAGAGACGGGTTTTCACCACGTTGGTCAGGCTTGTCTCGAACTCCTGACCTCGTGATACACCTGCCTCAGCCTCCCAAAGTGCTGGTATTACAGGCGTGAGCCACCACGCCCGGCAACTTCTGTATCTTTTTACATAACTTTGTTAAGGTACTTACCAATGCATGCATACCTTTTGTTAATCTGCGATATCTTTAAATAAAGTATGGTGACGTAATTTTGTATCCAAAGTATGTTGCATGCTGATTCCTGGTGCGCACTCCATTAAGAAATGTAGGAAGTCTCTGTGAATGTATTCTGGTTCGAGGGTTGCCTGATTAAAAAAAATAATAAAATAAAAATTGACGACTCTGACACCATCCTACATTTGTCTAACTTAACACGTCAGTAGCTATAATGAATTAGAGCTCTAGAACTTGAAGAAATGTGATGTTGTTTGATAAAGTAAAATATAGAATACAATCTTTGTACATCCTTTGTTCAGATGAACATTTTAAAAATAATAAATGACGTTTATCCCTTGTCCCCATGTGTGAATCAACTCTGTCATATCTCTAAACTCTGGTACTCTGAAATATCTCTTCCTGACCTGCTACTTCACTTCAATACACTCCTTCACTCCTGCAGAGCTTGCTCTTAGCTTCATCAGGATCTCTCCCTGTTCCATCCGTATGTCCTTTCCTAGCCTTGGTGCTCCCACTCATCCTCTAAATGACAGCCAGCTCAGACTCCGTTCACCTTTCTGGGTCCCCTGAGAGAATCTCAATCCTGTGTCAACTCAGTTGTTAGCTTTCACCCTCCACCTCTCAGCTCACTGCATACAGGCTGAGCATCTGTCTTTTTATCCCCAGGGAGAAGCAAAGTTATTTGGATTGCCCTAAAACACTCAGGAAGGACTTAATGGATAGTCACTTCTAAAGCACTCTTTCTGTTCCAACCCTTTCACTGTGTGCCTCTGTGCAGTAGAGAAGTGAGTCTACTAATATTAATGTGTGAAACAAGGAGCATTTATTAAAGTAGCTGCCATCAGTGAGCCACCTGAAGTGGAATTTTATTTGTCTTGTACTCAGCACCAAAGCAGAATATCTTGCTTTTTTTGGAAGAAATCAAAATAATACAAATTTTACTTTGGAAGATGAAACACACTAGCATGTCTAATCTGTTCCTTCTTGATGATCTGTCCTCCTGGAAGTATGACAGTGTTGACCTAGATGTACTGAGTTCATGGAACACAAGCCTCTTATCGTTCTTCTCTGTCATATGGAAAGAGGAGAACTGAGAGATTGAGAAAAAAGTTAAGAGACAGAGGACCCAAGTGTAACATCATGTTAAAACGTTTTTGAAACTATTTTGAAAGAGAAATAACTATCAAAGGAGAAGAATGAAAATCAATAAGTAACAATTAAAAAAAAGACGAGGATTTTTTTTAGAATTCAAAAATTAATAGAATTGGTAGTGCTTTATTTTCTTATACAACATTTATTTAGTGATATGTAAAAGTTCTTTGGCTAAAGTGCACCTTCTTTTTTTTCTCCCTCTTCCCTCCCTCCTTCCCTCCCTCCCTCCCTCCTTCCCTCCCTTCCCTCCCTCCCTCCCTCCTTCCCTCCCTTCCCTCCTTCCTTCCATCATCACAGGTGTGAGTGTTACAGAGATTATCTCAATGGTTAATCTGTATAAAGATGAATATTTCCTTTATTTCTCTCCACTGATTAGCACTGTCTCAAATGGCAAATGTTTTAAACCCTGATCTTTTGAAGCACTTCCTGCAGCCTCACCCCACCCCCAAACTCAGAGAGTAACATCACAGTGTTCCCTTCTCTTTCTCCCCTTGAAACTGGCAAATCCCCACCACTACCCTTGCTACCCCACCCATCACCATTTATTTCTAAAGCAGACATTTAGAATAATCAAGACAGCATTTTGGCTGGGCGCGGTAATCCCAGCACTTTGGGAGGCCAAGGGGGGGGGATCACGAGGTCAGGAGATCAAGACCATCCTGGCTAACATGGTGAAACTCTGTCTCCACTAAAAATGCAAAAAATTAGCTGGACGTGGTGGCACCTGCCTGTTGTCCCAGCTGCTCCAGAGGCTGAGGCAGGAGAATCGCTTGAACCCAGGAGGCGGAGGTTGCAGTGAGCCGAGATCACGCCGCTGCACTCCAGACTGCAGCCTGGGTGACAGAGGGAGACAAAAAGCATTCTTACACTTCCTTTTTCCATAGAATCTATAGAAGGTCTAAAGTACCTAGGATGCCCTATTAGTCCACAAAGCCAGGATGAGATTTCCAGTCTCTTGAGCCTAGCTTAGATCTTTAGAGGCACAATGCAAGACAGTTTTTAACAGAGAAAATGTGCATGAAGGGCCTTTTAAATTATAGCTTCTAAACTTTCAGTATCCCTTCAATGATTTCATACTCTGACTATTTTTGCATCTTCCTGACATTTGCAGTTCCCTTGAGGCATATATTACAGTACACACACTACCCATGGTTAGATAATCACAAGTTTAGATATTTGTGAATGTTTCAGCTGTGAAGAAGAAAAATGACTTCAGGCAAGGGTACTTGTGAACATCATCATTGAGAATCTCAGAAAATTCCATTTGCATATATCCACATATGTGAGCACTTGGTTGATTCTTCTCCTTTACTTTTGCTACTATTTTGTTTTGCTTTAGATCTTCCTTTCTCTTCATTTGTTTTTAAACCAGATGTCCATTTATGTCCATTTATCTTGGACATTTTCTGATGTTTATGGGGGGTGAGGGGCTATGTGAAACTTGATGCCAATTGACATGAAATCTATTTTTCTGAAGAGGAATTTGAGGTATCTAGGAGAATGCATTTTCAATCCCTTCCCACCATTAAATGCCCAAGCTAAGTTTGTCCTTGATGTTTGCAGAGAACCTAAAATCTCTGGAGAAATCAGATATTTCAGGGTCATACCAACAAAGGAACACATGAAAATGAAGGTTACTCAGAAACAAGCTTTTTAAAGCTGAGGCATAAATGGCAGAGCTGCCCATTGAGTAAAATGTTCTGCACCATAACAGTGAACCGGAAATGGATAGAAAAATAAACTAACATTTAAAATTATACTTTGTGTTTAAGAATTGAGAAAATTTGATAGGCCCTTTAGAAAACACCATTAGAATTACATCATTGAAGTAGTAGCAAACATGCCCTTTTTTTTAAAAAAAAAAAAGTCTTTTTTTAGGTGTTTTAAGTAATTCTCTTTTTCTTTTTCTTTCTTTTTTTTAAAATTTCAATAGCTTTTGGGGTACAAGTTGTTTTTGGTTAAATGGTTGAATTGTGTAGCAGCGAATCCTGAGATTTTAGAACACCTGTCATCTGAGTAGTGTACGTTGAACCCAATATGTAGTTTTTCTCCTTCACCCCCTTCCCAACCTCTTTCTTCTGAGTCTCCAAAATCCATTTTACCACTCCACTCTGTCTGCCTGTGCATCCCCATAGCTTACCTCCCACTTACAAGTGAGAACATACGGTATTTGGTTTTTCATTCCTGAGTTACTTCACTTCAAAGAATGGCTTCCGCCTCCAACCATTTGCCGCAAAAGACGTTATTTTGTTCTTTCTTATGGCTGAGTAGTATTCCATGGTGCATATATACCACATTTTCTTTATCCACTCATTAGTGAATAGGCATTTAGTTTGCTTCCATATCTTTGGATTTGCAAATTGTGCTGCAATAAACATACGTGGGCAGGTGTCAAAAAATATCTATTTGTAATAGTTCATTCCTAGTTGCCAACACGCCAACAAAACACTTTTTTTTAATGACAGAGGACTTAAAATTGATATTGAATTTTTGTTTTTCTTGTGTTACTTTTTACAAGTATCTGCAAGTTTCTTGCTACTAGGAAGCATAAAATAGACAACTATTTGCATATGCATTTAGAATAACTTTTGAATTATATCTTATTTTCATTAATTTCAGCTACTTCGCTGGAAATAATCTTACCACCTTGTATATAGTTGATTAGAAATGAGACTCTAGAACCTCTTATTAGCATGTTTCCTTAGACACATAATTTAACCTCAATTTTCTCATCTGTAAAATAAAAATAATAATTGTGCTTTAACTCAAAAGCCAAAGTTTAGACACATACTGCACTGTAATATGCATGATGCTCAATAATGAAATAGCTATTATTATTATTTTGCTGTAGAGAAAGATATATAAGTAACATTAAAATTTGGAAACAAGTTTTCCATATTTTCCTTTTATTAATTAAAATATTTATTTTTCTCTTTTATTGTTTTATATATTTTATGCTTTTATGGTCATTGCAGGAATGGAAGTTTAAGGCTCAAACTTACAATAAGTAGAGCCAGTTTTAACTATTTATGCTGCTGATACTCAAAGTTTAGTTGAAATTTAACTATTTTTTGGTTTGTTTAAACTAACTCAAAGTTTAGTTGAAATTTAACTATTATTTGGTTCGTTTAAACTAACTCAAAGTTTACTTGAAATTTAACTATTTTTTGGTTTATTTAAGTTCCTAAAGGTAGATATATTGATTTTAACCTAAAAGCTGTTACCTTAGGATTTTACAGTTTGCCATGGAGGAAAAGAGGTTGACTAAGTGCCTCCTTTGAGAAACTTAAGATTTAACATTTTTCCTTTCCCTCTGCTTCATCCATATTTCCTTTCAACAAAAGAGATTTTTTATCCTTTATGTAATTTTTAATATTTCATAGAGGTTTATCACCTTAGTTTTCATACACTTGCAAAGACGATCTCAAATAAATGGCTTCAAAAATAGGACGTTAACTGTATGCGTTTAAGGAGGGAAGAGATTGTAGTTAGAATACTTAACTAAATGAGTTCTATCAAACATTGGAGAAGTACTTTAGAAAGAGTTTACTAATTGACAAATGTAAAATATGCCGTCCTGAAAATTTTCAGATGTAGTATGGTGTAAAATATGTTTGCAAATAAACCAAAAAAAGGTAGTTAGTTTCTCGTATACCCTCTTTAAACATTTGGTCATGACAAATCCATGTGATGTTTGGGTGGAGACTAGTGCTCAATTATTTCCCAGAGTGCTAAAATCTAAATGTATGCCAACCAAAAGTCTTTAAATCAGATATTTATTACTTAAGACTGCAATGGATTAACTAACCTTTCCTAGATGCTCTGATTAAGCTTAGTCCTCAATGACTGAGGTACACTGGCTTATACTAAAGTTATTAACCTAAGAATCTTCCCAGCAAGTCCATCTCTTTCCTGATATTGCAGTCTGTGAAGTTTGAACAAATGTTGTTTTTCTTCAATGTTATTTATCTTAAAAAAAAGTCCAGAAGTAGAAAGTATTCCTGATACTCATTTCTCAGTTGGATAAACCAGTCGTCTCTGAACAAGGAAATAAATACCTCTCTCCAACTTTTAGAAACAATTGAATGGCAGCCGTCTAGTCTCCTATTACTGAGAAGATTATATGTGGCTTTAAGACACAAATTGTACCTTATTAGTCTGTATGGCCCTCTACCCAGTACTTTGCCTGAAATATAACTGATACTCAATGAATGTCATTTTAACACATAAGATAATAAATTAATGAGCAGATATAGACCTTTTTAAAACTTATATGACATTTTGCATGCTCCTTATAGAGTCACAAAGTATATATAAATAAGATGTAATTAGAATTTGTTAATGAGAATTTAAAATATTGTGATATAGAAAATGACTGTAGACTTTATTTACAGACAAGATACTATAAATTTCCCTTCCCCCATTGTTACCTCTAAAAATTTCCATGATTTCAAAGCTGTTGAGTTCATTGGATTGTTAATTCTTCCTACGAGGCAATGCATTCTTGCAAAACAAAAACCACTCTGGCTCTGTGGTTTACAATAAACTTCAAATATGAAGGGTTTCTTTTTTTGTTTGTTTTGTTTTTGTTTTAGATGAAGTCTCTCTGTTGCCCAGGCTGGAGTGCAGTGGCATGATCTTGGCTCACTGCAACATCTGCCTCCCGAGTTCAAACGATTCTCCTGCCTCAACCTCCTGAGTAGCTGGGATTACTGGTGCGCACCACAACACCCGGCTAATTGTTTATATTTTTGGTAGAGACGAGGTTTCATTATGTTGGCCAGGCTGATCTCAAACTCCTGACCTCTTGATCCGCCCACCTCAGCTTCCCAAAGTGCTGGGATTACAGGCATGACCCACTGCGCCTGGCCCAAAATGGAGTTTATTTGCTTGTTTTTAAACATTTATTAGAGAATGATGTAATTTTAATCAGTAATGTGCTGTTATTTTAAAATTCAAAATTGTTATTTAAAATCTTTTCAATATCCTGTTGTAATGGTACCCAGGTGACATTTTAGTGTGGTAGTGTATAGATCTAGAACATTTATCTGAAGATAAATAACTTTGAAACAGAGTTTAACAATGATTCACAGCTTGGAAAAAGCCTAAACATTCATCCTGAGGAAGTCCCTCCTCTAGAAACCTTTTACACCTATTCCTATGGAAAACTTAGCTTGAGTTATACAAGTTTTTCATTCTGTGAGGTCTTTGGGATGAATTCCTCAAGTGAAATGACACGCCTCCATTGATAACCCTCTCAGTTAGGTGAAATTCTGGCTGCACAGTAAGACATTGTATGTTTTCCTGCCTTAAGTGAAGGCACTTTGTTGCAGAGTTTAGGTAACTTACTCAAAACCCTCAGAAACGTGAGTGACAGAGCCTAGAACACGATTATCCGAACATGCAATCGAGGAATGTTTCTATCGCATCACTTCTAATCCTAAATCTAAAAGTGAAATCTGACAACAGCACCACAACAACAAAGAGAAACAAAAACCTGCAATACTGTCATGGAAGGTGAATTTGTAATGACATTTATATTTTACTATTCTAATAATAACTAATGCATATTGAGTACTTCCTAATAAAGGTAAAATGCAGGTAATATGCTTAACAGTACACATTCCACTGCGTACTGTGCTAAGTATTTTACCTGCATTTTATTACTTCATCTTTACGAGAACCCTCAGAAGTACATATTAATATTATCTCATTTTACAAGTGATAAATATAGGACTTTAAAAAGTTCAATAACTTTCCTAGCTATTAGATGTCCTAACTAGATCTGACTTCAGAGTTTGTTCTTATAACCCATCTATGATTCCAATTTACAATATCTTCAGGACTAAAGTAAACAATAGTTAATGTTTAACACTTTAAAAAAAGATACCAGTAGAACACTTGATTTTCTAAAGCACACAGAATTTTCTGTTATAGCACGTTAGGTATAGAATGTAATACATTTAACTATAATTCAGACTGTGAAAATTAAATTATAGAAACCTTGTAGCAGCATTTCTTTGAATGTTACATCAGGTACATTTCAGTAGCATTTGAGGATTACAAGATATTTTATTAAAATATGTTTTCTGTTAAGACTCAGAGTTAATTTTTTCAGCCAGATAATTTTTTTTTTTTTTTTTTTTTTTTGGAATAGAGCCTCTCTCTGTCACCCAGGCTGAAGTGCAATGGTGTGATCTTGGCTCACTGCAACCTCCATCCCCCAGGTTAAAGTGATTCTCATGCCTCAGCCTCCAGAGTAGCTGGGATTACAGGTGCCCACCACCACTCCAGGCTAATTTTGGTATTTTTGGTAGAGACAGGGTTTTACCAGGTTGGCCAGGCTGGTCTCTAACTTCTGACCTCAAATGACCCACCTGCCTTGGCATCCCAAAGTGCTGGGATTATAGGCATGAGCCACTGCGCCCAGCCGATAATATTTTTTATAAATTAGTTCTGCTTGATCAAACAGAAGAAACTTGAAGGTCAGAGTTTGAGGTACTTCTGAGTTATTTATGAAAATGAGAGAAAAAGAATGCTCTTGTCTTGATGAAAGCCTTATTAAGCAGCTCACATTCTCAAATTTGGGATATTAGAGTGCAGTCTTCAGCCTCGGCCCCATTCATGAAAAATCTTGGAAGCAAGTAGTGATTTCTCAGAACTGTGATGCCACCCATTTTTACACCAAATATCAGTGTTTCTGGGACTATCATGGCCCTGGTGGGTGTGTGATTTAGAATGCTAATGAGCGTTGGCAGACCACCGTAGCTCCTGCTGTCATCCTCGCACTTTGGGAGGCTGAGGCAGGAGGATTGCTTGAGGCCAGGAGTTCAAGAACAACCTGGCCAATATAGTGAAACCCCATCTCTCAAATAAAAGAAAAAAAGAAAGAAAAGAAAAAAAGAACATCGAATGAAATCCTAGGAGAAACCTAGGTGGAATCAAGCACCATATTGGGTCCAGTTGGTTTTAGCTCGCTTGACCCACACTCTGGCTTTTCAGGGTCTCATCAGTCCCTAGCTTCTGCAGCTATTTTAAGTTTCCTTTTGCTAGTCATGTGAAACTGCTGCCTGAAATTTTCTGATCTCCTGCGATCACCCTGTATTATTTCTGTCTCAAAAGGAAAATAAAGCTTGAGACCCCAATTCACTCTACCAAAAAAAAAAAAAAAACTGAAAGCTGAGTCATGCAAGAAGCAGCTTTCCTTTTGTTCCTAAGCAGACAGCTACAGGCAGAAGGTTAAATATCCCCACAGGTAGCTACTCTATGTTCATCTTATCTTATGTAAAGTGTCAGTTTACTGAGCTCCAGAAAAATACATCATTGACTATTGCCCTAGCTGCTGCTTTTGTCCTGTACCTTGTAGATTCAGTAATGTGGCCATACCATTCTTCGTTCACCTCCAGCCTGCTTTTCCCCTTCAAATATCAAAGCCATCTAAATCATCTTTAGAGAAAGGCTCAGACTTCTCTTTTGGGCATTGTCCTTAACCTTGGCAAAATAAACTTCCAAATTGATTAAGAAAAAAAAATGAGTTTTGCTTGTCCCACCGTTTATCCCTGCCGAGTGGTCAGATATTTGTAGCAAATTTAGTTATAATCTCTTAATATCTATAAGCAATCCAAACTCCATTCTCATGCATTCACACACACACACACACACACACACACACACACACGCAGTTTTTTTGTAAAGGTACTATTTTGTTAAAATGTGAAAGGATGCAGGGTTATCTTTTCAATTTATATTCAATAAATGAAAAGTTTTTTTGGCACCAGGCATGGTGGCTCACACGTATAGTCCCAATTACTCAGGAGGCTGGGGCTGGGGAATCGCTTGAGCCCAAGGAGGTGGAGGCTACAGTGAGCCATGGTCATATCATTGCATTCTAGCCTAGGCAGCAGCACGAAAACTTGTCTCTAAAAACAAACAAACAAACAAATGAAAACCTGTGTTGGGATATTCCCTTTTGTTCTTCTCGCTCCTTCTCTTCTTTCCCCACCTCTTTATTTCTCTACTTTCTTCTTTTTTAAAATTTGTTTTTGGCGTTTCTCAAATTATTTTAAAAATTAAAGGCACCCTTATTGTGACTTTCTTATGTTTTTAGTTTTTATTTCTTTGTTGTATATATTTAAGGTGATATAACATGATATTTTTATGACTTCTCTCACAATTAATATCAAGTTCTAGTTTGTGCTGGGAAGGAATGATGTGTTTTAAGTATTTTATCATGGATCTTCAATTTGTGGCCTTTTACTACCATAGTAAATTGACTGTAAATTAGAAAGGAACCTTAATACACCAATAAAATCTGTAAAAAATTTGTCTGAAAGAGCCATGTCTCTAAAGACAATTTTTAAATAGAGACAAGATGTAGCATTTTAATATATAGAATGTAAAGTAAATTCAGAGTTTACCTCAGAGGGTTTTTTCTGATTTACTTACTTATTTATCTATTTTGTTGTTGTTGTTGTTGTTGAGACAGAGTTTCATTCTTGTTGCCCAGGCTAGAGTGCAATAGCGCAATCTCAGCTCACCTCAACCTCCACTTCCTGGGTTCAAGTGATTCTCCTGCCTCAGCCTCCCGAGTAGCTGGGATTACAGCCGCCCACCACCATGCCTGGTTAATTTTGTATTTTTAGTAGAGACAGGGTTTTTCCGTGTTGGTCATGCTGGTCTCGAACTCCGGACCTCAGGCGATCCAACCACCTTGGCCTCCCAAAGTGCTGGGATTACAGGCGTGAGCCACCACGCCAGAACTTATTTATTTTTTTAACCCACTTTCTTCCTCCATAGATGTATGGTGGTAATAGAGTGGCCACTTGCTGCGTGTGCCTGTGTGCATTTAAATAATTTAAAATTAAAAAAAATCCAGTTCCTCATTTGTACTAGCCATATTTTAACTGTTCAGTAGCCTCATGCGGGCTCGTGGCTACTTTATTAGGCAACACAGACGTAAAAGATTTCCATGATCATGCAGTGTTCTATTGGACAGTGCCACACAACATACTTTGGTATTTAACCAGGAAAGTTGGCAGTATTGCAGAACTGTGTGGGTTCAAGCCAGTGTTGTTTAAGGGTCAACTGTATTTATATTTTATATTTATACATTTCATACATTTATATTTACCTTCTTTCTTTTTTTCTTCTTCTTCCCTTTTTCCTTCCTCCCTTCTTTCCTTCATGTCTTTTCTTCATGTCTTTCTTCCTTTTGTGTTTTTAATTTCTTTTTAATTTCTCTTTTTGACCTAATTCATTAACTTTTTTTTTAAAAAAAGAACTATTTCAGCAAGATCATGACATTGGCCCACCCACTTTGTATTCATTTAGGAGTGTGTCTGTTTTCTCACCCCCACCTGGTATGGATGCTAAATCCAGATGAGGATAAAGAGCACAGATGTGCTCCTCCACTGTATGGAAGCCTAGGCTACACTCTCACGTTATATTTGATCATGTCAAATGCATTCACTAGAAAGGGATACAAAGAAGATTCTAAGATTGTGATTTTACCTGTAAGTGTATTTAAACAGCAGCAACCTATGTCCAGAAGAGAGGAAACAGATTTTCCAAATATCAATCTTGGGCCTGGGCCGTTATGGGGGAGTGGGATCAGTGAGATGAGGGTGGTAAGATCCACGTTCTTAAGGCCAGTCCTTCCGCCCCTTCTTCCACGTTAACCATGCAACTTAGATTACAACCCAGATTCCTATTTTACTCGACCTATAGGTAACCTGTAAATTGGTTACTCTCCTCCTGGAAAATCTAAAGTTGTTATATAAGAAAAAGTTCCAGTCAAGTACTCTGGTGTTTTTCTTGATGTATGGCATCTTACACGGTTTGGCTGTGTCCCCAACCAAATCTCATCTTGAATTGTAGCTTCCACAATTCCCACGTGTTAGGGGAGGGACCTAGTGGAAGGTAATTGAATCACAGGGATGGGTCTTTCCCGTGTTGTCCTCATGATAGTGAATAAGTCTGATGAGATCTGATGGGCTTATAAAGGGAAGTTTCCCTCCACAATCTCTCTCGCCTGCCACCATGTAAGGTATCCCTTGCTCTTCTGCCATGATTGTGAGGCCTCTCCAGCCATATGGAACTATGAGTCCATTAAACCTCTTTCCTTTCTAAATTACCCAGTCTCTGGTAAGTCTTTATTAGCAGCGTGATAACAGATAATAAAGCAACTATGATCAAAATGTAATATGAAAAAAATGAACATTATATTTTTAAATAGCATGTGTGCCACTTACATTTTAAAAACATTCAGTGATCGAGATTATGCATTGTTCCTGTAAGCACTGCACTCGTTATACACAGTGTCTGAAGTGTTAATAGTTCTTATTGGAATCATTGCCTTGCTGAGTTCCCAGCATCCCAGCAATTCAGGGCATCTCTTCAGTCTCTGTCTCTCTTTCAGCTTACAGGTAAGCAAATGAAAGTTTTCCCTCCCTTCCCTGTGCCTTCTGGATGTGTTTCAGTCCTTTGTATTTCAGACCTGCCTTCATTTTAGACACTCTCCTGAGTGCTGAATGCCACAGTTTGAAGTTCACCGCATCCCTCTCAAAAGGCATTAATTCCACTCCCAGGTTCTTTCTCTCTGTTGGACACCAAAGGTCTATGATTTTGGAGGAGAATATTTTATTATATTAATGTATTTACAATGCCAAGTATTGTACAAGTTCAGAAAGGAAGAAGAAGACAAAACACTTTCCTATCAAATTACTTATAACCTGCAGTATTCAAAGTCAAGTTTTCATTAGAAACTTCCGAAATTTGCATTAGAGTATAATTTATAAATATCAAAACAAAAAGCTTTTTTAAGAGATTTTTTTGAGACAGGGTGTCACTCTGTAGCCCAGGCTGGAGTGCAGTGGCACAATCAGGGCTCACTGCAGCCTCAACCTTCCCACCTCAAGCTGTCATCCCAACTCAGCCCCCAAGTAGCTTGGACTACAGGTGCACACCTGTAGTCCACCTGTAGTCCAGCAGTGGACATCTTACATGGCGGCAGGCAAGAGAGAGCTTATGTAGGGGAACTCTCCTTTATAAAACCATCAGACATGATTTTATAGCATGGCAAAGACCTGCCCCCATGATTCAATTAACTCCCACTGAGTCTCTCTCTCATGTCACGTGGAAATTATGGGAGCTACAATTCAAAATGAGATTTGGGTGGGGATACAGCCAAACCATGTAAGATGCCATGGTTCACGTAAAACACCAGATAATTTTTTGTTGGAATTTTAGTAGAGATGAGGCCTCATTATGTTGCCCAAGCTGGTCTTGAACTCCTGATGTCACATGATCCTCCCGGCTCAGCCTTTCCAAAGTGCTGGGACTATAGGCATGAGCCACCATTCGTGGCTGAAAGCATGCTCTTTTGTGAA
The DNA here is from genome assembly GCF_006542625.1 of Nomascus leucogenys. Classification (NCBI taxonomy): domain Eukaryota; kingdom Metazoa; phylum Chordata; class Mammalia; order Primates; family Hylobatidae; genus Nomascus; species Nomascus leucogenys. Next base: position 40,468,272 of record NC_044401.1, on the reverse strand, counting down.
GTGGTGTACTTTCGATGGTTTGGATCATCTCTTTTACTTTCATCCATATGCTTTCTAATCCCTTGAGACTTAATATTTAAAAATCTTAATTTTAGCCAGGCCATGCATAACGGATTTTTATCTGTGGAAGAAACTGCATTGTGAAATAAGACTTGTCAAAGCAACAATATTTAAGGGCAGCTTTGATGTCAAATTGAAGGCTGGCATTTTAGTTTAGAAGTCTATTCATCTATTCTTTGACTTCATAAATTTTATTTAGTCTGTTAGTGGCTATGATAATGAAATTACTGTGGATTGTAAAAACGAGGTATTGCTACTGTGGTCTACCATGTCTCCTTAATCGACTCCGTTTTTAAATTGCTAAAATTCAACCTATTTGACTCTGTCAGAAGAGCTTTAATGTTCTTCATTCGTGCAAACTTTGTTTCTGTCACCCTTGACAAATCCTAATAGGGATTAATTTAGTTATGGGTGACAGGATAAGCTGCAACAGCAACCCTGCATTCTGTCATGGATCCAAACTAGTTGTGAGCTCTGTTTTTCTTGCTGCAGGCAGAAAGTTTGCTAAATCTACAATGGGCACAACAATGCCTGCCTCTTGTTTCCATTTCTTACTTGTTCTTGTTTAACATAACCTCATTCTTGTGTGGCCCAATTTGAAATTATATATTGTGGAGGTATTTGCAATTGCAGTAATAAATATGTGTTCTACACATTTTTAATCACTTGCCAGTCTGCATTAGCCTTTTAATTATTAATAAAGTGAAATCCATTGATTTCCTCCAGTTGTTCGAACATGAGTCTGACCTAATCCTGCCTCAGGCTTGAGGGGTTCTGAGATGAACAGCAAATCCTTGAGCTAAACATTAATTTTGTGGGATTTAAACATAGTACTATGTTTTTATTCCTAACGGAGGCTACTTCTTTGTCTTTTTTCTTCTGAATTTGCAGAAGTCTTATGAACTTTGGTCTGTTCCATGTTATACATACGAAACAAATCTTGAACAAAACAAGTTTATGATGCCACTAAAATTTGACCTTTCTTATTATTTTGTGCTGATATTAGAAGTTTTACCATTGATGCTCATAAAATGGTAGGTTCAGAAGACTGTACCCACATTTTAAATTTAAGTTGAGCACCAGTTATTAGTATATCATTTTTGTCTTTCTGTATTAGGAAGAGCTCTGTTTTCCTAGTTATATTTTAAACCATATTTAAGAAGAAATTTGGATTTATTGAAAATTTTCTTAATGAAATCTCATTTTCTATTTTGTTTATTGATATAATATCAGTTAACATATTTTTATCCTGTCTGCCTATAGAAATTGAATAATATATCAATTTCTCTTCTCAATGTCCTTTTACCTGCAAAGGTGTGGTAAGCAGGATGAAAGGTTGCTTTTGAACAGAAATTTATATTTGGTCTGATGTACCTATTTTCTTTTGGAAAAACACAGTTTAGAGCTTTAGCAGCTGGTGAACAGCATTAACTAAAACTTCCGGAAGACAAAGCATCATAAGTATAAATGGTCTATCTCATTGTATATGCTAAAATTTTGTTTTTCAAGGACAGAAGAAAAACTACCTATGATAACAGTACCACAAAATGACTAGCACACAGGAAGTTACTTATATATGTGAATGAATTAACTATTATATTTTATATATAGTTAATTGTATAGTATAATTATAATATATAGTAATATATAATATATTTATATTGAACATCAAACAATGTTTAATTATAACAGCTACTTTGCAAAGACAACGTCACATAGTTTAGGGTATTCATATTTATATAAAGTTCATTAAAGTTATTACATTCTGCACAGACTGATCCCCAAGTCATATATTATTAGTCAACAATCATTATTTACTATTCATATACTAGCTGTTGAATATTTAGCTCAATCAATGTGGTTGTTTCTTACAACTAAATCTGGAGTTCTTTTCTTACTTAAAAAAGATTACAGAATATTGTATATATGGTAATTTATTAAAATATAAACTAGACTTTATTAAACTTAGAGTTAATTGTAATATTTACAATTGGAAGCTGAGAAATGGAAGATTACAAGTGCTTATTTGACCAAACAGTGGCAACAGATTTTGTTTTTATGTGTGCGGCCTCTCCTTATAGAGTGAACCCTCATAACTGCTTCTAATCCCAAATCTCAGGGAATTTGTTTCCAACACCATAATAGTCTTTCAAAAGCAATGGTGATTATAGTAACTTCAAAGCAGCAAGCATCTGTACTTTAAGAAGGGCCAATGGAAGCTAGCATCCATCTTCCATAAAAAAGCAATCGTGCTTTTCCCTGCTGCCACTTAGAAGAGCTTCCTTGGGGACCTTGTTAGATGCTTTCATGTGAAGCCCATTTGACCCACTTCTGATTAGTGTGCAGGTTTTCATGGCAGTGGCTTCTGGGAGGGAGATGCCGTTGGCTGGTCGCCTCCCTATTCTTGAAGTGAAAAGAAAACTCTCAGTGGAATATATTAAGGATAATAAAGGGAAGAAAAAATTCCAGTTAAAAGACTGGTGAAGTATTGAACTACTATTAAAAAAAACTAATGAAAACATATTTCTATACTGACTGTTAAGAAGAAAGCAGAGCCGGTATCACAGTTCCTTGTTTTGTGCTCAGTTCCTTGTTTTGTGCTGAGTTTTGCTTCTGCATTTCTCTTTCTTGCAATATTTCAGAAATATATAGTTTGAGAATGCAAAGAATAAATGACTTTGGCTCATTTCGCCTTGAGTTTGTCAGTTTTCCTTTACCTGAATCATCATGTCTACGTTTAGAATAATACTAAACAAAAGTCTTTATAAGTAACAGTAAAGATAACCAAGAAGGCCTGCATTGTTAATGCTGTAATAATTGTCATCATAGCTTTTTTAACCTTATGTATCTTACCTATCTTCACTCCACCAAATTCACTGTTTCATATGATATTCATATCAGCAATAGTGTTGGTGTCAAGATATCGACAAGCTTCTAACCATACTACATTATTTTTTAACTTTAATGCAAATTCTTCACTAATAACTATTATTCAATGTAGAATTATTTTAAGATCCTGCTTGCCTAAATAGGCCCAGTATTTCTCCATTTCTCCTAGTAACAGAGTGTTTACATTCACAGACTCAAACTATGAAGGAAATGATTCCTTGGTAGTTTCTCTTGCTATTTTAATTTTATTTGTATAGATGCGCACGGGAAGAGTTCAGAGCATAATGTAGTATTTGCTATTTTCTACCCTCCCTTCTCCATATAGGATTGCCATAGTCTAATTTCCTATTATGATAGATTGATTTTAATGTAGTAGATTGCAAACACTGTGTTCAAGCATTCTCATTTTTAAGTTCTCCTGCTTTGTCCCTTTAAAAACCACAGCTGTTACTAGGATAACAAAAATAATGTTAAATAACTGCTTACTTTTCCGCTTTCCCGGAGGGGTGGGGGAACAGCAGGTAGCATAGCCTCATCCCCAAAACAGATGTTACTTTATTAAAAATTGAGTGTTTTGGAGGGAGTAGAAGGAGATTTATGCTTTAGGAGAGCAGTGAAATTAGAAGGACTAAGAATATGATATGGACCAATTCAGCTTTTATTTTCAAGCTTTGCTTGTATTTTATTGATAGCATTTTAACTGAATTGTATTTTAGATGTGTTTGGACTAATCGAATGCCCAAGGTCCAGCCTGATATTAAGTAATTACTATCATAATTAGTCAACTCAACAAGTTTTTCTAGAATCTTCATATAAAATTGCACTGGATAATTTCTGTGGTAGATCTAAATGTAATCGTGTGTGATACAATTCTTCTTTTATGAGCGTTTAACTGATAATAACACTTTACTAAATTATTTATTACCAGAATTTTTAGGGGAATTTAATATGTGATGCATGATACATTGCTCTTTATTTAAATGTATTTCACTATACATTTGTTGGATTACATTTTGCATAGCGTCTTGTACACTTCTTTAAGTCACGAATGAGCCATAGCTTTGAAAGTCCTTTTGTTAGAATTCAGAGCTCCCCCTTTTTTTTTAACTTAATTGTGGAAGCATTCTGAAATTTCAACTGCTAGGAAATCATTCTGCAATAACTTAATCTTTTTGATATCCAAATAACCAATAAAATTATATATTTTCAAATCTAGGAATGAGTTTTTAAAATTACGTCCAAGAAACTTAAAAAAAAAAGAAAAGCACTAGCCATTCTCACTTGCATCCATCCATCCCTGAGTTAAAATTCTGAGGATTATTATCTCACCTCCTATTTGGACCTGCTTTCTAGATTACTATTTGTTTCTATATCCTAGATTAAGATAAATTATGATGATATGCGTATTTCCAATGCCGTTGAAACAAAGTATTTATAATTTGTAGAAAAACTAGAAAAATGAGTCAAAATTTCAAAACTGGGAAGTCTGTAATACCCTTCAAATAAATTTATTTCTTTCTGTATTTTTCAGTTGTTTTCTCTTTGAAATAATAAAATTATTAAAAGCCTTCTAATCACCTTGCAATCACAATGTAGAGACAAAAGAGTGAATACGTGAAACACTCTGATCTTCACAATTATTGTGAACTTAAGCTGTAGTACTCTTGTAGTTACTGTGACCATCAGCAACTAACTGAGGACAATTATACAGAATCATTGCATTTTAGTTATAGTACTTAATTAAACACTTGCAATTTTTTGCAGGTGTTGGTATCTATTAAGTTTTTTGTTTCTACAATGCTAAATATCTTCTAGACATAATCATCATATTAGACCCTGTCATGGTTAGGTTGCTGTTATTAAATGTCTTAGTCATGAAAGTCTGTCAACTGCCAGTGAGGATGGAGAGTTCAAATCTTGCAATTAGTCAGTCAGCAAAAGTACATTCAGTTGTTTTTCGTAATCTTGTGAGTGTCATTTTATATCATTAGGTAAACCAAGAAAAGGAAGACACTTATGTGGTCAATTTATTCCATGATACTATGAACCTATAAGTAGAACAATTATTGTTTTTTATTTCTGAGGTTAATAGAAACTTCATCCTTTGAGGTCCATAGTAAAAGTGAATGCATTCAGAAAACTATGACACGTTTAGATTAAATATAAATATATGTTAAAATTTTCAGATTACAGATACTTAAAGGACATTTAAACATGTCACATCTGAATTTCAGGAAACTGTGTGATTATTACACATATCGTTAAATTATACAGTTTTTCCAAGCGAATATTCAGTGTTATTGTAGAAATAAGTCAAGTTTCTGGGGAAAAAATTGCTCTCTCACCCAAAAGAAAGTCCGTCTGTTCATATTCGGGAACTGTAGATAACTAAAAGTCTTAGTCAGTGAGACTGATCATGGCTTGTTCATTTGCTGCATCCTACCAAAAAAGAGATCCTGTGAAATCTAACTACATCAAAACTTTCACAGTGGAAACTCCTTTATGATTGCCCTTAAACCAGCAGTAATCAGAGGTGTTTGTTTCTATAGTGAAGTAGAAATGCATCCTCTAGAACAATCCCATCTGCATGAGTCCCATCATAACATCTGCTCTTACCTAGAAGGCTCTGTCTCTCTTCTGGTTGGCAGCCCAGGTTGGAGATGAAGCCTTGTAAGTGTGAATGCGATGAGTTACTTTCACTAAAGGGTCCTGAGTAAGAAACCTCTTGATGCCCCCCTGTGTATTTACTAGCATCATCATTTGGCAAAAATGTATGTCTTTCTTTTGGCAAATGTGTATGTGTATGTTATCTTCCTGTAAATAAGTGCCTATGAATGTTCAATATTATTCATAAAATGTTCATTGCAACAAATCGGTGTTTATAAATTGCATTTATCTTTTTAATAGTTTTCTGAAGAATTTCCATTTACTTAGTGCAAACTATATAATTTTTGTTTTGTAAAATTTCTGAAATGTTCTTCCCAGCTTTGTACTGAGTTCTGAATTTGTCTGCAAAACCCTTTATTTACTAAATATTAGTAATTCATCCTACTTTAAAAAAAACTAGGAGCAACAAAGAAAAAGAAGAGACATAAAAATAGAGATAAATTTTAAACCACTATTAATCCTAGTACTTAAATGAAGTGTCTTTAACATTTAGATGTACTGTTTTCTAAATATGAGGAATAATAACACAGAGAACATTATAGGTCTTTTAGAATGTATGTATTATATTTTATATACGAATGAAATACACTAATATTCACTACAATAATGAGATAACTAGGATCATTTTAAAGCCGATTATATGAACTTCTGGGTTTAATTGAGCTTTAGACATCTAAGTCCTTTGTAAATTCTTTTGATGCAGGAAAACCAAAAGAGAGGATTTCAGGGAACATGCAGGAGGGAGTGAGTTAGTTTGGAATGCTTGATGGAGAGAAGGGAGTGTTAGAACTGATGAAGTAGGTTGTGGGAAGCCAGGATGCCAAGCTGAGGAGTTTCTTCTTTATTTTATTAACTTTGCCGGTGATATTGTCTTGTTCTTGAAATTTTGGAAGAGAGATACAATCAGAGAGAAAAAGGGAAACTGAATCTAGTAGAATTCTCGTTGTATATTTTGTGCCATGTAAAATTATCTACATGGAAAAACAAAATCATTTCCTTTGGTAAAGGGCTTTCTCTTGCTCAGGTTTACTGACAACATGGATTTTTACTAGGCCTCTTTTTTCTTTGTATTTTAATTTATTTTTTTAGAGACAGTCTCAGTCTCCCCCCAACCCCCCCGGCTGGAGTGTAATGGCATGATCATGGCTCACTGCAAGCTAGACTTCCTGGACTCAAGTGATCCTTCCATCTCATCCTCCCTAGTTGCTGGGACTACAGGCATACATCACCTCCCCCAGCTAATTTTTGTATTTTTTTGTAGAGAATGGGGTTTCACCATGTTGTCCAGGCTGGTCTCAAACTCTTGGGCCAAAATATCCACCTGCCTCAGCCTCCCAAATTGCTGGGACTACAGGCGTGAGCCACCATGCCTGACCCTTACTAGCTATCTTTTTAACTTATTTAAAGCCAAGTCTTGTAAAATAGCCTGGAGTTAACAGAAGTTATTTATTTTTCCTTCTAAAAGTGATACAGTTCAAGCTCCTGTTTCAGAAATTAGCAAAATTGGTTATTGTCTTTTAGCAGTTGGTTCCTTATATAAGCCTTTGAGAATTCCTTTGAAAAGATAAATTGCCAAGTTTGATTTTTTTAAAATATATTTTCCTTCTTTCAGTTCTCATTAGATGTAGATTTCAAGAAGATACTTGGGGCAGTAAATGATTCTAGAAAGGCACTTAAAACAGTTAACTACTTAAATAGTCTACTTACATGCTTTGAGTGAATGATACAGAGAATTAAGTTTATTTTTGTCACGTTAATTCCCTTCATATCTAGAGCTCTCCAGAAAAGCTCTGCAGATAGGATGCCCAGTGCACATACTCCTTGGTGACAATTAGTCAGGATACATTTTGTGGAAGTTTCCTAGGAATCTGTTTTTTTTCTTTTTACAATCCTTGGCTTAGTAAATCAATATTTTTGTTTGGGTTTCTTTTTAAGTCACAATTCAGCCACTGAATCGAGATGTGAAATCCATGTTCTGTGGCGCAAATTTCAAATTGTGTGTTTTAAAGCCTCAATCTAAGCAAATTCTCAATTCCTATGTTTTTTCAGGAGGAACTGTACCTTAATGACCATAACGTGTGGTCAGACCATCTATCTAGAAGTAAATTGATTTAATTGGCCATGATAAGCACTTATATAGTACTTAATAGTAATAAATAGATACAGAGTTCGTGCACTCTCCTTAGGGTTAGAATACACATGGTGCCTGTGTATGGATCCAGATCTGTGCATAACTAGCTAGCCAGCAAGCAAGCTATCTCTATCTTTTAAAAACGTTTACACCTATCTAAAGTAGAAACTTGTATTATCCCTGGAAAACTGAGGCCCCAGAAACCCTAAGTAACCTGCCTAACTCACATAGCTCTAGGAGTCATAGTCATTACGCTGAAACCCATCAGCTTGACACTATGATGCAGGTTGAAGTCTGCGGTGTTTTGCCTTAGGCTATAGGTTAATCTGCCCAGAGAGGTATTTTGCTGTGAGTGGATTGTGTAAGAAAAGAGAGATGGAAGAGGGTTTGTGTGGCCAGACAGGAGAGAGGAAATGGATGAGGAGGCAGCGAAAATGATGAAGCTAGTAATTAAAGCATTGACACTGATTAAATTCCACTTAGAATTGTCACTGATTAACCATGTAGCTTAGCATTTTATTTAAAAATTTTCCTTATTTCTGGCCCAGGATGCCATGCATCCAAGGATTTAGGCTTTAAAAATGATAGGGTGAGCTCAAAAGGGAATGGATAGGTGGTGAATTATCGGACTTCGTGAATTCTAATCAGACAAACAGAACTATTAAAATGTTTTAATAACTTTTAGGGCATCTTCAAAAATTAGTAGTTAATATTTCTGAATGGCACTGCTTTCCTTTCTGTGGGCTTTAGCAACTATTGATCATGTGAAATCAACCATGGATTCTTCTGGAGTCTTTTGGGGGGGGGACTTTTAAATTAAATCAGACATTGGAGCACATAGTTCTAAGAAGGAGCCAGTACGTTCACTTTAGACATTAGAAATCATCCAGCACATTCGGTTCGTTTAAGTGTATAACTATACAAGTAATTGTTTTAACATATTTAATTTCCATATTTGTTTTAATTAAGAAATTGTGTTCAACTTTTTCTTCTGAGTAACACTTCTTTGTTTTTATGATTGCCTTGTAATGGTTCAAGAATCACTTTTATATTGGTATGGGGCTAATTATGCATTCGCAAGTGAGCTACATGCAGATGTAGTTAATTCTCACAACTGCTCCATGAGGTTGGTATTAAGATCTTCACTTCAGAGATGAGGAAAACTGAGATAGAGCCTGGTTAAGTGAGTTGTTAAAATTCTATACCTAGTGAGTGGCAAAGTTTAACTACAATTCAATTTTTTTCTACTACAAAATTGATCGTGTTAATCCTATGCCTTATTCTGTTCGAAGTCAGTTTTAACATATGTGTACAATTTTTGTGTTCTTTTCTACCTTTCCTGGGAGGGTTCTTGTAGGGTTGTGTGGCATTTCTGGATTGTTTCCACGATTCTTAATTATTTCCTCCATAGAAGCCATGAACATAGAGGATACAAAAGCATTGTAGAAAGAAGTGGGTCTGTCGAGAAATTTCATGCCTTTGTTTAGATTACTTCCTCATCAGTCCCTGCAGTTTACTGAAAAATCCTCCTCTGGGTGGATTGACTATGAGCTTATATTTTATTTTATTTCTGCTGGTCATGTACTACTGCAGAGTTGTTTGTATTTAAAAAAAAAAACTCAAAGGGGATTTCAATCCTTAAAAGGCAAGAGGATTTTGTGTATCTTTCTAGAATTCATGCAGTGTTGGATTCCAGTCACTTCTTTACAGCTGGATTTTAAATGTTTTCAAGGCAGGGACAGTGTATTTTCATGTTAATTTTCATATATGATGCAACTCAGAATTTTATGAAATGCTTCTTGAGTTAGATTTTGCACCGTACTTCATTTTGAAGACTATCCCACCTCTTTAAACAGGGAGATACAGAAGGAAACCTGTTGGGCTTGTAAAAAGGGTATGCACTTGACAACTTGGTGGCCTTTAGAAAGCGTTGGGATGTTGAACTGAGTCCATCAAGGGACATGTTCTATGAAATCATTGCAGTAGCACGAGCAGAGCAGGAGAGTGCCCTCCCCACACACACCAGGAATGTCAGACACGAGCAGAGCAGGAGAGTGCCCCCCCACACACACACACCAGGAATGTCAGACACGAGCAGAGCAGGAGAGTGCCCTCCCCACGCACACACCAGGAATGTCAGGCACCCATCAGGCGATGGTCAGGCATTTGTTAACTGCTTCTTTAAAATAATAATTGGTTATATACCCAATAATGGGATTGCTGGGTCAAATGGTATTTATGGTTCTAGATCCTTGAGGAATCACCACACTGTCATCCACAATGGTTGAACTAATTTACACTCCCACCAACAGTGTAAAAGCGTTCCTGTTTCTCCACAATCCTCTCCAGCATCTGTATATACCCAAAGGATTATAAACCATTCTACTATAAAGACACATGCACACATATGTTTATTGCAGCACTATTCACAATAGTAAAGACTTGCAACGAACCCAAATGCCCATCAATGATAGACTGGATAAAGAAAATGTTGCATATATACACCATGGAATACTGTACAACCAATAAAAATGGATGAGTTCATGTCCTTTGCAGGGACATGGATGAACCTGGAAACCATCTTCTCAGAAAACTAACACAGGAACAGAAAACCAGAAACCAAACACCGCATGTTCTCACTCTTAAGTGGGAGTTGAATAATGATAACACATGGACACAGGGAGGGGAACATCACACACCAGGGCCTGTCAGGAGTGGCGGGCTAGGGGAGGGATAGCATTAGGAGAAATACCTAATGTAGGTGACGGGTTGATGGGTGCAGCAAACCACAATGGCGCACGTATACCTATGTAACAAACCTGCACATTCTGCACATGTACCCCAGAACTTAAAGTATAATAAAAACAATTGAAAATAAAGTAAAATAATAATTGGTTGCAGCCCACGTCAGGGAAAGGCAATCTCCCAGTAAACAGAAACACCTGAAACCAGTGATCAGCAGCTTCTGAATATCTCAGGAGTTGGGTGAATGGGCTCAACCATGTGCATTAAAAAGCAAAATGGCAGAGTTTAACTGGTATACGACCTTCTAGGGCCATTTGACTGTTCACGGAAGAATGCCTCAAGTGAGCATGTGTAGCACTCCAGTAAACACACTGCACACACTCCCCTCCCAAGTGCTAGCAGGCCACTGTGCATGAGGGCAGCCCGCCATAGGGAAGAATCAGGGGAGAAGGGATGCAAGGCCCCAGAAGTATGCTGGCATACAAAAGCCCAAGTTAAAAGGTTGATCTCTCAAGTCGCCCACTTGGCCCTCTTCCAAGTGTACTTTACTTTCTCTCATTCCTGCTCTAAAGGTTTCTAATAAACATTTACTCCTACTCTAAAGCTTCCCTGAGACTCTGCTTCTGCCTTATGCCCGTCAGTTGAATTCCTATTTCTGAGGAGGCAAGAATTGAGGTTGCTACAGACCCGTACAGGTACATTCCACCATCAGGAACAGAATTAGTAAGCAATGATAGACCAAACATTTTTCAATTAATTAATTAGTTAATTATAACTGGCAAAATGATATATTTGTGGTGAACCACGTGTTTTAAAATATATATACATGTGGAATGGCTAAACCAAGCTAGTTAACATGTGCATTGTCTCACATATTTATCATTCCTTTGTTGTGAAAACACTTAAAATCTACTTTCAGTGGTTTTCAAGTGTACAATACATTAACTATGGTCACTATACTGTACAACCCATCTATTGAACTTTTTCTTCTATCTACTAAAATTTTGAATCCTCTGACCAACATTTCCCCAATTCCTCTCACACCCCAGCTTCTGTTAACCACCATTCTACTCTCTGCATCTATGACTTCCACTGTTTAGAGTCCATGTATAAGTGAGATCACACAGCATTTGTCTTTCTGAGTCTGGCTTCTTTCACTTAACCTAGTGGTCTCCAGATTCATCCATGATGTCATGAATGACAGGGTGTCCTTGTTTTTTAAAGTCTGAATAGTATTTCAGTGTGTGTGTGTGTGTGTGTGTGTGTGTATTTTCTTTTATCCATTCATTTATTAACACTTAGGTTGATTCTTTATCTTGCTTATTGTGAATAATGCTGCAATGAACATTAGAGTGCAGATATCTCTTTGGTATAGTGATTTTGTGATTTTGTTTCCTTTTAAATATATACCCAGTAGTTGGATTGTTGGATCATAGGGTACATTTCTATGTACCAAACATTTCAATGGAGTAATAAATCAAGATGAAAAAAATGGAGTTTGAATCAGACCAATGCAGAGAGTTTTTTTTAAGTTGGCACTCTGTTCTCGAGCCTGGATTGCTTGGAGTAGGTCAGTGTTCCAGATTGGCACTAGGCTCAAAACTCGTTGGTTTTCAAGTTGGCATTTGCTGAACTAAAACACTAGCACTAGCATCCTATTAAAGGCACACAAATACCAGAGTTATTTTTTATCATGAGGAAGGGATTGGGGAATAATAATTCCTTGTAACACTGAGGCTGCAAAAATGTTATATGACAGTCTCTATATATAGTATCGTAACTCATGGATTCCTGGTTTTTAAATAAGCATAGGGCATGGGAAAATTATTAAAATAGAGCAAAGCCTTATGGAATAGAATATCTCTTTGTAAGTTTATGTACACAGCCCCTCTATATAAACATGAAGTGTGTGTGTATTTCTAGGATGTAAGGAGGCAAAATCCACTCTTAGTTGTGTTTATATGAAACAGATAATTTCATGATTACATTTTTTCTTCTGTGTCACTTGCAGTATGTCTTCTAACAGTTGTTGGACAACTAGCTCAGACATTTTAAGAGCCTACAGATGTCGTAATTAAACTTAGTAATCAGTCTAGAAATAAACACACAAATAACAAAGAATCATAAAGGTCAGCAATATGGCAAGGCATAAACATGGAATTCTAGAACTTGTTTTTATTGTGAAAAGATGTATTTTGCAGTTCAAAGCATATCATTCTTTGCATATGTTCAACTGAAATATGAAAGAAGGAAAATTCCCTCCAAATGACTTAGGTAACGTTTTACAGGGGACATATGGATATTCTTAGAATTTAATGGGGGATAGGGGAACTTACCTGGAATCAATTATAGGAAATTTGGCAAAATGGAAATAAAATATTCATTTGCTTTGCTTGTTATAATTACGTTTGTTATAAGCTTTTTAAAAATCCAAAAGAATAAAATGAAAGTAATTTCAATCAATGGGAATTAATTGTTTTCAAATAATAGCATGACAAAAAAGACGTTGGAACTGATTTTGAATAATAGATTTCAATATGTGCTGAGTAAAGCTCTAGGGCTGGTGTCTTCTTTTGTCTGAAATTTTCTAATACCCTCCCCAGCTGATGTCATTTTACCCATGTCTTATGTTCCTTGAACATACACTTCCCTGAAAGCAAAAGTCACAGAGCTGTTTGTTTACCTACTTATCCCACGAGACTATGAGTTTCTTGGAAGCAGTGATCTCTCTTATAAAACACCTTTGGGTCTTCAGTTATTTTTCACACATCATGAACTTCCTATTTCATGTATAGTATTGCTAGCTCAGGGCTGAGAGAGCACAATAAAAGATGAATAAGAACTTATAACTAAACGAACAAATAAATAAATGAGTGAATATGATAGTGTATGAATGTTGCACTGATATTTACTTATTTTGATTTGATACATTTCATTGTAAACGGTAAAAACGTAGAGGATATTCTTCTTTGTAAAAGTAAAATAGTATTTTAGAGCTTTCTTTGTAAAAGATATGTAACATTCAAATATTACGATGTATTTAATTCACGAAAAAATTAAAAATATAGTACCATTCATATGTTCATATTCTAATTATGATTAAGTTTTAAATAGCAGTTATGTCTTTTTTAATGTTCTTTAAAGGTTTTTTTATTATTATTATACTTTAAGTTTTAGGGTACATGTGCACAATGTGCAGGTTTGTTACATATGTATCCATGTGCCATGTTGGTGTGCTGCACCCATTAACTCGTCATTTAGCATTAGATATATCTCCTAATGCTGTCTCTGCCCCCTCCCCCCAACCCACAACAGTCCCCGGAGTGTGATGTTCCCCTTCCTGTGTCCATGGGTTCTCATTGTTCAATTCCCACCTATGAGTGAGAACATGCGGTGTTTGGTTTTTTGTCCTTGCGATAGTTTACTGAGAATGATGTTTTCCAGTTTCATCCATGTCCCTACAAAGGACATGAACTCATCATTTTTAGGGCTGCGTAGTATTCCATGGTGTATATGTGGCACATTTTCTTAATCCAGTCTATCGTTGTTGGACATTTGGGTTGGTTCCAACTCTTTGCTATTGTGAATAGTGCCGCAATAAACATACGTGTGCATGTGTCTTTATAGCAGCATGATTTATAGTCCTTTGGGTATATACCCAGTAATGGGATGGCTGGGTCAAATGGTATTTCTAGTTCTAGATCCCTGAGGAATCGCCACACCGACTTCCACAATGGTTGAACCAGTTTACAGTCCCACCAACAGTGTAAAAGTGTTCCTCTTTCTCCACATCCTCTCCAGCATCTGTTGTTTCCTGACTCTTTAATGATGGCCATTCTAACTGGTGTGAGATGGTATCTCATTGTGGTTTTGATTTGCATTTCTCTGATGGCCAGTGATGATGAGCATTTCTTCATGTGTTTTTTGGCTACATAAATGTCTTCTTTTGAGAAGTGTCTGTTCATGTCCTTCGCCCACTTTTTGATGGGGTTGTTTGTTTTTTTCTTGTAAATTTGTTTGAGTTCACTGTAGATTCTGGATATTAGCCCTTTGTCAGATGAGTAGGTTGCGAAAATTTTCTCCCATTTTGTAGGTTGCCTGTTCACTCTGATGGTAGTTTCTTTACTGTGCAGAAGCTCTTTAGTTTAATTAGCTCCCATTTGTCAATTTTGGCTTTCGTTGCCATTGCTTTTAATGTTTTAGACATGAAGTCCTTGCCCATGCCTATGTCCTGAATGGTATTGCCTAGGTTTTCTTCTAGGGTTTTTATGGTTTTAGGTCTAACATTTAAGTCTTTAATCTATCTTGAATTAATTTTTGTATAAGGTGTAAGGAAGGGATCCAGTTTCAGCTTTCTACATATGGCTAGCCACTTTTTCCCAGCACCATTTATTAAATAGGGAATCCTTTCCCCATTGCTTGTTGTTGTCAGGTTTGTCAAAGATCAGATAGTTGTAGATATGCGGCATTATTTCTGAGGTCTCTGTTCTGTTCCATTGATCTATATCTCTGTTGTGGTACCAGTACCATGCTGTTTTGGTTACTGTAGACTTGTAATATAGTTTGAAGTCAGGTAGCGTGATGCCTCCAGCTTTGTTCTTTTGGCCTAGGGTTGACTTGGCAATGCGAATAGCAGTTAGGTCTTTAAAGTGAATGTGTGGTATGTTCTGCCCTAAATATAACTTAACATTGCAGGTAGAACTCTAGTGTTTGGAAATGTTTAGAAGTCAGAATTGCAATTACTCAGTGTAGGATAAATATTATGTATAAATATAATGAATATAAATATTAGTTATAAAAAGTATAAGCCTCTTCCAACTGTTAATGTTTCTAAGTCTACTAAAAAATTTAAGATTTTTAATAGTTTAGGAGTTGGGAGGGAAAAAGGAAAAACCACAAACAATGATGTTGGAATGCAAGAAATATAATTTGATAGTGCAGAGGGGAGCAAAAAGGTCTGTTGGGCCACATTCAGCAAAATTCAATGCAGAAAATACTTACTATCTGACCCATTAAAGAAAATGTTTGCTGATCCCTGTATGTCGTGAAAACATAAACTTGAATTTGATTTGAATGGCAAAAAGTAGAGGTATGAAGTAAAATGTATAGTCCAGTCTCACACTGCCATAAAGATACTCCCTGAGACTGCACAATTTATAAAGAAAGGAGGTTTAATTGACTCACAGTTCTGCATGGCTGTGGAGGCCTCAGGATACTTACAGTCATGGCAGAAGGTGAAGGGAAAGCAAGGCACAGCCTTACATGGCAGCAGGCAAGAGAGGAAGCAAAGGGGAAGTGCTTCTTTAAAAGCATCAGCTCTCCTGAGAACTCACTCACTCACTATCATGAGACGAGCATGGGGGAAACCACTCCCATAATCCAGTCACCTCCCAGCAGGTCCCTTCCTGGATACGTGGGATTACAATTCCAGATGAGATTTGGGTGGGGACACAGAGTCAAAGCATATCATAGGGATTTCTCCAGAATATTTGTGTTGTGATGCTGTCTTATGTACTTATTTTTACCTTTTAAATAAAAATTGGAGTGAAAATGGCAGAGTCAGAAATTAATGGATCAGCTTTTTTGTGTTCCTATCGAAGTTTGAGATAATAAAGATAAATATTTTATCAACATGGCCTTATATATTGAATACTGTATATTCAATGCAAAAGGAGTGCAGACTGGAAAACAATTTTGATTAGTAATACTTGTTAATTGGATGCTAAGCCTAATTCTGTCCTTGTTTTATTTTTTTCCCAAGATAGTAAAATATATTTACCTATAAGTTGAAAAGTAAAAATATAACTGCAGGTGGCTTATTTTGTTTTCACATATTTTGAAAGTTCTAGTGCCCCTTTTTGTCCCCGCTTCATGCTCCCCCATTTCTCGGAGACAAGTCACAATTTCTAACTATTTTTTCCTTTGAATTATTTTATGCTCTTTGTGGCAATATGAGGCTTGGAAGAAAATGTACAGTGCATGACTTTCTCAAAGTTTACATTTTAAATTTAACACATTTGACCTTGCATTTAGGGTTCAGGTTGCACTAATGAGATTTCTTTATGAGCAAAGACAGGAGAAGGTTTAATGTTTTTAATAGCTGTAACTCTTTTTATATATAGATATGGGGTCTTGCCATGTTGCCCAGGCTGGTCTTAAACTCCTGGGCTCAAGCAAACCTGCTGCCTTGGCCTCCCAAAGTGCTGGAATTACAAGAGTGAACCACCCAGGCAATAATTCTTTTTTATATTTGTGGATATGTATCTATCCTAAGTGACAAAGGAATGGACAGTATTCACATTGCCTCATGCTTTCAAAGAATATATGGTGCAGGGACATCTAGAAAATGGGCTTTTGGTGGATTAAAAGAAAGTTGTGAGTGGGTTTGCCAAATGATTTCTAAAAATAATCAACTCTAGAGTAGTTTTCTCTAAGCCTTTTAGAATCATTTCTTTAGATATTTATGTGATCTTATAAACAAATATCATAAAATGATGGTTCCAATTTACTGACACATTGCCTTGCTGGAAATGTTTCATGCCAAGAACAAATATGAAAAATGTAGCAAAGCTAATTACAGTACAACCTGTGTCCATCATTTGATCTTTTGGAGGAGTTAAGGGAAATTCAAAAGAAAAATTATCATGTGCAAATAAAGAGAGCTTAGCTGTCTTGCCTACTGGCCTAAGGATTCTCCATCATTCCTGCAGCGTTTACTTTATGTATCAGGAGTTAATTAAGGTGAAACATGAGGTAATTAGGGCTAATCCTCCCAGCCTCCTGCTGGCTTGTTGCCTCCTAGGCTATTGCCTAAACCAAACTATGTTCGCAGTTTTAAAAAATAATGCTTGTGTTTATTTTAGACATCACTCTTAATTTTTAAGGTTGCCTTATTCATTTTAAATAGGACTTTCCATGGAAAAAGTATAAAGAATGATCAAACTTTAGTTTTGATTAAAAAGTAAAACAAGACTCATTAATACATACGTGGTCATTGACAGAATTGTAAAGTTTACACTTGTTCACTGTACGTGTTACTAAGAGATTTAATAAAATTTGCATTAGTATAAATATTTAGCTTTGATTATGCTGGAAAGGTGCATGCCCTTCCCAGGAAAATAATATTTCTTATACAGATTTCTCAATATATTATGCATTTGTATGTGTATCGGGGTAATTGAAGGGAGGATCAGAAAGCAAAAACAAAAACAAAAACAAAAACCCTTCTATGAACTGCATTGAGGTATTTTATCTTTGAGGAACATTCTAACTTTTAGATTTCACTAAATAGATCTGCCAAGTAGTGACTGATTTATTCTCCTTAAAATAAACACATCACTTGTGTCCAATATTTTTAATTCCACACTAAATTGTTTGTGCGTGTGTATGTGTTGTTTATATTTTCACTTTTTCAATGAAAGTAAAGAATAAAAAGGTTTTCTATCCTTGTTGTTTCTCTAAGTTGAAATAAAAGCATGTGCTCCTTTATTGCCCTAGTCTTATAATTTACCAATCATAATAGAATCTGTACTCTTGCCAAAAGACATCTCATTAGGAAGTGAAGACTAGAATTGACACCCCCTCCCATATTAATTAAAAAGCAAATTGCAGGTAAGCAGTCATTACATTTATAAAAGGGGGCAACTTACATGGGTAAAATCTCTTTTGTTGTATTTTATAAGATACTATCAGGACTGGGACTAGTAATTCTATTATTCTAAATTTGATTTGGGGAGATGTTTGTTTTCCCACTTGCTTTCAAAATTTAACTTTTATTTAGCCTATGTTGATTTCTTCTGTTCCATCTTTTTATTTATTTATCTATTTTACTATTTTTTTAGAGACAGGGTTTCACTCTGTGGCACGGTCTGGATTGCAGTGGCGTGATGATAGCTGGCTGCAGCCTCCCTTAATCTCCTGGGATCAGGGGATCTTCCTGCCTCAGCCTCCTGCATAGCTGGGGCTACAGGCACTCACCACTGCGGCTGGCTAATTTTTTAATTTTTAAAATTTTTTGTAGAGGTAGGTCCTTGCTTTGTTGCCCAGGCTAGTCTCAAACTCATGGCTTCAAGCGATCCTCTTGCCTCATTCTCCCAAAGTGCTGGAATTACAGGTGTGAGCCATCGTACCTGGAATCCATCTTTTATATGTACTCTTAAAAGAATTGTTTAGGCTAGCATCTTGAAATACATATATATACATATAGTCTTTTACTGAGGTTAAAATCATTTTTTTGCAGAGTAAACCAGTAAAGATTGCAGAACAATTATATTGCAACAAGTTGCTAATTCATAGTTTCTGCTTGAGACTCTAAAGCAGTTAATATTTACACTGGTAGATGTGTGGCCAAATCATCAACTTTTATTTAGTAGGCAATTTCATAACCTCCAAATGTCTGAATCTTACTCTTTTTGTATTGAGGGAAAAAAATGATCACTTTAATTCTATAGGCTTTAAAATTAAATCAAACTCTAGGTAGCATTGTTTGGCTTATTTAGTGAATTTAACATTGATTCTTTAAAAATGGAAGTGGGGCTTTTCTCCTGCAAAATTGCCAAGAGAGCATTTGCACCATGGCATTTAAGAATATATCAGTTGAGATTTTCTATTGATCCCAGTTGCGGGGATGAGTGCCCCAAGAGAATAAATGAGCCGGCTTTATGAGGCTCCCTGTCATCAAGGATTTAGCTGTTTCATTTACAGATTCCTGTAAATGTTCACCAGATTCATGACCAGTAATTTTCACTGGAGAAGGACTGGACCGTGGGTAAGCAAATGACTCTTTGTCATTAATGGTTTCGAATAGCATTAAAAATGTTCTGGCAGCTCAATTGATTTTGACGAAGCTACGAAGCCCAACTGCAATGTGTATCTAGCTCATATTTCCAATTATAAGGCCAAGGAAAGAATCAAAGTGAATAATATGTAACGTACACACATACACACACACCCTAATTTTGATTACATAGCTTTTCCTGTATAGAGATTTAACTTGAAGTCTACAGATGTTCACATTTAGCACAGCACAATAAAAATACAAGTAAAACAGAAACTACTTTTTATGTAATTAAATTTATATCTGCTAATGTTCACTTCCTTAATTGGATTATCTCCTAAGTGATCAGTAAATTGCATGCAATAACTAATTTACATGCCTCCTTAGACACTGTAGCTGCCTGATGATTTGAAAAGTATTACCCACAAGCGTACCAAAATTCATTTTGAATTAACAGTGAATAAAGAAATCTTCAAAAATTCTTGAGACATGACAGATAAATGAGTTAATACATCTCTCTGTGGAATCTGTTTCTATGTATCAAAACTTTTTAGTTCATGTCACTGTTTAAATGACCTCCCATTAATGTAAGCCTTTCATTTATAAAAATATTATTATTATTCGTTTCTAAATTTCACTTAGAGATGCATTAGAAAAATCTATAGCTAATTTTCTTGGCCTGTATTGCTTCTAGTATGGGCTGACTCACAGAGATGCTGCATTACACACAACGAAGTGTTCCATAATTTGCAATTTCCTCTCCTCCTCCTTCCCCTTCTCCCTCTTCTTTCCTCTCCCTCCTCCTACTCTTCCTCCTCCTCCCCCTCCCTCTCCTCCTCCTTCTTCTCCTTCTTCTTCTTGTCACTCTGTCACCCCAGGCTGGAGTGCAGTGGTGTGATCATAGCTTGCTACAGTCTTAAACTCCTGGGCTCAAGGGATCCTCCTGCCTCAACCTCCCGAGTAGCTGGGACCGTAGGTATGCATCACCACTCCCAGCTGTTTTTAAAAATGTTTTGCAGAGATGAGGTCTTGCTATTTTGCCCAGCTGGTCTCAAATTCCTGGGCTCAGACCATCCTCCTCCCACCTCAGCTTCCCCAAAATGCTGATATTACAGGCATGAGCCACCACAAACAGCTTGTAATTTGTAATCTTTTATAAGCACAGAGCAGAAATAAAAATGGCATCATTTTTAGGTTCTCCTAACTCTTGCCCATTCATCACTGTCTGCCCAGGAACAAAGTCCTGCTCTTGAGTCCATGCTTATCCAAGTAATTCTAAAGGTCTTCTCATACATGCCTGGTGAGGGCATGAATTAATAAAACCTTTATTGAGGACAACTTAGCAATATGTGTTAAAATTAATAATGCTTGAAGCCTTCAACCCAGCAATTCCACTGCTGTAAATCTATATTTCAGATAAATTTGTGTATGTGAAAAATGGCATTATATGTGTCAACTTTTGCATTATGGCATTGTTTTAAATCATTAAAGATTTCAACCTAAGAAGGATGAAGTCAGCAGGGGACTTGCTAAGTAAGTTATGGTACAGCTTGTTTTGAGCCATAATAAAAGAATGAGGAAGTCTTTCACGCCTTACTACAGTAACCTTACCAAGACACTTTATTAAGAAGAATAAAGGTGGTAAATTGAACTTCTCCATTTTAAACAATTTGTGTAAAAATGGAGAAATGAATATATACATATATATGTATATTTATGCATATTAGCTTCTATGTGAGTAAACTCTATCTGGAAGGACGGACATAAAAGAAATTAATCATACCAGCTGTTTATGGGGAGGAGAACTGGACAAAGCTAAAGGAGACAGGTACGAGCATGGCATTTTTCTTTAACCACTTTAAATAATGTTTTTATATCATTAAAACATTAAAAATATTCTCATCCTTTATTGTTTCCTTCCCAACCTGACATCCCATGTTCAAATGTTCAAATCACATTTTTCCTCTTCCCCTGTTTTAAATCTCCATTCTAGTGCTGTCAATTTTAGTTGGCTATTAGGAAAACAACCTAAATTCATATTAATGTGTGGGTGACTCATAGCCTCAGACCTTCTAGGCATGTTTTCTATTTAGAAGAGGAGAGTTATTGACTTGCATGGAATTCTAACTCGTTAAATACCAGACGGTTCTAAAAGTACCTTCCAGGCAGTGCTTGCATGATCATTTGATTCAAGTGAGGACAGCAAGCCAAAGACATCTGTAGGTTCTTTAATCCACATCCCTGACAAAAGGACAAAGCAGTCAGTCACTGCCACTCACACCAAGATTCTACCCAGAGGTGGATGCCCAGAGGGCTTCCAAGGAAGTTGCATGCTGGACAACTCCAAGTACAGATGGGACAGAGCTGCTGAGCTCTAAGCCAGTATATCTAAGTGTGGTGATCACACATGTGGCAAAGACATCTAACACATGGCATATGCTTCATGACGGAATGTGTGTTAAAAAGAGACTGCAGAGCCCCTCTGTCCTCCAGATCTACTGAAGGCACTGTAGAAAAGGGCCCTAGTGTGAGCACTGCTCTCCGTCATGAATTCGCTTCATCTGCTGCTTTTCTGATTTCAGTCACTGGGGAGAGTGGGATCTCAATCAGAAAGTATTTGTTCCTGGAACACCCAAGCCTTGGGCAATCTCTGAGCAGCCAAGCCCAGTGTTCTCTGAGTTAAAAGATCTGAAAGTCTTTGCAAAGACCTTGGAGACCCATCCTGCCAAGACTGATCCCAAAAATGCTTTCCTAATCCATTTCCTGAGGCGTTCTGCTCCCTAGGGTCCAGCCCCACACTTCCTGTTTTATATGGATAGTTAGCCTCTGCCCTGGGGCACTGGGCTCCTCAACGTGTTCCTCTCCTACCCAGGCTAATGTCTTTTGACATTTGGGGACCAGTCAGTGCTGCAGGTTCTTTAAACTCTATTCATTTATTTAAAAAAAAATACTTAATGAGGGCTGGGCACAGTGGCTCATGCCTGTAATCCCAGTGCTTTGGGAGCCTGAGGCAGGAGGGTAGCTTGAGTCCAGCCAGCCTGGGCAGTATAGCACAACCCCCATCTCTACAGCAGAAATAAAAGTAATAAAAATATCTAGTGAGTACAGGCCTTGAGACCAGTACTCTTTTGGGCCGGGGGGATTCTGAAAGGAACAAAAAAGACCAAAATCAGTCCTTTTGGGAAGTAGATATATAATAGACAATAAACAAGGCAAATAAAGAAAACATAATTGTTTTAGGATGAAACGCTAAGGTTTGGGGGTAAAAATTAAGAAAGAAAAAGAAACATGTAGGAATGGGGAATGGGGACAGAAAATGTTCTAGAAAGAGGAAAGAGCAAGTGCAAAGGCTTCAGTTTAGGAAAAGCGAGGAGTTCAGTGTGAGTGGAACAACCTGGGTGGGATAAATCCTGCAAATTTGAATGACGTGAACTGAGAGCCGTGAGCAGGGGCCAGGTCATGGAGTCTCTTTGGGAACTTTGGCTTTGATGCTAAGCAAGACAGGAATCCATCGAAAGGTTTGCTGTTTTGTTTTGTTTTGAAGAAGAAGAATAAATATGAGCTGACTTACTGAGATGATCTTGGTGTTAGTTGAGAGTTTCCCACGTGCTGACAAGGCCTGAAATAGCTCAGTTACAGTAACGTGGGTGAGAGTTACCGGGTGGGATCAGCGGAGAGGTTAAGAAGTAATTAGAATATGGGGTGTTTTCAAATCAAAACCGTGAGGATCCCATCACTCCATGTGAGGATATAAAGGAAGAACGAGAGTCAAGGACGACTCCACTTTTTTGGCCTAACTGGAAGAACAGAATTGCCACTTCCTAAGATGGAAAGACTGGAGAGAGATGCAAATGTTATGGGCAAGTAAAATGTGGCAGGTCAATCTGACAACTAAAAATGGAGCTGTAATGTAGGCAGTTGGATGCATGAGTCCAAGGAAGAGATATGGCTTCGACATATAAATTTAGAATCTTTGTATACATGTAGTAATTTAAGTCATGATATTTGATAAGTCTACAGATGGAGTCTGAGCTTTGGATCAGTTCATTTTTAAAGATTAAGAAGATGGAGAGGACCTAGCAAAGGAGACTGAGAAAAAAAGAAAAACCTTAGCTAGTAGGCAGAAAACCACATGAGTGTCTTATCCTGTAGGCCAAATGAACTAAATATTTAAAAATAGAATGCCCAACTGTGTCAGATGCTACTTAAGGTCACAGAAGACAAGTAACAAGAACTGACCGTTGGAAACAGCAATGTGGAGATTATGGGTCACCTTTATAAAAGCAATTTTCCTGGAGTGGTACAAGGAAAGTCTTTATTGCAGGAGGTTCAACAGAGAATGAGAGAAGAGACGGTACAGATAGCAGGTAATGATACCACACTAGTGTCCTGCAGTACGGGGAAGAAGGAAAATGAGGAATATCTGGAGAGAACTGTGGATATAACAGGTTTTGTTTTTAAAACAGGATAAGGAAAAGCATGTCCATATGCTTGTGGGAATCATCTAGTTAGAAAAATTAATGATACAGCAGAGAGGGGGAAAATTGCTGAAGCAAAGCACTTGAGCAGACAAAACAAGACGGGAGCTAGGCACAAGTGTAGAAGTGACTGTAATGTAAGCACGTAGACAGATTATCATTATGATGAGAGAAGGGAGATAATGGGTGAAGGAGATAGATAATCCCAGATATTTGGTCGTTGCAGTGTGCAGTCCATGATGCATTCATTATTTCACATTAACGTTTGGAAAATAAGTGGGAACCCTGGCATAATTGTTTGGTAGAGAAACAATGAATTATGCTGAAAGAGAACAGATTTCCAGACAGTGTTGTTGGAGTCTTAATCCATTGCATATGGCTCCTGTTAGAGTCAACTTCTATAAATAGAGAATTCCTTTTCCAGTCTTGTTTAATTAAACAATGAAGTACTGAGTGCTCCTGAAGGTTAGTAAGACTCCACCCCTGCCTTCAGGGAGCTGCCCGTCTGCTGGAATGAGCCCTAAGAGATTTTGAGGACTGCTCACTCCACCCATGATCCCACAACAGGAAAGAATATTTAACATTAGGGACATCCAGGAATATTCAGGACATATGTTTGCCATTACTGTAATTAGTGTCAGATGTTTGTAAGTGCAGAAATAGGGAAATAAACAGTGTTACAGGAGAACAGAAGAGCGAATGCTCAGCTTTGTCTGGGAGGCGTAGAAAAGCAATGTTAAGGCATTGAAAATTACTGAAATAGAAGAAGAGACAGGAGTTAAGCCTGGGCAGGTAGATTAGGTCATATTGAATGAATAATTGTTCTAAGGGGTGTGAATGTTTTTCTGTAAACGTCAATGGTGATGTTAAGTATGTCTGTGTTTTGGAGAGAAATGTAGTAGCTGTATGGAGCAGAGCCTGGCCATAATTGGAGGTTGAAAACCATTGTGTGTCCTCTGCAATAGTCCAGGCAAAATATAATAAGGAAGTGACAATGACACAGGATGCTTTCAGTGCCACTTCACCAGCCGGAAATCTTTGTGGCCAGCGGTGCCCCTGCCCAGGCTTCACTCAGCTCTGGGCTCCCCACTGGGCCCATTCCACCCACTCGGCCCAGCAGGCTGCACTCAGCTTGCACTACCAACCCAGGGTAGTGCACAGGTCTCTGCACTCAGCCCACGGCTGAGCCGGCTGTGCGCAGTTTTTGCTTTGGGCACCAGCATCTAGATGAGGGGAACCCAGTGGCATCGGAAAACTCGGAGATGCCAGTAACCACAGAGACCTAGGGGTTTTATGACTCTTGCCCAGGGAGTCCCCAGGTTTGAGCCCCCAAGAAATATTACATCATTTCTGCTGCCCGCAGTGCGGCAAACAGCTTATTCATATTACAGCTTATTCATGTTACAGCTTGTTCGTTCCTACCGCCCATAGCTCAGCGAATGGGGGCATGTGGTGCCCAGAGGCTTTTTTTCCACATTGCTTGGTGAACGAGAGGGAAGGTTACAGTGTTACAGCTCTTTTTTGTACCTACTCTTTGGTGGGTTCTATGTTCTTGTCCCACAACCAAGAAGAATGAGATTACACGGACACTGGAGAGTGGACAAGGCAGGGAAGAATTGTATTGAGCGAGAGTAAAGTTCTTGACAAGGAGAGGGGAGCCCAAGTTGGTGGCCCTTTGTGTGAGGGGGAGGGCCCGAAAGTGGGTATCCCAATGTGTGCCTGAGTCTGGGGTTTTTGTGGGCTCAGAATGAGGGAGTGCATGCTGATTGGTCCATGGTGGGCCTGGAGAAAGCACCATTCAGTTGGCTAAAGGCCTTAAGGAAGTTTTTACTCTGGTGGTGGACTCTCCTCAGAACTGGAAGTTCAGTTTCCAGGCTTTAAGCTGTCTTTGGCTTGAGGTTGGATTTCACCAGAGACCTGTCCCTTTCTGCCTAGAGATTTATCTGCCTTGGCCTGGAGCAGTGGCTCACGCCTGTAATCCCAGTACTTTAGGAGACTGAGGCGGTTGGATCATGAGATCAGGAGTTTGAGAACAGCGTGGCCAAGATGGTGAAACACCGTCACTACTAAAAATCAGCCAGGTACAGTGGTGGGTGCCTGTAATCCCAGCTACTCAGGAGGCTGAGGCAGGAGAATCACTTGAAACCAGGAGGCAGAGGTTGCAGTGAGCCAAGATCATGCCACTGCACTCTAGCATGGGCGACAGAGCAAGATTCCATCTCAAAAAAAAAAAAAAAAGGAAATTTATCTGCCTCCTGCTGCTATCAACAAGGGCAATAAATGTTGAAAGGAGGGAGTACATCTCATTAAGTTTTTAAGCAGGACTTTGACACGTATTTAGAAAATAGGAGAAAAAATAACTGACTGTGAGGTTGCTGTTTGGGGTAAAAGTTACATTTTGATTTCATTTGTCAAGATGTAGATTGCCGAGGGTGAGACAGTTTTGGTCAGAAGGCGAGCAAGCATAATAAGTTCATTATGTACATGTTGAATATTAGGTAATTTTAAGCTACTCTAAAGTCTAGGGTTTGTTTCTTTGACATGTTTCCTGTCTTTTAATGAACGTTGCCTCTATCATCTGAACTCAACAAAAGAAAATTCAGGAAAACTAGCAATATTTAGGTGCAATTTCATGTGAAGGACATTGACTGCTAAAGGACAAATTCATTACATACCTAGCAAAATCAAGGGTTTCCATTATTTTAATGCCGGGTAGCAGGGTAAGTATGGTTTTTTTTGTTGTTGTTTTTTGTTTTTTTGGCTTAAAGTAATTTTTGTAAGTTACAAGATGGGCCAGACATACTTTACTTTCTTTTCTTGTTATATATTCACTGGCAATCAATCCTTTGATAAAGAAAAAACAAAAGCTTAGAAGGATGGTTAGGAGGACGTGATTAAGTAATACAGCATAAAGAAAAGGATTAATTTACTTGAAGATACCCTTTTCTTTCATATGTGCCCAGTGGAGAATGATAATAGTTTTAAGATTTCCAAGAACTTCAATAAAATATATGTAATAATGCATCAAGCTTCTTATTGCATTGTCTCAGTCATTGATTATACACCAAGAGCATTTAATGTCAGAATAGAATGCTTACTTGACCAATCCACAAAGACTCCATTGATTTGTACCACTTTAGTCTATGGATACAATATACTGTAAAAACTTTAAAAATCAGTAAACTTATTTTTTAACAAACTAAAGAACACTATGAAATGCTACGATGTTTTCTTCTGTTTTCTCATTAATTACACTGTCATAGTGTTCTTGTACTCAGAAATGTTATCAATGACATGGATTATCATATGAAGGTATTATCATTTTTTATTGTGAGATTATGCATACTTAATGCAATGCTTTTTTCTAGAAAGTTAAACCTAAATTTGATATGTAAGTATGGCCAATATATTAATTCCTATAAGGTATTTAAAATTTTCTCATTTTACATATTATTTAAAGTTTCCTTTTTTAAGTTCTTATATTTTTATTAGGTGAATGACTTTATTATTGATTAAAGTCTCTGACAGCAGATAAAAAGAGGAATAAATGAATAAATATACAAACTAAACAAATAAATAATCCTTGTTGCTACCTCAAATGATTTCTTAAAAAAATCTTGCTTTCAGCAATGCTACGAGCCCACTGAAAGTAACATCCTTATGTATTTTTTACCTACAGAAAAGTATGTGAAAAAGTCACAGCAGCCTTTTTGGTGCTTCTTGTTTTTCTTCAAATTGATATCAACTGTGTTTAGCATGGATAGGTACTTTGCTTGAGCAAAAGTTTTCTTAGTATTTCTTTTTTTTTTTTTTTTTTTTTTTTGAGACGGAGTCTCGCTCTGTTGCCCAGGCTGGAGTGCAGTGGCGCTATCTCGGCTCACTGCAAGCTCCGCCTCCCGGGTTCACGCCATTCTCCTGCCTCAGCCTCTCAGAGTAGCTGGGACTACAGGCGCCCGCCACCACGCCCGGCTAATTTTTTGTATTTTTAGTAGAGACGGGGTTTCACCATGGTCTCGATCTCCTGACCTCGTGATCCGCCCGCCTCGGCCCCCCAAAGTGCTGGGATTACAAGCGTGAGCCACCACGCCCGGCTTTTCTTAGTATTTCTAAATCAGCTTCTCCTCATTTTTTAGAGGATATTCTTATCATCATATTAGACTCTGCAACATATTAGATACATCCATTTTCCAAATCAAGTGTACATTTTTACTGCGGTTTTAAATGGTAATCTTTTAAATTATAAGTTTTTTAAATTAATCATGGCTCAATTTACCAAAGACATTATAAAATGGACTAAATTTGCTGGATCTTATAATTTATGATTTGTTCTTTTACTTTCATTTATATTTTCTCATTTTCTTTCTTTTTCCCTTGGAGATTCACTATCTCAAATATTGTTTAACACCAAATCTCTTTAAGAGCCACAAAGAAAAGTGTTGTGATTCGTACATTCATAAGACAGATCGCTTACGCGAATCTCCATTTTACTAGGAGTTATGAGATGTAGAAAGTAAAGGCCCAACCTGCCTTTTGCAAGAACTGGTAATATGACAGAGAGAGACATTTAAAGCACAGAACAAGACAGAATACAATATTTGCTATTGTAGAATTTTTAAAAACTGTAAACTATGGGAGCACCTAGAAAAAATTGTTAAGGAGTGTTAAAAGCCTCATTACAGTTGGCACTTCTCTTACACTGCAGATGATGAGGGAAGACCTGTTCACATGGGCAGAAGGGATGGTTGCAATCGGGAGAAAGAAATAATGGTTTGTTTCATAGAGCTACCATTAAAAATTAGCATAAATTGGGTGGCTTAAAACAAATGTATTCCTTCTTCATTCAAGAGGCCAGAAGTCAGAAATCAAGGTTTGGTTCTTTCTGGAGACTCTGAGGGAGTAACTGTCCCAGGCCTACTCTTGAAAAATAATAGTTTCTCACTATTTATTGTTTCCATTTATTTTAGAAGCAGAGAGACAGACACTATAACGGCCCAAGGCAACATAAACTCCTATGTCTGGTTTTAGTAATGTCCTGTCACAGAAAACGTTAAATCATACTTTGTCAGCTCACAGAGATACATTGACCTATCTAACAGAATAATAATAAGTATTATTAGCAATAACTCTCATGTATTGAACATAGTTAAGCATTTCACGTGTATATCTCATTTAATCATCACCTTAATGGTAGTACTAGCATGCTCTTGGTAGAGTTAAGAAAACTGAGGCCTAAAGAGTGTTATCTAATTTGCTTGAGATAAGCAGAATAATAATAAAACAAATTGAACATGAGGACATATATTACTAAGAAAACTGAAAAAAGAAGGAGAGGTGGTACATGAGCATAAATATTAAATGATAGTGTAATGACAGAGGAAATGGAGCTGTGTGGTGTGATCAACTTAATTTTTAGCACTTTCTGCTTCTGCCTTCTGAAGCAAAACTCATTACACAATATAAAAATATTATGCACTACTTACTATGACAGCAAATATTAAGGCTATAGCACACATTGCTTTGAAACCTTAGATTTGAGGATTGGAAGCTTTATCTCACAAAGTAAAGGTTAATATAAACTGCCATTATAAGTAAATGGATATTTGTTAAAAAGCAAATAAACTGAAAAACTTCTCAAAAATGAATTTATTTCTAATCTAGAAAAGCCTGATGTTTTTGTGGTGCTTCACCAGGCTGATATTTTTCAGGTATGATCACCATATTGTATTCCTGAAAAGAGGTGTCATAGGAATAGGTAAAAGTTAAGATCACTCTGCTTGACACCGTGCCTTCTGAATCGAAGTTTCAGGAAACAGGCTGAGGCAATTTGCATTATAAATGAACATCCAGGATAATTGTTTAATACCAAATACCTGAGAATCATTGGTGTAGGTTTAATGTGAGTATTCATAACATTCCCCCAAACATTAAAAAAAATTCTTTAATTTTTAACTTTAAAAAATGACTTCAGTAAGATGGAAGAGATGGTCATAAAATGAAAGCATGGTCTCAGTCTACAATGGTTCCATGAATTTTCATTTCAAAGGAGTTCTATTAAGTAAATATTTAAGGTAACCATTTTACAGATGACTTTTTTGTTAATCAAATAAATATGTTTGGAAAAGCCATGATCTATTTGTAAATTCTTTTCTAAAAAGCCTAAATGTATGTATGCATATGGTATATATGGTTGTGTATCATAAAATAAAATGAAATAAAATAAGGTAGATATTGGGCTTTCTCTTGCTAGTCAGAAGAAAGCTTTCCCATTTCAAGGGACTGGCTCTACCAATCAGGCCAAATTTCCTGGGCACACATCCTTCTGGGAGTGGTTGCTCTCTTTACTTTCCATTTAGCAGCTGTACAGTTGGGAAATGTCCAACAGAATGAAAGCCACCTGCTCCTCTAATGATTTCAGCCAAACAGACAGGATTGAAGGTTTACCAAATGTGTTGTCTGTCGCTCTGACTCTGCTCGAAAAAGTAAATCAGACTGGTCAGATATTCATATAGAAAATATGTGCCATTAGTTAACTCCTGGAGTGCCTGAAGCTCCTTTCAGGCTACCAGACTCTGCTGATTTGGAGATGCCTTTTTAAAGTGAAGAATGGAAGTGATTTGAAGAGACAAATTTGGAAAATGAGGCATTTTAGAATGTTTCCCTTATCAAATGCTATATCATTGCACTCTATAAAATGAGTAGATTTATGCACATTTTTCCCCACATTAACAGTTTGCTTTTAGTATGTGATTATATGTTCCCAATCTGACTAATTAAATGTCAAATTCCCATAACAGTTTCCAACTCACCCCTTCTCCCAGCTCAGTCTCTCTGTATTCCCTGAAAATTGTCTACAAGAAAGTATAGTAAGGAAGGGAAAACCATCATAGTCTTTCCTATCACATTGGAAAAATCACATTAGAAGTGGCAACTAGCCTCCACCTTCTCTGGCGCTTTGGGCACGCTCTTCAATCCATCTGTGCCTTAGGCTTTAACCTGTAAAGTAGAATTATTTTATACATTAGATGTGTCTGGAAATGTCACAGGACATTTGTTTTCCTGAATAAATGTTTAGTATTATCTGGTTTTTTTAAATGTTATTTTGATATATTTTTTGGTTTATATGGCTATCCCATTAATATTTACATCATGACAAATATCCAGAGAAGTTTCATTTTATGTATTTTGTTTTACTACAATCTGATCGTGTATAACTTTTTTTTCTATGGCCATCTTCAACCTTATGTTTTCAAAATTGGTTAACAGAGGGTGATGCAGCTTCAGTATAAATTTGTATGTGAGACTATTTCTGTAATCCCAAGGGATTAATGCTTCATAAGAATTAGCTCATATAACACCATAGAAATAAGTAGAGAAAAAGCCCACAAACATTTGTTGAATAATTTCAGGAAAATTCTTTATAGGTGCACTTTTTTATTGGATCACAGAGCTTTAGTCATCTAAAGCATTGAACCAGTAAGCATCCTCAATGAGCATAATAGTGTTAAAAACTCCATAAACATGTTAATTGCGGTAGATTTTTTAAAAGGGAAAATGATAAGTAGATAGATATAGAAAAATAAAAATGGGTAAATAACATTTAACAGTAATCCATTGGTTGTCTTGTTTTCAAAAGGCATGGTAGAAATTTTATTATAATGAACAAATAAATTATATCAGCCTGAAATAATTTTAAGTTTAAAAAACAAGATCTGCTGTCTAAAAATGTTATTTCCTTTTACACATTAAAATGTTATTAATTTAGACTCCTCTAATTTAGAGTTCCTCAAAATTTATTCAAATGAATTAGAAATAATATCATAAAAAATTAGATTCATGTGCTGATTTGTATTCTTGCATTTAATGGGCACTTTGCTTTGTACTCTTCTGGCAATTTTGACTGCTGAGGCAGCACCCTAGAAAACGCCAACATCGGCAGATTAGCACAAAAGTCAAGAAGCCATTTACCTAATTGCTGTGTCAGTCTAACTGCACAAGCATCCTGCTCGGTTTTATGGAACTGTATCTGAAGGCGAAATCAAGTTGGTGTAGAGTAAGATAGGGGATTAGCGGTTCCTTTTGACATTTTATGCCTTTCATTTCCCTCCTATGCTCACTGTATCTTCTGGTGTCCAGAGAATCTTGCCTAGAAATGGACGTGAAGGCTAAGAAGGCATTTTTAGCTAATATGTACTTTTCTACTCCTCCATATCGTTATTTCATGGTTATCTTTGCATCCCAGACAGCTCCTGGTACGAATTGTTGCACATGGTGGGCATTCAAGAAACCATTTTTAAAAATGTCTTTGCCTTGTCCTCCTGAGATATGACTCTGGAATCAATCTGTTCCTAAACTAGTGTTTCATAAATTAGAGTCAGCTCAATGATATTGAACCACAGATTTATTCAAATAGAACTGTATTTCAGGCATGGATTTACAAATGATTATCTTAATATTTTCCTGCAAAACATAGCTAATGTGTTCTTTACATTTATTTGACCTCCCCTGGTTGGATTGTTCTATCTTTATTGATTCAGCATGCAATATTGCCTGGACACTCACAGTGATTTTCACCTATTTTTTATGGATGTGTCAGCCTATGATTATATAATTATATGACTTTTTATAAAAGCGTAGAAGGCATAGAAAATAATGTGCCCTCATTTTATGAATACTCAAGTACCCTTTAAATAAAACACTTTACTCACTTTTAGAGATGATATGTCACTGGAAAGCAATCATTTGGTCTTTTATGTAAATTACTATTTTTCATTATTTACCAATTCCCTTATGGCCCATATGTAGTGTAACTATATTTTCTATGGCAGTCAGAGTTATACAGTCTAGAAGTTAAGTGATTAATAAAGCCGATTTCCTGGGATCAGATGCAGTATAATGCTGTGCTAATAAAAATAACTATTTTTTCTCCACATTACTCATTGGACCAAAAGCATCAAAATATATTTTATGTAAATGAGGACCCTACACTTTTCACCAGCTTATGAAGCAACATTTCTTTAATCTTACTGTTTGGCTTCTAATATGCTTTTCAGATAAATTTCTTTAAAAGACTAAATGAATTACTATGTCATATTAATTGCATATTTGTGGTATAGCTGGTATGTTCAATTCAATGACATTCTTTTATAAGAATTAGACCTTTCCTGCCATGAGCTTTCGAAGTAATTGCAGAATTTCCCATGAATGTGAAATACAGAATGACAAATACTGTAAGTAAACATTTAAAATAAACAATTATTAAGTTTATACTAGGTTGAAATGTATGAAATTGCCAGTTTTCAACTGTTTTGACCAAATATAACCTCATACAATTGTATTATAATTTTACATAATATTTTATTCTTCCTCAATTCTATGCCTTTGTCTTTCCTGGTTTTTCTGCCTAGAATGAGCCTCCCCACTTTTTGTTGACAGGAACACTTACTTTTCATCCGTACAATCTCACCTGGAACACTAGATGTGCCCAGCATTTTTGCTGATATTCACGAGAAGACTTAAGCACTACATTACTGATTATACAGATTTTACATTTAAAATAATTCGACGTGTGGACATTTTATCATACGTGATTTCATAAACCCCTAACTCCACCCTGGTGCTTCCTAAAACGTAATTCTCCCAGGGTAGCATTATGACTTACTATGTCCTTCAGGGTAGATGTCATAACGTATTTGTATCTATAGAGCTTATTAACATGATTGGCATATAACAGTAGCTAAATTCAGCGCTGACTGAATGAATATGTTATTCTATTAATGATTCAGTAACGGTTTTTTCTTTGAACTGGGAAAAATCTTGGAGAGTTTCTACTTCTTTCCCCTTATTTTATAAATGAGAATACTGATGCTCAGAAAAAATAGCTTGATATTGCTCGTTAAGAGCGGAGTTAAAGCTGATACAGCACAAGCAAAATACTAAAAATCATCTAAAATTATATACGTGAAAATTTGTGCAGATATTAAACCAGAGGAATAGTAACTCTGGGATAACTCTAGACAATGACAACCAGAGAAGGTTTTGTAGAAAAACTGGGATTTAAAATGAATTTTTAAGGACAGGTAGAATTTGGACAGGCAGAGGAAATGGGAGAATGTGAGTAGGATGGTATGAGCAAAACATTGACAGAGAAAAGCCTAAAATGTGCTTAGAAGAGTGAGCAAACAGAATGTTACATTAACCAATGGTTGTTCTGATGTCTTTACAAAGTGTATGCTTTTACCCAGGGGATATATACTTGTTGGCTTTCTTATTTTGATATAAGATACAATATATGTGAAATTCTAGAGACTATTCCTTTGAGATTGAAAAAGGAGCAATACTTTGTAAAAGTGTTCTATATGGCAAGTTAGAATAGGATTGAAAATTAAATGTAATCCCAACCTTGAAACTTGGCTTAAACATAAATATATTTCTAATTTACTAAAGCAACTAGGCTTCCACAATTGGTAATGTAAAGGTTCTTTTCTTCTTTTTGTTGGTTTTATCCCCATGAAATTGTTTCCATCAACTTGGAAAATACTGAGGAGGTGTCTTAGATACAGAGTTTGGTTCTTTTTTGTATATGAACACTGCATGCCTGTGTGTGTGTGAAGTCACAAGGAGAAGGGTTGGAGGGGACAAACATCCCCTTGTCAGTGTAGTTCAGGGTTTTCAGCTCCTTCCATGAACCTTGCCTTTGAACAGTATGACATCTACAGGTAATAGATGGTTTTCTTTCTGTATTTGGTGTTGGCTCTAAAATCCTCCTTAGAAAAGGCAACACAGGTATCCCTTCCCGATTAATGTGAATTGGAACAAAAGGTATAAATACCATAGATAAAGAGAGATACATATATGTGACATAGTATTTGAGTGAGATAAACTCTTACCCATACCTAATATTTGAGTGAAAGGCAAATTGGTAAATATTTTATCTATTGAATTATTTTTAAATCACTTAAGAATCATCTATTGAGTTCTCACTATGTGCCCAGCAGTATGCTAGTTGTCAGGGATGCAATGGCAAAAAAAAAAAAAAAAAAAAAAAAAGACTTGAATGGTCTTTGCTCTTATGGAGTTTTGAATTAGTGAGGAGATACATAATAATTACAGAACAAATATACACATTGCAAATTGCTGGAAGTATGTTAAGAAAAGCAAACAGATGATGTCGTAAAACGTAGTTTTGTCTGTTAGAATTTGAGTAAAATTAAAAGAAAAAACACAGCTTGAGATGGTATCCTCTTTTGGAGGTGGGCAGAGATGTTCTTTCTAAGGGGGTGATACATAAACTTAGAGCCAAGGTGAAAGATGAAGTCACTCATACTTGGTAATAGACAGGGACAAAGTGCTAAGCAGGGAGGTGGAACTGTATATGCAGTGGTACTGCAGTGAGAGGAACTGGGAAGGAGTGAGGGTGAAGACTGGGTGTGAGGAGGATGGGGTGATCAGCAACAGTCAGGTCATGCAAAGATTTGCAGACCATGCTGACGACTTCAATATGATTTTTTTTTTTTTTTTTTTTTTTTTTTGATGGGGTCTCTCTCTATCGCCCAGGCTGGAATGCAGTGGCGTGATCTCCGCTCACTGCATCCTCCACCTTCTGGGTTCATGCCATTCTCCTGCCTCAGCTTCTCGAGTAGCTGGAATTACAGGCATTCTACAACACGCCCAGCTAATTTTTGTATTTTAGAAGAGACAGGGTTTCACCATGTTGGCAAGGCTGGTCTCGAACTCCTGACCTCAAATAATCTGCCTGCCTCAGCCTCCCAAAGTGCTGGGATTACAGGAGTGAGCCACGGCGCCCAGCCCCTTAATATGACTCGTGGTGTGATTAGAAACCATGAAAGAATTTAAAGCCAAGGAGTGCATGACCCAGCTCATATTTTCCAAAGATTCCTGGGATTACTGTATTGAGGTTGGATTGGAAGGGAGCAAGAATGAAGCAGGAATGTCACGTTAAAGGTCGTTCAGCTGTCCAGACAAGAAATAATGGTGGATTTGGCTAGGGTGATGGCAGTGGAAATGGAGCAAAGTGAGCACATTCTAGAAATACTTGGGACATTGAGCTGTAAGGACTCCAAGTGCCGGCTTCGTGATGTGTGGGAAAGACTGATCAAGGAGAATTGATGGGTTTCTAATTTGAACAACAGGATGGATAAAGGAACCATGAACAGAGATGGGGCCCACTGTGGCGGGCAGGTCTTGGGGGTGAAGAAGATGAGTTCCACTTTGTATTCTGAATTGGAGATACCTGATTGTCATGAAGGTTAAGATACTTCAGAGTGTTCAGAAATCAGGGGTGAGATTAAGGTAACAGGTAAGGATTTGAATAATGGGAATATATAGATAATTGAAGGTATAGAAATTCTTTTTCTTGATCATAAAGGGGGAAACCCTATTTGAAGTGGTATGTATAATGTAAATACATACACACACATACATATGTGTGTGTCTGTGTGTGTGTGTGTGTCTGTGTGCAAAAAACCTAAGGAGTAAAAAGAATAGCTGATATCCTTTGGTCAGGAAGAAAGGAAGGAAGGAAGGAAGGAAGGAAGGAAGGAAGGAAAGTTTTTCTTGATTGAAGAAACCCATGTTCAACTGAACCTTACACATTGAAATCCTTTACTAATTTGCTTTCATTTACTAATTTGCTTTCATTTACTAATTTGCTTTAATTTTCCCCCACAAAGCTGTATATGAATGTAAAAATAAAATGGTTAAAAATACAAATAAGATTAACTCAGCTTCCAAAATTCATATAGGGTAAGAATTTGCATTGAAAATATGATGAAAGTGTTTCAACTCTATGTTCTCTCCCAAGAGTCATACTCCTTTTAAGATTTGCTAACAATGAACTTCATATTTTAATTTAACATTGAGCTAAAACCTCTAAAAGTGACATCTCTACATGGAAGGTGTGCCAGATTCCTGGAGAGGACATATGGAACGTGCGGAATATGAGCAACCTGTTTGTAGGCATCTGGAGGCATTGGAAAGGGGATGAGGTTAACGTGAAAACCTCTGGATTCAGGATTAGAGTAGCCTCTCTTGCCACTGATCCCGAAGTTGTATCTTACGGAAGCATTGTCAGACCACAGAACTCTGGCTAATGAAAACACAGGGCCAAATTAATAATTGCTAATCTATATTTTTTTACGATGTTCTGGCCAGTGTTGTAAGCACTTGATGTATTATTTCATTTAATTATTACAATTCTCTTAAAATGGGTGCAATTGCTATCTCTATTTTATAACTGAAGAAATTGAAGTGAGCTTAAATAATTTGCAGAAGTTCATGTATCTCGTAAGTGGTACACCTAGGATGTGAACTCCTGTTCACACAAAGCACATATTGTAATTGTTATTTGTTGTTTGGGATGAGTGGGTTGAGGGGACAAGAAATTTCAATTCCAAAGGAAAGAAATGCTGTCTTTCCTGGACGTTAGTTGATTTCCTGTAGTTAATGGCCTTCTGGCTCCCACTGGCCAGGGAAAAAGAAAGAAAATAACAGCAAGTCGTTAATTCATAAAGCATAATTTTCCCAAGTGCAAGGCTTGCAGTTTCTGCACCTGGTACGTTGCTGACTCATCTCACCTGAATCATTTAGTCAGCTTCATTGTGTTTGCAAAGACTGCTAATTATCCTACTGGAATAATTTAAACTATCAATAAAGAATGCAATAAATCATTAAAGATATGGTTAATAGGGAGAGATAATTTTGACTATTCAGCTTGCATTGATCCTTGATATAAAAAGATTAATTTTACATTCTGTTTTTAACCTTACAGGCAACCATTAGCCATTTCTTTTCACAGAGTTGAGCTGAGCTGGTTTTTCATTAAAAATGTGGCATTTATCTTATTGAATTCTAACTGTGATATCTCATTCCAGGAACAAAAATTTATTCTGACTTACCAAGAAAGCACAATAAGACAAATGTTACATTTTTAATAAAAGTCATTGTAAACAAATTTTTGAAATTTTTATGCTTTTTAATCTACCCAAGTATACATACTCCTTATTCCTATTAATTTAGAAAATTGATCTCTTTTCCCCTTAAAACTATAGGAAGTATGTGATTTTATTTGTTACTGAAATTAATGAGGATACAGTGACAAAATTACTTGGCCTGTAATAAATAAAATGTAATTTTGTGTTTGAGGCATTCAGAGCAAAACTTAGGTAATATTTTATTGTTAATATTCCTTTGGATGCTTGTAGAGTGGTCCTCATTTTTAATAGCCTTTAATTAATTTTTATGTTTTTGCTGTTGCTTGGCAAAGTTGTATAATAAGGAATACTTGTATTAGCAGTCATGTTGATCTATTGCATGCCAAGATTATATTGGATAATGTACGTATGCATGAAATCAAAAAGTTTCAGTGTGAACATTTTCAAAATAACAGTATAAGAAAAATGTATTTTCTGTCAAAACTCATAGAGTTTGAGTTTTTAAAAAGTTTATTGAAGAGAAAGTCGGAACCATACCGTAGAATTTTGATTTATTTTTGATTAGAACCAAATGAATAGTTAGTGCTAATGTAAAGTTTCATCACCTAAACAATTATTGTAAATACACTATTTTTATTTCCATAATCTGATAACTTTAGAAACATGACAAAAAAGAGCAAATTTCAGAGTCATATCCTATCATGAAGCAAATCAGCTATTTATATCCAAAGTATGCATTTAAAAGTATTCCTGGTTACCCTTGAATGTGGGCATGTGGAAGCCCACAATCAATCTCTGTATTACATTTTATTTCTCCATTTACTGATCCTGGTAATAGGCCAGGAGCTACATTTTATTACCATCCTATAAGTGCAGCCGACTTGCTTTACCAGACTATGACACATATTTTAAAGCCATTATTATAGCCGCCACTGGTACCCAACTGGTCAGAAAACACAGATTCAAACTGAAGACAAGTAAAATGATATTTCTCCCCTTCCTCAGACGTGATTGGAAATTCTTCCTTTATGCAATCAACTAATCATCAAAATCCTATTTTGCTGGTCTCTGAGGGGAATCTCACGCAGTATAGAGGGCAAAGGACTTCGCAGTTTTGTTCTGTCCATGGATCTTTGGGTTGTAAGTAATAGAAAACAGTTCAAAATTACTCATGTAAAAAGCAGGGGTTTTTTTGGTTTTTATTTTTTTTTAAATGCACTCAGTATTTCATGATGTTCAAATACTGAAAAAGAAATTCGTGAGAATCAGACCTAGAAAGTTGAAAAACACGGTTGTGATCTTCCCTAAAGAACACAGAGGTCAGTCTGCACCCCTTTCTCTCTGCATGTTGATACTTTTTATCTTACTTGTGGTTTGAAATGGCCCCACGCAAATCACACCTTACTGTCTCTTAGCTGCGGTGCCCACTAACGACTGTATCTCGAGAGAGAGAATCTGGATCAACATGGTAGAGCCCAAGAGTGGGAGCCCCTGGCCACTCTGCTGTGACCATGAGGTTAGATCAGGTGAGGCTTCTGTGCAATGGACAGTGATCGACATGTTCCATAGAATCCTGTCCCTGGAAACATGGCATAGACACTGAATGATAGCTAGAAACCCAAGCCGGGAGTGATGACCAGCTTGCAGTCCATTCTACAGAGGAGGGAGGACTTCACCAATTCTTGGAGGATGAGGGCAGTTCTGACAGGGGGTGGCATGAGTAAAGGCTAAAGATTGGATCCTTTCTGAATGGTGACTAGAAGGGTGAGGGGAGCTAACGGTCTACGTGAAGAAGTTGTGGAAGCTTGGAAAGGAAGGCTTTGTGGAAAACCTTAGATAACAAAATGTTTACTTTGGCATGCTTCGAAGTTTCGTTGTTGATAGCGCTTTTGTGTGTATTTGTGTGTTTTAGCAAGGAGTGGCTATTGGTCAGAGGTGTGCTGGTAAATGTTTGACAACCAGCTCTCCAAAATAAAAATGTGTATGTACATATTAATGTATTAAACATTTTATTGATAGGATATGGACACACAATTTACAAATAATAAAATATGTGGCTAAGTCTGCATGTTTGTTTTCCCTCAGAATTCTTACATTGGAATCCTAAACCACAAGAGGATGATACTAGATTAGGAAGTGGGGCTTTTTAGATGGTTAGTGACCTCATAGAGGAGGCCCGAGAGAGCTGCCTGGCCGCTTCCACTGCGGGAGGGCCCCATCTCAGGGGAACCAGGCCCTCACCAGACACTGCTGCCAACTCAATCTTGGTCTTCCTAACCTCCAGAACTCTGAGAAATAAATTTCTGTTATTAATAAATTGCTCAGTGTAAGGTATTTTAGTTATAGAACCCGAGCAGACTAAGATGTGTGTAACCCCCTTTGTTGTACATTTCATATGGCTAGTTGATTATCTCAAGATTCTGTCACTGATTTTTGCTAAACTTTTGTGCCTGTATTGCATCTGCAGTCTAGCCATGGTTTCCCAAATCAAGTTGCATCCCAATCTGCTTATTGTTTTCCCAGTAAGTTTATTGTCATTAAATTTTTTTTTTTTTTTTTTTTTTGAGACATGGTCTTGCTTTGTCGCCCAGGCTGGAGTGCAGTGGCGCAATCTCGGCTCACTGCAAGCTCCGCCTCCCGGGTTCACGCCATTCTCCTGCCTCAGCCTCTCTGAGTAGCTGGGACTACAGGCGCCGCCACCACGCCCGGCTAATTTTTTTGTATTTTTAGTAGAGACGGGG
Organism: Nomascus leucogenys; assembly: GCF_006542625.1. NCBI lineage: Eukaryota > Metazoa > Chordata > Mammalia > Primates > Hylobatidae > Nomascus > Nomascus leucogenys. Next base: position 40,427,836 of record NC_044401.1, on the reverse strand, counting down.
TTTCACTGTGGTCTCGATCTCCTGACCTCGTGATCCGCCCGCCTCGGCCTCCCAAAGTGCTGGGATTACAAGCGTGAGCCACTGCGCCCGGCGTCATTAAATTTTATATGTGATCTGCTGTAACTATTTCTCATCCTGATATTAATTACATTCTTTAAATTGGAAACTTTTCGGCGTTAGAATCAATTAGAAATGTATATAGTGCAACAACAGACTCACAAAGTAACTGAGTACTTAGCAATTGGCTCTTGAGATTCAGCCCCAGCTGGTTTCAGCGAGTAACTACTTAATGTCTGAGAGGTGATGATACCCTCAATTACAATGTTACAATCCTCAAAATAATCAATGGGATTTGATTAGATATGGGAGCATGGTGAAGACAAAGAAGATTTCAGGAATGTGTCCTTTGGTAAAGGGGTTATGATCATCCACAATGGAGAAATAATACAGGAATCCATTCATTCAACAAATATTTATGAAGGAGCAAATACTAATGAGGAAAAGCTAAACGTTTTATATCTCTACAGGATAGTTTTCTAATTAATTGTTCAAGTCAACCACAGTTCAAAAATAGATATAAGTAATTATTGATTTCTATTAAATTAAGCCTCTCTTTTCAGCTTTTAGTGATGACCCTACTTGCACATTATGCCTGAAATGACATAGTTGCTGGACCCTGAGCCCTCCCAAAGCAGAATCTGTCTCACTTTCGTCCTGTGTTCCCAGCATCCAGCTCAATGTTTGGCTCATACTATTCAATAAATGTGGGTTGAGTTAAGGAACAAAGAGTCTATAATTGGCTCCCTAAAAGAGCTAGTCAGTGATGAAAAGGGGCAGACTGGTTGACTTCAACCACTTTCTAGAGAAAGTGTTGACAGTGTGAAATCTAGGGAGGCTATTTTTTATTCTTTTCAAATCCCAGGAAAGTCTATCAGCCCATAAGGAAGTCTGCAAGAAAGATTCAATAACATAAGTATGTTGCTTAACACTGATGTTTCTCTGTCTCCAGGGTGAAAATTCCAGGAATCATTGTTTATAGGGACATCCTTGAATTCCAAATCCTGGAATTAAGCTAAAGACTTGTGACTTAGCTTGGATATTGATGTAACTCTAAATATTTAGCAAAACCAGGCTGAGCAATTTTCTCTGCAGCATACAATGTGCATACTATATGCCTCTAACTTTTTTAGCAATTTGGAATAAAATCTTTGGGATTTGTTCTGACAATTTTGCCTTGTTAATAAACATAGTAAGAATAAGGACAAAGAGAGGATTATAAAAGTCATTTGTATAGTCAAGCTAAAACAGTGGCATTTACAGAAGTTTATAGGAAATGTAAGGAATGACATTTTATATACGGGCTTATTTTTCCTTTAATCCAGTATTAACAAAGTGAATTCCCTATGGGTAATACAGGACACGCTCTGTGAGTCGACTGTGTTTACAACGTTCATTTCAAAACTGTTGTTTGCAATGGGGTATGTAGTGGCACATGGAAGCAATATTAAATATAGTTTTTAGTTACCTCCACACCAGTCTACAAAATCTGATTTAGCAAAGCATCTGAAGTCTATGAAGGGACTAACGATATTATAGACCAGGGTGTGGGGAAGCTATTGTCCCTAGGCCAACTCTGGTTCACCCCCTGATTTAATAAGTAATGTTTTTATTGGTGCACAGCTGTGCTTATTTATTAGCATATTGTCTATGGCTGCTTTGGGGCCACAATGACAAGACCGAGTAGTTGCCACAAAGACCTTTTGGTCCACAAACCCAACTTTTCATAGGGAGTGTTTGCCTATCACTGAATGGTCTTTAATGACCATAAGGAAGAGTGACCTGTGAAGTTTATTCAGAGTTTCGACTGTAGAGATCAATCAGGAATTCCTGCTACCCTAGTCAACCCGTATGCTCGTTTATTGTGTCCCACAGCACCCTCTTGTATTTTCCCGTCCCTCCAGACAGTGGTACAACTTCATGTGGCAGGAATTAATTCTCAAGATCTGAAGAGAGGACTCTCACAGGACATAGTCTAAGAGACATAAAAGAATGGGATTGGATTGTTTCTTTTGGTGTTTCAAGTTCACTGCAGAGATGAGGACACGGCTTTATTTGGCGACACTGCCTTATATTGAGGACTAGTGATGAAGTCAATTGCTTGCTTCCTTCCTTCTTGCTACACTGTCCCCATAACTGTCTGTCTGCATCTCAGCCCCTGATCAAGATGGGTTTTGGGATGAGACACCTTGCAGACATGAGTTGATTTTTAAAAGGTTTAGTCTTGGTCAGGAGCCAATAGAGCAAGAAAAAGAGAAATAAAGAGAGTGAGGCAAGGTGAGCAGGGGTTCCCGGACTCCTCCTGCATTTCAGATAATTTATTAGCTAGGAGAATTAACCATAAAGTAGGTGTTTCCCATCCTTCCTAAACTGTTCTGTATTGTGTTTTATTATTCTATGTTATGCTGTCAGTATCACTTCTAGATGACACCTATATAATGTGTATTAGGGACCACGCAGGGTGCTAGATGCCCTGCACTCTAAGGATTTTCCTTCTTCTCTGGCAACTTCTTTTTTTATTTTTTTGATATAATTCTCCTTCATCTAATCTTTAAACAATTGAGTTTCTCTAGACTTACTTGTGGGTTCTCTTAATCTCTTATTCTATATTTTCTCCCTAGACAATCTGATGTACATTACAGCTTCAAGTGCCTTCCCTAAACGGACAACTCTTAAATGTATAACTCTGTCCTGGATCTAATTTCTGAGCTTCAGATCAGGATACTCAACTACCTACTTGGAAACATCTCTTCTTGGCTCGCTCATGGCCTTTTTATCTGACTCTTCAGTCAGAGCCTGTCTTAGTAAATACATCCACCATCCATGAAACTTCTAAACCCAGTAATTGTGTGTCAGTTTTGTCCCTTCCCTTTCCCTTATCCCCTAGATCAAATCACCCAGTCTAGTATGTATTTTCCTCTAAATATAGTTGGAAATCCATCTACTTCTTTTTATTCATACTGCCATCACTCTAGTCAAAGCAGCTGCATTTCTGCCTTGGAGTAGGAAACAGATTGTTAGCTGGTGCACCTAAAGCTGCTCTGCTCTTCTATTTGAAACTTTTCTCCGACCTCCTTTTACTTTTTGGAAAAAGTCCAATAGCATTAATGTTACCTACAAGACTGCATCATCTCTTCACAGCTCTCTTCTTGGCCTTTTTCTACTTCCTCCTGCGTGTTCTCCTTCTTGCCTTTGAATACATTGCTTCCTTATCCTTAGCCTAGATAACCCCTGAATATCTTTCTCAGCAGAACTTACATCATATCCTTAATACGATTTTTTTAAGAATGATCAGGCTAGGTGAGGACCCCCAAATTTCCCATTTGCAACTGTATTCACAACTGTAATTAAGTAAACAAGTATGTAATTGTGTAAAATCTGTCAGCCTCACCAGAATGGAATCTCTAGAAAGACAAGAGCTGTATGGTTCTGTTTAGGACTGTGTTTCCATCTCCTAACACAACTTTATCATTACTGAAAGAATTAATGTGCTGACTGAATGAATGAATGAGCTCGTTTAACACTTTCATACTTGTTAGATATTTATCGTTGTTACCATTTATGAGAACTAGGTAGAACTAAGTTTCCAATCTAGGCTATCAGACCCTCAGACCACGTACTGCGATACACTGCAAAGAAGGTTTAGTGCTTATTTGCTCTCCTGGTTCCCCATTACCACGCATAATGAAAAGTTGATGAGGTCCAGCTACTGGATCCTAGGTAAGGAAGAGCAAATCAATATGTAACGGTATTTTTGGTGTTAAGGGTCAAATTGAATAAATTGTGTACCTTATTACCCTTACATTTAGAAAATGGCTTCACTGGATACCCTTTTATTTTAAGATCACTTATTATTGTAATACACTCACATATAAAATGAAGAAATAGCCAAATAATGAATACTTGATCCCCAAATCATGAAATCAATTTTAATATGCTTAGAAGATTTAATATTTTCTTAGGGCAATGAGATTGATGAAGTCCTGTTAATGAATATATTGATGTAATTGAAGGAAAATGGGCTCAACAGTCTTTCGTCATCAGTGAGATGAACCCTATCACACAAACTAAGAAGTAGGTAAAAAAGAAGGCATTAAAGACATGGCACAAGCATACAGGTTCATTCTAAACATTTTTATTCATAAAAATAAATTTGTTGATATAGATAACATAATAAAGCTAATTTTCTCTTGAAATTTACACGACACTAATACAGCTATTTTAAGTATCTTACACTGACTCCATGAATCTGTTTATTTTCTTTCCAAATCAGAGATTGTAGACTAAAAAAGAAAAACCACCTCCTTTTTGCAGTACATTGATGGAAAGTATTTTATTTCATATCATATTTTCTTAAGAAACTGATCTATTATGAAAAACTATTTTTAAGCCAAATAAGTACTAAGAAATGTGAAAAGTAGCTGTTGTTTTAAAAAATTTAAATTTCTTTTAAAAACATTCAATTTCTGGAAGAAGTTTTGAATACAGGTTTAACAATTTCAAATTTTTTTCCATCTAAATTCTACCTTTCAAACTGTATTCCCATATTAACTAGCCTGAAGACAGATACTAATTGTACCCCAATTTGTAATGCATCAGTTTAGCACTATTGATCTGCTAAAAAATGAAAGCAAACTAAGCAAGAGCCAGCCTCAATACCAAAGGAATGATATATTGATTCCATCTGACAATGCTTTGTCTACAGATCAATGTGTATGTGCAGCATAGACCAGTCAAAAATGAAACAGGGTGGACAAAGGTCATGAAAGAAACAGGGTATCCAAGATTGTTGGAGATCATGAAATGAACATATCTTAAAGTACATCTGATAGTTGTTCATTTATAAAGGAATTCTGTAGTTTTACTGTGCAAAAAAATCATAATGTAAATATTTTATGACTACAATGCCATATCTTGGTCCTAGGAGTCTCTTTGAAGAAATTGAGACACTTCTTAATCAAGAATAACTTTGTCTTGATTAAGAATGACTTTGTCATTCTTGATTAAGAAGTGAGTCTTAGAGAAAAAAAAGACATGATATGGACTCAGTGCTGCTATGCTTGGTCATAAAGAGATGACTATGTATGATATATAATACATCTGATTCTTAGGTTCTCTAATTCATGTTTTATATTCCTGCAGATTTTTTTTACATTTCAGATTTTGAAAATCAGATATATTGGGCTGATGAGAGATTGAGAGATGGAAGAAATGTTTTCTGGCATAATCACAAAGTAGTAATTAATCAGATTGTGAGATTTCCTCCCTGTCGAATAAAATTTAATATACTGTAGTGAAATATATGCATATGCAACACATTATCTGTTTGTTCTCTTCAACACTGTATTAAAGAATCACAAATATGTTCTAGAACCAGAGGTAGCTAATGTTGATAGTGTAGCTATGGAAAAATAGCCTACCACAAATTTCTTTTTTTTTTTTTATTCCTCTACACATTTTATTTTCTTGGGCTTGCTACATTTTAAGAGCAAAAGTAGGTGTCAGCCTGTATCAACGTTGATACTTTAAGAATAAAAATACTCTGTTTTATGAATTGTTCAAGTTAGCATGTCTGTGGGGATTTTTGAAGATTCGAATATGGTCAGATGTGACCTTCTGAGTTGATGCAGAAAGAACATAGAAACTAATTTATGTGTAGAGATACATTTCAGAATAATCATAATAACATTTGGAAATCACATATTAGAAAGTCAGAACTAGTTCCAAAAATATATATTTGGGATTTCCTTATCTAGATGCTATTTATGTTTTTAAAACCAATTTGAAGTCTATTCAAATAGGAATAAGGAAAGAAACTATTATAGCCTGTATGCAGAGGAAATATCTGTCAACCCAAAAGTTTAGCAGCGATGCAATAAACCATAATGTGTATTCAGGCTTTGCTTATGCAACTTATTTTATTATTAAGAAGTGTGAATATTCTGTAATAGCAATCTTTGGACAATTGTATATACATGTTTTTCTACTTTTGCATTTCTTCTGATTCAGCCCTGCATTAAAACATGACAAATGGAATTCATGCAAGAAAATGTGTTTCTGAATACCTTGCATAGTCCACATCTTCTGTTAGTCATAACCCCTGATAAAGGATGACAGATTTCTGCTTTTAACCACCAAAGTGGAACCACCCCGTGGCAACAGCATAAAGCCAGTTCACCATTCACTTGGCCTGCCAACATGAAAATTCCTTGAATATTTGAGAAATTATTAATTTTCAAATTTGTGATTTCTAAAAGTTTGTTTATAATTTGAGGATATAGTTCTTACACTATTTTAAATAAGCTCAGAATGTTACTGTATTATATTGTCTTTCATCTCATAAAACTCGTGCTCAAGTACTGAAATTTAATGTGTCTAGGGTTATATATTTAAATTATGTTCTAAGATTTAAGCTGTAGGTTTAAATAGAAATAGTGATTATTATTACATTATAGATAATACATAATATTAATTAACAATTTATTTTTATGATAGCAAACTTTACTGCCTATTAAAGCATCTAATTTTAGTTTATTTTTCTTATACTTATATTAAAAAATATTTGCATAGAACTGTAACATGTTTAACCTTTCTAAGTAAAATGGGACTAGGAAGCCTCCTTTATTATATTATTCATCATAAGCTAACAGATAAGTGAGAGAATTTGACATTGTTTTCACAATCTAGCCTATAAAATGGCTTAGTTTTTTGAGCTGATGATTACCTACTTACTCAAAATTCTTTTTTTAAAATCAAAAGAAGCCTTCCGTCAAAATGTCCCCAGTAAAATATGACAGCTTCTGTGAATACACCCTGTCCTCTGGCCAGTCAATTCCTTAATATCCAGATGCAAGAACTTATATCAGTCGGTATGCCAGACACTGCAGTGTGCAAAGCTAGGATAATAAATAAAGTGTAGCAGTATGTTTAATAAAAATCTATGCCTTAAAGCAATTTAAAACATTTTTAATAACTGGTTTACCATATATGTGATTAAGAGGAGGTTTGTACTGTCTTAAAATAATACTTCTCTTTGGCATATGCTTGGTTTCAGATACAAACTTTTCAACCTACACAGCCTTGATTGGATTGGAAAATGTGCTCGCACGCTCTCTCTCTGTCTCTCTCGGCCTCTAGATAGATAGGTAGATAGATGATCGATAGATACATAGATAGATAGATAGATAGATAGATAGATAGGTAGATGACGATGGAGTTGACCTCTGAGAGGGATGAGCAAATGGCAACAGCAACAATACATCCAAAGAGGACTAGCAGTTGTCCAAATGACTACCCACTTAGACTGGTTTCTGAGCATTTCAAGCCTGAAACTGAGTTGTACCAGATCATAAATCTGTATATATTATATGTATGGAAAGAGAGTGAGCATATCCACCCTTCAAGAGAGAGCAGGTTTGCCAGAACACTGCAGACTGTTTAGGCTGAAAAGTGTGTATCCGAAAAGGAGTTTATATTGAAGAGAAGGGGACACACACACACACACACACACGCATACACACACGCATATATGTGTATCTGTATTATGTATATTACATATTAGATTATATTAATATCAATAGTTATGTTTATTAGATATAAATCAAGCATATTATATATATGCTTACTAGTCATTTAAATTGTAACCATTTAAAAATGCAAATACCGTTCTTGGCTCACCAGCTCTACAAAAACAGGCAACAGGCAGATTTGACCCACAGCTTGTTGTTTTCAGATCCCTGTGCTAAACTGTACTTTTAAAGTACATGCAAAAGAAGAAAGCTTTCTTTTGTGAGTGGTGTGTTACTACATAACTATCATATAATACTAAATAACTCATACTGGCTTTGTAAGAAAAAGAGAAGTAGTTTTTTTGGGTAGTTTTACATACAGAGCTATTAAATCTGTAATGTTCTATGTGGTGAAAGTCATTTAAACTAAAAGAAATCTCACTAGTTTAAGGGAAAGTCAGAATAATAACCATGATGGGGGAGAACAGAAATTGCAGAATACAAGAGGACAATGTATATATTTTGTCCTTTTACATTCAAACCATTTTAAATTCTTACAATTACCATCAGCTTTAGCAGCTAATTTTCTAAATGTTAATTAAATAGACTAGAACATTCTATTTACTATTATCCATTGTCCCTTAAATTAATAGCAAAAAGTGAGTAATATCTTGTAAGTCATTAAGAAGCAATTAATACCTTAATATTTCCAGAACCTGGACTCATCACTTCATTGAAACAATCATCTGCTTTGTCAACTTTGCTCAGGATTTGAACATGATGATCAAGGAAATATATTTAAAAAGGAGGAGTATGTCATTTCCAAAATGAAGATATCTGATGATTTTTCCATTGCAGTGTATCTGTATTTTATGAAGCTACATGGCTTTGTGGCCTCTTATGATATGAATTAGAAATTATGATACACAAATTAGTTCTGAAAAAGATGGACTGCATTTTTCTCTTCTCTCATTCTCTGGCATTTGCTGAAATAAGTACTTATGTTGTTCAGGGCAGAACAGACCAAGATCCACCAAAAGAATACCTTATTAAGTATGAAGGGTTCCTTGCATTAATGCATTTCAAGAGAAGACGCGTGCTAACCATTAGTATTAAGGAGTACAAGGCAACCTACTAAGGCAAGAATGTCAATCAACTTTGACAGTCCCATGTCCTTCAACATTTCCTGTTTTTTCCTACCCTCCCCAATTTTCCTCTCATTTTCCTTGCTTTCTTTCTTCTGTGTTCTTCTTTTCTAGGTAAACATTTTATCTGAACATTTTACATTCTAACATGTTTTAGCTCTCTTCCAGACACCTCATACCTATCATATCTCATCTCTTAAGTGGTTTTTAAGTAAGTTAAACACGTTTTGGCCTGGTACTTGTCCAGGAGGCAGCCCAAAAATGTTTATTGAATGAGTGATGTAGCAACATAATATGCAAATAAAAAATGGAGTTTTTACTTAATATGTAGTTTTAAATACAGAAAATAGTTATTATATATATGCTCAGTGTGAGAAACAGGATATAAATGTAGCTAAAACACAGAAGTTGTTTTCATTTATGTCAGTCTACTATGCGCTTAGAGTAACAATAAAAGATGGTTCAGTAAGATGACCATTACTATTCCCATTTTTACTTTGTCTTTACATATGACACATTTTTACACTGTTTTGGTCAATTAAAAGCCTAGCTTTCCATATTGATTGCTATCGTGTACTTATTGAATCCAGACTTTGTCCCTGTAATTACTTTCTTATGCTATTTTACATCCTTGTTTTTAGTATTGAGTGGCAAAACTCATTATTAACTTGAGAGTCTTTTGATCTAAATAAAAGTTAGATCACCAGTATCACATACTGGCTTTTTTCCAAAGAAATGTAAAGATTTTGCATTTACAGTAGTTAAAAAGTTAAAATGTACTTTTATAATGAGCTGTGCATATGGCTTTAGTACTTAAAATATGCGCTGAGTAAATATCTTAGCCCATATATATGGGTCATGACATGATAGATGGAATTATTCTATTAGAAATAATATGAAAAATAAAAATGTAAATTCACTGTGTTTTTAGTAAACATTTGATAGGTTTTCATGTTCTTTTTGAACAAAATGTTTTGAAATTATTCTAAATCACAAGACCTATGTGAAAGCTCAATTTTATTCCTCTTTATTGATTCTTACTGAGAAAGAAGGAAAGTCTCAGCCGAGTGTACAGTCTTTGAAATTGTTCAATTTTTGCTATATTCCTTTTCCGTTTTCACCATTGCGAATTGACCTGGTTGTGGAAGCTCAATCTCCAGGAATATTTGAGGGTTGCAGGTGGAGAGGACGGGAGGAGAGGGTATGTCACTGCACCCAGACTTAGAACACTCCCCATTCTCTGCCTTCTTTTCTCCTATGCCTCCGCATTTTCTCTTTTCTTGCCGTGAGTCTGTTTACAGTTCCCATATTCTATTCTTTCTGTCAAAGATTTCCTGCTGATTGTGGAAAGACAATGTCCAAGGGAAGACGGACGTACAAGTGAGTGGAGTGTAGTTCTGCATGTCATTCTCTCCCTGTGGACATTTCCGCTTTCACTGGGTCTCGTCCCCTTGCGCCATTCATTGCCCAACTGGCTTTACAACAGAGCAGCCCCTTTCCATTTTTGCTTAGTTTTATCATTGCTGTGCCTTAATTTAATCCAAGAAACGTGTTTGAAGATTGCCGTGTAAAGCATTGGATGTTTCCAAAATAGAGACGGGAATGTATATGTGCTGATACTAGATCAGGGTGGGTTGAGATATTATTGTTTCATTTAAAATGTAAGTGTGCAACTGTATATATGTATAGCTACACACACACATATACCTATGCTGTATATTAAAATATTCATAATACACAAGAAAAATAAGATAACAATATCATGTAAAAAAACCCAACACTTTAACTTTCTTATAAAACGTTACTTAAAAATCATTTTGCAAGGATTGAAAATACGAGATATGAAGGAAATATGTCTTCATGTCTAAATTTAAACATAAAAAATTATAAAATGAGCTGTACTGCATAAGAAATCAGTATTCTGAAGGACAGCTGCGACAGAGGCCTTTGGGATCAGACTGAAGCAAAATGATCACACAAAGTAACAGTTACAAGATAAATGTCTTTAGTCAAGATTTTCAAAGTGACATTTTACCTCTCCTAGAAAAAAACCTGCTAGTTTCTAAACTTTAAAATTCAATTTTGGTGAATTAGCTTAAAATATTAGAAGAATGTGACTGTCAGAGATTCTCTTCAGAAAATCAAAGAAAACACAAATTCAGAATGGTCATTTTTTCTGATGCTTATCAACATTTTGATTATGGAGGAATGAAAGTTTTAAAACATTTTACATTTTTTTTTTTTTTAGGTTTACACACAACACATTTTAGACTTGCTTCCTAAGTATTAGTTAAAATGGAACAATAATATAAGATTTACGGCCGTGTGCAGTGGCTCGCACCTGTAATCCCAACAGTTTGGGAGGCTGAGGCGGGCGGATCACGAGGTCAAAAGATCGAAGCCATCCTGGCCAACATAGTGAAACCCCATCCCTACTCAAAATACAAAAAATTAGCCGGGCGCAGTGGCTCACGCCTGTAATCCCAGCCCTTTGGGAGGCCAAGGCGGGTGGATCACGAGGTCAGGAGATCGAGACCATCCTGACTAACACGGTGAAACCCCGTCTCTACTAAAAATACGAAAAATCAGCCGGGCGTGGTGGCAGGCGCCTGTAGTCCCAGCTACTCGGGAGGCTGAGGCAGGAGAATGCTGTGAACCCAGGAGGCGGAGTTTGCAGTGAGCTGAGATCGCGCCCCTGCACTCCATCCTGGGAGACAGAGACAACGTCACACACAAAAAAAAATTTACATTCATGAGTCATGTGTTTGTTGCATGATGCTGTTTTTATTCAAAAAGGTAGTATGGTCATTCTGTAAAACTATCCTGTTGTGTAGGAAATAGGACTGTAATTTTCAAACTTTTTTCACCCAATGAAAACCTTTTCTTCATGGCAGAGCTGTATCATATAAAACATAATTAAATAATATTTAAAGAGATACTGTGAATATAAATGTCTAAGGATAAGCATTTAAAACTTATATATCTCAAAACAGTCTCCAATACGTGGCACAACATCATGGCGCTATGCCGTGTTGTATCCGTTGGTAGCAGTGAAATGACTATAGCATGATGATGTGCACTTACCCCACATAGCAGATGACCCTAAGGATTGAGTGACCCTACCAGGGTTCACATGTGTAGCATTCTCATTTGTACCATGTTCCAAGTGAGCTGGGGCAAATTTGAAACGCTAAATCAGAATCTTCTCTTCCAAGATCTATTGTGATATAGTGTGTGACTTTCCCATATAAAGTTTCTGAAATGGTTTTGCAAGCCTTACAGTGCTATACAGATATTAGTAATAATAAACACCTGAATTTTACATCAATGCTCAGAAGAGTGGAATCCAACCTCTGCGTGAAGTCGGTTAAATTGCTTGCACATATGGTGGTTCTCATAGGATGGGATTGGAATATAATGTGTCTGAGTGCATTGTTAGTTTTTGTTATAAAAATAGTTGAAAACCAAATTTAAAGTGAAATTCAAATCAAATATTGTTGCCATTCTTAGAGACTTTAGCAAAATACTAGGATTTGATTGGATACGATGGAAAGAACAATGAATGTAAAATCAGTCTTATTATAATTTTGCTTATAAATAATTGCTTTTAATAATACTTGTATAGCCCTGAACTGTTTATAGAACCATTTTACACATTATGCTCAATAATCTTCAAATAATTCTCATCCAATGAGGATAGGATGGTTATTATTATCTTTTTTTTTTTCAGAAGAGGAAATAGACTGAGAAGAAAAATAAATTAAGCTTGACATGAATTTTTTTTCTCACTTAAAATCTTAAATTTCCAATGTGGCAACATCATTTACATATAGTGCTCAATAAAATAGTCTAAGCGTCACTCATTGCCCAATTTAAGTAGTGCAGTTCTAGTATATTTTATAACTACTAAGCTGTTAGTAGTAGCATGAAACATTATGTCAGAATAATATTGAAGAATAAATGTATGTGCTTTTGGAGTTCTTGTTTTAGAGGTAGACAGTTCTACTAAAATTGCAATTGAGAAAAATGCTATAACTTTTTCTTTTTCCCTTTAACATTTTTACCTATGTAGTAACATAAATAATTTCTAATTTAACATCTTAATCATTTCTCATATGAGTAAAAAGACATTAGATCCTCTGACTTCATTTGGAGAGTTCTTGTCTCTTTCCCATGCAAGTTGTAGCTATGTAGCCAGCAGGCAGGCATAGCATTAAGATGGCCAACTTGGACTAAAGGAGACGTAAAGGGAATGTCAGAGTTACGTAGCCCAGAGCCCCTCCCTCCTACCACATCTGAACTTCTTTTCTTGATTCTCATGTCATTCTTTCCAACTTCACAATCTTCTAAAACAATCTGCATAAAGCATCTTAGGCTTCATACTTTACAAATTAAGCAGATAATGTCCCTAATTAGTCTTACTTCTTCTCTTCCTGATTACCTCCCCATGTTTCTTATTATCTTTGTCCATGCCTTCATTTTTGCTTTTAGATCTTCTTTTCTATTTATTCAACATTTCCCTCTAAGATTCCATATGAAGTAAATTCAAGAATACTATTGAGTAGAATTTTAATATTAAGATTTTCTCTTACTAAACATGTATTTGCATAAATAAATGTAGGTTCATGTCTTTATGTATTTTATTAGAAAGAATAACCTCCTGTTTAATACAGAGGATGAACCTTTAAGGGAATATAAACTTTTTATGGTGCCTGATATATTTGAGTATATAATTATATGCTTATTCTGATTAGGTAGGTATGTGTGTATAAAACCTTCAAATTTTAATGGAAACATTAACTTTTGTATACATTAACTTCTGTCTCTGAATACATTAACTTATGTCTCCATGTAAACAGCCTCAATAACTCTGTTCAATGACATACCAGTTTCTGTTTGTTGGTGTTTTTTAGTTTGCCCTTTGACAGATAATTTTTTTCTAAGTTCAGTTAATTGAAACTAACATTTTGCCACCATGAGAAGTTTTAAAGAGGAAAAAGAGGTTAAAATACACATTGGAATTACTGATTTAGCAGCATTGACATCTCTACATAAAGCAAATTGCTGCTTGATACTGAAGGCTCTCAGTGGATGAAGTATAAAATCCTATGTGGGGAAAAAGGCAGAAATTACTGAAAAGAACACATCTGTTTATCCCAGGATTTGGGAATTTGGAAAGACCTTTATTTAAGCTATATGATATATAGAGAAGGGCACGGATTTCATATTTGAATAGTTAGTATCTCCAGTTAGGAGTTGTCAGCAGACATGCAGAATTGTCACCTGTTTGGAATGTCTGGAGGCATCCTTACCAATTGCTATGACGAAGTCTGGATGGGACACGTGTCTGCAGTGCATTCCAGTTCCAGTCCCCAAGCTGATTTGGTGTTCTCATTCTTGAAATGGCATATTGCCCTTTTTCAGCAAATAAAATCAGCAAGTGATTGGTGTTCCACATCAGTTTGGTGACACTGCCTGCCATATTGCTGACACATTTTTTGTGTTCTTCACATACAGCCTTTTTAGGGACTTAGATAATTCAGTGTCTTAAGAAGATGATGACATGAGAGCAGAAAGATGGCCACGTGGCCCACAGCATCATTAGCCACTCTATGCTACTAGTGGAAAGATATATTTAAAAATTAATGCTTTTTTAATTTAAGGAAAAATATGAAATTAAAATTAAGACTATTTCTGGACTTCTTAAAACCAGTTGAATGAGTGTAACATTCAATGATTGTCACTTGTCTCAAAATCAATAGGATATAAATTAAAACAAACAGAAAGCTTATTTGGTGTAATATGGGTATGTAACTCCTCATAAAATACTTCCCTACTTCCCTCTCCCAATGATTATATATACTTATTTATACTCTCACCCTTAAATATCCATACAAAAATAATTATATATCGCACCTAATAGTGACTTTCGACCAAACTTCTAATAGGAAAAATAAAAAAGTTGACTCTTGAAATTATAAATAATATTGTAAAACAAGGTTAGAGATTTCAAGGTTTTCCACAAAGTAAAGAAAGTAAGTGAACAATTTAAATATAGATATAGCCTTAACTTGATAACTATGGAAGCTAGAATTTTCATGATAGTTTCTTAATAAAAATATGTATGTATTTTTGTCTAATTAATTGTACTAGCATATAAAGGTAACAGTTGCTTTTAAACAATTAAAAAGTTTTTTTTTTTTTTTTTTTGCTAATTTTAGTATAGCAAGGATAGCTTTCTGTAATATAAACCACAGGAATCCCATTTTGAAACTATGTCTAGTATACTGTATAGGTGAAATAATTACTAGGATGACACATAGTAATTGGGTCTGTAACTCCAATTACCCTGAGGCATTGACTCATTTAGACTTATGCCTTTATTCATCAGGTTTGTGAGATAAGCTTTTCTGTAGAAATAAATTCAGAGTATCTTTCCTAGAATTCAAGGAGTCTACAACTCTCCTCTCCAGAGGACCAGCAAGAAATCATTGAATTATTTGCTAATTGTGAGCAAAATTTGTATTGATTTTTCTCTGTCTCTCTAGTCGATGTTAATAGCATCATACTTCAGGTCACTAAATACTTTTCAGCACCATCTAATTGTCAAAGATTCACTTACTAAGACAAAATTGTAGACATCAAAGCCATACACACACACACACACATAAACACAAAGAAAATGATGACACAGGCAGTTTATATGCTCTTTCTTCTCTTTCTCATATGATAATGTTTTGCAATGTATATTTCATAATTTGAAACCAATAAAAATTTGAAAGGATATTAAGACTACTATACCACTCAGCTCCATACTTGATTTAACTGCTGGGCAAGTATTAATTTCTTATTGCACCCAAGTGCAGCTAACACAAAAATAGTACGTCAAAATAAGTATATATCCATATTGTTTTCATCACGTTGTCATATCCCTTAAGGATATAAGGAGCATATCTTTTGTTTTCCTATTAAAATCACTTTATTTATGTAAAAATAGACACTGCGTATTTTTCTTATAGTGCTTAAACACTGTATATGGCTTCTACTACAATGAAACTATTCCCATATATTATATTCTCTACAGTGTATTAGCAGAGTTTTTAAAATTAAATATGAATGTCAGTTCTCCACACCAATACACAAAACTATTGCTCAATAAATTTAACTAAATTTAGTGAAATATAGCGGTGGAAAGAACAGAAAAAAAAATCCTTTGGATGCTCACAATAGGATTTTACATGGGAAAAGCTATTTCTCTCATGGCCCCTAAATAGTTGTTAAAATCAATGTACCTCATCTTTGACATCTGTTTGAGCAGAATGAATCCATTTTAAATCCCCAAATCACTTTCACTGTGAAAGAATGCAGTAAATGAAGCAAAATGGTTTGGGGAAATGAGAAAATGTAAACAGGCCAATCAGATGCTATTTAATTTCCTGGATAGCCAGACGCTTTCTCAAGGAAAAGTCAGATCAGAGTTTGATAAAAAGAAAACCTACTTATAACCCATTGCTAGCTGAGGGAAGTTCTCTCAAGTATATTGAGATTTTAATTGATACTACACCTTGAAATGTTTTATAGCAACAGCCAATGCTAATAAATTACTTAGCACTATTGCTTGAGTCCGTAAATATCTGTTCTGTATACACAGGAACAGTCATCACTAATATTTTGGATGCAACTTACTATAGTAAGAAACATAGTATTCTGAATGTCAAGTGTTGGAATATTCAATACTTTGGCTTTTTTTTGCTGTTTATTAATATTGATGAGGTTCTTCTTCAGTAATGCTGTTGGATTATCAATTCCTGTTAAATTCTGAGAACACTAAATTAAAATAGACTGTTAAAAATTTAACTTTTTATATACTAAGGCTTAATATAATAGGCTTTTGATAAGTATTACTCTGCCATAAGATGCTAATGTGCTTGAGGAATATCTCTGGAAATAGGTTCACAAGACGGACCGTTAAAATTATAGAATAAATTTGACATCACACTTTGCTTGAGGTGGAATTCCTTTTTATATTTATACAAGTTCTGCAGGAGCATCAGCAATAGTATCCCTTTGAACTAATTAGTGTCTTCTTTTAAATTCAGAGTAGGAAATCTCATTTGCTGGTTCCAAAATCAACGTTGACTAATTAAGAAGTTCTAGTGCACAACAGAATCAAGATAGAAAGAATCCATATATGTTAAACCTTCGTGTTTGGTTGTCTTGTTTTAATTATAGTTTGTTTCTATCCTTGAGAGATTGTAAGAGATGGTGAGAAGTAGGTGCAATATTGAGCTACTCAAGGTCATATGTGTGAGAAAAACTGTCGAATATAAACTCTTGCTCATTGTACATAAAGATCAGAAAGTGTCGCCGTAAATTTTTCAAGCTATGGTAGGCAGAGCATTTATAAAGATGAGTAACAATAATTTCTTCTGTCCCTATACCTACACTTTTTGCGATGTGATATTGCCCATTTTCCTACTGAGAGGAGGAGCCCACTTCTTTTTTTTTTTTTTTTTTTTTTTTTTGAGACGGAGTCTCGCTCTGTCTCCCAGGCTGGAGTGGAGTGGTGTGATCTCGGCTCACTGCAAGCTCCGCCTCCCGGGTTCATGCCATTCTCCTGCCTCAGCCTCTCTGAGTAGCTGGGACTACAGGCACCCGCCACCATGCCCGGCTAATTTTTTGTATTTTTAGTAGAGATGGGGTTTCACCGTGGTCTCGATCTCCTGACCTCATGATCCGCCCGCCTTGGCCTCCCAAAGTGCTGGGATTACAAGTGTGAGCCACCGCGCCCAGTGAGCCCACTTCTTTACTGCTTGAATCTGGGCTGGTCTTGTGACTTGCTTTGACAAAAATAATGCAGTGGCATTGATGGGCTGAGCTAACACCTCATGGGGCCTTGCTGATTCCACATTTGACTTCCTGGAACACTGATGTCCCCATGTGAAATAGTCTGGCCTATGACTTTTGAAGTTGAGATTACTATGAGGAGAGAGTAGCCCAGCTGCCCAGCTATATAGCTGCCCCAGTGACCACAAACAGCACCAACTACCTACAAATGTAAACGAGGCCACCTTTGGCCATTCAGCTTCAGTAAAGACCCCTTGATGACTGTAGATGAGTCAGTGTCCCCAGGCAAAATCAAGAGAAGAACCATTCGGCAAAGTCAGCCCTAATCTCTGACACACACAAATGTGAGCCAATGAAATAATTGTTGTAAGCCATTAAGTTGGCTTTGTTAAGCCACTGAGTTTTGAGGTTAGCAAGGCAGCTAGAGTTAACTAATGCATACACCTTTTATTATACGAAAGGACAGGTATTAGTCTGCATACATTTCACTGCCTGGCACAAAGTATGTATTCAGGAAAAATTATTGAATCAAAATGAAATGAAGTAAGTAGAAAACAAGAGACTGGCAGCTTCACGGGGGAACTGGGCAAAGGAACCACATCCCTTATTGAACTTTTGCCTGTAAGAGTCACCTCCAGTCTCTTGCTGAGCTCTGGGCTTGAGACCAACATGAAGCTTTTCCTCATAAAATCACGTATAAGAGCCAAGTTAAAAATATTTATGCACAACTCTGTGTGAAAAAAAATCATATGAGAAAGTATGAATAAATTTAACTTATCTTTTTCATTTGGTGTGATGGTGTTGGTTTATTTGAAGTAGAATATTACAGATATTTATAGATATGTAAAAATTGTTTATAAAAGTCTTAGCTCTTTAAGTTTTGTAGAACTACTTTGAAAAGAAAGGTAAACATTTCTAAGCATACTGAGTATTCAATTAGATATGCTAATTGCTTACATGAAAAGGTATAATAATCATAAAACATGGAATTAGTTCTTTAAAATTAACATTATTAAATATTCTATTCTATAACTCAATATTAATTAAGATTTACCAAAGAAAACTTGAGCTTGAAGTTCATGGTATGAAATAAGCACTTTAGTGACTAAAGTAAATGGTCATTCAGGTCTTCAAAACAAGATAGTAATGAGAAGAATGAAAAGGTCTATATTTTTAATTTCCAGTTTTGAAATTTTAAATACGCATATGGGGTAAGTGAATTTTAGATTGCTAAATATGCAGTCAGATTGGCAAATATATATTTAGGGATGAGAAGGGATAATAAATGTGCTGTAAGTCCATACGTCTTGATCAAAATATGCGTTAATTGTAATCACAGAGAGGACACTTTTGGTTGAGTTTCATTCAAAAAAGGGAAGAGCTGGGCGCGGTGGCTCACGCCTGTAATCCCAGCACTTTGGGAGGCCGAGGCGGGCGGATCACAAGGTCAGGAGATCGAGACCATCCTGGCTAACACGGTGAAACCCCATCTCTACTAAAGATACAAAAAATTAGCCGGGCGCGGTGGCAGGCGCCTGTAGTCCCAGCTACGCGGGAGGCTGAGGCAGGAGAATGGCGTGAACCCCGGGGGGCGGAGCCTGCAGTGAGCCGAGATCGCGCCACTGCACTCCAGCCTGGGTGAAAGAGCGAGACTTCGTCTCAAAAAAAAAAAAAAAGGAAGAAAGAAATCTGCATCTTTCACTAAAATCTCCATCTAGCCGTGTTTCCATTAGAGTTCACTGAAAAATGACTCATAAAACCAACAATTTTATGCATCAGGTGACAGGTTTTGACAGAAACAGCACTGCAGTTTTTGCGATATGCTACATTTTGAATGCTTAAACTGTGTGATTAGGTGTGCTTTATATGACTTCCACGTGCTTAGCTAGCAAAATCTGAGTTTATTTATACAAAATTATTCAAGTGAAAAAAATAGTGTCTCTCACAGTGAGCAAAGTCAGATCTCGAATGGGGCCATAAGGGATTGGCTAGCATTTTATCACCAAGCGAGCCCAGCTCTGCTAAAAACAAGCCACAGACCTTCTTGCAAAGCACAATGGGCTTTTTATTTTTAACTGACTACAAAGTAAAAATAATAAATCTGCCATCTGCCTGCCAATAGAAAATAAAATAATTTTCTATTTCAGCTCTAGCAAAATAAAAATCTATGTGTCTCCTGTAAACACAGAAAAAAAAAATTGTAAAGTAATAACGTGTGTGCCAGAAGCTTTTGTTTTTCCATATGAGAAATAGCTCGTTGCTAATTTTTAGATACTCTCTAGACAGTTTTCTCTGGGCATATTTTGGAATAATAGCATTTTTGAGTCAGCTGGTTTTATTTAAAATTGAGAATCCAGTTGTCAGGATGTTCAAACCTACTTTTTTTACTTTGATGTTAAATGAGACACTTCACTCCTTGTTGTTGACATGACATGTTGATCATGCAGCTTCAGCTAATGTAAGCCATTTTCTAGTAAGGGAAGTGAAAAGAATGCATATTTTAGAGAAAAAGGGCCCTGGATTTCCATCTCTAAGCTTAATGACCTTTGGAATATCACTTTCTGAAACTCAGAAATGTACATCTAGAGATAATAATCCCTTGAAAAGTGATGTGAGTTTTACAGATTATTGGCCAATGTGGTGCCTGCTGTATAATAGATACCCAAGAATGGTAATTATTACTATTAGTACTGGTATATTTAATAAATTTCTATTTGTCTTACTTGGATCCCATCAATTAATATGAAAAAGTTTTAAATATCATTTGTGAATACTTATACGTGAGATTTCTACTTTGTCGATATCAAAATGGCAGAATAAGTACAGCAAGCCTGAAGGCTTTAGTTTTTAGAAAGACTAATGATTTTCTTGTGATATTCATAAGTCGAGGCAAGGTAAAGATAGTGGAAGGAAAATGTCTTTGTTAGATATTATATATGCAGAATTATACTTTGAGATAATTGACGGTATTCAAGCTGGATAATTAGAGAATGAAATTTTGGCCTTTATTAATTAAAATTCAGAATATAGTGAAATTTATGAAAGAATTGCACATTTCATTGAATGCATACTTGAAATTCTACAAAGTCAAAAAGCATGTTCCAAACACCCTAGTTTTCTTGTACGTTTTGTTACATTCATCAGTTAGTTTCAGTAGCTATATTCGTTAAGCTTTCATGATACCACTTTTCAAAAATCTAAGTGCATTTGAGAATGGCCTTAATTCTCAAAGGGAATCAGAACATATGCTACGTAAGTGGATTCCTACAAATTTTTATTTCCCAGTTATATCAAAATTTTCTTCAATAGTTTAAAATCCAGTGTAAGCAAGTTTCACTAAGCAGCATTTATAATTTCCAGTTCTTTCCATTTAATTTGTTTGAATTTTAAAGTTTGAAAAATGATCCCTATCCATATAAAAACCACATTTTTAATTTATTTATGCTGAAAGGATCCTCCAAACTTAAATAAAATTTCTCCTCCCATTCTAAAATTATTATGATTTTATAGTATTTTTCTTTGAATTCGTATGTTTTTCACTATTTAGATCACTACCTTTTGGCTTAATGTCCTCATGAGAAGAAAGTAATGCTATTTTAATGAAGGGCCATAGGGTACAGGTGTGTTTTGTTTGTTTGTTTGTTTTTTGTTTTTGTGAGAAACATGGCTGTTTATTTCATCTGGGTGCAGGTGGGCTGAGTCCGAAAAGAGAGTTAGCAAAGGGTGGTGGATTATCATTAGTTCTTGTAGGTTTTGGGATAGGCGGTGAAGTTAAGAGCAATGTTTTGTGGGCAGGGGTGGATCTCACAAAGTACATTCTCAAGGGTGGGGAGAATTACAAAGAACCTTCTTAAGGGTGGGGGAGATTACAAAGTACATTGATCAGTTAGGGTGGGGCAGAAACAAATCACAATGGTGGAATGCCATCAGTTAAGGCTATTTTTACTTCTTTTGTGGATCTTCAGTTACTTCAGGCCATCTGGATGTATACGTGCAAGTCACAGGGGACGCGATGGCTTGGCTTGGGCTCAGAGGCCTGACATTCCTGCCTTCTTATATTAATAAGAAAAATAAAACAGTGTTGAAGTCTTGGGGTGGCGAAAATTTTTGGGGGGTGGTATGGAGAGAGAACGGGCGATGTTTCTCAGGGCTGCTTCAAGCGGGATTAGGGGCGGCCTGGGAACCTAGAGTGGGAGAGATTAAGCTGAAGGAAGATTTTGTGGTAAGGGGTGATATTGTGGGGTTGTTAGAAGAAACATTTGTCGTATAGAATGATTGGTGACGGCCTGGATACGGTTTTGGATGAATTGAGAAACTAAATGGAATAAGAGAAGGAGAAAAACAGGTCTAAAAGGTCTAAGAATTGGGAGGACCTAGGACATCTGATTAGAGTTGAGTTAGATCTGATTAGAGTAGATTAGTTGAGAACGGTGAATAGGAGTATGACTAGACAGAAGATAGTAAGGATGATAAGTTTTTTTGGGGCACAGTCTAAGTTGGTCTGGTGTCTGGAATGAGACTGGGGCCTAATAAAAAGGAGCGTCTATACAGGAGCTTAAGTGGGCTGTGCCTTGTAGCATTCCAAGGACAGGCCTGACTTCTGAGAAGGGAAAGTGGTAAAAGTATTGTCCAGTCCTTTTTAAATTGGTGGCTAAGCTTGGTGAGGTGTGTTTTTAAAAGACCTTTAGTCCGTTCTACTTTTCTTGAAGATGGAGGACCGTAAGGGATATAAAGGTTTCACTGAATACTGAGAGCCTGAAAAACTGCTTGGCTGATCTGACTAATAAAGGCTGGTGTGTTATCAGACTGTATAGAGGTGGGAAGGCTAAACTGAGGAATTATGTCTGACAGAAGGGAAGAAATGACTGCGGTAGCCTTCTCAGACCCTGTAGACGCAGGGCATGTTGAGTAAAGCTAATTTGCCAGTCCTGGGTGGGGGTAAATCTTCAAGCTTGATGTGTAGGGAAGGGAGGGGGCCTGAATAATCCCTGAGGAGTAGTAGAATAGCAGATGGAACACTGAGAAGTTATTTCCTTGAGGATAGATTTCCACGATGGAAAGGAAATGAGAGGTTCTAAGAGGCGGGCTAGTGGCTTGTACTATAGCATAGCCTGCCTTTGCTGGTGTGTGGCGATTAGGCCTGGTGGAACTGCCATCAATAAAATCAAGCGTGATCAGGGTGAGGAACAAGAAAGAAGGAAATATGGGGAAATGGGGTGAATGTCAGGTGGATCAGAGAGATACAGCCATGGGGGTCAGGTGTGGTATCAGGAATAATGTGTGAGGCCAGATTGAAGTCCGGGCCAGGAACAATGGTAATTGTGGGACTTAACAAAGAGTGAGTACAGCTGAAGGAGCCGGGGAGCAGAAAGTATATGCACCAGGTATGAGGAAGAAAATAGATTTTAGAAGTTATGAGAAATGTAGAGAGTGAGTTGAGCATAGTTTGTGATTTTTAGGGCCTCTAAAAGTATTAAAGCAGCAGCAGCTGCTGCATGCGGACATGAGGGCTAGGCTAAAACAGTAAGGTCAAGTTGTTTGGACAGAAAGGCTACAGGGTGCAGTCCTGGCTCTTGTGTAAGAATTCTGACCGCACTAACCATGCCTAGGAAGGAAAGGAGTTGTTGTTTTGTAAGGGATTGAGGTTTGGGAGATTAATCAGACACGATCAGCAGGGAGGGCACATGTGTTTTTATGAGAATTACGCCGAGATGGGTAACAGATGAGGAAGAAATTTGGGCTTGGCTGAAGTAATGGGGGCTGTCTGTGAAGCCTGTGGCAGTACAGCCCAGGTAATTTGCTGAGCCTAATGGGTGTCAGGGGCAGTCTAAGTGAAAGCAAAGAGACGCTGGGATGAAGGGTGCAAAGGAATAGTAAAGAAAGCATGTTTGAGATCCAGAACAGAATAATGGGTTGTAGAGGGAGGTATTGAGGATAGGAGAGTATATGGGTTTGGCACCATGGGATGGATAGGCAAAACAACTTGGTTGATAAGATGCAGATTCTGAACTAACCTGTAAGTCTTGTCTGGTTTTAGGACAGGTAAAATGGGGGAATTGTAAGGAGAGTTTATAGGCTTTAAAAGGCCATGCTGTAACAGGCTTTAATCCTTTTAAAGTGTGCTGTGGGATGGGATATTGGCATTGAGCAGGGTAAGGGTGATTAGGTTTTAATGAGATGGTAAGGGGTGCATGATCGGTCGCCAAGGAGGGAGTAGAGGTATCTTATACTTGTGGGTTAAGGTGGGGGGATACAAGAGGAGGATGCAGAGGAGGTTTTGGATTGGGAAGAAGGGCAGCAATGAGATGCAGCTGTAATCCAGAAATAGTCAGGGAAGCAGATAATTTAGTTAAAAGTGTCTCGGCCTAATAAGGGAACTGAGCAGGTGGGGATAACTAAAAGGAGTGCTTAAAAGAGTATTGTCTAAATTGGCACCAGAGTTGGGGAGTTTTAAGAGGTTTAGAAGCCTGGCTGTCAATACCCACAACAGTTATGGAGGCAAGGGAAACAGGCCCTTGAAAAGAAGGTAATGTGGAGTGGGCAGCCTCCGTATTGATTAAGAAGGGGACGGACTTACCCTCCACTGTGAGAGTTACGCAAAGCTCGGCATCCGTGATGGTCTACGGGGCTTCCGAGGAGATCGGGCAGTGTCAGTCTTCAGCCGCTAAGCCGCTAAGCCGAGGAGTCAGAGAGCCTTGGGCCAGAGTTCCAGGGGCTCTGGGAGTGGCTGCCAGGTGAGTTGAACATTCCGATTTCCAGTGGGGTCCCACACAGATGGGACACGGCTTAGGAGGAATCCCGGGCTGGGGGAATTCCTTGGCCTGGTGGTCAGATTTCTGGCACTTGTAGCAAGCTCCTGGGGGAGGAGGTTCTGGAGGAAAGCCTGGCTGCTGCGGTTCAGGTGTTTGGAAGTTCTTGTGTGCTGGAGATGTGGCTGGGGTTCGTCTCACAGTGCAGGCAAGGAATTGCAACTCTTTCTATTATTGTACACCTTGAAGGTGAGGTTAATTAAGTCCTGTTGTGCGGTTTGAGGGCCAGATTCTAATTTTTGGAGTTTTATTTAATGTTGGGAGCAGATTGGGTAATAAAATGTATGTTGAGAATAAGACGGCCTTTTGACCTTTTAGGGTCTACGGCTGTAAAGTGTCTCAGGATTGCTGCCGAACGAGCCATGAACTGGGCTGGGTTTTTATATTTGATGAAAAAGAGCCTACACACTATCTGATTTGGGATAAAGAAAAAGGAGCATTAACCTTCACTATGCCTTTAGCTCCAGCCACCTTTTTAAGAGTAAATTGCTGAGCAGGTGGGGTAGGGCTAGTCACGAAATGAAACTGTAAGCGGGACTGGGTGTGAGGAGTGGAGGTGATAAAAGGATTATAGGGTGGAGGAGGGGAGGATGAGGAAGAATTGGGACCTAGCTCGGCCTGGTGAGGAGCAGCCTGGGGAGGAGGGGAGAGGTCAGATGGGTCTGTAGAAAAGGAGGATTAGAAAGACTCAGCAACGCTTGGGGTTGGGACTGAGGGGACAGGCAGGAGGGAAAGAAGAAGGATTTGGGACGAGTTGCATTGGGCACAGAGACTAGGCAGGGACTGATGTGTAAAAGAATGCCTGGACGTCAGGCACCTCAGACCATTTGCCCATTTTATGACAAGGATTATTTAGATCTTGTAGGATGGAAAAATTGAAAGTGCCATCTTCCGGCTATTTGGAACTACTGTTGAGTTTGTATTGGGGTCAAGTGGCATTGCAGAAGAAAATAAGATGCTTAGATTTTAGGTCAGGTGAGAGTTGAGAGGTTTTAAGTTCTTAAGAACACAGGCTAAGGGAGAAGAAGGAGGAATGGAAGGTGGAAGCTTGCTCATAGTGAAGGAGCCAAGCCCAGAGAAAAAAGTGAGACACAGAGAAGGGGTGGGGGATTCTTGCCCTCCAGAAAAGCAGAGAAGGGGTTGGGGCACAGAGATAAGAGGTCGGGGTGTGGAAATAAGGGATTGGGCACAGAGATAAGAGGTCGGGGTGTGGAAATAAGGGATTGGGAGTTCTTGCCCCCTAGTAAAGCAGGATTTGCGGCTAAGGGTGAAGGAGAAGGGGTTGAGGGCTACTTGCCCCTCCCCCAGAAAAGCAGAGAAGGGGTAGAGACAAGGAGAGAAAGGGTTGGGGTACTTGCTCCTTCCCCAGAAAAGTGGGACTTGCCGCTAAGGGTGAAGGACCAAGGCAGGCATCCCTGTGCTGTCTGACATCTCTGAAACGTGGGTGAATAATCAGAGAGGCGTCCCTGCAATGATTAAACACCAAGGGAAGCCTGCCTTCCCAGTCCGTGACTGGTGCCAGAGTTTTGGGTCCACGGATAAAACGTATCTCCTTTGTCTCTACCAGAAAAGGAAAGGAATTGAAATTAAGAGAAGGGAGAGGTTGAAGTGTGGCACCAAGATTGAAAGGAGAGAGAGGTTGAGGGACAGTGAGGGAAGTTGGAGAAGAGAGTAAAAAGAGGCCACTTACTGGATTTGAAATTGGTGAGGTGTTTCTTGGGCTGGTCGGTCTGAGGACCTGAGGTCGTAGGTGGATCTTTCTCATGGAGCAAAGAGCAGGAGGACAGGGGATTGATCTCCCAAGGGAGGTCCCCTGATCCGAGTCACGGCACCAAATTTCATGCGTGTCCGTGTGAAGAGACCACCAAACAGGCTTTGTGTAAGCAACATGGCTGTTTATTTCACCTGGGTGCAGGGGGGCTGAGTCCGAAAAGAGAGTCAGCTACAGGTATGTTTTGGCTGCACATTGCATCCCAGTGCTAGCTAGCTCAGTGCTTGCCCAAAGTGCAGTTTTATTTAATAGATATTAAGTGAATAAATAAGATAATTGCAAGATCTCACTCTTTGAAATTTGACTGTTCCACCATTACCAGCCAAAATGTGCAAAGTCTAATTCATTTCCTCTTCCTCTCTCCCTTCTCCTGCCCTTTGTTTCTCCCTTCTACTCTTTTTTTTGTGTGTGTGATTCTTTTCAATCCTTCTGACTCTAAAAAGCAAATTCTTTTTTTAAATTTTTTTTTTATTATACTTTAAGTTCTAGGGTACATGTGCACAACGTGCAGGTTTGTTACGTATGTATACATGTGCCATGTTGGTGTGCTGCACCCATTAACTCGTCATTTAGCATTAGGTATATCTCCTAATGCTGTCCCTTCCCCTCCCCCCACCTCACAACAGGCCCAGGTGTGTGATATTCCCCTTCCTGTGTCCAAGTGTTCTCATTTGTCAATTCCCACCTATGAGTGAGAACATGCCGTGTTTGGTTTTTTGTCCTTGTGATAGTTTACTGAGAATGATGGTTTCCAGCTTCTTTCTTCCCTTCTTTTTTCTTCCTAGCTTCCATCTTTCCCCCCAGACAAAAATGAATACCTCATTGAATTACATTTTAAATAAGGAATAATGTTGAAAGTTGATTCATAGGCAAAATAATGTACAAATTATCCTTGAAAGTCCTTCAAATTATTTGCAAAGTATCATACTCATTCCTCACGAGCAGAAGAGTGAGATGTTCACACTTCATGTGGGAAACAGGACTGTAAAGATTCCCAAACTTCATTTCATAGGAATATTGTTTGGAATTGACTGAATTGTGGAAATATTATCTTTTTCTCCTGCTCTCTCCTTCTGAGTATATATATAGTTAAAATCAGATAAACTAACCATGTTTGTGTCAACCTTTATAGTGAATACAAAAAGCATGCTTGTAAGTGTAACAGACACTCATTCCAATCCCCCAAATACCCCTTTGCTATCACTGGAAGTGGACACCAATTATACATTCAATATTCTCATTTGCAAAATGGCAATATAATAATATGTAATTTTGTGGTTCTTTTAAGGTTAAAAAAGAGAATGCCTACAAAGCCTTTGAACAGTACTCACTTTACAGCAAGTGCTCAATAAATAGTAGCTGTTATTATTACTAGATCCAGCTTACAGGTGACAAGATTAGCATTAAATGGATTCATTTCTTGAATGTGATATTTTGTGTCCTAAAACCAAAACATGTTTTTTTAAATGAAAAGCAGAATTTAACTATGGAAATCAATGGGAAAATTAATCCCAGTTGCAGAAACAGGTTTGAATATCAAAAGCACACATACCAGCCAATGTGAATTAAATTGTAATGTTTTTTGCAGTTTTCATTTTTCCTGTTGATCCTTAAAATGGGTATTTCTCAGGGTTCTCGTCAGGAATTCCTCCGTCTCCTTAAGTAGTGTCTTCTAATCTCACGTCTTCAGTTACTGCATGGCTGACATTGCCCCACAGTGTGTCTATGGCCTAGGTGTCACACTTCTGTATAGCCAAGTCTACTCAACATTGCAACTTAAAAATCTTACCAACACCTTATTCTATTTTCTTATTTATCTAAACCAGTTTACTGCCTTCTCTATTAAACTATGACGAAATTTTCAAAGAAATACTCATAAAACAAAATAAAAATAGGATATCTTCTCCATCAATGATCTTCTGTGTCGTTTTAAATTCAACAGTTATTGAGCCACTTTCTCATCACTGCAGTTGGCTTTGAGGCACAGAGTTAAAGAGAACATGGTATCTCTCCAAATGCCCATCTACTTGGATTGATTCCTATTAACTACAATTTTAAAGGCTTTTTTTTTTTTTTTCACTTCAATCTCAATGGCTAGTCATATCCACTAACTGGAACTAATTTCACATTCACTTACGATTCCTGCTTGTTTCCATTATTGTTTTATTTATGTTATAGGATATAAGGGTTAAAAGGAATTGTAGATAATCTACTCTGATTTCCTCAGTTTACAGATGCTAATGGAGCTTCAAATAACTTGAGACTTTTTCCTTTATCAAGCAGCTATAATAAAGAATCTGTCAGAATCTGTTTGATAGGAAAAAAGTATATAAAATTTAGTTAATATTCCTGATTGTTTCTGAGAAGTATTAAATGTTTTCTCTTTTTTAGTCCTGGTTTTTGTTAGATTCTTAGATTCTTGAAAGCAGAAACTCTACCTTATTACTGTTATTTTCCAGGTTATGTTTGAGTACATAGCTTGGAGTAGTAATTTAGCAATTATGGGATTAATTTTTATCAATTGACTGCCAAAATCCAAAGCAAATAACATATTGAACTTTTTATAATATGAGCTTTCAGGAAGAAAAGTGAAGAGAGATCATTAGGAGATTGAAACATTTCTGATGTGTTTTAGTGTCTTGCAAATACATCTATTTTCAATCCTCATGATTGGACCAGGCCCCTCATTAGACATTTTAAAAAATAGAACTTGTATATACCCTTCTTCGAGATTAGCATCTTCCTCAAAGTCTTCTTACTCTGGGCCGTTTTTAATTAATTAATTTATTTTTTTTAATACTTGCCCGTTTATGGTACAAATATTTGCTAGCTTATTGCTCTTCTTTTTAAATCTTGTCTGGGACACTGATATTTTAATGGTTACTGTTGTTTACCAATATAAACAAGATTGTGTTTGAGAAAAAGATGAGCGTTCCATTTGGTTATTGGGTGTTTGCATTTTCTGGTATCCTGCCTTGGTAAATTTGCAGTCTTTAGTTGGCCTCATCAATTTCTACACATTTCCACTGTCGTAGTCATATAGGTCATGCACTTATGCTAAATCCCTGACTCATTTGCAATCAAAACTCTCGTGATTACATCCTAGGTTTTATAATAAGCAACCCTTTCATTTAGTCATTCTTATACACTTGAGGCAGAAAGTTGGAAATATTTCTGTTAATCTCCTGCGGAATGATGTTTGTGCTGTAACATCACTCTTAACTCTGTACTGGCATCATTTGTACAGAAAATTATTATTAATCCATAGTGCATCTGGCCTATAATACTTCACAGTTTGGCATTTTGAAAGGTGTTTCCTTTGAATATTTTTTTCACATCTAGTTCATAAGAAGCTGTCATGCACTCTTAAAAATTTCTAGGATGATGGTTATTTTTCATTCTAACCAATTTTACTTAATTGTGTCTTTTTCAATTTATTTATGTTGTTTATTTATATCCATTCGTTTGTGGTAGAGGTTGACATAATGCTAAGATCATTTGTTAGGATACCATATGAATTACCATAGTTTGAAGATCATGGTTGAGTTAGCTTTTTCTTATAATGAACACATTCCTACAACCAGGCTGTGCCTGTAATTTAGTCTACCATCTCCCATCTCCCGGGTGTATAAAAGTGGCTTAAACTAGGAGATGGCAAGAAAAAATGGATTAGTAGTTTGTTGTTGCTGATATAAAGTAGATGTTAATAGTCACTAGCTTGTAATTTCAAAAGGTAAAATTGTTATGGGAGAACAAATAGAACAATGAAACTCTAATGCTGACCCCAAAACAATAAATTTAACTGGCTTTACAATAAATAGAATTACTAGTATAAATAGCAAATCTTGCATGTTGTTTGATTAATGAGAGAACATTTTTTCATACTTTGAGAAGGAAATACTGAATCATTGACGGAAACTTGAAAAGGTTTCAGCAGGTACAATCATTTATGAAAAACTTTTAAGTTACGCTAATGAAAACAATGTATAGAAACAAATATTGAAAAATTATGACACTAAAAATATAATTGCTGACATGTGAATATAGTTAATTAGGGCAGAACAGAAGTCCGAAATGAAGGAAAAGCAAAAATTGTTTTGCTCTTTTTTTTTCTTTTTTTTTTTTTTTTGAGATGGAGTCTTGCTCTGTCACTAGGCTGGAATGCAGTGGCATGATCTCAGCTCACCGCAACCTCCAACTCCCTGGTTCAAGCTATTCTCCCACCACAGCCTCCTGTGTAGCTGGGATTACAGGCACACACCACCATGCCCAGCTGATTTTTGTATTTTTAGTAGAGATGGGGTTTCACCATGTTGGCCAGGATGGTCTCGATCTCCTGACCTCGTGATCCACCCGCCTCGGGCTCCCAAAGCGCTGGGATTACAGGCGTGAGCCACCAGGCCTGGCCTTATACTCTTTTTTTAGAAGTTTGAGGCAATGATTAATACACATTTTTATTCATTCATTAACAAATATCAAATGCCATCATCATATATATCATCTCATTTGGAAAGCAATTTTCACATACGTTTCTCTTCATAGTAATGTCCTTTCAGGATTGATGGCAACTAAGGAGCTTTGTCAGTTAAATATTCCTAAATGTGGAAGGAATCTACAAAGTAAATACAAATGTTTATTTCCCTTTCTCTTATTAAAAATAAATTATCAAGGCCTGACATGTCTTCTTGTAGTAGAGTGATAGAGGAATTATTCAGAAAGTATTATCTGTACTCACATGTCACCTTGAATTCTTAGCATCCTATTTAATACTGTAGTATGAAAATATGCCATAATATCATGGCACATTCTATGGAAAACCACACATAAATAGAATACAACATAAATAGAATAGTAAAAAGCAATAATGTTGAAAGCTATATTTTTTTTACTTACAAAGAACTTTTTTATAAGTTGAAACAGCAAGCCAATAAAATTAGCCATTGAAGATCCAAAACTAAGTGTGAACAGGAGTTGCTGTCTGTAATTATTTATGTTTTGTTGGAGATATAAGAAATCTCAAAGCTTGGCCCTGCTTCAAAGGAAAGAACATTGGCTAGGTAGGAGAGAGGTAGGGGGTGGTCTTGGAACTGTTAAGGAAACATTTATGTGAAAATACACTTACGATGTTTTAATAAAAGCTAAAGGATATACTGTGTGCTGGATTTTGTGTGCAAAACTTTCATTTTGTTCCAGTTAAATACTGAGTTCTAATGTACAGAAGTGAGAAATTTAGTGGCAAACCCAAAAAGAAAAGAAAAGAAAACAAACAGACTCCTCTTCATTCTGAAGTGCCAAGGCAGCCATCCAAGTGGTAGAAGATCTTAGGTACCATATGTGCTTTTCTTCCTATGGGGATGACATTTTAAACCTAACTGAAATGACTGGGCTGAAATGACTGGGCTTATTGGATTCTGCCGGATTCTTTTCACTTCATCTCAACATGGGATGGCTCTTCTCAGTAGAATGTATTCTTGGAAGAATCCACACTTACTGAAAAAAGGAGGCTTATCATGGCCCGTGTCCTTTCATGTCATGCAGTTCCCATATCATGGAACACAACTCAGGGCCACAATGCAGATATGGCAATGTGAGGTATACTTGGAGGGTCTGCCTCTAGCACCAATTTGCCTGTCTCCCCATTACACATCTTCTTTCTGTCTCGAGGGTACTAAAGGATTATTTGTTGCTTTTCAGATAAACCTTCCTATTTGCTTCCACTCTGAAAAGAGGTTACAGTCCCCCTCCAGCCCTTTAAAAGTCCAGCACACCAAGCTTTGCCATGTGTGAGCAGTCTGCAGGCACTATTAGCCCCGCTTGAGTAGCTCTTGATAACACTCTCTAGGAAGTCAATTAAAGATGTCAGGAGGTGGGCTGGACTGCTTTTCTTTTACTAACAGGCATTCAGAGAGTGGAAGATGGAACTGTCAGAAACAGGTGATTTTGGGTTGTCAAGAAACTAAGGCTCCTGATTTGTTTTGTCTTTTCCCCTCATTATTTCAACTTTTTTTCTTTCTGTGAGCTCTTTTAGTTTTTAACCAGCAATAGCTATATAATAGAGAGGACAAAGCACCTAGTGCAATAAATGACAATAGCATTTGCTTAGTGTAAGTTTAAAATATAAAGAGAGATAAAGTCTTAGAAATTTGAGCATAGTGAAAATTTGTATTAAGGGGTTACTTTTTGTGTTAAAATGCCTATGTATAAATACAAGTTAAATGGTTGTTCACTAAGAATTGGTCATAAAACTTGATCGGTATTATATTAGAGTGATCCTCTGTACTTGCTGCCCATACAACAGGGATCACTTTCTTTTGCTACAAATCTCGACCCTTTTATTTTATGTGCTTTCACTGAGAAAGACTATCCAAAGAAGTAAATGACTAGATTTTATTCTAAATTAATATGAAGCAAAGTGTCACGACTGTTTATCTAAGCTAATGAATGTACGTATTTAAACCAAATTATTCTGTCCTCCTAGGTATTATTTTGTTCAGCCAAAATAGTATTTGTTAAATATTATATTAATTTAATATTTGTTAAATTAATGTAATAATAGAGAAATAGACATTTTATTGTTTGAGCTACAACCTAGTTATACATTTATGTACTAATCAGGACAATTATCACTGTGGGCAAATAAATACTTTATAGGAGACTGTATATAACTTTAAATATCTCTATTTGATTATGCAAAACCATGATAATAAATTAACCTTGCTCTTTTCCAGGTATGTGCTAAATGCCAAAAAACTATTTCACTTAATCCACATTGCCACCTTAGGTAAGAGGTGCCATTATCCCCATTTCACAGATGAAGAAGCAAAGTTAGAGAGGGTAAATAACTTGCTCCAATGGCATAGCTGTTAAGCAACAATACCAGGACTCAAACCAAAGGCTTTCAATCACCAAACATGTGAGCATAACCTCCAAAGGGCAGAGAGTAGCTGAAGACGCAAGATTCTGTTTGTACTTGAAATTGCAGAAATTATAACCTGTAAGAATTATGTGACTCTGAGAAGTAAACTGTCTCCAAGATGGTAACGTACAGTTTTGAATGTTTTAGTAACAGTGAATGAGGAGACAGAAAAGATTGAGGCTGACTAGAAGGTTTGTGTTTGTTGGAAGAAGAGGCTGGCTTAAATTTTTCTTAAAAAGTGAAGACCAGTCCTGAGGGTTTCCACATACCCATTAGGAAAAGGTGCCATAGTTCATTACACAGAAGAAGAATGTAACACTGATCAGCAATTCACTCACCATCACCTTTTGTTTTCCAGTTGTTTTTTATATGAAAAAAGGCAGTTGTACAGAATCAAGCTCATATTAGGGATTTATTCAAAGAAGCAAGTGTCATCATGAATTCTGAATTAAAAATAGATTTAGCCTAATGTTCAAAATCACCATCTCACAGCATGGCATAATAACTGATTATAATGAAGACCTTAGTTACCAAGCTAAATTATTTTTAGTATACTTTGATTATTAGGTTAAGGAATTGTAAAATATGCCTGTTACATCTTATTTCATCACAATATTTTTAAAGTATAAGATCTAGAATAAAAAATGGTCTATTTTCAAATCCTGGCCAATTTTATTAACTAGATGAACTTGACAGCTTGGAATCTCTGTCTTTTCATTTATAAACGTGCCCACCTCACAGGGTCATTGCGAGTATTCAATTGACCTTATAGTCAAGAAATCTTGACCATTTAGTAGACACTGTTTTATTCCACCCCACTAGACAACTGCAATATTTTAAAATAAACATTCGAAACATGATCTTTAAAAGGTTATGGATGTGGTAACAAGTGATACAAGCTACTGGTTTTTTTCTGACCATTTGAATACATGAAATTTAGGCGTTAGTTTTTACCTTTGAAAATAATAAACTACTAGCATTTCAAGATCATTCCACAGTGATACCTTCAATACATATTACATTCCGTACTAAAACAAGAGATAAGCAACTACCCATATATTGAGTAAACTCAACAATTAGACCAATATAAGGAACTTTCTACCAAAGATGCATGTGTAATAATTAACTATGTCCAGTTTAGTAATGACAAGAATTGAAATTCGTTATTTATCTGTTTATTCAATAAGCATTTATTGTGCACCTACTGTGTCTAAGGATAGCATTCTAGACTCTGGAAATACAACAGCAAGCAAAATGAACTGGGTTCCTGCCTTCGTGGAGCTAGCTTACATTTTATTAAAAGCAGATAGATAATGAACACAAACAAGAATGCTTTACACAGTAATATGTGATAGTCAGGGGAGAAAACAGAGGAATATGGTATGTGTGATCTTGCTGCTTCTTTAGTTTGTGTAGCCCTAACAGGGGAAACTGAAGAAGTGATATGTAAACCGAGATTTGACTAAAAGAACAGGAGAGGTGTAGGAAGTCATAGAGAGAATAACAGTTCACAGGCCAACTAAATTATATGGAAACAAGACCCAAGTAAGTAACTGGCCCTGCTAGAAGAAGAAAAAGGCCAGCATGGTTGGGAAGGAAGGGAGCAGAAAGGGTAGATACTATGAGATGAGAGGTCATATCTCTTGAGCCTTGTAGGCCAGGATAAGGATTTTCATTTTTTTCTCAATGTGATGGGGGTGGTGGAGTGGGTGGGGGGGTCCTTCAGAGAATTTTATGTAAAAAGATGCCAACATTTATTTTTATAATTTTTAAGAGATTCCTCTGTCTGCTGCAGGAAGAATTGACTGTAGGGTGGACAGGAGTAAGAGTAAGATTGTTGAGTTGGCTGCTGTGTACTCTGAGAGATGTTGGTGACTCAGACAAAATGACAGGGGCGGAAGTGAAGAAAATCGGGTGGATTCTGAATAAGTTTCACAGTCATTGGACCTTACGAATGGTCAGGATGGTGTGAGTGTGTTCATGGGTGACAGAAATGGAGGAGTAATAATTCCTTGAGCAATTCATAGAAGATGATACCATGTACAAAGACAGGGAAGACTGAGGAAATAAAGACTTGTATGGCAAAAACCATGAATTCCATTTTGGTAATGTTGAGTTACTCTTAGACGTTCAAGGCACTGGCAAGCAGGCAGGTGGATACAAGACTGAAGTTCCAGAGTAGCTCAGGCTGGATCATCAGCATGGAGGCAGAACCAGCAGGGGTTCACTCAGAAGAATGTGTGGCTGGAATACTCCATTTTAAGTACTGACTATTTTTTAAGGGCAGGAAGTTTTTGGCAAAGTAGATGGATGAGTAATGGCTAGTTGGAAGAAAATTAGGAAAAGTATTCCAGAAGACAAGGTAAAAAAACACATTTAAATTAGATGCATTTTAATGCAATGCTTTCGTGGTAATGATTTCATTATGTAGGAATTCAGGGGGGAATAAAAAAAAACTGTAGGAATTTTCTACATATTAACCCTTAGCAAATATATCTCTAGCACTTATTATAGATAAGGTACAATGGGAGAGAAACATGGAGTTATTATATCCACATTGGAT
The DNA here is from genome assembly GCF_006542625.1 of Nomascus leucogenys. NCBI lineage: Eukaryota > Metazoa > Chordata > Mammalia > Primates > Hylobatidae > Nomascus > Nomascus leucogenys. The sequence goes on along the minus strand of NC_044401.1, from coordinate 40,392,220 downwards.
ATAATAGCTGATAGCTAATTTCCCATATTTTTTCCATGGCCATCTGATTCTTCAGTCTTCTAAGGTACTGATATATTATGTAGTGGAGGAAATTAATCACTATATTTTATTAAGCCATCCACTGTTGTGTGGAAGTCTTATTCGACCAAATATTTTAAATATTGAAAAGGAAATAATGGCTACATTAGTATACTTTTGTATGATTTTAAATGATTTTCAATTACTAATAACCACCATCTTTCATATGACTATTTTTTATAATTGAAAAAAACAACAACAACTGGGACTCTGTGGTAAAAAATAATATGTTTCTAGAACATGCAATTTAATTACTGGGCTGTTTAATATTTGAGATCTATTGAAAATATAGAGTGAACCTTTTTATTATGCAAATTTATTCAGTTCTAAAAATAAATGATAATAAAACATTTTTTCTCTTTACATCATATTACAGTAATGAAGCTGTTACCTCAGTATGCATTTTAATGAATTTTAACTAACATTTTAATGAGCCAACATTATTATAGACCCAAGGATTAGACAAAATTGAATTTACTGGTATTGAGAAAAGTTCACCAAGAGTTAATTATATTGTTTAAAGATGGAATATAATACATTTTATGATAAACCATCAAGTATCCTGTATGAAAAATTGTGCTAATGGTTGAATAACATTATATTTATGCTGTACATAGATATATTCTTCATCACACTTTAAAAACATTAATGATATTTTGCTTTTGTATATTCAATCCATATGAAATATAAAAGACATAGCATATCAAAGAAAATAAATTAATATTTTTATAATATTAGATTTTTTAAATAATATTTTCTTTAAGGAAATCTCTATGAATTGTTATAAGTTTTTCTTTTTTAAAGGAGGAATCATTTATAATTTTCTTGATTTCCTTTTTTTTTTTTTGAGACAAGAGTCTCTCTCTGTTGCCAGGCTGGAGTGCAGTGGCACTATCTTGGCTCATGGCAATCCCCTCCTCCTGGGTTCAAGCCATTCTCCTGCCCCAGCCTCCCCAGTATCTGGGATTACAGGCCCGTGCCACCACACCCAGCTAATTTTTGTATTTTTAGTAGAGACGGGGTTTCACCATGTTGGCCAGGATGGTCTCTATCTTCTGACCTCAGGTGATCCGCCTGCCTCGGCCTCCCAAAGTGCTGGGATTACAGGCGTGAGCCACCGTGCCTGGCCTGATTTACTTACATGAAATAGATTTATAAACTCACAACTTATAATTTGAGAGAGAAAAATAACTTTTCATAAAATTGATAATTTTTGGTAATAATTGATATTTTGGCTTCTATAGAAATGTATTAACAACTGTAAGCCGCTGTCAACTAAAACACAGTTAGTAATACTTGCTCCTTCCTTTAGAACCTCCTCATTCTTTATTCAACATTCTGTTGAGGCACTGAAGGAACCTAAATCTCAAATCAGAAGGTTGTCATCGAATTTGTCTTTGTGTCTCTTGTGCCTAGCTCATAATAGGCCTTCAGTTAATGTTAAATGAAAAGAAAGGTCCTTCTCAATAGTAAAGTTTGTGAATTTTTAGTCTATCTTTGAAAAAAACTCATTAGTTGAATTGTACATTTTTATCAGGCTTAAGTTAAGGCCGTGCTTACCAGCATCCTACAGATACTTTATTGACATTTACATTTCAAAGCACCTAATTGTGGAAAATTGCCATTTGTGTCACTGAATGACTCTTGTAAGAAACCACGTTTCTATATTCTCTTTGCAACTCTTTGGTTGAATCCAGTGGGGAAAGATAGTACAATTTGAAAACACTCAGTCAGTATACTTTTTCTTTATACATTGAATTTATACATTGGTAAACATACATATTAATAAGTAATTAATACATTTACAGGGTTTTAAAGAAGTATGAAGTAGATGCAGGGAAGTCTTCCTCCCTTATTCTTTACTTTCCAGTATTTTTTTTTCCTGCAGATGCATTTGTTATTATTAGTTTCCTGTGTGTTCTTTCAGAGATTGTTTTATGTGCATGCAAGCACATTCCAGCATGTTTCTTTTCCTTTTCTAATTAATTAAAGCATACAATGCGTATTCCAAACCCAGCTCTGAAACTCGCCCCTCCAAAAAGCCTTCCTTACGAAAACCGTGTTTCCTCCATTTTACCTTATGGCATTTTAAGTATACTTGTCCTCAATAATTCATACTTTTATCTTTCAGTTTGTGGTTTTTGAGTTAGGTATGGTAACTTTCCTAAATCTCTTCAGCATCATGAGGGGAACATCTTTCTTTTTTTTTTTTTTTTTTTTTTTTTTCATATTTTTTTTTTTTATTATACTTTAGGGTTTTAGGGTACATGTGCACAATGTGCAGGTTTGTTACATATGTATCCATGTGCCATGTTGATTTCCTGCACCCATTAACTCGTCATTTAGCATTAGGTGTATCTCCTAATGCTGTCCCTCCCCCCTCCCCCCATCCCACAACAGTCCCCGGAGTGTGATGTTCCCCTTGCTGTGTCCATGAGTTCTCATTGTTCAATTCCCACCTATGAGTGAGAACATGCGGTGTTTGGTTTTTTGTCCTTGTGACAGTTTACTGAGAATGATGTTTTCCAGTTTCATCCATGTCCCTACAAAGGACATGAACTCATCATTTTTTATGGCTGCATAGTATTCCATGGTGTATATGTGCCACATTTTCTTAATCCAGTCTATCGTTGTTGGACATTTGGGTTGGTTCATGAGGGGAACATCTTTCATTGAAATATCTTGTACTCCTAACGTGTGCTATATAGAGACTGGAACAAAATGTGCAGTACATACTTGAGTTTAAAAAGTGGATGATGGAAAAATAAAACTCTTCCGTTACCGTTACCTCACAGAGGTAGTCTCAACAACTAGAGCTGGTTGAAAAGTGAAAAACAAATATCTAAGTTCGTTATCAGTTAAACAGAGCAAAATTAAAGGTCATATCAAAATCAACTTTCAAAAGTGAACTAGGTAAAACTCACTGGGCAAAATTTATACTTTTTGATTGGGAAGAACCATGGATATTAGTATTGTATAACATAAAATAGTACCTCTAAATATGTTTGCTTTTAGAATTATATGATATATAAATCCCTACTCCTTTAATACTTATTCATGGCAATGATCACTTTTAGCAATTGCATAGTAATTGATTGACCCCAAGACATTAAGGTCTGAAAAATTTTATATACAGGACAGGGTTATTGAAGGTTATTATTATTATTGTTATTGTTACTACTTTTCTTGAGACAGAGTCTCACTCTGTTGCCCAGACTGGAGTGCTGCAGTGGTGCAGTCATGGTTCACTGCAGCCTTGACCACCTGGGCTCAAGCAATCCTCCCACCTCAGCCTCCAAAGTAGCTGTGAATGCAGGTGCACGCCACTACGCCTGGCTAAGTTTTGTATTTTTGGTAGGGATGGGGTTTCACCATGTTGCCCAAAATGGTCTCGAACTCCTGAGCTCAAGGGATCCCCCCACCTCGTGGCCTGTTAAAGTGCTGGGATTATAGGCGTGAGCCACCATGCCTGACCTCTTGAAGATCATTAACTATTTGATAGTCAAAAGAATTAAAAATTGACAGCCATTAAACTCATTTAAGATCAGATTCAGAAGTAAAATTCAAAGTCTTTCTTGTTTACTACACTACTTCTAATTCCTAATGACAGTAATTCTTTTATGAACTACTTCCTTTACTTTTCACTGTACTTGACAAAGATCACTTGTTTAGGCTTCATAACAAACCAAAGACAAAGGCTTTTTTTAAACCTTCATTTTACAGATGAAAAAGCTGAAGCTAAAATGGCTGAAGGACCTGTAATAATTTAATAATAAAAGTAGATAATCATCTGGATAATAAAAGTAGCAGAACGGAGACAACCCAGGCCATCTGAATAAGCCCATTATCTTTACCACAGTGCAGTGTTGTCTTCCTGCCAAATAGTAGTATCTCCATAAACACTTGTTAAATGGGAGTTCCAAGTCCCTAAGAGGAACTGGCATATGGTGGAGGGGATTTCGAGTGCATTCCAGAAATAGAGAACAAACTGTGTTTAGGCCCTAAAAAAGAAAAGAGTGTGTTATGTTTCAGGACCTGAAGAAAGGCCTGAGGAAGTGTGGGTTGAGTATTATGACTGAGGGGACAAAGAAGAGGCTGTAGAGACTATTTTAGAGGCTAGACCACATAGAGTTACGGGGGGAGGAAGGTGACTATTCAGCCTGAATTTCCTGGAACTGTCCTGGAATAATTATTAATAGTACTTCCTTTGGATTTCAAAAGTGTTAGTTTGGAAGGTAAAATAGAAAGTTAGCCAATTCTTAGGTCATGTTGAAGTTTTTTTTTCTTTTTAATTTCAGAATGAATGAATGCATTTCCTCCTTCACTACTTGGGATATTAGAAGGAAAATGAAAAGTCTTTTAGTCCATACTTCATATCCAGCACTTTTATCAACTGAGAGCAACTTCAGTGATTGGTTCTCCAGTGATACATTAAAGCCATTTGTCATAAGGCTCTAGCCCTCTAAAGTAAAGCTCTTTCCTTTAAGTAAATATGGGGAAAATATGTCAAGGGCAGTATTAAACATGTGCGTTAGAAATTACCGAATCTGTGTATAACATTTGATTATTTAGTATCCACTAATTTATTTCAAAAATTATCCCATTCGCCAACTTCAGATTTTTTGGTTGTTGTTGCTGACATTTTAGACAACTTGCCCTACATTCACAACAGCCATAATTTGTTCATCAAGAGTACCAAGAAAACAAGGTTCTAATTTTACTATTTGTAGACAGTTTTTAGAGGGAGTAAGGTTAATATGGTGCATGAAAAAAGCCAAAAAGAGATTAAGGCAGTTTGTGAATTTTAGTAATATGGCATAATGAATTACCTTGATCAGGTCAAAATAACGGAAGTTTAGTAGACTTTCTGGTAAATCTTATTTATCAAGTTTGGTACCATCCCAGGGAGAGAAACTCAAACCATCTCATGCAGCTAAGTAAGTAGTAACTACAGTGTAGAGATTTGCTTCCTCTCCTCACAGAAAGGAAATGGCTATGGTTATTTTTTACCTCCAAGCATTCTGAGAGTGAAAGTGTAGTAAGTCCTCAGGCTAGGAGAAACGGGGCAGCCCAGGGACTAGATATATAGCTAGACACTCAGAAGGCAGTACTATTTATTTTCTTATTGCTGAGCACATACTCTATGGATGGTCAAGGTGGCTCCAGTGTGTATCAGAGGAAAAGAAGGATTTTATTAAAACTCTACTTAAGAGGGCTTCTTTCCAGTCTCAGCTAAGACGTGAAGGTTTGATGATAGCATCCATGAGTTTTAAAATATTTACATACTTTTGGGTAAAACACACATATAATTAATCCTCTTCATGAGAACTCAGTATTATACCTTAAAAAGATATTCAGTATCTGTTGTTTGATATCAGTTTGTCTTTAGGAATGTAAGAAATTATGCTTTTCATAAGTAAACAAACATCTTCAAGCACATTGTTCTCCAGTCACTGTCAATGGTGTAATATGAGTTTTCTGAGGTAATTTAAATTTGGTATTTAGGATATTTGCATTTATAAAAAGTACTTGGATATGCTCCTTGCTTCCTCTTCTCCTGCTGAACTGTCAGAAGATGGTGATGCTTTTGAAGATTTATGGTAGATGGGCAATGAGATTGCTGAATGTTAACTACTGCATTTGGAATTCATTTAGTAGCAAAAGAAAAGAAGGTTACTGGGATTGGGATAGAGTAGAAAAGTGATAGAGCTATTTTTAATCAGTGAATTTAAAAATCAATATGATATATTCTGAATTAGGATACATTTCAAGCCTCTTGTCATGTAGTAATCAAGTAGAACATTTCTTGAAGAATATAGGATGTCAAATTGGATCTCGTTCAGCTAAATTCATGATAGTGTAGTGCCCAGATTTTGTGATGTGGACATATCAAATTTTAATATTGGAAGACTAAGGCTAAAAAATCCACAAGCATGTGGAATATGTTTTTAAAATTCAAAATTTGAATATAATCTATGTAGTTAGGCTTTGGTTTATGTTCTGGTGCAAAAGAGGAACATAAACCATGTACTCTCAAACTGCTCATTTTTGAGTTTATGGATTATGACGCGATTCATGTGAACCCCCTATCTAGGACCTCCAATGGTTATGGTTATAAAATGTGTTGTTAAAATAGCTAAAATGATGGAAATGGTGAAATTAGCAGAATCAAGTTGTGAGCCCATAGATATAATTATATTTCTACTCTATTCAGAGATTTGTTGAGTTTCGGGTAGAGGGGAAAGAAAAGATAAAGCAACAGTAGTGTGGAAGTAACTGGCAAAGAAGGTTGACCTTGACCTTCTTTTCCTTTCAACCCTCATTTCATCAGCAGGGGTGAGATTACTTTGAGACCCTGCCAATAGGTAATAAATAACACATAAATTCCAGGACACCCTTGCACTGTAGGGTGCCCTAATGTGTAATAATCCTTAGACTATTGAGTTTATAACTCATGACATCTGGCAGTTACTTGGCATTGTAATTCATGTTGATCATGTACATCAGAATACACGACGGTAGAGAAATATCAGAGCAATAACACGTTGATACCAGAAGAGGCTAGAATGACAAAAGATGCTGCTGAAGCTGTGTACCTCTGTGAACTGTGCAGTGGAATGCTGTAAAAGCTAGTATCTTCAGATAAGGACTGATAAGGCGGGAGGAGAGAGGCGATCTGTTGGGATCCAGAATAATGCAGCACATTAATAGGTACTTGATAACACTCTTTATTTCCTTTATTCAAATGGACAACTATAGCTATAAGTCAGTAATGAATCCTGAAATTTGGATTTAAATATATACTTAGATATATTTTAATTTAAACGTGCATGTAAACAAGTGTATTGAATTCAAATTTTGTATAAATATAGGTAAAAGAGATTTAATAATGTAATTTGTGTTTTCTTTGGTCTAATGGTAAGGGCTAAATGAGGAAGGAATGCAGAGAGTTGGAGAACAATGAGAAGCAGTAGGGAAATCAGGCAGGCATTCTGCAAAGCACCTGTAACACGCCTCCCTGGTGCCTAGCAGCCTAACTACTTTGTCTGAAGACCCGAGGCCCATGGGACATGAACCAGACTGAAAAGCTAGAAGCAGACAGATGGTTATTTGTAATCATCCTGTAAATGTAAATTCTTTAAAACTGGTGGGCTTGCTGGCTTTATCGTCTGTCTGTCTGTCTGTCTATCTATCTATCTATCTATCTATCTATCTATCTATCTATCTATCTATCTACCTATCTATACCCAAACCCAGATCTAAGAAAAGTAGGAGGCAGTATTATAACCTTGAAACAATCTGGTGTTTCCCCTTGTTACCATCGTAAAAAATACTAATATATAAAAAAAAGCTAGCCTGTGTAGTTCTTAATTTTAAATTGACTGTATTATATCTTCCAATGTCCAAAGTTATAAGCATTGCTTTGACCAAGCCAAGACAGTTTTGTCCGAACGGGGCAGGTGCTGAAAGACGTTGCTTGTGGAGCAGAACAGAACGCTTTGGGAGCACGGTGAGATGGGTGTTTGTTCTGCAGCTGAGCAGGGCATTGCCTTGGACACGTGTAGGTTAATACTAGCATTTCTAGAAACCATCCTCCTCACATGCTATGTTTGGACACAATCTCTAACTTGATCTGGTTTCTTTGATTTTTCTGTGATTTTGGAGACAGCAATGCCACGTGAACCATTCTGTGGGCGATGGCTCTTTAAGGGAGAAAGAAGAGGAACTGATTAAACATTAATTAGCTTCAATCCACAACTTCCTCATAAGCTAATGGGTAGGCTATGCAGATCCCTGTCAAATATCACATACTAGGCTTTGCCAAAAATAGGACTTCCAAGTGTTGAAGGCGTGCCAACTGCTGGCTCTTTAACTGCAAACCAAAGCAAATGATTGCCAGAGACAGGCCTAGAGTCTGCCGTGGTCAGATGTCACCAGTTTGCAGTGCCGCATGTGATCCAAGAGTTTATGAATGATCTCAACACTTGGTCCCCAAGGAGAACATATGCATTACAGAGGTTATGGATACAAATTACAGACAGCATGATGTTCCCATGCAATTTCTAAGAATCCTTCAGCAAGTTTTAAACATAAATGGAAAACATTAAGGAAGACTTGGCACTCTTAGCAGGACTTCAAATTATATTGTGGGTGAGGACAGAACACGGCTAAAAAAAGGATTCAAGAATAAAGACTTGGCTAAGAAACTCGAAGCTGGCCATTCCTCCTGTGTGAATTATGTTTGTGTTTTATTCCCTGCAGAATACTAGACTTCACAAAATGCTATGACTTGAAAATGAACAAGTCACAGGGCATTCTTGTTTATTCAACATGCTCCAGTTCATACCGCTGGTTTATCTGGATCATTTGCTCCATGAATGTGCCTGTACACAGAATCTCGTTGGAGGTGGGGGTGAGAGCTTCTCATTTTGGAGTGTCAGCATGCTACAGGGTGCCAGAGTGTCAGCTGGCACAGCGGCCCCCGGATGTCTCCCCACTGAGTTCTTTCTTTCCCATTCCCCTTCTGTGCAGAAGAAACCACTTGTGACTTATGCCCACATGTTCAGATGTTATTGTCTATTTAACTGGTGGCTAGCCTGCCCATCCTGAGCATATTTTGTTCAATTGTACCAAGCGTAATAGTTTCTTGTGAATGACAATCTTTATTCAGTTGTTTCGTCATTAAAACTTCAGAAAAATACGGAATTATTACGCCGTGTCAGCGGGGAGCTTCTGGTTGAAAAGGGAAACTTACACTGGTTTAAATATAAAAGGAAACATATCTAGAAAGTCCAGTTAGCACAGTTTTCCGAATTAATTTGTCCAGCCATGCACTTAAGAACCCAGATTTTTTTTACACTTTGTTCATAGCTCCAGTTTCATCCTAAGGCTCGCTCTCCCCCTGGGGTCAAAGTATGGCTGCCACCTATAGCCATGTAGTCCAGGAAGAGATAGGGTGCTTTCTTCAGGTGCAGAGTGGAAGTTCTGAGCTGCCTGCTGGTTGGGGTTACACTCAGTCATTCCCTATGGTACTGGTGGTGGTGGTGGTGGCAGTGGTGTTGGTAGGGCTGGGGGAATAATCTGTGGTAGTTTTATGAGTGACCATCACTTTTTTTTCTCTTAGTCCATTGGAATAATTTACTATGATATAGTATAATTTGTGCTACCAGTTTTTCTGGCTGACATAAATCTGTTTTATTCCTTGAGTCGTTGATTTCTGACCTTCTTGAATTGTCTGGCTTTTATTTTACAGATATATGTGTATGTACTCCTTGGCAAGCCAAGGACTCTATTTCTTAAATCCAAACAACTCAAATTGTTCTTCATAAATGACATTTTACAATCAAATTAAAACACTGTGGTCTATTTTATATCATAAAAAAGGGCTGCAGCACACATCTTGAAGAAGAGCACATCAATTCAATCAACCAATCAACATTATTTGGTTAACTTTTCTGATACCCTTCAACTAGAGAGCTCTTTGGAGGGTTACCCAGTCCAGTTAAGTAGATAAGGAAAGACTTCAGATGAATGAGTCCAAAGTTGACACTGAATGAACAGTATGTACTTCAGAAAGGCATAGGCAAAAGTAAGAGAACAAAGGGACAGCTAGGAGTTACTTGCAGGCAGAAAGACCACCATATGCCGATGTGCAATGATAATTAGGTGTTCCTTCATATCTCTAGGGCATGGAGGTTCCAGAAACGTCCCTGATGAGCCTGGGGATATATGCAGGGACCTGATTCCAAACAACATTTGAAATCATATTAAGGAGAGAATTTTATCTTAAGAGCCATTAAAAAGTGTTAAAAAGGGAGTTGACATGATCACATTTGCATTTTAGCTAACTCTTAATAGCTACAATGGAAAGTTTAAAGGAGAAATCAGAGAAAAAGGTCAAAAAGGATATTCTTACAGTAATTCAAGGAAGATATAAGGACATTCTGAACTAGGGCAGTGGAGAGAGGATGAATAGACCCAGATGTTACTGCAAATCAGTGCAGCATAATGACTGTGTATAAATTCTGGTGTCAGACACACTGGGTTGAAACCCTGTGCTTACCTAACACAATAGATGAGGCTCCAATGACCTATATCCATGACGCTATCTTTGGCACATAGTATGTACTCACTAAATTTTAGCTATTATCATAGAACAAGTTATTTTAAAAATAGATTAAAAGTGTCATTATATGTGCCTGTTAATTTTTAAAAGCAAGTTTAAAAAATTCTTACTGAAAATCAGCACATAATTATATATATTATATATATGGATAAGTAAAAGCTCCTGAGTATGCTTCTATTTATCATAATTTACTGAAACTGTATTCATAAACTAAAATGTATGTCATATAAGGAACAACTTCGGACTAGAGGTCAGTCTTCTACTGAGAAGTTTGGATGTCATTGTGCCACATAGCTCCAGCAGTTCTGACACATACACAGAGACAAAACCTGCCGGCAGGAAAGCCTTGTGTTCGGTGTTGTTTGGGTCGCCTGTGGTTTTCAACTGCTGTTGGCCGTACCTTTCATTACAATTATTTCTTAGATTATCTTTCTCGTAATATTTAGTTGGTTGTGGATGGTATTCTTTATTCAATGATGTGTGCCAATTTTTTTTATCAGTAGCATTTTAGGCTTTACCTTTCTAATAGCATTAGTTGGGATCATGTGCACATTGTGGTTTAGAAATGCATCTTTCAGAAGTCCATTAATTATACAGTCTCACCTCATTGTCATTGCTAATTTGTTTTAATAAACTAAGATGGAAATGACTAAGTAGTGATTTGCCTGGACTGAGGTTGAAAAAAATTCTGAGAACTATTGATTTAAAACAGAACAGAGGGTTTGGGGTGGGAAAGAATATGGGATTATAAGGAAGCAGGAGTCAAAGATATAAGCTCTAAATCACAGCTGGACATAAAACTTTTTAAAGGCACTCTATTAGTTACCTATTGCTTCGTAACAAATTACTACAAGATTCGGTGGTGACTTGAGTCCTCAAGGGTTTTTGGACTGAGGGCCTTGGTTTCTTGCCAGCTGTTGGCTGGAAGCTGCCTTCAGATCCTTGTCAAATGGGCTACTCCATTCTGCAACATGGCACCCTGCATGATCAGAGGAAGTATATGAAAAGAGAGGAAGAGAGGAGTTCAGACTTTCCCTCTAAAGATTCAATAACTTAGTCTGCTGACAATAGACATATTAACAGGAGAAAAAGGCTACATATTTACTATGCACACATGTGCATAGAAGCCACACAAAATATGAGACTGAAAGAAAGGTCAAATACTTGAAGCTGAATTATTCTCCTCATAGAGGAGAGGGAAGTGGGAGATACAGGCAATTTTAGAAGAATAAGTGATGTTTTTGAGGAGATGAATGGGCCTGAAGAACAAAGGGTGGCCTGGGACAAAGTTTCCCTGAGCTCTGGGTACGGTGTCAACTCTGGTCTTTTCTCCTGCAGTATGCACCAATTTCCCCTGGTTAACAAGATATCTGAGAAAGGAATTAATTGAATATCTTCTGGAGGACAGGATCTTTAGGTAGACAGGGGATCTTTAGAGAAAGCTCTTTCTTCCATTTGCTACTCACTGGGTGCCCTTAGTTTAAAATCTAAAGTGGCATATTTTGGGGTACCATTTTCTAAGCCCCAATGAGAGAGAGAGAAGAGAGCAAAAACATGAAAGTCACAATCTTTTATAAACTGATCTTGGAAGTGGCATCCTATCACTTTGTAACATTCTGTTCATCAAAGGTAAATCAGTAGGTCTAGTTCATGCTCAAGGGGAGCAGATATACAAAGGGAATAAATAACAGAAGGGAGTGATCATTGGAGAATAGAGCAAGGGCCTATCACAGGCACTGTCATGTCATTCTTGTTAATATATTTCTTAACCAGTTCATAGGAGAGTGTTGGGCACATTACAGCATTATTACATACTTGCAGAATTTTAATTTGTCAAAAATCTCTATGTCATAAATGTGAACGATATTGTACCAAGTACTCTAGTAATTTAGAATGTTCCAATTTTCCAAAATGATTTCCTAAGTCATGGTGCATCCCAATGTAAAAAAGCGTGCAAATATAATTCAGGTTATATTATGACTAGCTAAATGAACTATTTATATGTGTTTTCCAGCTCACATATGGAAATGAATATTTGGGTTCTAGCCATTTACATATGCCCCCCCACCCCACCCCATGGAGATTTGAAACCCTGTATTCTAACTGAGATCTGCAAGCAAGCTCTATATTAGAATGTACCTACTATATTCTTTTTCTTTTTAAATGAAATTTTAAAAATTGTATTTTTGACAAGCAATCGTATATATTATATATTTACTGGGTACAATGTACACCTGTTAGAAAAGCTATTATTTGAAAGATGAAAGATAAATATTGGTAAGGGCGTTGAGAAAAGGGAACCCTTGTATATTTTGTTGGGGCTCAGAAACTGATACCCTGAAATATGTCACTGAAGCAGTGTCGTTCGTCTGGGATAATACCCGAGGTTCGTTGCTTCGTGCCAAGGAAATCAAGGGCATGGACACACAAGGAGTGAGTTTAAGAGCAGAGGTTTAGTAGGCAAAGGAGAAACGCTCCCTTGTGCAGAGGGAGGCGTTCCGAGCATATCTCCCAGTGTGCGACGAGATGCGGTTGGTTTTATTGATCAGCTTGAGGATGCGGTGTCTGATTCCCACAGGGTTTAAAGGATTGGTTGGGGCAGGTGTGTCATTTACACAGCGTGAAGAAGTTGGCCACCCCACCCTAACCTTTCATTATGCGGATGAATTCTGTACCTGGACGGCACCATGTTGCCTGCTTTTTTACTGCACCTGTGGCAGAAAAAAAAAGGAAGAAGAAGAAGGAGAAGGAGAGAAGAAGAGAAGAAGAAAGAAGATGAAGAGGAAGAGAAGGAAGAGGAAGAAGAAGAAGAAGAAGAAGAAAGAAGAAGAAGATGGAGCCTCCGTGTTGAACAGACTTGGCTTCCAGGGATATCCCTTTCTATTGGCACAGCCGCCCGCGTTCACCCGTGCAAGCTTCCGGCTTGCTTCTCTATGTCTGCAGTTCGATTTTACAGACTGCTCTTTTTTTTCTTTTTTTTTTTTTTTTTTTCTCTTTGAGATGGAGTCTCGCTCTGTCCCCCAGGCTGGAGTGCAGTGGCGCGATCTCGGCTCACTGCAAGCTCTGCCTCCCGGGTTCACCCTGTTCTCCTGCCTCAGCCTCCCGAGTAGCTGGGACTACAGGCGCCACCACCACGCCCGGCTAATTTTTTGTATTTTTTAGTAGAGACGGGGTTTCACTGTGGTCTTGATCTCCTGACCTCGTGATCCGCCTGCCTCGGCCTCCCAAAGTGCTGGGATTACAGGCGTGAGCCACCGCGCCCGGCTACAGGCTACTCTGTTAGAAATTATTTGGGGCTGTTTTTTGTTGAAAGGGAAGCCTCGCTGAGGACTCATTTACCCTCACTATGTGCCAAACAATTTCTAGCTCCTATAGCAGCACTTGGACATGCTGAACTGAAGAGGAAGCCTCAGGGTCTCTCTGACCTTCCTTCCTGCAAACCCCCAGCTCTCAGTCCCGTGTCTCCTGAAGCACAGCATGAAGTTGGTCTCCAAAGTTTCTTACCTCCTAAAGTCCGGGCCTACCAGAGAAGAAAACCATGACCTCTGGCCCCTGCCCTGAATTTTCATGAGCTCAAATGATGTTGCAGAAAGGAAGACTGAAGTAGGACAACAAACCTGGGCAAACTTTCGTCAAAAACCATCGTCCCCTTGTGAGCCGGAAAGTCTTTGTCCCAGGCTATTGTATGTTCTTTAAGGTTATTGAAACTGCCTAAAAATTATCTATACTTACCCATCTCCCTTTCCCCTAAGGAACGGAGTATATAAGCCTTGGTTTACCATAGCTGTGTTAGGCAATTACTCTGTGACTCTCCTCAGGGTACGCTAATAAATTTGTATACCTTTTCTCCAGTTAATCTGCTTTTTGTGAGTTGATTTTTCAGTGAAACATCAGAGGCAAAGGGGAAGTTTTCCATTGGCCCCTACAACTTGGTAGAAATGTAAATTAACACAGCCGTTATGGAAACAGTATATCCTTTTTCTTTAAAACACAACTGCTGCTACCCTCTCATCAGATTTATTTCTCTTCACCATATTTAAAGACTTTTTGGAGAATCAGGTAACACACACTGTGGTATGTGCTCTTCTTTTGACATACTTGTCAAGTCACACTTGAAAATATAGTTTTCAGTTCTTTCTAGGGTAGAGGATTTAGGGGGAATACACACGCACACACACATTCAATTTAGAATTTGAAATTGCTTTGCTATTTTCTACATTTACCAGACCATTTTAGTTCTCTTCATCCAACACATGGGAATACTTCACCACGGCTAACACTTTCTTGTTTTTATCAGCTACGATAAAGAGCACAGGGCAAAATCCAAGGCAGAAATTAATAATTAGCACAAAAATGGGAACTGATAGATACTATTTTATTTTATTTTTCTTACATTTATGAATGTAAATACAGACCCCAGAAACATATAAACAAATATCAGAATATATATATCTTCCTTCAAATTTTGAGAAGAGTAAAAATGATTTTATTCCTTTTTCTAAAAATAAGTTCTAGGCTGCCTATGCTGGAACCTGCTGAAAAGCATGTTTTTCAACTGAGAGAGAGAGAGAGAGAAGAAACATATTATAATATCCTGAAGACTTAGGGTAAAATAAATGATATCACTAAACACAGACGGATTTACTGAGTACTATACAAACCCCAAAGAGCAGATTACAAGTTGAAGAGGGTACAGTATCAATTATATCATTATCTCACCCTGCTCTCTCGGTGAATAGTCTGAAAGCCTAAAATTACAGTTGATGTTAGATTTCTTGGCTTCATTTGCAAATTGGAGTCATTTTCCCCCTTTTTGTTGAATGCCATAAGCACATGTTTTATTGTTAAAGAGTACCAGTCCTTACAGTTTGTTGTGATGTTTTTCTTCTTTCTATCCCTCATGTCAAAGGACCTTTTAAAAAAAAATGGATCATGGCAAATTGGTGTAACGTTGTATTTCTGAATGATTTGCAATGGTATTAAGTACCATTTGTGCTTAGGCTTTTTGGCATACCATTTTTTAGGAGAGCAGATCTGGAGAAGGCCCTTCAACTGGCCAGATGTGCCATTTTGGAACAGATTGAGGGCCTGCAAAAACACCATTTGTTGCCAGTACCGGATATTGTAGGGGTGCTCATCACCCTGTTACTATATTTTTGCACTTCTTAACATTGCATAAATAGGCAGCTGTTCTGTATTTAGAATATAAATGAGTCACCAGCTTGCTCTCCCTGGAGGATTTACCTGCAAGAGGGAACCACGGTGTTAACCCCTTCTCATCAGTTCATGAATGTCACATTTAAATGCACACTTTCCTCAGCCCATTGAGAAGCAAATCCTTATGCATATAAATCACACCTTTCTTGCCAGTTAGACAAGGGCGCCAGAAATATGCAGTTCACAGTGCTGAAATGGAACACATTTCTTTAGCAGTGAAATCAGTAAATTAATCAGCTTATAAACTGAGAGTGAACAATTTGTGCTGAATTATTTCTTACCGCTCCTTCGATAAGAGACAAGGTTCTCTAATCTCATAAAGGGCCGTGACTTCATTAAGATGGAAAACCATGTTAAAGGATGTGTTGCAAAAGACGACAAAAGAAAAACCCTGAAAGTCACTGAGTTGTCTCTCTGGAGTTCTTTTAAGGACAGGGATTTTTATTTATTTGGAGAATGACGATTAACCTACAGACTTGGCACAACAAAGAAGCAGAGTGCTGAAGTGGGTCTCATTATAGGACACGGAAGGCAGTTGGTTTGACCCAGTCCACACTAGCGGCACATGATTTACATAACAGGCTACCACAAGCTGCCTAATGTTGATTTCAAACATCTGATGTGTGCGTGTGTCTGTGTGTGTGTGGTGTGTGTGTGTGTGTGTGTGTGCAGGTTCATTTTACCTCGAGGTACTTTGGAACCAAACATGTCGGTGTTGGAATGTCCAAGACAGAAACAGTGAAGCCAGTCATGAAAAGCAGAGGCAGTTGTAGTATATGGCCATTTGCTGATCTCAACTACTTTTTTGAATGTTTACCCTAAAATTAATGTAGCTCTGATTTACCACATAAACGCAGTCCGATAGGGCTGAGCCATCTCTCCAGGCTTTTCATCTTGTCAGGAGCAGAGAAGCACAAGTAGATAGATAGGTGACATTTGGAGAGGCAGGTGTGCCAGATTTTCGGTGGTTACAGCAGAGGTCCAACCTGCTGTTCTCCTTAATGAAAGGAGGGAAATTTCAGACAGCAAAACTGCTATAAGGGATATCTCTGCCCTGAATGTCACGCTGCCCAGATGTCACTCGGCAGGTGGAGTTGCAGAGAGAATGAAAATGTAGCCTTGCATATGTGGGTGCTAGTGTGCTGCAAGGGTGAACTATGAATCTGTCTTCTGAAGTGTAATGAAAACAGTGTGGATCTTGTCCACGTTCATGTCATGAGAAAGGACTTTCTCAAAGAATTCTCACCCCACTTTCCCTCACATACTGTTAGGCTTGCGGGCTCACAAACCACATGCATATATATATGCGTGCACACACACACACACGTGCACACACGTACACACGCACACACATGCACACACACATATATATGAGTTTCTATATAGAAAATAGAATCATGCTAATGAAGGGTTCCACACCTTGCTTTTTTAATTAATCACAGAACTGTACATGAATATTTCTCATTTTTTTGACTGATTTCATTTTTAAAGTTGAATTTTTGAGCAAAGGTGCATGATCATTTAGTCAGCCATTCTCCTGTTGATGATCATTTATGTTGGCTCTAGAATATTTTAAGGTAGATACAGCTATGTTCTCAGTAAAAATCCAGGCAATTTCTATGAGAACAAGGTAAACAAGACTTGAAGTTACCTTGTACAACAAAAAGCCTAAGTTACTGTCGTTGAGTTTTCTTTTCCTGTAATTATTTTTCCTCAGTGTTACGAGATGACTTCCGACAAAACCCCACAGACGTTGTAGTGGCAGCTGGGGAGCCTGCAATCCTGGAGTGCCAGCCTCCCCGGGGACACCCAGAACCCACCATCTACTGGAGAAAAGACAAAGTTCGAATTGATGACAAGGAAGAAAGAATAAGTGTGAGTTACATTAAAATCATGGCCCAGAGAGATTGAATTTTCAGTCTCAAAGTACAAAATAGATGTATTTTATTCTTTAACTTATTATTAATACAATTGTATTTGAATGTTAATTACAATTTATACTGCCTTGAAAAGATTTAAAAACATTTGGATGAGACTACAAGAGACAAAAATTATGTAAATCAAGTGTACATGAAATATTAATAATTGCACCAATCTGAATTATATCTTTACACTGCAATATTGATATTTTAGCTCTTTTTTTTTTTTTTTTTTTTTTTTTTTGAACAGAGTCTTTCTCTGTCACCCAGGCTGAAGTGCAGTGGTGCGATCCTGCTCACTGCAACCTCTGCCTCCCGGTTTCAAGTGATTCTTCTGCCTTAGCTTCCCAAGTAGCTGGGACTACAGGCGTACATCACCATGCCCAGCTATTTTTTGTATTTTTTGTAGAGATGGGGTTTCACCTTGTTGGCCAGGGCGGTCTCCATCTCTTGACCTCGTGATCCACCCGCCTCAGCCTCCCAAAGTGCTGTGATTACAGGCGTGAGCCACCGCACCTGACTGATGTTTTAGCTCTTTTATAAAATCTCCAGAAGCTTCTGTTGATCACGCACTACGTGAGTGTTAAAGTATAAATGACAGCCATAAACCACGTTAACTACATCTAATTTTGCACCATTTTCAAAAATTATAAGAGAAAGTAATTTAAGGTGATAAATATCTCAAATTCTTTTCCCAGTTTTTCCAAATAAATAATATTTATAACAGTAAAATTTTATACATGAATTGACTTAAAAGCAAATTGAATAGATATGAAATAAAATCGAAATCAAAATAGCTGACTGATTCTGCATGTAGAAAAATAACTGTTTTCAAAGGAAACTTACAATCAGATTCATCAGCTGATTAAAATTCAAAATGAAACACACAGAAACAGGCAAATGGCGCGTAATCATTTTGTTTCTTCAGAGGATCCATGCAACACTTGTATGTGAAGTTTTTAAGTGGGAACCAACCCACAGAAATAGTATATAATTGCTTAACTTTCTGATATTGTTCAGTAGTGTAATTTTTATATTCAATACAACTGAGAGTGAATACATTTAAGATAATTTCTCATTTGACTGAATAAATGTGCCATTTTAATAAATCTATAAAGTATTGATACCTATTATCTTAAAAATGTGTTTATTACAAATGAGGATTTTTCCTTTGTGCAAAGTGTGATTACAACCTAAAACAGAACTAGATAGGCTGTGGAAGGGATGACAATGTATATTCATGTGTTTCTGGTATAGAAGCAAAGAGAATTTTTCCCTTCACCCTCTAAAGGTTTAAGTCTTTTAGTCTGCTGAAATAAACTGGCAATAGACAGTTTAATGGAAGGAGGAGCATACAAATGTATTTATATGTAAGTGCAAGGGAATCACACAAACTGTAAAACTCAAAGACGGGCTAAATGGTTGAAGCTTAATTACCCTCTTTATAGGATAGAGGGAAGTGGGAATAGTAGGCAATTTTAGAGGAAGACTAAATGATTTTCAGAGAAGATGAATGGGCCCAACAAATAGACAAAGTTCCTCTGGCCTCTGGGAGAGGTGGTGACAAGTTTGGGAAGGTGAGGGGCAGAACTGCACTGCAAACAAAGGTTGTCTTATTATGTAGATAAAGTCTCACATAACAACCCCAAGAAGAGTAGTTGAACAGTCTGTCCAGTAGGCATGGTAATGACCTTTAGTTTCTTCTTTGGTGATTAATCTTTGCTGGTTACTGAGATTTCAGACAGGGGATTTAAGGCAATTGTTTTTCTTTTGGAATAACGTTTCTCAGTCAGATAACGAAACTTCAGAGACCTTCCATCTCCGTTCTTGGGGCAAGGGGAGCGGAGAAACAAAGGAATGTCAGAGAGACATTGATGTTAAGGAAGTTTCTAATGACTTACAATTTCTTTTTTTTTATTTTATTTTTTTAAATTATTATTATTATACTTTGTTTTAGGATACATGTGCACAATGTGCAGGTTTGTTACATATGTATCCATGTGCCATGTTGGTGTGCTGCACCCATTAACTCGTCATTTAGCATTAGGTGTATCTCCTAATGCTGTCCCTGCCCCCTCCCCCTACCACACAACAGTCCCCAGAGTGTGATGTTCCCCTTCCTGGGTCCATGTGTTCTCATTGTTCAGTTCCCACCTATGAGTGAGAACATGCGGTGTTTGGTTTTTTGTCCTTGTGATAGTTTACTGAGAATGATGGTTTCCAGTTTCATCCATGACCCTACAAAGGACATGAACTCATCATTTTTTATGGCTGCATAGTATTCCATGGTGTATATGTGGCACATTTTCTTAATCCAGTCTATCGTTGTTGGACATTTGGGTTGTTTCCAAGTCTTTGCTACTGTGAATAGTGCCACAGTAAACACATGTGTGCATGTGTCTTTGTAGCAGCATGATTTATAGTGCTTTGGGTATATACCCAGTAATGGGATGGCTGGGTCAAATGGTATTTCTAGTTCTAGATCCCTGAGGAATGGCCACACTGACATCCACAATGGTTGAACTAGTTTACAGTCCCACCAACAGTGTAAAAGTGTTCCTATTTCTCCACATCCTCTCCAGCACCTGTTGTTTCCTGACTTTTGAATGATGGCCATTCTAACTGGTGTGAGATGGTATCTCACTGTGGTTTTGATTTGCATTTCTCTGATGGCCAGTGATGATGAGCATTTTTTCATGTGTTTTTTGGTTGCATAGATGTCTTCTCTTGAGAAGTGTCTGTTCATGTCCTTCACCCACTTTTTGATGGGGTTGTTTGTTTTTTTCTTGTAAATTTGTTTGAGTTCATTGTAGATTCTGGATATTGGCCCTTTGTCAGATGAGTAGGTTGCGAAAATTTTCTCCCATTCTGTAGGTTGCCTGTTCACTCTGATGGTAGTTTCTTTTGCTGTGCAGAAACTCTTGAGTTCAATTAGACCCCATTTGTCAATTTTGGCTTTTGTCGCCGTTGCTTTTAATGTTTTAGACATGAAGTCCTTGCCCACGCCTATGTCCTGAATGGTATTGCCTAGGTTTTTTTCTAGGGTTTTAATGGTTTTAGGTCTAACATTTAAGTCTTTAATCCATCTTGAATTAATTTTTGTATAAGGGGTAAGGAAGGGATCCAGTTTCAGCTTTCTACATATGGCTAGCCGGTTCTCCCAGCACCATTTATTAAATAGGGAATCCTTTCCCCATTGCTTGTTTTTGTCAGGTTTGTCAAAGATCAGATAGTTGTAGATATGCGGCATTATTTCTGAGGGCTCTGTTCTGTTCCATTGATCTATGTCTCTGTTGTGGTACCAGTACCATGCTGTTTTGGTTACTGTAGCCTTGTGGTATAGTTTGAAGTCAGGTAGCGTGATGCCTCCAGCTTTGTTCTTTTGGCTTAGAATTGACTTGGCGATGCGGGCTCTTTTTTGGTTCCATATGAACTTTAAAGTAGTTTTTTCCCATTCCATGAAGAAAGTCATTGGTAGCTTGATGGGGATGGCATTGAATCTATAAATTACCTTGGGCAGTATGGCCATTTTCATGATATTGATTCTTCCAACCCATGAGCATGGAATGTTCTTCCATTTGTTTGTATCCTCTTTTATTTCATTGAGCAGTGGTTTGTAGTTCTCCTTGAAGAGGTCCTTCATGTCCCTTGTAAGTTGGATTCCTAGGTATTTTATTCTCTTTGAAGCAATTGTGAATGGGAGTTCACTCATGATTTGACTCTCTGTCTGTGATTGGTGTACAAGAATGCTTGTGATTTTTGTACATTGATTTCGTATCCTGAGACTTTGCTGAAGTTGCTTATCAGCTTGAGGAGATTTTGGGCTGAGACAATGGGGTTTTCTAGATATACAGTCACGTCATCTGCAAACAGGGACAGTTTGACTTCCTCTTTTCCTAATTGAATACCCTTTATTTCCTTCTCCTGCCTGATTGCGCTGGCCAGAACTTCCAACACTATGTTGAATAGGAGTGGTGAGAGAGGGCATCCCTGTGTTGTGCCAGTTTTCAAAGGGAATGCTTCCAGTTTTTGCCCATTCAGTATGATATTGGCTGTGGGTGTGTTATAGATAGCTCTTATTATTTTGAGATATGTCCCATCAATACCTAATTTATTGAGAGTTTTTAGCATGAAGGGCTGTTGAATTTTGTCAAAGGCCTTTTCTGCATCTATTGAGATAATCATGTGGTTTTTGTCTTTGGTTCTCTTTATATGCTGGATTACATTTATTGATTTGCGTATGTTGAACCAGCCTTGCATCCCAGGGATGAAGCCCACTTGATCATGGTGGATAAGCTTTCTGGTGCGCTGCTGGATTCAGTTTGCCAGTATTTTATTGAGGATTTTTGCATCAATGTTCATCAAGAATATTGGTCTAAAATTCTCTTTTTTGGTTGTGTCTCTGCCGGACTTTGGTATCAGGATGATGCTGGCCTCATAAAATGAGTTAGGGAGGATTCCCTCTTTTTCTATTGATTGGAATAGTTTCAGAAGGAATGGTACCAGTTCCTCCTTGTACCTCTGGTAGAATTCGGCTGTGAATCCATCAGGTCCTGGACTCTTTTTGGTTGGTAAGCTATTGATTATTGCCACAATTCCAGAGCCTGTTATTGGTCTATTCAGAGATTCAACTTCTTCCTGGTTTAGTCTTGGGAGGGTGTATTTGTCGAGGAATTTATCCATTTCTTCTAGATTTTCTAGTTTATTTGCATAGAGGTGTTTGTAGTATTCTCTGATGGTAGATTGTATTTCTGTGGGATCGATGGTGATATCCCCTTTATCATTTTTTTATTGCATCTATTTGATTCTTCTCTCTTTTCTTCTTTATTAGTCTTGCTAGCGGTCTATCAATTTTGTTGACCTTTTCAAAAAACCAGCTCCTGGATTCATTAATTTTTTGAAGGGTTTTTTGTGTCTCTATTTCCTTCAGTTCTGCCCTGATTTTAGTTATTTCTTGCCTCCTGCTAGCTTTTGAATGTGTTTGCTCTTGCTTTTCTAGTTCTTTTAATTGTGATGTTAGGGTGTCAATTTTGGATCTTTCCTGCTTTGTCTTGTGGGCATTTAGTGCTGTAAATTTCCCTCTACACACTGCTTGGAACGTGTCCCAGAGATTCTGGTATGTTGTGTCTTTGTTCTCGTTGGTTTCAAGGAACATCTTTGTTTCTGCCTTCATTTCGTTATGTACCCAGTAGTCATTCAGGAGCAGGTTGTTCAGTTTCCATGTAGTTGAGCGGTTTTGAGTGAATTTCTTAATCCTGAGTTCTAGTTTGATTGCACTGTGGTCTGAGAGACAGTTTGTTATAATTTCTGTTCTTTTACATTTGCTGAGGAGAGCTTTACTTGAACTATGTGGTCAATTTTGGAATAGGTGTGGTGTGGTGCTGAAGAAAATGTATATTCTGTTGATTTGGGGTGGAGAGTTCTGTAGATGTCTATTAGGTCCACTTGGTGCAGAGCTGAGTTCAATTCCTGGATATCCTTGTTAACTTTCTGTCTCGTTGATCTGTCTAATGTTGACAGTGGGGTGTTAAAATCTCCCATTATTATTGTGTGGGAGTTTAAGTCCCTTTGTAGGTCGCTCAGGACTTGCTGTATGAATCTGGGTGCTCCGGGATTGGGTGCATATATATTTAGGATAGTTAGCTCTTCTTGTTGAATTGATCCCTTTACCATTATGTAATGGCCTTCTTTGTCTCTTTTGATCTTTGTTGGTTTAAAGTCTATTTTATCAGAGACTAGGATTGTAACCCCTGCCTTTTTTTGTTTTCCATTTGCTTGGTAGTTCTTCCTCCATCCCTTTATTTTGAGTCTGTGTGTGTCTCTGCATGTGAGATGGGTTTCCTGAATACAGCACACTGATGGGTCTTGACTCCTTATCCAATTTGCCAGTCTGTGTCTTTTAATTGGAGCATTTAGCCCATTTACATTTAAAGTTAATATTGTTATGTGTGAATTTGATCCTGCCATTATGATGTTAGCTGGTTATTTTGCTCGTTAGTTGATGCAGTTTCTTCCTAGCCTCGATGGTCTTTACAATTTGGCATGTTTTTGCAGTGGCTGGTACCGGTTGTTCCTTCCCATGTTTAGTGCTTCCTTCAGGAGCTCTTTTAGGGCAGGCCTGGTGGTGACAAAATCACTCAGCATTTGCTTGTCTGTAAAGTATTTTATTTGTCCTTCACTTATGAAGCTTAGTTTGGCTGGATATGAAATTCCGGGTTGAAAATTCTTTTCTTTAAGAATGTTGAATATCGGCCCCCACTCTCTTCTGGCTTGTAGAGTTTCTGCGGAGAGATCAGCTGTTAGTCTAATGGGCTTCCCTTTGTGGGTAACCCGACCTTTCTGTCTGGCTGCCCTTAACATTTTTTCCTTCATTTCAACTTTGGTGAATGTGATAATTATGTGTCTTGGAGTTGCTCTTCTTGAAGAGTATCTTTGTGGTGTTCTCTGTATTTCCTGAATGTGAATGTTGGCCTGCCTTGCTAGATTGGGGAAGTTCTCCTGGATGTATCTTGCAGAGTGTTTTCCAACTTGGTTCTATTCTCCCCATCACTTTCAGGTACACCAATCAGACGTAGGTTTGGTCTTTTCACATAGTCCCATATTTCTTGGAGGCTTTGTTCATTTCTTTTTATTCTTTTTTCTCTAAACTTCCCTTCTCACTTCATTTCATTCATTTCATCTGCCATCATTGATACCCTTTCTTCCAGTTGATCACATCGGCTACGGAGGCTTCTGCAGTCTTCACATAGTTCTCGAAACTTGGCTTTCAGCTCCATCCGCTCCTTTAAGCACTTGTCTGCATTGGTTATTTTAGTTAAACATTCGTCCAATTTTTTTTCAAAGTTTTTAACTTCTTTGGCATTGTTTTCAATTTCCTCCTGTATCTCAGAGTAGTTTGATCGTCTGAAGCCTTCTTCTCTCAACTTGTCAAAGTCATTCTCCATCCATCTTTGTTCCATTGCTGGTGAGGAGCTGCGTTCCTTTGGAGGAGGAGAGGCACTCTGCTTTTTAGAGTTTCCAGTTTTTCTGCTCTGTTTTCTCCCCATCTTTGTAGTTTTTTTCTACCTTTGGTCTTTGATGATCATGATGTACAGATGGGTTTTTGATGTGGGTGTCCTTTCTGTTTGTTAGTTTTCCTTCTACCAGACAGGACCCTCAGCTGCAAGTCTTTTGGAGTTTGCTAGAGGTCCACTCCAGACTCTGTTTGGCTGGGTGTCAGCAGCAGTGGCTGCAGAACAGTGGATTTTTATGAACTGCGAATGCTGCTGCCTGATCGTTCCTCTGGAAGTTTTGTCTCAGAGGAGTACCTGGCCGTGTGAGGTGTCAGTCTGCCCCTACTGGGGGGTGCCTTGAATTAGGCTGCTTGGGGGTCAGGGTCCCACTTTAAGAGGCAGTCTGCCCCTTCTCAGATCTCCAGCTGCATGCTGGGAGAACCACTACTCTCTTCAAAGCTGTCAGACAGGGACATTTAAGTCTGCAGAGGTTACTGCTGTCTTTTTGTTTGTCTGTGCCCTGCCCCTAGAGGTGGAGCCTACAGAGGCAGGCAGGCCTCCTTGAGCTGTGGTGTGTTCCACGCAGTTGGAGCTTCCTGGCTGCTTTGTTTACCTAAGCAAGCCTGGGCAATGGTGGGCACCCCTCCCCCAGCCTTGCTGCCGCATTGCAGTTTGATCTCAGACTGCTGTGCTAGCAATCAGCGAGACTCTGTGGGCGTAGGACCCTCGGAGCCAGGTGCGGGACACCATCTCGTGGTGTGCCGTTTTCCAAGCCTGTTGGAAAAGTGCAGTAGTAGGGTGGGACTGACCCGATTTTCCAGGTGCCGTCTGTCACCCCTTTCTTTGACTAGAAATGGGAACTCCCTGACCCCTTGCGCTTCCCGAGTGAGGCAGTGCCTCGCCCTGCTTCGGCTCATGCACAGTGCACTGCACCGACTGTCCTGCACCCACTGTTTGGCACTCCCTAGTGAGATGAACCCAGTACCTCAGATGGAAATGCAGAAATCACCCGTCTTCTGCGTTGCTCACGCTGGGAGCTGTAGACGAGAGCTGTTCCTATTCAGCCATCTTGGCGCCACCTCTCGGCTTACAGTTTCTTTTAGTTCAAAGTGCTCAGAAAACCAAAGCACCACATTTTGGGATATTGTTTTCTGAGCCCCAACACTAGTCTCACTGTTAACACTGTGAAACCTACATTACCAAAGAGAGTTTTGTTCTCAGTGGTCTTGCTTGGGTACCAAATTTATGAAAAGGTACTCCTGATGATGGAGTAAAATGATTTTTTATGGATTGGTGGTTTATGTTTATAGCATTTAGCT
The DNA here is from genome assembly GCF_006542625.1 of Nomascus leucogenys. Lineage (NCBI taxonomy): Eukaryota > Metazoa > Chordata > Mammalia > Primates > Hylobatidae > Nomascus > Nomascus leucogenys. The sequence continues at coordinate 40,366,569 of NC_044401.1, read as the reverse complement.
CTTACCTATTTAAAGGTGTGCTGGCAGCTGAAGAGTCCAGGATGACCTTACTCACAAGTCTGGCAATTGGTTGACTCTCAGCTGGGTATCTTGGTTCCCCTCCTTATGATCTCTAATTTTCCAGCATGCTAGTTCAGTTGGTTCCCATGTTGGTCTCGGTTCCAACTCAGCAAGAGAAGGCAAGACACAATGTACAAGAACGTTTCTTCCAGTGAAGTGTTTGCTGTAGTTCCATTGGTCAAATCAAGTCATATTACCTAGCTCTCAGCTTCAACGGGAAGGAGAAATGGCCTTCATAGCCAATTTTATGAGCTCTCATTTTATTCTACCAGACAGAATTGAGAACAGGTTAATGGTCTTTTCCACCTATGTAAAAAAAAGTTGAAACTTCCTTTCTATAACATGACAAGTTGTAAATCTTGAAACATCTCTGATCAGAGCCAACGTATATGTGTTTGCCTGTGAAATTAAAAAATAACGGAGAAAACCAACATGTTCTTATCTTGTATTTCTTCAAGAACACTCAATCATTATAAAGCTAATATTGAACTAAATGAATACAAGAAAAACTGTTAAAAAAAAAACTATGAGTTATAGATTTACTGAAAGCCTAAATCTGCTTTAATGTCCTCTTTAGCAAATACATATTTTAATATTATTGCATTTGTTTTTGTCAGCCAATAAATTCTTCTCATTTAAGAAAACTTGAAGGGGAACCTATTAGAATCTAATGGTTTATACCAATACATATTACCATTTTATAAACTGTGTTTGTTTTTATCCAACCTGCCATTTTCTCCAAGAATTATCTCTTAAATACAATTAAGATGAACCAAAGGGCCGGGCACGGTGGCTCACGCTTGTAATCCCAGCACTTTGGGAGGCCGAGGCGGGCGGATCGTGGGGTCAGGAGATCGAGACCACGGTGAAACCCCGTCTCTACTAAAAATACAAAAAATATTAGCCGGGCGTGTTGGCGGGCACCTGTAGTCCCAGCTACTCGGAGACGCTGAGGCAGGAGAATGGCGTGAACCCGGCAGGCAGAGCTTGCAGTGAGCCAAGATTGCGCCACTGCACTCCAGCCTGGGTGACAGAGCGAGACTCTGTCTCAAAAAAAAAAAAAAAAAAAAAAAAAAAAGATGAAACAAAGATCATTAATATTAACAGTTGAAATGTGAATTCTAGGGAGGCAAATATTTTTACCATTTGATTTACTTCTGTCTCTTAAGTGTCCAGAATATGCCTAGTCAGTATGGATGTATATATTTTCTGAATCCCTCTGATTCAGTAGGATTTTATTAGATTATTTAAAATGAATATCTAGTGTTTCTTTCTGATGACAAATGACAATAGCAATTTATTCAAATGAATTTCAGTGTGAAGACTACTGGGATTTAGGGAGGTAAGTCACAAGACTCAAAATAGGATCAGGAAAGAGAGGACAGCTGCCTTAAAAAAATATTTTCTATGAAGAAAGTATGGAACTTTATACTGAGGGTGAATTGAAGAAAAGAACACATACCTGCAAATGCCAAAATAATGGGAGAGTTTTTTCCTTTGGGAAACAAATATGCTTAAATACTCAAAAGTATTTATTAATGACCTTTCATTTTCTATTCTGTTCCTTTTTCTTCCCTTCTCTTTTCTTTTTGTTTGATTTTAACAGATCCGTGGTGGAAAACTGATGATCTCCAATACCAGGAAAAGTGATGCAGGGATGTATACTTGTGTTGGTACCAATATGGTGGGAGAAAGGGACAGTGACCCAGCAGAGCTGACTGTCTTCGGTAAAACTTTCTTCTAAATTATGAATTTTTATTTTATCAATTTTTATTTGCTTTTAAGTATTGCTAACATTAAAAACTGGGCCATATAAGGACAGTTACTCATGGCTCATGGTAAGCAGTGACAAGTTAGAATTATCTTGTTTTCTGTCTTTCCAATGAAAGCTTCGATGTAAAGAAAAAATTATTTGAAAGTTTAATTAACTTACATTGTTCATATATTTGTAAGCTTTTGCAGTTTGTTAAAATGAAATGCATTTTCTCAAAGTCTGTTTGAGATATTACATCTATCTGAAGTTTATCACTCATTCAACTCTCATGCATTTATCAGGAAGCTATTATGTGCAAGACACAGGGTAAGGATTTTTAAAAATTATAGAGTATAGTATAAAAAAACTTGTTTTCCAGTTCTTAGAAATTCAAAGTGAAGTATTTATAATTTCAACTCTTGATAAAAATACTATGTATGCACACATATAAATTCAAAATTAGAAAAAGGACCCCTAAAATGAGATATTTTGTTATGATATTCATGTTCCTTCAACTTTAAGAACCAAGGCTCTCCTTAGCTGGATAAACTCAATTAATAGGTTAAAAACTGACTAGAACCATATCACATAAATAGTGGATAAAGTATCGGAAAGGAGAAAACTGGGGGCAAATAAAGATGGCCGAGGAAACCAATGTGAGGAAAATACTGCAGGGCAACTGTGGAAGATTGAAAGAGAGACAAAATGACAAAAAACTGGAGAAAATAGATATGCTGAAGATACTCAGAAATGAAACACTCTTTTAGAATACATTGAAGTTCTATTTAAATCTCTGTATAGACATACACATTTATAGACTCACACATGCACACACATACATGCCCATATATGTATGTATGTATATGTACATGTGTATATATACAGTCTTCATTAAACATTTTACTATTGCAGATATGTGATTTTTTAGGAGCAAAAATATAATTGTGATTTTTAAATTATTTTTCAGTACCAGTAAAATAATCCTGTACTTCTGTGCATGATATAAAATCCCTATTTCTGGTCATTTCTTCAGGACACACCCAGGTGTGGCACCAAAGCCCTGCACAGGTCCCCAAAGAAACGTATTTTGCTGGCTTGGGAGACGTCATCCCATGGTGCAATGCGAGTGCCGCTGTAGAAAGAGCTGTGTTATGATTTCCGCTGTATTTCAAGAGTTAAGCTTGTGCTTTGTGCATGTGTACCAGAATGCAGCCCTCTCCTTTCAATCATTCTGAGCACCGGGTAATCTCTGGTAACACTCCCTGTGGCTACTAAGCAGCTTGAAGTCCCAAATGACAACACTAGGAGAAATCCCATAATTCGTTAGAGGAATTGAATAGAAGAAATAGAATTGTTCAAAGTATGCATGTAAATTTCTATCCTGCAGAGCTCAGACAAGTGTCAGTTTGCCCCTACATTTCATGCAGTCCTCTATAAGAGTCTCAAGATGTGCTCCACTCTGTAATGAATAAAACACAATTTTGCCTGGTAAGAAATGATATTAGTGGTCACTGAATGTTAGCATTGAAAGCCCACAAGTACAGCTTTTCTATTTAAAGAAACACTCATTGCTATTTTTCTGTAACTACCACAAACTCTGGAATAGAAAAAAAAAAAAAAAAGCTGTATTACTGCAGTATAGACTGCCTTCAGAAGGAAACCGAAAGGGTTTAATGTCATTACAGAAGCAATTAGACTTACCAGTAATGAGACATCCATACGAAATATTTACTCTACTTTCCCTAAAGAAATGATGAGAACTACTGGGGATTCCTAAACATGTCAAAAGCTGTGTGGGAACTTCTAAATTATTTTGAAAATAGCTATCATCCAAATAGATTGAATTTGTCTAGAGGCAGTTCCCCTGGCAGAATTGATTTAGGAAACTGAGAAATGTTTATTAGATGGTGTAAGCTAGTCAGAACTGACCTGAGGGGTTATAAGTACAAGATTAAGTTGAAGGAAAAACTAACTTTCCATTATTGGTAAGAAAACAACATCCAAATCCAAAAGAAAAACAAAAAAACCAAAGTGATGGTCCAAATCAAGGATGTGACAGGTATTGCCCGAGAAACCCCTTCTGTATCTTGGCTCCCTATTCTTAGAGAACGTAAAAGAAAAAACACTGTACTTATTAATAGGGAGGTCTCCTTTATTTTATGATGGTGCTCCTACATCTAATACACATTTTCCAATAAAACTCTCTATTTTAGCATTGTTACATATGATCATTTTTGACCTAATGCTTATATAAGTAAAACTGATTATACTTCATACTCTACCTCTCAATTTTATTTTCATGGAGCAGCAATTTCACTTTTAAAGGTCTGGCTACTATAACCACTCTGTAGCTACAGAAGGTTTTTAAATGTCCTTTGCAATTCATTCTTTATCTTAAGATATACAGAACAAGTAACATTTTGTTGTTCAAAAAAATAAGTATATGTGTTATTTTTATAAATATAATAAAAATATACATAGTAAAATAATATTTAATTGTTCAAGAAATATAAGTCGCTTGTAAATGCCAAGAAAAACAATGAAAGGAATAAAGGTTTTTTTCCAATATAATAGCTATCTACTTTCCGAGACATATTGCTAGGAAAAAGAATTTTCTTAATTCTTCAAGTATTTTGATTCTAGTGGGCTTGTACTTTGAAGTTGTATAGTTTAAAATTTCAACATTATATATTTTAAATGTTCCATTTGATCATATCAAAGACATGATCAGTGTGACCTAATTTTAAAAAAGTTACTGTGCCATACTCCATGAATCAAATACTGTGGTTGATCTTCTAATAGTTTTTGGTCATGAAATAACATCCTAATTAACTGGGCATTATCAGATCTAAAAATTAGAAGTAGGTATCATAGTCTACAGTAGCACTCAAATCTGTGGCCCCAGCTATACACCTTCCTGAAGTATAGCCCCTAGAAGTTTACGTATGTTAAGCTCTAAAGATCCTGGATGACAGAGAAAGTAGAGTTGAAGTAAATAATACAATTTCTAATTATGAGTAGATTTCAGAGAACTGCTGTCCAAAATTTGGGTTTTAAAAATGACATGTGGATTTCAAAATGATTTTTAAGTGTTTATGAATGCAGTACATGAAAACTTATTTTATATGTAACATTTGTAAAATATAATAAGTATTACAAAACTTAGAATGAAATACAGGAATCTCTTGCCCCAACACACACACACACACACACACAGACACACACACACACACACACACATTTCTCATCATTTTACATTCTGTTTTATCTAATTATTCTGGGATTTGTTTCCATATTTCTGAATATGTGCTTAATCTGCTATTTGTTGATGTATCAATTTCATACATTATTTGACTTCCTATTATAGAAGATGATGATTTGGCCCACTTATAGCTCCTTCCCCACCTTCTCACCTCCACCTTTCTTTCTTTTTCTCTTTTTAGTCTATGAACGTTAGAAACATTGGTTATATTAATATTCAGAATTTGAGTTATTATAGTCATATAGATACTATTGACTGTGAGTTGAATGTTATAGTGTTATGACCATATTTCTTTTCTGGTACTATTTTTGTTCTTCTTTGAATTAATAATAAACCCATTTTCCCATTTACTTATGCTTGTCTATACCTGTCATGAATTCTTGAAATCTCTAACAGAAACTATAAAATCTCCTATAATTTATTTTTTTAGACTTTAGCTATTAAGTCGCCTTCACTACAGCCTTCCCTGAGTCTGCCTGATCTGATTTGGTTAGATATTCTTTAGGTCAACCCCGTAAACCTAATTCTGATTTTGTCTTCCTTGTCTGGAATGCTGGATCTGCTGTTTTCTGCATCCTGTGTTTTTTTCTTTCTTGGTTAACCCCTCTTTTCAGAAGGGGTTCTCAACTTCTTTCTGCTTGGCTGAAGTTTGGAGCACATTCTCAACCAAAATGCCTTTATTCTATCCAGACCTTAGAGTTCTAGTTTAGAATTATACTTTAGTTAGGGAATTTGACTTAAATAATATTTTTGCTCAGAATATTACAGTTGTGACTCTAATATCATTTACTTCTCATGATGCTCTTGAGAAGTCTACTGTGATTCTGATTCCTGTATCCTGTATCTTTGTGTGTGATCAGTTTTCTTTTTCTTTTTTTTTTTTTTCTTCACAAATGTTTGGTGGTCTCTTTACCCCAGTGTTCTGAGATGGTTCAGTACATTACCTTAGTTTGACACTCTTTTCTTTTCCTTACTATGTAGTTGATGAGCAGTCTCAATCTGAAAACTCTCAACCAAAACAATTCAATGAAATGTTTAATTTTTTTTTAACTTTTCTTTGTCCAACATGTTTTCATCAATCAGATTTTAAACCTCTTTGGTTTTTCTTTTCTCTTAATTCCTCCTTACTTATAGTATCCTGTTCTTGTTTCATGGGTATTATGACTTCTCTTGTAGCAGAGAGTATTGTTTTTGTAATTTGTATTTTATTTTATTTTTTCACCAGCTTTTATTAAGTTCCCAGGTACATGTGCAGGATGTGTAGGTTTGTTACCTAGGTAAACTTGGGCCATGGTGGTTTGCTGCACAGATTAACCTATCACCTAGGTATTAGGTCCCACATCCATTAGCTATTCTTGCTGATGCTCTCTCTCACCATGACCCTTTGACAGGCTCCAGTGTGTGTCGTTCCCCTGATGTGTTCATGTGTTACCATTGTTCAGCTCCCACTTATAAGTAAGAACATGCAGTGTTTCATTTTCTGTTTCTGCAGTAGTTTGCTAAGGATAATGGCTTCCAGCACCATGTGTGTCCCTGCAAAGGACATGATCTGATTCCTTTTTATGATTGCGTAGTATTCCATGGTGTATTTGTACCGCATTTTCTTTATTCAGTCTATGATGGGCATTTGGGTTGATCCCATGTCTTTGCTATTGTGAATAGTGCTGCAATGAACATATGTGTGCCTGTACATTTATAACAGAATGATTTATATTCCTTTGGGTATATACCCCATAATAGTAATGGTATTTCTGGTTCTAGATCCTTGAGGAATTGCCGCACTGTCTTCCACAACAGTTGAACTAATTTACATTCCCTCCACCTGTGTAAAAGCATTCCTATTTCTCTGCAACCTCACCAGCATCTGTTGTTACTTGACTTTTTAATAATCGCCATTCTGACTGGCATGAGGTGCTATCTCACTGTGGTTTTGATTTGCATTTCTCTGATAATCAGTGATGTTGAACTTTTTTTCATATGTTAGCCACAGGAATGTCTTTTGAGAAGTGTCTGTGCATGTCCTTTGCCTGCTTTTTAATAGGGGTTGTTTGTTTTTTTCTTGTAAATTTAAGTTTCTTGTACATCTGGGTATTAGACCTTTGTCAGATGCTTAGATTGCAAATATTTTCTCCCATTCTGTAGGTTGTCCGTTCACTCTGATAGTTTCTTTTGCTGTATCACAGAATTTTAATAACACTTTTTTTAAGTAAAATTATCTTGTGATGCTTCTCTGCCTTTATTTCCTCTTAGTTTCTCTTCCCCGCCATCCCCCACCACCATGGCTCCATACCACATTGTTGTTTGTCTTTTCACTGGAAGCATTTTTCAAATGGCACATGATCTATTGTTGTTAATTCATATTTAGTTGTTATTCTCCAAAAAGATTACTGGAAACTCTGTGCCAACTGATTATTTTCACTGTATGATGTTCAGATTGAGAACTAACCATTTTGGGGAAGATGAGGACAGAGATTGGGGTTGGTAATACTGGTTTTCAGTCTTTGAAAGATAACAGTTGATAGCATGAGAGTAGTTGAGATATTCAGAGATAATGCTATGAGAGAAGATCCTTAGGACCCACACCTTAAGAAATATCTGTATTTTATTAGTAGCATGTGGTATAAGAACATGAGATGTTATTAAGATTGTTGTCAGCAATATAATCCTTTCTTGAGTATATTTATTGAGCATCTACTATGTCCCATGCCCTGTTTAACTGCTTAAATACTAATGGTGGAATGAATAGACAGAGCCCCTGCTCTCACCTGGACTCTTACATCATGTTATCAGCAATAACATGAAATTTTGCCTCTAATATGTGGTGAGAGAGGCATTTTTTTTCCTCTGAGAACATTTATCTATATTTGTCTTTGCTTCATAGGATGAATTTTCTCAGGCAAGGAAAGTTCTAGCCAAAAAGAAACTAATGCAGTCAGGATTTATTTAATCACGTTCAGACAGCCTGATCATTATCATTCCGTCTTTTTCTGGAAGGGCATGATAATTCACATTCAATGACTGTCAAACCCACCCTCACCTCATACATGCCCAGTTGAATAAAAGGAGACCTACCAGGGCCATCTGACTTCCAATTTAATTGACACTACAGGGTGGCAGGTCTTTCTGGGTGAGCTGAAGTCAAGATAAGGTTTACAACCAGTGGTTAACTCTAATGTCCTTTTATTACTTAGCTTTGATCTTACAGGACTTTCAGAACTCTACCTATGTAATTATTGCCATAACACTAATTTTATAATGTTAAGCGAAGTTTATTTTTAATATTTTATGGTCATTTGAGAAATAGCTGTTATAACACAGTGATTGACAATTTTAAAGCCATTTTCAGTGACTGAATACAGTTAAAAAGAGAAATTTGTTTGCTGGGCACTTAATTTTTTTCATGTAACTAAGGAACTTAAGAGATACTCTGCAACCACATTTCAGATTTATGGTATTTTGTGTTAAGTTGTATATTCGCTTTCTGAATATTTTTGACATAACTACAAGAGACTTGGCATTTGATTTTATTATAGCTGTATATAAAGTTTGATTTTTCCAAAACGCCAATTTGGAACTAAATTGACAAGACCGACTACTTGAGAGCTGTACTTTACAGAAACACACTGGCAAGCAACACTACTGTCCCAAGAGAGATTAACCTTGTAAGCAAGTTATGCAGGTGATTCAAATCCTGTTAATCTCACATAAAAAAATGTTAATTGCATTGGCAAAGACGTTGCCTCTGATCATTCTGCAGTTATGTAATTAGAGATCGGCCCATTCAGAGAGGCTCTAGTCTCATCGATCAGCAAACTACCCTGGAGATTTCTTCCCCGTTTTTCAATGTGTGGTCAGACATAAGGTATTAACATGAAAAAATCAGTGACCTTGTTTTGACATGTTTTAAAATTAAGTTTGCTTGGTATTCAATAGTTCAAGATTTTCATGTATATTTATTTTAATTGTATGGAGCTCTAATTGTCCAAACTCTATGGAGCATTAATAGGTATTGAGTGTGATCACTTATCAATGTATTGGATGGTTCTATTACCAACTTACTTTCTAATCCTTCTAGCTTTTCATTTTTTTGGAGATGATTTTGAGTCAAAAGGGGAGACTCAAGTTACTTCCTTATAATTTTTAAAATTTGTGTCTGAAAGGGGCTTGGCTTTGTGTTTGGCTTATTGTAACAGTTGCCACTGCAAATGCAACGCATTTGAAATATGTTTTTGGCCTGTACAATTTCTTTAGTGTTCATATTTATGTTTCTGATTCTCAGATTTTCTGGAAATAAAGTTGGTTAAGAAAAGTGGAAAATAGTTCTTACCAAAAATTTCTTCCATTTAAATAAATGTTAGGCAAACCTACAGTTATTAACATAATGTTTTCTGTGGGTAATTATGAAAATTGCAAAGCAGAAGGTGAGTTTAGTATAATTAACAGAAAACAACTGGAATAATGAATAACACAGTTTAGAGATAATTGTTAGAAAGGGTGCTATGGAAATTCTCAGAATAATACTTTAAAATATGTGACCAAGCTCCAGTGTCTCAGGAATTTCCCATGTCACATTGTTGGACAGCACATCCTAATACCCAGGTATAAAACCCATGGTGATGTGTCATGTGTGTGCAGGCGACTTTCATCTCATGTATTCTTTGCCTTTGTTTTGCTTTGTTTTGTTTTTGTGTCCATTAAATTAAAATTTTCACCATGAGCCAATGTCAGACTTCCAAAAATTGTATACCACATGTGCTCCTGTGGTTACGCAGTTGCTAAGCAACTGGACTCTGCTTGAGGGTAGCAGGGAAGAGAGAAGGTTCATTGTGAAGTCCTGCACCCCTGCTGAGTTCATTTGAACAGCAGCAGGGATCCTGTATCTTGATTCTTCTTGAAATTATAAATCAAGTGCCTCCACGTGTCTCCATATAAAACAATGAGGCTTAGAACAAGTACCATGACCAAAAAACCCTTAAGGATCCTGATGGTGTCCCCTTGAGGAAGGGACAGCTTAGTTTTGTGACGTATCTGATGTAACGTTTGCCATTCAGATTAATTATATGTTGTGATTTTGTGACTGTTAGCATGTTAAGGAAAGCATACACAAACTTTGCCTGAAAATATAAGTATTTTAATGGAACTGGTCTCACATATTGTTTTTCAATTTATTTTATACCCAGCATAAAGTCATGAAAACTTTTCATATTAGACAGGTCAATAGTTTTAATATTGCAATGACTTAACAGTTTTTCAATGTATAAGTTTGCTGCAATTTATCCTAAAATCTCGCATTTTCCAATATTGTCAGTTTTGCTGCAGTTATCCTATGGACTTCTTATTTTTGTCGCAGTTATCAATTATCGAAGCCACTGTTCTGCATTGTTGTATTTTGCAGAATGTCTGCAAGTAATGGTTGTTTTGGTTCTTCTTCAGGGCTCATACTTCCTTTTTCTTACTGATTTTTAATGCCAGCATGCCTGTCTTGTTCCAGACTTCAACGGGCATGACTTTTGTATTTTACTTTTTTTTTTTTTTTTTTTTGAGACGGAGTCTCGCTCTGTCGCCCAGGCTGGAGTGCAGTGGCGCGATCTCAGCTCACTGCAAGCTCCGCCTCCTGGGTTCACACCATTCTCCTGCCTCAGCCTCCCGAGTAGATGGGACTACAGGTGCCCGCCACCACGCCTGGCTAATTTTTGTGTATTTAGTAGAGACGGGGTTTCATCGTGTTAGCCAGGATGGTCTCGATCTCCTGACCTTTTGATCTGCCCACCTCGGCCTCCCAAAGTGCTGGGATTACAGGCGTGAGCCACTGCGCCCGACCTGTATTTTACTTTTAAGAGAATTTTGGCATTTAATTTCTGACAAAATATCTTCATCACATTTAAAAACTCTTTTCGATTCCTTCTTTATTGAGATGTTTTTTAATTCAATAGCTATATCTACGGATTTGATCATATTTATCTTTATTTCTCTTCCTATTATATAAGTAACCTCCTTTATCTCATTGAAAATTTATTTGACTTCAAGTTATAGAAATCTGCCTAACAATGGCTTAGGGAGAAGAGGTTCATTTTTCTCATCCTTACCATTTCTATGATGAAAGGAGCTTACACACACAAACTCACACATACATGTACACAGTCACACACAGTCCATGTTTTACCCGCCAGTCTGTTTCAATTTGCTAAATGAAAAGTTTTGACACTTCCTAGAGTTTCCTTTTCACCCTGTGCGTCTGACTGATCACCCAGTTTTGATCTCTCGTCTGTCCCCTTTTCCACATCCTATGAACCATTGTGTCAGTTTAAGCTGAAATAATTTCTTACAAGAAGCTTTGACCTAATTCACGACCTTATGTTTCTCTCCTAATTTATCTTCCACAGACGTACCGACACGACTTTTCTCATATGCTTATTCGACACGTTGCTTACTTGCTTTAAGTCCTTCAATAGCTCTCCATCAACCTCGGGGCAGAGCTCACAGTCCTTGAGTGGTGAACGGGGACCTCGTGGTATTATCACTCACTCTCTGGCTAGCTTTGTCTCTCACCACTTTCCCAAGTGAAACTAAGCTGTTCACTGTTCACCAGCTTGACCACTTTGTGAAGGCCTCCAGGAGTGGGTGCATTAATATGTGCTGAATGAGTGAGTGGATGAGAGAAAGACTTCTCTAGCTTGTTCATCCCAGTGTCAGGATGTAGTATGCTACCCACTAAAATCAAAGGGAACAGGAAAGGTCTCCTCTTGATGAATCATTTTTCAATCTTGAGTAATATCAATAGTGTCTGAAACCTCTTTAACACTGGGTTAATGAAGTTTTTGGATGAACTGGATGAATAGCTGCACCTGATAGCACAGAAAAAGTCGATCCCGCTTCCTATGCTAATGATTTATTTTTTACTATTAACATTTGGGACCCTCATAAGGATATATTAATCCTATTGCCTATTTAACTACCCGAAATGATAGCTCAATACCAGCTATGCCAGCCCCAGAAGAGCTGTTTTGGGCACATAGTGTCCAGAGATGAAAAAAGTAACACTAAATTATTTTATCCGACATGCAGATTTGTTCTGTTGTCTACGGGGTACAATTTGCTGCTAATTTATTCAGGGCGTCTCAAATCTTTAGATGCAACCATGTTTTTCTTTAGTTTTATGGATTGTCAATTCTGCATTTACAAAAGTTTTCATGATAAAATTCCATTTCCCTTGTTTTATTGCTTAGAATTTTTGAGTCCCAGAGTACAGACACTCAAGCATATGCAGAAAATTTTGATCCCTCCTGTCAGATTCTCTGGAGAGATAACAATAGTCTTCCTTCTAAATGCCAATGATAGTTGGTTTTATTGCAATAAAATATTTATATCTTGCAACTCACACATTTGTTTTATAAATATGGATCTTGATTTAGTCAATAAAATCAAATACTCTTATTTTATACCCTTAACATCTATTATTTGAAGTAATTTATTTTCTTTGAAGGTTTCCTGCCAAATACATTTTGGTTTTTGTGCCACTGTATACAGAATTTTAAATTAGAAGGTTTGAAACTCAAGTTCTAGGTGGCTAAATATGTCCAGATGGCCAGATAAATTGTGTCAGCTTCCTGTGGATCTCATCTTTCTTTTCCTTGGCTTAGTTCTCTTTCTACCTCAGTAAGTAGCAATATTGAATTTGTTTGTGATTTGAAGATTTGGGCTAATAAAATTTAAATGATAATTTTTCCAGTTTCAGACCATTATCCAAAAGGGAAGAAACTGGACAAGGAATGCCAATGTTTGGCGATACATAAAACTACTTTTTGTTTTGTATCCTCAGAGGCCAAGAATCTTATGGATAGGAAAAGATTTTTATGGATACAGACTTATTTTTCTCTAGCTTTATGTAGAAGAGTGCTAGAATACAATTTAACAGTGCCAAATACAGATTAATAAAAGAAGAAAGGATGAAAACAGTAAAACAGAATACTGAAGGAATAAAAAACATAAAATTAAGTAAAAAAAAAAAAAAATGGGTAAATATCTCAAACACTTAAGAGAAGACCATTGGAGAAAACCTCAAAAAATTGATAAATAAGTAGTTTGCAACAATTAATAATGACAGTCTTTGTATTTAAGAAAAAAAATCAGGTAGACAGCTTTCCATACGTGAAGTTAAAATAGTCATGGGAATATTGAGTCCTTATCAAATCATAGCATAAGTGGGAAAATTTAGGTAATATATATGTGTGAAAGTATACATTTTTTGGTTTTCTCTAGCATTCTTGAGGAATATTAATGTTTGTTTTTTTAAATGTTTTTATCCCTTTCAACTTTTAGTTTTCCCACGTTGAACCCTGATAATAGATTATTGGGATCATTTTTAATCTCTTTCCTGTAGAATTCAGTGTTCTGATTTTTTGTGATAGGATCCACCTGATTTAGCTCAGGGATTCACTGAAAAATCAATTTAATATTTTTTTCCAAAGGTTGTATGGTCTTATGTGCAAACTGTAGCTATTCCTTTGTTCCAAAATATTTTATTTTGTTGAATGATGTTGGATTCCCAAGGCCTTATTAAAACACAGCTGAGGTACAGAGTTAGGTACCTGTGTACCAAAAGTAAATTAGGTTTCCTTTGCTTTTTCCATAATGTACTTAAAGCATGCATAATAGTTTATCTCATTTTACATTTGTTTCATTTTTGTTTTTTCAAGAACGACCCACATTTCTCAGGAGGCCAATTAACCAGGTGGTACTGGAGGAAGAAGCTGTAGAATTTCGTTGTCAAGTCCAAGGAGACCCTCAACCAACTGTGAGGTGGAAAAAGGATGATGCAGACTTGCCAAGAGGAAGGTAAGACCAACATACGGATGGAAGATTGTCAGATAAGCAATGAATAATTAGAAAAGGAAAGGACAGCTACAGTGCCACCACCAAACACTCCTATGTCTTGGGTATTTTCCCTCATGTGATTTTTACATATGCAAGCCACATATTTACTGTTTGTATATGAAAGTCCTCCAGGCTTTCAATGTCACTCTTTCAATGAACATCTACATTAATGCTTGATTCTTCATTCCACCTCTTATCCCCAGATACCAAGGATTCCTGGGTGCCTTCTTTCCCCTGGACTCTTTGAGGTATACCATTCTGTTCCTGCAGAATGCCCCCTGCAGGCCTCCATCAATGACTGCCCGTTCCCATGCTTCACCCCCTCTGGATACTCTTTGTCACCTCTGTGGCCCAAAGCGTAACTAACAAAAGACTATTGCACGTGGCTGACTGTAAGTCCTGGAGTAAAGGAAAGGTCAGCACAACGCTGAAATGGGAGCAAGTAGTTGGCATCATTTTTCACACGGGGGATTTCCAACATAGGGACCTCCCATCACTTTCTTTTTTCCATCTCTTCGTGGAGACCTTCTCTTCCATCTCCTCCTTATTGTTCTTATCACAAAACCCCCAAACCCAATCTCTCAAACTCTCACCTGTATTCAAAAATGCTTTTCATCATATATAAAAATAATTATAACTTGTTGTTATAGAAATTTCCCTAAGGCCTTGCCATTTAGAATCAAATAAGTAATTCAAGTGTTTTTTGTTGTTGTTGTTTTAACACAAGTAATTTTATCTTTAAGGTTTGTTATGCCTTCCTGCTAGTTCTACCTGCTGATATTATAACCATCATGCATTCTCCAATTACTGCCTGCATAGAATTGTACAGGCTGTGTTTTTCTAATTTTTCTTTTTTTTAAAAAAATTTTTTTTGGCTGGGCATGGTGGCTGACGCCTGTAATCTCAGCACTTTAGGAGGCCAAGGCAGGTGGATCATTTCAGGTCAGGAGTTCAAGACCAGCCTGACCAACATGGTGAAACCCCGTCCCTACTAAAAGTACAAAAAATTAGCTGGGTGTGGTGGTGCACACCTGTAATCCCAGCTACTCGGGAGGCTGAGTCTGGAGAATCGCTTGAACCCGGGAGGCGGTGGTTGCAGTGAGCCAAGATCGTGCCACTGTACGATCGTGCCTGGGCGACAGAGTGAGACTGTCTCAAAAAGAAAAAACAAACAAACAAAAAAACAAAACAACTTTGTTTCTTTCAACTGACTGATATTAACCATGCTTCCACAGAAGCCGTATACCTTTTATGTGCTTTCACTGCTGTCAGTAATTTCCTAAATGTAAACATTCATTTCAAAATCTCAATTTTATAAATCCCTAGATATGATTGGATACTTTACTTCAAAAGACATGTCACTCATGGATTGAATATACTGGATTCAAATGCATCAACCATTTGTAATAGTTACTGAGAGGTTCTTTGCAATCTACGGGAATTAAACAAGTGAAAACATTAATTCGTTTAGTTTTTCAGCCTATGTAGTAGGGAAAGTCATCACTGTGTTTTTTTGTCATTTTAATGCCAGACATCTGTCTTCAAAGGAATGGTGTTAGTAGAAGAGGTTTGTCAATGTGAGGCTTTTCATGTGGTCTCACTGGAGAAGCAGGTTAGAAAACAAGCAGAGTTTACACTATTGAATTGTTACCATCCATCCTCTATATATAGTCAGCAACTGTCTTCAAATTTGACAGCACGTAGAGAATAATTTTAAAATGTTAATGTAAGGTGAAGAGATTAATTCTATAGTAAAATTTATCCTAGTGTAAACACAGGTTTATTTTAAATAACTGGGAGTATATGGCCTTGTGCATTGAAACTTTAAAAACCTTTAATTTTAGAATAATTTTGATTTGTAGGAAAGTTACAAAGTTAGTAACAGAGAGTTCCCATTTACACCCAGTTTTCCTTATTGTTAATATCTTACATGACAATAAAACATTTGTCACAACTAATGAGCAAACCTTGATACGTAATAATTAAGTAAAGTGTACACATTATTATAATCTCCCAGGTTTTCATCATTGTCCTCTTTCTACTCCAAGTCCAGTTCAGGTAATTACAGAGTTGGGTATCATAGACTTCTGCATTTGTTCTCATATCTCTCCAGTCTCCTCCGTCCTGTTACAGCTTCCTAGTGTTTTCTAGTTTTGTGACCTTAACAACCTTGAAAGGAGGTGCTGGCCAGGTATGCTATCGAATGTCCCCCAAACTTGGATTAGCCTGATTAGATTGCGTTTATAGGTTTTTAAAAAGAATACCCTAGAAATGACATGCTCTTCTTATCACATTGTATCGGGGACACATTATATCCATATAACAGCACTGGCGACGCTGTTAATTTTCAAACACTGAGCACAAGCTAGTTGAAAAAAGTATTAAAAATAGAGAGTTGTAAGTGTGCATTGCATTTTAACATGTCTGTGTTCCTGAATTCAGATAAAATAAAAATGAATTGAGCCTTCTTTGATTATTTCCAGCTTAATGTAGGTGTTAGGTCATAAACCTGACAACTTAAGCTGCTACACTGTTCTCTAAATCTTGCCAAATTCATTTGCTTCAAAGTACAAATGATACATATAAATCAAACAACAGCATTAAAGCTACACTATCGGAAGGTATGATATCAAGGCCACTAAACAACAAGGTTGAAAGCATGAGAAATCTTATTTTCACTAGCTTCCTTTAAAACATTTTCATAGCTTTGGCCTCTTTATTCTTTTTACCGGCATATTATTTTAGTACTTTGTGTAACCAGTTAAATATTTTAAAACTATTAGGCAAATGGAAGTGCTGTGTAAGCTTTAAATTGTTTTGTTGGAAAGGCTTAAAGCAAGGATAAGTGCAATGTAGAAACTGAGGTCAGTATTTTCATCATGAAAGAAGCATGTACTTTTTCTTGAATTCCCAGTCTTTAAGTGATGTTTCAGAGGAGTTTATTCATTCTTCGATTTGTATGTATTAGCATAAGCCTCACTTGTGCATAAGGAGAGAGAAAGACATCTCTTTCCTTGGTGAGGAATAACAGTAGTAACTTTTAGCCAACCGTAGACTAAATCAACAACATGGATTCTATTACATTATTTAGGTCTCAGACGAGGGGGTGGCCATTGTTCTTGTATAAGCAATTGCTGTGGTGGATGACATTTCTTTGGCTTAACATTGAATGAAATTTGAATAAGGTTTGTGTAGTGGTTCATGCTTAACACATTTATACGAAAGCTTTGTAGGGCAGCTGCATAGCCTGTAATTACTATGTAAGTAATATGTGACTATTTTTCTTTTGGAGACAAGAAAAGCTTTTCAATTCAAGTTTAAATTTATGAAATGCTTTGAGAGCTATTAAAACCTTCAACACAGAAGAAGATATCTGTGCCAACCTTTCAGTAACCAGAGATGAATTAAGGGAGTATTTTTTTCCCCTTGCTTTGAAAATATTTTTTAAGTAGTACTGATATGCCTCTTTCTTTTATTTAGTCTTAAACTCCTGACCTTTCTCAGTAACTACCTTTAATGAAATTACAACAGACTCTTAGTGAGTTGTATTAAAACATTTTCTGAAAAGATGAATGTTTCAGTGAGGTAGGAAGCGTAGCAAGTCTAACAATAACCCTTATACTCAACTAGGGAAAGTTATTTATGTGGACATTTTCCATGCGACCAAAGGACAAAACGGGAAGGAGTCTACATTATACACATTAGTGTCAAACTGTTAATTCCTTGCAGAGACTTCTGAAGATATTACCATTTCACAATTGAGTATTTCAGGAAGCATACTGATTCTGTGCCAAGTACCAATACTGTTTTCTAGAAGGTTTCAATACATACGTGTTAGGGACAAAAATTTCATAACACTAATGTGAAAATGAAGTGAGTAGGTGGAACAAGCAAGTGAAAGGCATTTTATAGTTTGTAATGATTGTGATTTTTAAAGCACATTTTTAAAGCATAATTTAAATAGTAGAAGATGCACTTTTGGGTTTACCTGCATTTAGTGAGTGCCTATTACATTTATAATGCTCATTGCAAGTTTGAAAAAGTAAGTCGTTTTAAACAAGGTAAATTAACTGTTATCAGTTCTTTAGTTTTTGTTTTATATTGGTGAGATTGGGTGACGTGGGAAAGTATTTACATTCCAAATACAGTAAAGAAATTACACTGGAACAGCTCTAGTTATTTTCTTGGGTACTGTCTTTCTTCTGCAGGCAAATATCCAACATTTTGCTTCTTAGTACTCTCTTGATTAAGTGCCTTCAATACATCTTTTCACAAAATGTTTTATGTGATAGAAGTTGCCAGTATTTATAATAAATGAGGTGTGGTTCCATCTTATGCCATACTCCACCATAACATAGATTTACTGTATATTTTTGTTATATAAATATATTTATGTGCTGAAGCTCTGTAAAAAAGTATCACATGAAGAAACATTACCATAACACAAGTAACATGACATAAAGAAACAATATAATACATTTGTAACCAAAGATATAAAAATAAATTGAAATATGACAACACCACAATATTCTGTTCAGTTTAATATTAATGAGAATTTAAAAAAAATCCCTCTCAGAACTTGGATAAGAGTTAGTGTGATTAATCTAACGGTGAATTCTTATCTGTGCATGTCAGCAGACTTTGTATTTCATTTCATTATTAGCAGTCTTTAAAGAACTGTAAACAGGAGATTTAATATCTCTCATCAATCTTATAATTTCCAGCGTATTACCATTACCTCCTTTATCTTTTTTATTTCATTTTTATTTTCTAAAGTAACTCTAAGGTGACACTAAATTCCTCAGTAAGAACTTCTCTCTTCCACAGTAGAGAAAGGAATGTTCATAATAGCTTGTCAGAAGAAAAAGGAAATAAAATATGCCATTTACATTTTTATGTATGCCTGCAAATTCTAAATGCAGTTGATGGCTTGCACATAGTGGATATAATTAATGAATATTTCATAAAATAGAAAAGGGAGTAGAGAATAAGAGTTTCAAGATACATAGAGCAAAACTCTATCAATTTTCCTTAACCCACTGACAAAATTTCCTTTTCTAAAGTGCAAGTCTATTTTAAGGGAGAATTTTCAGAGTTTTTAGTTCCATGAAATGTGAGATTTGCATAAACACATGATTCTTTAAGAAAAGAAACTGAATGGAACTACTTACAATTCCTTTTTTTTTTTGGATGGCATTTTTATACAAAGTGGCTCTTTCTTCTTAGCCCTGCAAAATGTGTTTAGCTTAATTGTTTGGAAGCCCTATTGTTTAGAGCATGTGCTTCTGGGACACAGAGATGCTGAACAGGTGTTCAGCTACCCTGTGGAGGCAATCGGCCTTCTTCACATGTAGTGTATGCATCAAGGACATGCGATAATTTGAGCTCCTGATAAATAACCACACTGATTAGGTTGGCTGGTAAAGACTGGGCAAGTGAAACGGTCTTAGCAAAAGAAGGAAAATCTAAGAATAGGAGAAAAGCAGTGTGTACAAAATATTGTAAATGACATCTAAAAAATGGACTGGTTCCTAAAAGTCAGAAATTTAAAGAAAAAGTGTAAATGAAAAATCTTTATTTTTTATGCTATACAGATGTCTTATCCATGTCTGTCTAAAAACAATTAGAAACTTCATGAGCAATGACTGTGGGACCTTTTATAATACAAATTACAATAACATACAAGTATTTAGGCCATTGCCAAGGGGTTTTAGACTTTAGGCCTTGTTCTGCTACTGTTTGATCATTTAGTTTATTTACACTCTGATTTTCCGGAAATGATATTTGACAAATTTCTCTACTGCAAACTAGGAATGTGATCTTGAAGAAGCTATTTCAACTCTATGTTTTACATCCTGAAAATATGGACCAGCAATGTGGTAGGACTGGTGATTAACCTATATTTTTACTCATTTTATAGGGTGAAGAATTAAGCCATCCATTCTAACTCAAAGGGCTACTAAAATGATATAACCATTTCAAAGCACTGTAAACATTGTACAATGGGTGCACATACATGGTGCCTCAGTTTTACAAATCCACCTGATTGGTGGCATTTATTAATTATACAGTTAACTACAGGGAAAAAAAATTAATGCTAAAAAATAAATAAAAAATATATAATTTGTATATAATGACACATTTTCCTGTCTTTGGCCATATGATTTCCACAGAAACATATACAATATTATTTTTTGGTAGATATCACTTATGCTTTTTTTTTTTTTTTTTTTTTGATGGAGTCTCACTCTGTCACCCATTCTGGGGTGTAGTGGCACGATCCTGGCTCACTGCAACCTCCGCCTCCTGGGTTCAAGTGATTCTCCTGCCTCAGCCTGCCGAGTAGCTGGGACTATAGGCGCCCACCACCACGCCCGGCTAATTTTTGTATTTTTAGTAGAGACGGGGTTTTGCCATGTTGGCCAAGCTGGTCTGGAACTTCTGACCTCATGATCCACCCGCCTCGGCCTCCCAAAGTGCTGGGATTACAGGTGTGAGCCACCGTGTCTGGCCTGCTTTTAAATTATATAGATTCGTTTATAAACGTTTCTAGTGACTTTGCCAAGTCTGAAAGTTGCCTGCATTTTCTACCTTTAGTAAGCTATACATTCTCCTGGTATTGTGTGCCAGCTCCAGTGCAATCAGTCACCTGGGTTGAGACCTTCACATTTCACACATACTGTTTTGTTTGTCTGTGAGTAATAAGCATAAAACCGTTATTATAAAAAGATGTGTAATGTTAAAAGCAAGTATTTAGGGAGGACTTACCATGTGCCTTGCAATGCAATAAATGCTTTTTACATATGTTAATTCCATTATTTTAAAGAATAGTGTTACAGCATAATATTACTCCTACTTGAGGGTTACAGAAACAGAAGCTTAAACAAGTTAGGTTTTTAAGACCATACACTAATAAGCAGTAGGGTCAGAACTGGACTTAGAATCTGTCTAGCATGAAATATCTATTTTAAATGAGAGGGCATGATAATTATATGATTATTAATTATTTAAGGATTTGAGCCACCTATGAATTTTATATTTTAGATAGAAACTTAGATAATTGGTTAGAAATACTATATTATGAATAACTAAATAAACATACTATACAGCAATAGAGTTAAGGTAATTTTTAGACCGACTTCGTAAGCAACACATAAAATGTCTTGACATTATAAAAATTTAAACTTAGAACAGTTCAAGTTTACCTTCTTGGAAACTGAAGATGAAGATTTTGTTTTTACAAACAGGACTAATTGACAACTTTCAGAGGGATGACAGAATGGTAGTTTTCATGTGTTTTCATCAAATAGGTGCTAATAGTTGTTGTTAACACAAAACTAATTGCCACCTAGGGTGGGGAGTGCAAGGTGCCTAGTGCTGTGACCACATTGGCCCATCTGTTAAGAATCTCAGCTTAGGGACAATGCTGGAACTGGCATTGGGAATCCAATTTGGGTTCTGGCCAGTGGTCAACTAACAAGCTGGAACACACTTGGAATATGAAATGCCTTGAAGTCAGAGATGCTCTGCTGTCTGTTAACTGACAGCTCTTGTGTGTGGGCAGAGCCAAGACCAGGTGCCAGTATGCAGAGCAAAAGGATCTGTCTGCGTGCCACCTGTCATTGCCATGTGTATAATGTCCAAAACAGGAGCCACAGTAGGTGTGCTTCTTCCATCAACGTATGGTTGTTGGAGCATTCAGTTAGGCTGAGGTATCGACTAGGGCAACACTCTACCTTAAACCAAACTATAGGACAAGCCAGAGGCTTACCAGAAGATAGCTCTCATATCCCGCTGTATCACACAGGTGGATGGAGATTTACCACTGGAGACACTCTCCCCTGTACCTAGGGTCCTGCATTAACTCTAAGCAAAAGGTAAAAAAAAAAAAAGTTGTTTAATTAATTATATTAACACAAATACTTGTGTGCATAAGACAATTTGTGGTTAGAATCATGCAAATAAGTTTTAATCACCCCAGGGGTTATTCTAAAAATATATTTCTGGTCTTTTTATTATTCTTAATAGTTGAATTGCAACCTGAGGCTGAAAGGTATAATAGAATTTAAGAGATCGGTGTTCTTATCCCAGCTCTGCCATAATTCGTCATGTTATTTTAAGCAATTCCTGTAACATGTCTGAGTACCAGAGTCCATATCTGCAAACTGTGTTGGATTGAATGGTGTCGGTGCTGTCTTCAAATTCTGAAATTGTATGCTTCTATGTCAATCTCTCAAAACAATTAGAGAAGCACGGTAATATTTTTTTTCAATAGAAGAAAAAAAAGAAACCAGAAAATCAAAATAGATGGACATAAAGAAGAAAATTAATATTACCTCTGTATCTATTATCCAGTGACAACCACATTTTATGTATAGAAGGCATCTCGTAAACTTATTTATATTTTAGACATATTTTTCATTCAAAATTGTTCTTGACCCTGAATGCTTACTTAGGCTTTTATTTTTAAAAAGCCAGTACTGATTCAAAATAGCTGTTTCTGACTGCATTTTCCTTTCCCATAAATACAAGATTAATAAATGATATTTACATAGTGCTTACTCTATACCAGAAACACTCTAAGCATTTTACAGTAGTGCTCTTTTATCTTTAGAAAATGCTGTGATGTAAACATTATTATACCTATAATAGAAACATGAAAACTGATATGCAGAGAGGGTAGATACGCCAGCTTCACTCTCTGAGTAAGCAACCCGGAATGTCTGGCTTCAGAGTCCACACTTTTGGCTGCTGCATCGTGGTGCTGAGTGGGAAGAACTTCTCTTCATTTTTTACTTGGGATTGAAGATAAGGAAAAGACAGACTAGCATATGCTTGCCTAGAAGTAGAATTTGTATCATAGAGTCACAGAATACATCTACATAGAAAGCACATACTAAGGTTTTGAAAATTTTTATTATAAGGGTACGTATTTCCCATAATATATGTTTATTATGTCAAATAAATAGGTTTGTGTCCTTTAAAATCATCATTTTATACTGCTCATTGACACAAAATTTAAAACAAATCTATTTTTTCTCATGGACTATTTTAACTTATATTCTTCTCAACACTATATTGGGTAAGAAAAAATAATTTCATTGGAAACGTGTAAGTTAAAGAAGTGCTTGCTGAAAGAGTCAGATAGTATCAGTAGAGTATGATTGGCCCTCTCCATCCATGGATGCCACATCTGTGGATTTAACCAATTCTGAAAAAAAAATTAAAAAACAACAATAAAAATAATATAAATAAAAATACAGTATTACAATGATTTACGTAGCATTTAGATTAGATATGACAATCTACAATGATTTAAAGTTGCGGGAGGATGTACATAGGTTATATGCAAATACTACATTTTTTTTTTTTTTTTTTTTGAGACGGAGTCTCGCTCTGTCACCCAGGCTGGAGTGCAGTGGCGCAATCTCGGCTCACTGCAAGCTCCGCCTCCCGGGTTCACGCCATTCTCCTGCCTCAGCTTCTCCAAGTAGCTGGGACTACAGGCGCCGCCACCACGCCCGGCTAATTTTTTGTGTTTTTAGTAGAGATGGGGTTTCACTGTGGTCTCGATCTCCTGACCTCGTGATCCGCCCGCCTGGGCCCCCCAAAGTGCTGGGATTACAAGCGTGAGCCACCGCGCCCGGCCACTACATTATTTTATATAAAGGATTTGAATGTCCCCAGATTTTGGTATTTTCAGGGTTGTGGGGATGGCAGTCCTGGAACTAACCCCCAGTGGATACTGAGGGAGGACTATATATACATCTAGAATGATGAACTCTCCTAGCGTATTGATAGTTTAATTCATCTTTCACATTCACTGTCTAACAAAGTTCTCAGACCAAATTTAAGTGTACTAAAATATGGTGATATTAAAATTCTGGTGATATTAAAATAATAACAATTCTGTATTTTAAAATAATTTAAATAATGGAACTGGATTGTTTGTAACTCGAAGGATAAATTATTGAGGGGATGGATAGATACCCCGTTCTCTATGATGTGCTTATTTCACACTGCATGCCTGTATCAAAACTTCTCACGTACCCTACTATGTACCCACAAAAAATTTTAAATATAAATTTTTTAAAAATATATATAAATGGCCGGGCTCGGTGGCTCACACCTGTAATCCCAGCACTTTGGGAAGTCGAGGCAGGCGGATCACGAGGTCAGGAGATCGAGATCATCCTGGCTAACACGGTGAAACCCCGTCTCTACTAAAAATACAAAAAATTAGCCGGGCGTGGTGGCGGGTGCCTGTAGTCCCAGCTACTGGGGAGGCTGAGGCAGGAGAATGGCGTGAACCCGGGAGGCGGAGCTTGCAGTGACCCGAGATCGCGCCACTGCACTCCAGCCTGGGTGACAGAGCGAGACTCCGTCTCTAAATAAATAAATAAATAAATAAATAAATAAATAAATAAAATAATAATAAAGCTATTTGGAGGAAATAAAAAGTTTCTTCAAAAATAAATAGGTACTAACAGTATGATTTTTGCTAATTTCCTGATAATGATTGAATATCAATGGTTTCATGGATGGTTATGAGTTAACAGGTAGGACTGAGTTCTAGGCTATATATTTTCTACCCAGTGAATTTTTTTTTCATTTTTTTTAAAAACTATGTACTGGTCCCTCAGGAAAAGTTGTTATTTGATAGAATTAATTGGTATGAATTAGAAGGGGTAAAAACAATTAATTTCTGAGATCCAGTATTACAATTACATGAACAAGGAATATATCTTTGTTAGTATATGAAGGAGATATAATTGCCAAATATAAGGGATGTGAGGACAAATGGTTTCAAAGTATTTCAGGGTATACCCTGATCCACTTCAGTGAAGTCATTTTTTGGGGGATTTCTGTTTTAGTTGTTACATAGTGTAACTCACTGGTGCTTCATTTTAAAAAGCCATATTTGGAGGTGGGAGGTTAGCCCTAGGGCTCAGTGAGGCCTTGCCGAGAAATTAGAAGTCCCTCTGAGAAGTGATTCATTTTATAGATCTATGAGATAACATCATAATAAGATCTCAATATAAAAATTCTGCCAGTTATTCTTATGAGCATGATGTTAAAATTACAAAAGGTATTGTAATACCATTCAACTCATTCATCAGTATAGACATTTGAAACCTTTATAAAGCCAATCTGGTTGGGTATGCTATATCATTGCAATTCTTTAAATAAATGGCAGTTGTTATAAAAATATGTCCTATTTCTGACACGCGGTACTCACCAGTTAAGACATGCAGTGCAGTGCTTCTCAAAAAAAAAAAAAAAAGTTCAATTAAAGCCATAAACATTCCAACCCACTAACTCACATTTTCTAACAGTTTGTCCAAATATTTACCACCACAAATAACAGAAACAAAAAAGTAAAAGAGACCTGTTATCTTTATTTGAGAGATTATTTAAAAGTGAGAAAGAAAATGCTTTTGTCTTCATTATGAACATAATTTATAGTAAGACATATATATAGTTGATTTTCTCAAACGTAAACCCCAAATTGCCAGACTAATCAAATATTATATATTAAGAATTATTTCAAAAATAATCCCATTCATTGAATATTATGTGTTGATATTTCAAGCAATAAAAAAAGATTGTTCTCAAGGATTTTAGTAAGGAGTGTGAGATATGCATAGCATTATTAAATAAGGTGAACTATATAAAAACTATGATATTTGAGGCTCTTTATGGCTTCAGAAAATAAAAGATAGTCTATTCCTATATGAAACTAGAGATAGGTCTGAAAGGGAAAATTGAATTTTCATAAGCGGAGCTGCAATGGCTATTTCAAAAGGAAGCAGGATGAAAAAGCTTTGGAAAGCGTGGGCCAACAATTAGTGATTCGGTTTGCCTGGAACATAGAGGAGTGGCACTTAAGACCACAAAGGTTAGTTGAGGTTCAATTATGAAAGCCTTTAATTTCAAGTGAAGCATTTATATGGAATACACCATAAAATGGGGATTAGTTGAAGCACGTTGAATAGAAATGTATCTTTGTGTCTACCTTTAGAAAATTGATTCTTTTATGTAGAGTAGCTTGGAACAGAGAAAGTTTGGTGGGCACACCTGGTAGGAAGCTGTGTGAAATATAGTTTAGGGAATACATTGAGTGTATTGTGTGAGTTACACAAATATGGACATTAATACAAGTGGTAATACAAGAAAACCTTTTTTTTTTTCAATTGGCAAATAATTGTATGTCAGAGTTATTAGAAAAAGAGAGATTAAAAAGTAATGCTGAGGTTTGTAACTTGGGTGCCTGGTCAAAAGGTGTTATATTCAATAAATAGAGAAGTCAAAATGTATTATTCAGTGTCATCATTTTTAATCATGTGATAGTATTTTCTGTCACTGAATCCAAGGTAGAATTGATTGTGAGATTTAACAGTACTTTTTCTCTGAGTTAAGGAGAGGAAAAATGACCAAATCAACTACGATATGCCATCTATGATAAGATGATTCCTAATTTTGGAGGTGTTAAAATATAAAAATGTGCATCGTAAAATATATTAAATATGGGAGTAATAGCTAATATTTAAAGTGCTTTCCTTAGAAATAACTCATTTAATCTTCTCATTTTTCTTATGAAACAGGAACTCTTATCATCGTTATTTGATAAATGAAGAATCTGAGGGGCGAATTTAAATGATAGAGATTTGAATCCAAATCCAAGGCCCACTTTCTTGACTACTATATAGAGTAATTCATTTCTGGTAAAACATATTTAAAAATAATAGCATAAACTAAGGGCTCACTGGCTTTCTGCTTAGTGGCTACACAATATTTTTAATTAATGCTTCCAACAGCCTTAAAGTATGAATCCCTTCTTTAAACAGAGGAGAAAACTGAAGGTTACAGACAGTGAAACACATGCTCAAGGTCACAGGAAACATAGTAACAAAACTGGATTCAAACCTCAGGTCTCTCTAATATTAAAAGCTTGTGCTCATGGCTTATGTTGGACCCGGGACCCCCTTCATTCCATGTGTTAGTCAATGGCTGGTGACATTGTGTTTGTATATTTCTGTATAGCTTTCTAACTTGAACAAACTCATACAGAGTCCGAAGTTCAGTAAACAGAAAATAAAGTGATTCTTCTACTCAAAATATACTGCATGGTGTCCCCAGTGTCTCCATTGTGCACACTTGGAACAACTTTCTAAGAGAAAATAGTGCTCAGATCATCATTATTATAATTATTTGTTTATCCCCCCTACTCCCTTTGCCTTATTTATCTTCAATCCTAACAATCCTAAATATCCAGTCCTGTGACTGTCACATGGTGCTCACGAGTTAGGCCTTTAGTGCAGTGATTCTCAACTAGGGGCAAATTTGCTTCCCCCATTTCCTGATAGACATTGGGCAGTGTCTGGAGACATTTTTGATTGCCACATTTGGGAGACTGGGTGCTGCTGGCATCTAGTGGGTAGACACCAAGAATGTGGCTAAACATCTTGCTATGCACAGGACAACTCCCACAGTAAAGAATAAATAATCTGACCCAAAATGCCGATGGTGTTGAGGTTAAGAAATGCTGACTTCATGGAAAAAACTATCTGGGCATTGCTCAGTTAGTTATTTTATGTAATTTTTATTTTTGTTTTTAATGTTAGGGCAAAAATAATAGAATATAATTCACTGAAATACACTTCAAAGATAATAATCTTTTTTTGTTGCCTGAGATATAATGGTTATACAAAATGAGATAAATGAATAATATCATAATTTGGTTTGATGGAGGCATGTCATCATTTAACACAAGAAGAGGGCCTGTTGGTTTTCTAATGATTTGAGATGAATGTATATTTTTGTACCTTTTCTAGAATATATAAGGCAGATAATTTTTCTTTATATTCCTTGCACATCAAATAGTTGCTGAATTGACGAAACTAGTGAAGAATATCCTAATTAGAGAAGTGTCCGAACCTCATTTTCAAATAGACCTACAAACCCACAAGTTATGTGAAACATTTAATGATCAGAAGTGTTCCTATGAGGTTGTATGGAATTCATGAATTATTCCATAAACACTTTTCAAGAGGAAGTTTCTCTTGGCAAAAGAAAAAAGAAGAGAGGCTTTTGAATCTTCCACAGCATCCCGGACTGAACATCCCTCTGATAATGTAGTCACTTCCCCAGCTAGTTCTCAGTTTGAACACTGATGAAGGAGACTTCTTAGCATTTTTCCAACAAAGACAGCAAGGCTGCCAAATAGATGGCACATTCGGAAATGCATTTTACCGATGTTACCGTGAATGGGCTGTCTCTTATCAAAGCATTTCTTCTTGCACACAGAAGACTGCAAGAATGGGCTCTGCCTATCTAAAAACTTCCAGTCTGAGCTGTGAGCTCTGTGGACTCTTGTGGGTGTGATCCCTAAAGTCCTGTCCTAAAATGACTTAAAGTTGAGGTTAATTTCTACCCAAACACAACTATGAGATAGATCTACTTTTCCAAATCTGATAATGCAATTTCTAGTCCTGTTGTAAAACCAGTTTTGAAAGTGTTTAATCCAGTAAAACAATTATTTCTAAATGAAAGGATAACTTAACTTACTTCCACAACTTTATTTGTTCCAATAGGAACAAATGTTCTTCTTAGTTGTTCTTCTTAGTTGTAATATATTTGTGTTTTTAACAGTAAATTTCCAAGTTCTACTTAGTCAAGAACTTATTGAAAATAATACCTGCAATATTTTTAAAGTATTTAAAAGTAACAAATTCAGGAAATTGCACCAGATTTTATTTAAATTATCTTTGAAAAGTTAGTGGAAAAATTGTCAAGAGTGTTGCATATTAAGGACAATAATGAAAATAATGAAATACTCCTTTCTGATCATGATAAACCAAAGAAACCCTTTCTCTATAATCTAATCTCTATAGTGCTTTGGATTTGATCTTATATGAATGTAGAAAGAAGAAGTACATGATTTCACAAAGCACATATGTATCTTGTTCTCAGAACTGCAGGGAGCTTCAATAATTGTTCTGATTTTCACTAAATTGAAAGTTCCAGCCACCTCTATATGTCTTTCTCAAAATGTTGCAAAGATACCTTTATATTTGAATCTCTAATCTTTAAATATGTATTTATATAGTATATATATTTTTAAAATATATAGTAAAATCTTGAAAGTTTTATATATTACAAAAATTTATATAAAACATATTATTATAAAATGTTATAAGCTATCTAGTAAATGCATTATATATAAATGTATATATTGGCCAGGCGCGGTGGCTCACGCTTGTAATCCCAGAACTTTGGGAGGCCGAGGAGGGCAGATCACGAGGTCAGGAGATCGAGACCATGGTGAAACCCTGTCTCTACTGAAAATACAAAAAAATTAGCTGGGCGTGGTGGCGGAAACCTGTAGTCCCAGCTACTCGGGAGGCTGAGGCAGGAGAATGGCGTGAACCCGGGAGGCGGAGCTTGCAGTGAGCCGAGATTGCACCACTGCAGTCCGGCCTGGGTGACAGAGCAAGACTCCGTCTCAAAAAAAAAAAAAAAAAGTATATATTAAAGGTTTAGAGATTTCTATATATATAAGATAGTATAAGATAAATATATACATGTTAAATATATAAATATATTTAAATCTCTAAATGTTTAGGAGTTCTCAATTCAGTGAAAACTAGAATGACTATAGTTGATACTAAAGTTCTCTGCATTTTTGGGAACAATAATGTCATTGTCAGTGATAGGTGAGTGCACTATCTGCAGCTATTCATAGTGTAATGACAATAATGACCACCATGTCAGTGATTTAAAATATTCTAAGTAAATTCTAAAATTGTGGCAAGTTCTTTGATGTTAATATTTGATATAAATGAAGGGTTTATCAATAATGGAATCTGTTTATAATTTTTATCATATGCTTTTTAACTTAATTTTTATCTTAAAATTTTTTTAAAAAACAACATTTAGACCTTGCTCTTTTTTTACTGCTGAAGATCAAACTTTGGTTTCTTCATCTAGGCAACAGGGGTGCATGTGTGAGGGGAGAAAATGCATTTTTTTCTCAACTCTCATAAGTTTGTAGTGGGGATACACTGCTTCAACAAAACACAGATTAACAAGAGGAAAAGCAAACAGGTTTATTAATGAGTGTAGTGTACGTCAAAATGAGAGAGGAGTAACTCAAAGCAGTGGTTTGCAAGTCTGGTTTACATATTATCTTCAACAAAGAACATCAATTTTAGAAAAGTGACAAGACAAAGTAGTTGTAGGCTTCAAAGACAGGAGAATAGGAAAGAGCCGTTTGCTCCTCCGGTGCCATCTCTGAGCTGATGAAGGTTGCAAGGGAGAAATTACAGCCTGTCTTCAGGTGGGAAGGTAGGAAGGAGGGTAGAAAGACCTTTTGTATTTGTAAATTTCTGTGCCGTCTTCAGCAAACACAAAGGAAAAGCAGCGAGTTCCCCTGCATCTTGTGTTCCCCAGCTTAACAATCCTTCATACATTAGGGCATGGTTTCCTTCATAAGGTTTTCAGGTTAAACAATAGAACAAAGACAGGCGTGAGCAAGGATATTCTATTTAACTTATATCTACCTTGAACTAGAGGTTAGGGGGTGGCTCCTGGGTCCTGTGAAAAACTGTGTTAATTGTGTTAATATTCAGAATTGGAAGGGATTGGACATAGAATATTTGAAGTGGAAAATGATGAATAGAAGATATAACTTGAACAAACTCAGACAGAGTTCAAAGTTCAGTAAACAGAAAATAAAGTGATTCTTCTGCTCAAAATATACTGTGTGGTGTCCCCAGTGTGCACACTTGGCATGTTGTCATGAGCAGTGTTTGATGCCGATGAGAGAATATAACCTTCCCCTTCCTGCATGTGTACAGCCTTCGTTTATTCCCTCATGAACAAATTTGTCATGGCTGCCTACTAGGTTGAAGTAACTGTACTAAGTTCTGAGGATACAACTGTTAATAAAAGTGACAGGGCCATGCCTTTATGGAGATTGAAATCTAGAGGTATAAGTAGATATTAAATTAATCCTGTATCATCATAAGCAGAAGTAGTTGGGCTAAAGGGAGAGAGAGGTGGGAGGTATGGAGAGTGGGCCAGATGTGAAGGCTCAGCATATGCAGGGATGAAAGAGACAGCCCGAGAATTCTGGGGTATAGTTGAGTGCTTGAGTATAAGAGGGGACTGGCGAAGTGGCCAGAGACCAATGAGGATGTCACATATAGACTGAGTTCAGAAGTTTGAATTACTCCCTGAGCCCTCCAGAGAGCCAGTCAAGGGTGAATTGGAGTTTTTATTAGTCTACTGTATATATTTAAAGAAGATGGTAAACTGTTATATTAATATAAAATTGGGGTTTTGCCAGGCAAATGCAACATTAAAACATTGGAACAAGATAACTGAAGATATAGACAAGCAACTTATGGACCACGACATCTAAGCAGGGTAGAGAAAGTAAAGAAGATACAAAGCGTTGATAGACATGGAGGAAGAGGTTCAGTCTGTGAACTGAGTAAGTGAGGAAGACACAACCAAGGCTATGGCAGGATCAGACATTTGAACCTCAGATTTCAAAGGCCAGAGAGGACAGTGGCCAAAGAGAGATGGAGACAATAATATCACTGGAGGAGGTTATAAGAATTAAGTGAGGTCAGCCATGGAAAATGTTAGGTGACATTTATTGAGGATTTACTATGTGCCTTGTGCAAATCTCAAAATGAATCATTTAGTTCTTACAACAGCGCTGTGAGGTAGGGCCTATTAATTATCATCTTAAGGAAGAAGAAATTCTAAATATTTCATTTGAAAACTGGATGACATGGGACTCAATGAAGCTGAATTTTGTTTTGGTTTGCTGTATTTTATTTGCGTGAGAGAAAATAAGTATCCCATTCAAGTAATATTTATTGAGTAATTACTCTGTGTCAGACACGGAGTAATTGCTTGGAATGGTTGGAGGTGTGGTCTTCATTTTCCTTCAGAGGGCAAACCCTCAGGAAAGAGCCAGATTTTCATTAAGACATGGAGAAGACATATCTGAGAAAGACAGATGAGAAGGACACTTCACAAATCAGGAAACAGGTAGTTTAGAAAGCACAGTGAAAAATCCTTATGGAGATGGCCACAAAAATTTTGTGAGGGATTATATTAGAGGAGATAAAACTCATTTCAGAGGAAATGAAATACAAAAGAATGAGACGACAGGAGAAGATGGAAACTTGGGCAATGAACAAAAACAACGGGCTGGGAACTTTACAGCTGGCCACAAATTTGCCAAGAGAATTAATCCCTGGAGCCTCCCCGTCTGCTATAGGAATGTTAGATGGGAGAGATGGGCACTCAGAAGACAGGCACAGGCTACACTGGTTAAAACTTGGAAGGAGTTCTGGTTTAGGGTGAGCAGGATGCTTTGACGTCTGAAAGACCCCAGCTGAAGTTTGGTTTCATTGCCCACACTCCAGAGAGAGGCTCTAGCTCCAAGGTGGTCAGTACCCAAATTCCTTGGCATCGGTTCAAGTCCTAGTCTTTTTGGCCTAGTTACCTTTTGAGCTGAAATCTGCACTTCATTAAATCAACTATTGTCCAATTGTGTTAAACATCTTTTGGTTTGTATGTCTTTGCTTAGTTCTTTAGTTGGAAAATGTCTTGCTCTCTCAGCTGTGCTAAAGGAAGATTAGCATAGGGGTTTGTGTTTATCGGTCAGCCAGACGAGAAAGCCAGTGTCCACTAGAGGATGAAGGTAAGCAAGGGTAGAATATGGGAAGTCGAGAGAGGCTGAACTATTGTTTGATTTGGTTAATTAAGAGAAGGATGCCATCATATTGCAAGTTTCATTTTGGTTTTCTGTAGAGGCTTTCGGAACAGAACAGCAAGTACACTTGAATGGTAACCTTGCTTCTTACTATTTCCCTGCAAGTGTAACCTCCCAGGATTTTTTATTTCTTTCATTTTACAATGAATGCTGTGAAAATTTTTATTTTCTTAAAAGGGTATCTATCTCTCCTGCTTCTCTAAGGTGCCCTGCCCAGAAATTGCTTGCAGCCTCATCCCTAAGAGAATCGCAAATATTCACCTCACCCAAACTGTAAAGATGAGCCTGCATTATAATTGTAGATAAAAAGAAAAGTGTGACCTGGGGTTGTCTATAGATTAAAAACAAAGACTCAGTCTGTACCAACAAAATACTGGCTTATTGTGTTCATTTTGCGGTCTTAGACCTCAAAGGTGATTTAAATAAGAGCTTGCCTTTAGAATACACCTTAAATATTAAAGATTAAGAAAGCATCATATGGAATTAAATTGCCAAGAAGTGCTTATGTGATTCTTAGTAAGAATTTCAAGTGTTGCCTGTGCAAAGATATTACTTGAAAAATTGTGAATGGAGAGATCATTTTAGAAAAATTGACCAACTTTTCCTATTTTCTGCTCTCAAAATCGAAAGAGGTAAAAGATTTAGCTTTCTGCAGGAAAGTTTATATTTCATAGAAGTGTGCCTTGAATAAACTTGTGAGTTACTAAAATGCATATTTTAATGTAATTGAATAACACTGTCACTAAGTTCTAGATGCATGTATCTCCATGTGCATAACATGGTCCAGTGGAACTGATTAGTTAGTGAGTATGTATAAAAAATAAATACAGGGTTCCAAAAGATGAGTAAGTGATTTTATCCTAAAAATTCTTCTGTTGAAAGTAAGACAGTACACTATGTGACATTTTCATAGAAAGCTCCATAGTGAAAGTTTCTTGAATTATGGAACTATGGAATGCCTGTAATTATAGACCTTTACTTTCTGAAAGAGTCTGAAATGAATAGGTTGACCTTCAGCTATTTGCATTGAGTGGAAGTGTTTCAAAAATTGAAAACAAACTTTTCAAGTCTCCTTAAAGGGAAAGAAACATTTACTCATATAGACATTAAATGTTTCCTGGTTCAAGTCATAGTTTTTACTATTGGCCAACTTTAACGATTAATACAGCAGATGCATAATAAAATTTTAAGTGCTAATTCAAAACGCTTGTTCTAGAATTGGAGCCAGAAATCTTCTAATAAGAAGTAGTAGGTGATTTCAAAAACTAAGCATGTTGAGAAAATACATTTCCTTCCATGAAGAACAAAGGTGCTTTTGAGATGAGAATGGCCAGTCAGGAAGCTATATTTATAGAGTCCTTACATAATTCAAACAAGGTGATGAGATACGCAGGCTTGAACTGAGCATGATAAAATTCCAGTTGGTAATAAAAGTTTTAATTTATATTCTTAATTTTTTTCTCCTCCTAAATTCTATGTTCATTGTGGAAGGCTTGGGAATCCCTAAATTGTCTGAATTATATTCTTAAAAGCTAGAAAATCATGAGAAGTTCCTACCCTTGAGGCTTAATGTGCATCAAGAATTGCAAAGTGTGAGTAACGAATGAAATGTGGTTATAAAATTTTGTCAGTTTTCAGTTCCTGTTTGATATTTTAAAAGTAAATTTAGCCATATAGGAAATCTTTCCACTAGGTATGAAAGCAGGTATGTTTATGAGGAAAAAATAACATAGATTCTTTTATTTAAATTTGGAAATTTTAGAGTGTAGTACTTTTTTTCTTAAAGCATACTTAATATTTCTCTTTTGAAGCACTTTTAAGATTATTCATCAAATGTAAGATCACACAAACAGAGTGTTGCATGCTAACTGTGGGTTTTAAGTATTAAAATAAATTTACTTTGTTTTGTTTATCATTCAGCTGAACAGATGGTAATGATTTTGACACAATTCAGTTTTCATTTTCTTTTTTTCTTCCTTGAGAAAAAAAAAAAAAACACAAAAACACAGAGCTTCTTTTCCACTTTGTCACAGCTGGTTACCAATCAATCTCAATTCACGGTACAGTGATGATAGCACATGTTGTCCAGGGGCCAAATCTGATTGGGTTGCATTTTTCAGCAGTGTTTCATATCAGAAAAAATAAGGTATCTCTATGGTGGGGACTGTCAGCACACGATTGTACAACTCTCATTAATCAAACTTGGCAACAATGACTGCATTTATTTAAGTCAAAGACTAGCAGATTTCAAAACGAAAATCATCAAATTTCTATTTGAATATCCTCATCAGTAACGGTTTTTCATCTGTTTCTTTTTTTCTTGGTTTTAATTACAGCCAATGATACCGTCTACATTGACACTGATCATTACATATGATCAACCTCCCGTGTTGATCGTATATAATAGAATATTATACCATGTTACAAAGTAGCTGTTTCATACCAAAATAAACTCCACTTATTAAAAATTTATTCTAGACTGCTTAAAGAAGGCTAAATGCAATTAAAAGCAAAATATAAATACCTTTGATTGTTTAATAGGGGAATAATGTTAAAGGATATATACATCAGGAAAAACATGTATGAACCTCCTGGGGTTACAGTTGGTGTTAGAGGAATATTGAGAAAAAAATATTGATAAAGTTAGTTTCTGGAGGTTTTGAAACTGAACACAAAGTCACCAATACATAAATACCTGCTTGCCCAATGCAAATGCACACAGAGCAATAAACACATACATCCAATAGAAAATGCATGCTGCTGTTTGTTAGAAAAATAAACGTACTTATAAAGAGTTGCAGTCGCTTTATAACTTGAGAGAGCAATGTCAGTATTTTCTGTAAAATTGTATTTGGAAACAGGCATTTTCTCTAAGTTCTTTACTGCTGTGCAATTATATGTAAAGCCCTGTTGTACACTATAAAGATGTCTTTAAATGTAAGGAAATATTATTTGTAACTTATCGTTTCACTCTGTCAATATTTGCTTTGAAGGGAGAAATGCATATTTTCCCAATTTTCCAACGTAATGGTTACAATGAGATTAATATTAAACATGGACCAATGTATCTAGAAAGAAATCTAAGAAATAAAGCCACATTTATTAGACCTGGGAAAATACTTGAAACCTATTAGTTTTAGGGAGCAAATTATTGTCTTAGGGAAACCATGACCCATGAGGGAAAGCAGAGACTGGTAGTAGATAGTCACAAGAGTTTTTCCCCAACTGTAACTGCCTCCATATGTGGCTTTGGGAAAGAAACTTCATCATGTTTTGCTTCAGATTGCCTACATGTGGAATTAGTCATGAGCCAACCATTTACATTCTAGATTTTGAAATTAGTTAGATATAATTTCTTTAAAAATAGTCTTAAGAAATATAACTTAAGCTTTTGCAGATAGGAATTAATCCGATCACAATTACAGGCCTATCCTTTCTCTGACCTGAGACGCTTCTTAATGTAAATATTCATAAAGGTATCATAATTTGATGGAGTCTTCCGGGATTTTTGTAGGTGCTGTCAGACTAGCGACTGGCATAGTGGGTCGGTGATGTTGGGAGGAACACTGATGTCTGCATGGTGTACAGTTGTATTAGCTTTGTTGAGTCAGCAGAGTGAGGAAGCAGAAAGAGCTTGTACTTTGGAGTAAGACAGATCTTGATTTGAAAATTCAAATTTGTATGTTAAAAATGTCCACGTTTTAAATTATGTCAATTGTTTAAATAATTTTAAAATATTACTAGGCCAACACACACACACACACAACTACAAATTTATATAATCTAAGGTAAACTTCAATACGCAGACCATGAGACCTGAATTCTAATAACAACAGCCATTAAAAGCTTAACTGTGATGTTAACCATTTATTCTTTGAACCCATCAGGAAAAAATTCTGAGAAGCAGCTACTCTTTTGGTAGTATGTCCCCTGCTTACTTTAATTTCCTTGTATGGATTCATACATCAGGATTTTTCAAAATTGAATGCCTATATTGTCCCTTGGTAAAAAGCTGGGTAAAAATCTTTGTAATATAGTTGATGAAGATTGCACCAGGAAACTTAGATTCCAATACAGTCTAAACCTTTGCTACTGATGAATTCCAGGGCACTGGATAACAAAGAACTATTTTTCTAATATTAAAATTAGGATATTAGACTAGGCTCAATAATTTTGAAATTCTTTACTATGTCTCAGAATGTATGATCTGTTAGTGTCTTGAAATAACCAATTTTCATGTATTTTCTTATTATTGCATAGTAAAAGAGTATTTTTATCTATTATCCTAGAGGTACTTTATTTAGGCTCCATATGTTCTCCTTT
Organism: Nomascus leucogenys; assembly: GCF_006542625.1. Classification (NCBI taxonomy): domain Eukaryota; kingdom Metazoa; phylum Chordata; class Mammalia; order Primates; family Hylobatidae; genus Nomascus; species Nomascus leucogenys. Next base: position 40,329,501 of record NC_044401.1, on the reverse strand, counting down.
AATATTAATAATATTGGATTAGCTGAATATTTTCATGTTCACTCATTCATATCTTCATGGTTTTCTAGACTTTAACGAAGTTCTTTGAAATTATTATTTTTACACATGCTATAATTCCTTTCTTAAACGAGGAATAAAATTGAAAATAATATTCCAATTTGTGCTATGCCAGATTTTATAAATGTCTAAGAACAACTATACGGTTTGCTTTCAGGTTGAATTTTGTATATGCACATTTTCTAATTTTTAAAATGGTGGAAATAATAGCTTCCCACCTTACCTACCAGAATTGTTATAAGGATAAATGAAAGAGTATATTTGAGAATACTATGCAAATATATTTTTATTGTCATATTTTATTTTCATAAGACATGTGACTTGAAAGCGCCCTGCCAAAACAATGAGCTTATATATTTGAAAGCATGGAACAAAACATCAAGCTTACATTGTTTTCTCTCAGTCTTCACATTTGTTTTATACATTCTGCTAAAATTACTTCATTTATTTTGGTGGAGAGAGAGAAATTATTTATTTATTCATGTTACTAATTTACAGAGGGTAATTTATTAATGATAATATGTAAACCATATGTGTAGATTGCCACTCAAATTGCCAGGTTATCTCCATATAGCTAGTAGCATTAATGTATTAAATATTCCAAGTTCTTACCTTTTCAGTATCATATCAGTATGAATTTAACTTACATTTCAGAGCTAATTGCTGGTATATAAACACAGCATTATTATGCTTCTTGATACAATATCTTGTTATATTTCAAATTTGTTAATCTCTCAGTACTGCATATAATCGTTGCACTGGTAACCATGCTATAAAGAAGTAGAGAAGAATTTCAAGCATTTGCTGATGCATCATCATTTTTTCAATAAGCATTCATTGAACACCTCCAATATCTCAGGCACTGCTTGGTTAGACTTGGGCTATACAGTTTAAAGCAAGAGAGAACCAGTCCTCATTCCCATGGAACATACATGCTCTTGGAAATAAAGAAGACAAGAAATAAGGAAAGAAAAGATGTGGTAGAGATATGTGCTTTGAAGAAAATAAAACGTATTAAAAAGTGACAAAAGAAATATGAAAGCAAAGAATAAAAAGAAAGTAATTCTTTAAAAGTAACTGGATTGGTGGATAGCAACTAGAATTCTTAGGCAGGAAAGACATGTGTGAGGGAATGATATTTGCGTCATCCTGAAAGTCAGAAAGGGTCAGCCATGGAAAACACAGTGGAAGAACATTCCAAGAATTTGCAAAAGTATTACAGACACAGAACTGCAAATTCCAAGAATTTGCAAAAGTATTACAGACACAGACACTTCTTACATTGAACAAGCAGAAGAGAAGCCATGTGACTGGAATAGCATGAACATGAAGTTTGAGAGGTAGGCAAGGACCAAATTATCTAAAGCTTTAAACACCATAAATAAATAGGTTTTATTATGAGGGACCGAATGAGAAGCCATTGGATAGTTTCGAAGAGTTCAGTGACATAATCACATTTATGTTTGTCAATCAGTAAATCTGTCCTGAAGTTCTTAATTCCCTTTGAAGCCCTGACGTAAAATAACTGCTGTTACAGTCGTCCCTTCTGATTTGCAGTTTTGTACTTTCTCTTTGTGGCTTCAGTTACCCTTAGTCAACTGTGGTTCAAAAATATTAAATGAAAATGTCCAGAAATAAACAATTCATCAGATGTAAACTGCACAGCATTCTGAGTAACATGATGAAAGCTTGCACTGTCCAGCTTCATTCTACCAAGACAGGAAGCATCCCTTTGTCCAGCATGTCCATGCTATGCACACTACCTGCCAGGTAGTCACTTAGTAGAACCTCTCGGTTATCAGACTGACTGTCCCGTGTAGTGTATTTGTAGTTCAGTACCATCTGTGGTTTCAGGCATCTACTAAGAGTCTTGGAACATTTTCCCTCCGAATAAAGGGGGATTATTGTACAGTATATGGTTGCTGTTATTAGGAATAGTTGACCTGAAGATGAGATAATTCATAAGAAACCCAAAATTGAAAAAGCTCTCTTGTAGGAGAGAGAGTATACTTTTCTGTTTGGCACAAGGAGTAGTATTATTAGTAGTAACTTTGGGAAGAAAGGTTATCATATGTTATCATATATAGAAGACCTTCTAATAGAGATGTTCAAAGATAGACCACTTGTCATAGGAGCAAGCGGGAGGACTGATTGGTTGCATGCTACAGATAGGATTCAAGTGTTGATGGACGGTTGAAGAAGGTGAACTTTTAAAGATTTCATTTAGCCTAACGAGTCAATCACTTTATATATATTCAAAGTATTCTCATATAAATACATCATATAAACTGCTGATAATACTTGCAGTCTTTCCTCAGGCAAAGATTCAGCGAGAAATGAGAATTTAAAAGATGGTGAGCATTTCAATAACTAAGTTCTCGAAGTCTGTTTGTTTTTAAATTACAGTATCCCAATATGATGGGTCACAGCAAGACATGTATTGTAGCATTTACTTCTAGTTGGAGAAAGACAAGGCATGGCCCCGGGAGATGTCTGTTAGCTGGAGAGAGCCTCGGAGGTAGCTCTGATCTACCCTAATGTGCACTCAGACATCATTTCACTAGGCTCTGAGTCCTATCAAGTTGTGTATCCCCAAATTTTGATGCAATGTGTAGATGTGTCATCAGCATTTCTTGAATAAAATAATGAAATGTTTACTATAATCTTTTCAAACTTCAGTGATCATCAAGGAGAAATTAAAAGATGACAATGATAATGAGCATCTACTAATTCCTATGAACTATGCTGGGCACTGTTATAGGCAAGACCATTAAAAATTATTACCCAAAACTTCTTTTTACTCCAAAGCATACCTGTCTCCCTGGGAATGGATTTAGTTACTTTCCGTACTTACATGTTTTCTAACAAACCTGGCCCATGTGACCAGACTATTGGCCTTGGCCATAGTTTTACAATCTATATCTGAAAACCTGTTCTATAGGTAGAAAAAAAATAGATTTGCTGTTTGGTTTTAATGGCACAGTCTCTTTGAAAGGTAGTCTCTTTTATTAGTTGTTAAGATTAATTCATTTTATTCTTTCCAAGTAATATTTAATTTTAACTTTTCACAAGGAAGGTAATATGCAGTCATAGAATGCGCAATTACTTTTATCCCTGATCAATGTACAATTAATTAAAAAACAAACAAAATCTCATTCCTATTCTTGTTTCCACCGTCCTTTAAAATAATAAAAAAAACTCAGGAAGTCAGATTTCAGACTTAGTTTGGGTTCAAATGTTATGTATTTTATAATTTTTAAATAAACACTTATTTTTTTTTAATTTCAACCTTTATTTTAGATTTGGAGGTACATGTACAGGTTTGTGACATGGGTATATTGTGTGACAGTGAGGTTTGGGGTACAAATTGTGTCATCACCCAGAAAGTGAGCATATTACCCAACAGATAGTTTTTCAGCCCTTGAACCCCTCCTTCTCTCTTTCCTCTAGTGTCTGTTGTTTCCATCTGTATATCCATGTGTACCCAATTTTCAGCTTCCACTTATAAGTGAGAACATGATTCCCTTCTTTTTTATGGCTGTGTAGTATTCCACAGTATATATGCATCACATTTTCTTTATTCAATCCACTGTTGATGGGCACCCAGGTTGATTCCATGTCTTTGCTATTATGAGTAGTGCTGCAATAAACATATAAGTGCTTGTGGGTTATTTTGATAAAACGATTTATTTTTTTTTTGTATATACACGGTAATTGGATTGCTGAGTCAAATGGTAATTCTGTTTTAAGTTCTTTGAGAAATCTCCAAACTGCTTTCCCCAATGTCTGAACTAATTTACGTTCTCACCAGCAGTGTGTAAGCATTCTCTTTTTTCCACAGCATCATCAGCATGTGTTATTTTTTGACTTTTTAATAGTAGCCATTCTGATTGGTGTGAAATGGTATCTCATTGTGGTTTTGATTTGCAGTTCTCTGATGATTTGAATAAACAGGTTTTTTTTTTAACTAAAGCAGGAGATCACTTTTACATTTTATTTAGCTTCCATTTTGTTTTCTGTGTAATGAATGTCTCTAATGTGAAGTAAAATTTTGTCATATGCTATAACTAAATATTTGCTGAATATGAAATTATTTTTCTGTCCAAATTATGTAGTTATGTGTCTTACTGTTTTAAGTTAGCATTTAAAAATTAAACTATTTTCTTGCAGAGAAGAAGTATACATAGAATGAGAAAAGTGACACATTCAGAGTCAGAGTTTTAATTCTGGTTTTTCTGTTTATTAATAACATGACTTTGAGCAGGTCATTTTACTTGCCTAAGTGTCAGTTTTCTCATCTATGAAATAACAATTTCTAATTCAGAATAAGGTTTTGCGGATACTATGAACAATGTGTGCAGTTATTTTTTTAACTGAGGTAACATACAATTTTTTTCTCAATGACAAATCGAAATAATGTATGATATAGATATCTTTTATTAACTTGGAATCATGGCTTCACATATATATTGATCCAGAAAAGACTTTTTAGACCATTAACTTTATCTCTTCTTTTAGCTCTTGAAAAAACTCAGCTATAGGGCCATGTGGAGACTTCTGAAAGTCAAACAACAAGAATAAATAGCTAAACAGTAGTCAAGAATTCAATTGTTTTAGATGAATTGGAAATGGCTGCAAAATACAGCATTTAAATGTTTCTGTCTTACAATTAAGCATGTCATGCAGTTCGTAGGCTAACTGTAGAAAAGATTATTTTTATTAGACATTAAATATATCACCAGTAACTTTTCTGAAGTCATTATCAAAATAATTGTTTTTCTCACATTTTTACTGGCAAAGTGAAACAGAAAGTGTTTATCTGTATGCATTTTAGCTTAGTACTTGCTCTAAACTATAAATACACAGGTAAAGTAATTTGAAGTCTTGAAGCCATTCACAGTTGGCCTTTATATCAGCAGGAAACAAGATATGTATCATGTATTCACCACTAGTGTTTCTTGAGCTACTTGTAGGTGGAATAATAATAGCTAACATGTATTGTGCTTTTTGTGTGCCTGTTTTAAGTACTTTATATGTCCTTTAAAGCTCACACTCACTCCATTGAACTAGATGTTGTCTTTAGCACTTATTTTGCTAATGAGGAAATAGAGACCCAGAAAATTTAAGTATATTGCCAACCCTTATGAGCATATTAAGAGGCGAAGTCCATGGATACAACTCTGGCCATTGTGCTCCTGAACCTGTGCTCTTAACCACTTGATCACCCTACTGGATGTTAAAAACTCTACGTTTGGGAGTGTGGATATTGCAGTGAGTGCAGCAGACAAGATCTCTGCCTTCATCAAGATAGATAACAATACAAAATGTAACTAAGTGCAGAATTATTGCTGTAGCAATAAGTTTTCAAAAAGGGAGTAATTCGATTTTTATAGTATGGTAATGGATGGCTTCACAATGAAAGCAGTGGATAAGACAGTAGTGGATAAGTTTTTTCCCTAACCACTTATGACATATTTAATAAGCAGAATTTTAAGGCAAAACTTGCAGACAGAAAAGTAACCATGATAATTAAAGGATGCAGGAGTAAGGGTAGTTAAGTTTAGTTGGCATGATAGATATATAGACAATGCTTTTTGTCATGTAAACGTCTTGTAAATTAGGACTATATTAGTTCATGCCTTAGCCTCTAATAAAGTTAAGCTGGGTTATTCTTCTAGCTAAAGCTAGAAGTAGAAGACATCTGGTTATGGTAGTTTTAAATGCAAGCCTAAAATGTTTGTGTTTGTCTTGAAAACAATAGGAAGTCACAGCTAGTTTTGAGCAGACACAACCAATTAAAACGATATTTTGGAAACATGGATCTAACTGTGGTATGTATGAGGAAGAGAAGCAAGGTGGCCCCTCAGAAACTATTGCAAAATGTGTGTTTGAAATAAAAACCACTGGTAAATATCAGGAGGAAAGATCACATGTGAAAAAAATGATAGCTAGATTATTTAGTTTGTGTAACTGTAATTCTTAGAATTAAATAGGAATATCTTCTCATGCAGGTACTCCCACATTTTTGGTGTTACAGTGTTTGCTGACCCACTTTGTTAGTCTGCTTCATTAATGAAATGGAGGTAAAACCATAAATGCACGTGAGCGAGCTGACGATGTGCATTTCCAAAAATCACTCCAAGGCATGCTGATGTTTCAGGAGTTAATGTTCCTTATTTAAAAATTCATTACATACCGTGAATTCTTTTAACTAACGCCCATTTTGTCAATTTGCCAACAAATAAGAGAAAAATTTTGTTCTTTAATATATTTCGGCTCTCTAATATCCAAGGTGCCTAAAAATAAATCAGATTATTGAACGCAATGTGACTAACAAACTAATGAAATAGAACTCACCAAGAAACTGAGACGTATACTATTTCCTTTAGTAGTCAAGAGCTACCAAATAAAGGTCAAAGTGCTAATTATGCCTTTGATAGTTGTGAAGTGGAAAGAATTGTATACATATGTGAAGTATAGGTAACTGACAAGCAGCTAAAGATCAGATATGAAATTGATTTTATTGGCAATATCTTTAAGTAATTGCACTTTATGGCTGATGTGTGTGTGTATTTGTGTTTAGGTAAAATACAGTATAAAAAGAAAAATGAAGATGAATACTTAATGTTATTATCCATATAGCTACTACTATTTAATAAAACCAGTTCATATTCTACACAGGTATGACATCAAAGATGATTACACACTAAGAATTAAAAAGACCATGAGTACAGATGAAGGCACCTATATGTGTATTGCTGAGAATCGGGTTGGAAAAATGGAAGCCTCTGCTACCCTCACCGTCCGAGGTAAGAGATTTAAGACGTCAAAGATAATTGAATCGGGAGACTAATATTTGGTTACATTGGTAAGTGAACTTAACAATCAAAATAATGAATTATGCTGTTTTGTTGTACTAAAATGCCTAGATTTTGTGTCCTCTCTATCATTAATTGAAATAAAATTACTTTCAGTATTTAGTTCCAAATGATGATAATTTAAAAGGATTAATTCTTAGTAAATTGCTTATATGGTTTAATGTTAATAGTTTATATGGCTTAAAAGTAAATCTTAAAAATAGAAAGGATCTATACTACTCTTTTCATTTCCATTACTTTCAACTACTTACTGCTTTTAAATGTCATCAGTTTCAAAGGTACTCTCATGTTTTCTGTTTACTAGTTTGTCACTTTATACTAGCAGCATACTGTTTTGAAGTCCTTTTTAATGTCAGCATTCAAAACAGCAATCTGAAAAAACTAGCAATGCTTCCAAAGGTGAAAATGAACACAGAGGAGCTCTCCAGCCTTGAAATAATCTGATTTAGAGACTGATTTGTGAAGTTCATTGGCCTTAAATAATTGAAATAGTCAGTGCTGCTCTTGTAATAACTTTCACTTTCTGGGTGTCATGCACTTCCTCAGTCGTGGAATAATGTTCATTTATAGACTCACTGGGATTGCTTATAAGTGAAAGGAAGCATTACTTTACAGTGCACTAGAATAAAGGAACTGTCTTTTCAGTGGAACTTGTTGATCATGTGAGGTAAATTATATAGTTCAAGGTACCAAGTAGTACCAAGTAGACACTTACACTTATTCTTGAAATAGACATTACCCATGGCATCATTTACACTCATAGAAAAATCAAACGAAGATAGGCAAGCCCATCCTTTCTCCCACTACTAACTGTGCCTCCTTCTCTCATCCTTCGTGATAAAGAGATTGGCTGCATGTTTTCATCCAAGTCTCAGTTACATCTTACCCCAGTTAGTCATACCTCTGACTAAATACCTTGTGCAGCTTTGCTCCCAAAAGGTTTCAGAAGGTTAGAAAAAAGGTTTGGAGAAGTTTGAAGTTGCAGGAAAGGTGTCAGGGATTCTCAGGTTAGTCCTTCATGTGGTAAGAAAAAGGATTTTTACCAGATTCATGATTTGGGCTTCAAATCATACAAAACTCAATTACCTCCAGGTTATTATTAGGAGACAGGCACTTTGGATACCTGGAAAAATGTTGGTGCTTTTCATACTACTCAGTTGCTCCATTCTTATTTCACCTAATCCATTTTTTCTTCTGTAGACATTCTAGTGTGAATTTAGACACAAAACATATTTAGACGCAATTGACAGCTAGTTGCATAAAAACATTTTCACTCTTCGTTAGTTAGCGGGTCATAAAGGACTATGATCATATATGAATTGAATATATATAAAATATGGATTATGTAGGATGAAAATCTGATAACCTTTGTAAGCCAATGAACACACTTTATTTAACCCACACGCTACGTGGATGACTTCACACGTTTGTCGTATGTTTGCTAGGCAGCTTATTGCAAAAACAATTCACTAGACCAAATTATCCCCAAAGTTTTCTTTTTCTTTTTTTTCTAAAGTAAACGGAAAAAAATAATAAACAACCAACCAATAAATGTTCCATTCGAAAAGTATTTGCTGACTAAACAAATGGTGAGAAAACGTGAGGAGTTGTTTGTAGAAGCAGCAGGATTTCTTTTATACTTGAATGCTTGGATGAGTGAGACTTGAAGTGGTCTGTTTGCTTTAAGACCTTTCCCAGCTAATTGTTTTCATAATTTGCTGAAAGTTTCAGGCTTAACATTTCATTTAACAAAGTGTGCTCCTCATGCGGGGATGTTTGAAGCTAACTTACAAAACTAATAGAAAGCATTGTTTGTTTTCAATAGGGTTTTTTTTTAAATCAGCAAACCTTAAATGGCCTCTCCCCTAATCTGTATCCTGTAGATGGATTAGAGTGGTTATTCTTTGTGGTATGTATTTATCACCTCTCTAAGACTGAAACCTCAAAAACTGGGTTAAAAAAAAATCTCCTTAATACAATATAATGTAGAGTAAAATACTGTTCAAAAACATTTATTTTTTACCATTAGGAAAAGCATTTGGGTTTTCTCACGCTAAAAGATTAACAGGAAAAAAAAAAGACAACACTGTTATCTACGACTTATTTTTTTTTCTTTGCTAATTTTTCTATGCACGTAAATGAAATGTGCAGCCTTTCTTTGGATTGTTTTATTAGAACAGGGTCAACTGACCCAAGAGGCCATGTCCATTTTCATCCATTTAATGCAGAGACACAGTTGAGTTTAATTTGCTGATTTTGAAAACATCCACCTGCTGTTTTTTTTTTTTTTCAAGATGAAATGTTGCTAATGTAACAAGGACAAAAAAAATGTATTGTGATGTTTCTGCTAAAATTTTATCATAACATTCACATTAGCCAGTTGGGGAAAAGGTAAGGGAGTTTATTTTCAAAATTTGAAACAGATCTACTCAGTTGTCTCCCATTTCAAAAATACGCTTTTTAAAAAAAAATACAAAAATTGAGGTTGAACATCAAGAAGCTCCTTTTGCTGACTTGGCAAATGTAAAATTAGGAAGAAATAAAGCCAGTCAACAACAAACCTCCTAGCATTTTCATTCTAATCAAATAATTTATTATTAATAAAAATTTTTAAATGGCTTAAAAATGACAACACAAACTGCATATTTGTAAGCACATTTTACCCATTTTTAAAATTTTTAATTTGCTTTGCATAAAGATCTCATTGGAAAAATCATATTGTTTCTAGAGCATTAACGCCTTAATTTTTTGGAATTATTCTATACTAAAATAAAACAGAAATACATTTTATTTGTTTAAAACATGATTTCTCACCACAGTTTCTTTTTTTTTCTTTTGTCAATATCCTACACTCAAAATGCCTTTTTATTTCTGAAGGAAACATTATGTTTTAAATTCAGCTTGAGATGGCAAGCTGAAAAGTAGCAAATTCAAAGATGAAAAACAAAGTTCTTTTTCTACTGGACTTTGCCAATGCAAAATTAAGACAAACTTCATCTGTTAGAATAAGCCACAACTTCCCATTGTTAGTCTGTTATCTCTTTTTGATAGTTAGTCTTGTATTCTACTCCCCACTCCCCTGCAAAAAGAAAGTAATTATGGTACATTGGGTAACTTACTCCTCTTTTCCTCTGGCTATAGCAAGCACACCCTATATGTTAGGACACATTAGGGTTCCGCTAAACCAGGCTTTTCGTACCACTGCTACAATTGCCTTATTGCCTAATGTCTGAAGCTTCCCTGTTTTAATTTTGAATAATATTATAAGACCGTGGCTCTCATGGAGACAACTACGTTCTTATTTTTATGGATTGCACAAAGCTAGTATTATAATGTATCTGTTAAGTGAATATGTATAAATATGTTTTCAATGGCTCTTCCTATCTTGCCATGCCCAAAGAGCCATCATCAACACAAAACTATTGGTATGTTCCAGAGTCACATTACGTATGCACTAGAGCTGTATCCACTGAGATATGGGCGAAACACTGTTGAAAAAATTCTATTTCTAATGTTGGATTTCATGAAATTTCATATACTACTAAGCATATTGTTTCTTCATTTGGATAATGGGATCACATGTTTTACAATATTTGTCTATTGCTTTTGTATAAAATGGTTTACCATCTAAACCGATAGAGTGTTATTCTTTTTAAACAAAGGATTGTGAAGCCCATGTGTATCTCCTACAATTTATTTGCATTAATAACAGGGGCAGCCTATTACCACTGATTTTAGTGATTGAAAGTTATGGTATAATAAAAAAATGATAATTTATTGAAGCAGCAGTTTGAAAGCCATTCTCAGTGTGAACAAGAATCAACTTGTCAGTCATTGTCTCCTGCCCTCTGCCAAAAGAAGAAGAAGGCTTAACCGTAGTGAGGGAGCTACTGAGTTGAAATCTCTAAGGATGTCCCAACCTATTTGTTATATTTTCATCCATCCTGTCCATGGATGAAAAGTGATGTGATCTTAACTTATTACTGACTGAAAAGCAGCGTCAGGGGCTTTTCTGCAGTCCTTGTAATGGTTCTGACTAACCATGCTTAAAATCCAATCGCTATTTAAATCAGACAGCGAGGCCTTCTTTTATTGACATGACATTTGCTAGTCTGTGACTTGAATAGTTATATTCATCAGGTTTTTAACTTTGGGGTAACACAAGGCTGTTTAACTCAAGATCTTTGAAATAATAACTGTAGAAAGTGATGATGATAAGACTTTACCTAAAATATCTCTCAAATTGCTTACAGTCAGTCCTCAAAGTAATTATTTTCCTAGAATTATATTTATAACTCTCAACTTTATCAGACTCAGACATCTTGGTCATACTTGAATTGTGAGACTAGAAGTCACTCTATTGTCCATACTTAAATGTAACATTACACATCATGCATTCTGATAATTTTTCTTTCTTTTTTTAATTTCTTTTTTATGTTCTCACCACACCATTGTAATGTCTACAGCTCGCCCTGTTGGTAAGTAGCCATCCTTCTATCCACTAAGCATGGCTTTGCACAGTGCTTCATAACTCATGCATAGTAAGATTTGACAGAATGAAATATATTTATTTTACCCATGTTAAAATAATACTTGAGACTGTCTGCTGTAAAAGTTGCTCCTGTTTTTTTTAATCACTTTGATAAACAATTTTGTAGTGACTTTTGCTACATAGCAATAAGTAGGTAACAATTTTTATGTAAGCAAATAAGTGAATGATTGATGTTTATGAACTGCCAGCTTTTCTTATAGGAGAGAAATATGGTGTATTAGGATACAATAAGAAAGCATTGCTCTCCTTTTTTGTATGTATAAAATAATCAATTATTAGTTACGTTTGATGTTAAGATAAAAAGTTATGAACTAAATTAAAAAATTCTACGACTTTATACACTTCTTTTAAGTTACTCCGAGTCCCAGTATTTTAGGGATATTTTTAGCTGCTGCATATTTATTGCCTGCATGCCTATTTAAACAAAATTAAGTAAAATTCTTTAAGTAGATGCTTACCCTAAGTGGGGGAAGGAGAGTGGAGCTGTGTTCTTTGGCATGAAAACTTAGTGTTTGTGGTTTGATATATCTTATTTTTCATGTGGCTTTGTGAAATCGAAGTAAGTTAACAGCTTGCTTTTGCAGATATTTAAGTGGTAATTATTTGTAAACATTTGGAAGATAAAATTTTTCAATTCATTGACTTAGTAAGCTTTCTGCATCTCTTTTAAGCTTAAGTTTAATTCACCAATAACTATGTTTAAATAAATTTTGGTAATTGTGTTACATGTAAATGAATAGATGGATGCATAAATGGATGGATGAAAGAGTGAACAAATTTAGTACACTGCTTCTTTAATATACCAAAAGGTACTTTAATAACAACTTATTCAATTTTGAGGGCTTTATAAATTGTCCATCTAGCTTCAAAAGCTTTCTTCGTGTACCGGCTGGACATTATTGACACCTGATATCTATGTTGGTTCAAACTCACACATTCTTCCCCCCTCGGTTGAAACAGTCATGGACTTTGTTGCTAGACAGTATGTTTTCACATTGTCAGCAAACACGGTAAATATACTTTGGTTTCCCAATCTGACTTTCTGATCTGGTGTTTCTGAGCAATACTCCCTTTTGATTAGTAATTTAATATCCCTTATCCTCAGTGACCCCCTCTATAAAATGGAGAGAATAGTACTGACTTATCAAAGCTGTTGCAGGAGGGGACTGAGTTTAGGATTGATTTTATGCGTGAAAGGCATTCTGTATGCCAATGTTGGTAGCTATTGTATGCCTAGTTTCTGAGGCATTACTTCACATTTTAGTATTTTTGAAATAAAGCTATGGCTCACAATTAATTGAAACATAAACTGCAGGGTGTTTTTTGAAACTGATGATCGATTGTGGTTTGTACAATTGGTGTTTGAAAATTGAAGAATATATTGTAATAATTTTTAAGTCTTATTTTCTTGTATTTGTAAGGATTCGTATTAATGATAATTTTATGTGTCTTTTGAATGACACACAAAATTAAGAAAAGAATGAGAAAGAATAAGATGACGCAGCAGTAGACAAAGAAAGAGCTGATGGGAGAATACAGGACCACTCTGTCAGATTTCTTTTTCTCAACATCTGTGAGCTAGTTTTCAGGTTCAGAAATTCACTCATTTATGTGTCAAATAAGAAAGCATGTTATTACATATAATAAAATAAAATAAGTAGAAAGATTTATATATAAATTATATATAACAATGTTATAGATTATATATATAATAAAATATATGAAATGGAAAGATTGAGAACAATCTGACACTTTTTCAGATGACTGTGGAATACAAAAACTTTGCAACCTTATTTAGAAGTTTTTTAAAGATATTAAGCATTACAGTATTTATAGGAGATGTGAAAATAGATGAATGATTGAAAACATTTCTCAAAAGAAAGGATGACAGTAGTTATTAAAAAATACAGGTTGGTTTTGCATTGGCAGCAGTTGTACTTATAAGCTAATGACTTTTCAAATGAAAAGGCAAAATCACATTTAAGTTACAGATCTTTGTACACAGAAACCTCATGCCAATATACCATGACCACTTGATTTATATTATAGAATAGTATGTTAATAATTTCCAATATATTTAAAATCTTTAAACGTAGGAAAAAGTACATTGATTTCAAAATGTGATATACACAGAGTATTGAGATGTATCTGTCATCTGCAAGATGTTTCAAAAGTTATTTTCATTTTTTGTTCCTGTTTGAAATGATTTCTTAAATTCCCATTGGACTGGAACTAAAGAAAAGCTTCTTGACACATTGTACTTTATTCTGGGGAAGTCTGTCATTTCATAAATATATCTCAAATGACTTATGACAATGTTCAGAAATATAAAGAACTATACTTTAAACTTGACAACTACTATTAATTTTAAAAACTGAATGTTGGATATGTTTTAATTGGATTTCCAAAGAAGAGACTTAATAAGGCAATTAGCCTCATTTTTTTTTTGTATCTACTTCTTACATCAATTTTAATTCAAGAACATAGATATCTGAACATTTATTGTATGGTCAAAAAGTATAAGCCAAGTAAAATAATGATTACATATTAAAATCATAGAAAAGCTACATTATTATTTATATTTATTAATGCACTAAAAAGCACGTTTTTCAACTTTGGAGCTCTTAGCAATAGCATAAAGGACATTCTGCAAGGTAGAGGCCACAGAAAGGGGAGAAAAAACAGCTTGTAGTTCCAATATAAATTAGGTGAAGAAATATGTACCCAGTATATAACATTTAGAGAAAATTCAGATCATAGTTTCTGCCTAGAGCTTTTGAATGAAAATTAGAAATCATTGCCGATTCTGGAATACTTAGAGATTCAGAAACCCTCACTACATTACTCACTGGATGAAACTTTTGATGGTCTGTGTAGAAAGCCCCCTTTAGAAATCATTACAAACCCCCAAACTGAGAATTTTGTCTAAATGGATGACTCTTACACGATGTATTTGCGTTAAAGAATTTGCAACTCTATGCAGTCACAGTTGGAATAAACACCTCTGGCCTGTATTTAGAGTTTTCCTCTAGGTGAACTTAGAGGATGCCCCAGTGTGGGAGGTATTACTGAAAGCAGACATTCACGTACTTGCCAATAGAGGAAAGTGTTTTACAGATTTCACTTGCTCATCTGCAATGTCACCAATGGGTCAAAAAGAGCTCTTTAATCTAATGTTCATATTTGCTGGTTGCCACAAAATCTAGGCAACTATCACTTTAATAATTAAAAATCCACAAGCCCTTCCTGTGGTTTTGACGTTTTACTATTCCAAAGGCATTCTTTATATGAAAAGAAAAGTACATCGTAGGATGCAGTTAACTATGAATGCTGCAATATTCATTTGTTTATTTGGAAAACTCTTCTGATGAGGAAACTGACAGAAGAAAATGGTCTAAATAGGGATAAATATCTTGCTTCCTATACCCATCTGTCTTATTTTTCTATTGGAAGCTTCTCCCGAGCTTAAAAATAAAAAAGAACATCTATTTTGGAGATGGGCACCACATTTTTTCCCAGCAGCAACTCAAAACATGAGTAATTTGGAAAGGAACTGTCGAATCTACCAGCTGCCTTGCTTACGGAGCCGTCCTGCTCTGTTTGGTGACTTGTATACCATATGCTAGATGCTGATTGCCTGGAGTGTAAAACTGAAAGCTGAGTACTTCACGTGAAACTTGTTTAAAATATCAAAAACAAACTGACAATTCACAACTTGATGGAAACTTCTAAGTATTTTCTAACTTAGTGACCCAAAAGTATGCTTCCTTTTGATGGAAGAATGTAACTGGCCACACAAGAATTTAGAAGTAATAAGAAGTACACGTTTTTTGGCAAAATTCACCATTTAAAAATTATTTTTTTAAAAGAAGCAGCCACTACTCTAAACAGAAATCTATAGGGACATTTTTTTTAATGTTTCAACTGCTTAACCACAGTAATCAAATATACTATTTTAGAGAGTTCCGTTTTATGACTTGAAGCAAAGTTTTGTTAAAGCATGTTCGAAAGCAGTTTATTCTGAGGCCAAGAAGTCCAAAAAAAAAAAAAAAACAACAAAGGTTTGTGATTGAAAAATTCATTCAGCATGAATTATAAATCTAACATTACTTAAAGAATAATGTAACAGATATTTTGATACCCCCATCTCCCATCCCAACTTGAAATTTGGAAACTATAATGTGCTGTACATAATTGGATATTGGAAAATCACAGTTTTTTAAAATAAGAAAACTTAAAGGTATTATGTATGAACCTTTTCATGTTGGATGCACTTTTTGCAAAAGATGTTCTAAGTATACCTTGAAAGGAGACCTAGAATTTTGTTTCTTGCATCCCTTTTCTTTGGACAAGCTGTTACCCCATGACCTGAGGTAATCATCTCCCTCCTGACAGCGCTTAATGTGTCCTGCACCTGGCACTAATTAGCTACTTTATGCAGAGTCCCATTTATTTATTATTAAGCATCAGGTTTTCCGTTGCTCCATATGTTTTGATTAAATGGTAAGTTTTAAAAAGGGATTCTGTTTTATCTTCTGTATTCCAACCGAGTTTCCATAATGTGAAACGTTTAAAATATCTTAAGCTAATGTTCATTTCCAAAGTGAAACACAAGCGCGGGTTACTTCTCAGGCTGAGCTGGTTCTAGCCTTCTGTACTTGACAGTGTCTGTCCATTGAACAGGAGGAGAGGCCGGGTCTTAAATTACTCTCACACTTCTTTCTGTTTGTTTGTTTTTTTCCTCTCAGAACTTGGTAAAAATGTTCTATTGTCTTGGTGTTGCATGGTATTATAGTGTAGTCTGAAACTTACAAAAAATATATTTTTTTCTGGGCTGGGATGTTCTTTTACATATGAATATGCACGTAGTCCCTTCTTTCAAGTAACTTTGCTCAGTTATATCTTGGTAATGACCATCCTGTATGTAATATTTCTAGGACGCAACAAGCCACTTGAATCTGCCAGATCTATGCTTTAACTTGCTTTAGTTCAATAACCTTTTCTTCTGTTCTATCTTTGAATATTATTTTCTGTTTTACCTTCTCATTTCTTCAAATACGTTAGTTATATTGGCTTTTCTTAGTCTCAATTTCACATTTATCAACTTCTCTATAATAATTTCAATCATTTTTATTTCATATTGTATGATTTCTCAATGACAATATACTGCATCTCTAACTTTTAAAATTGCAATCATTATGTATTTATTTCTAAAATATATTCTAATTTTTTGTTTTTTGTTATTGTTAAGCTCTAATATAAAATTCTTTATCTTTACTTGTCTTTTAGCCTTTGTAGCCCTTTTTTAGTTTTTAAAAGAGAGATTTCATTGTATATAATTTCATTTAAACTATGCCTAAGTATTTATTTTAAATTATTTCTGTGTTTCTTTGAGTAATTCTTGGAAGACACAGTTTCTTTATCTCTCTTTAATTAATTATGTTCCTTTTCTGTCATGAATTAAATAAGTAATTAGTTAATATACAAGTTTTTGTTAAATTTTGTTTTGCATAGATTCTGTTTTGGTTCCTGATTATTCATTTTCTGGTTAGCTCTGAAGACTAGAGTTTGCATATTTGGAGAAGAGAAAATGTGAGGTAGCAGGGTAATTCAATAACCCCTATTTAGAATGCTGTTTTCAATATCTTACTAAAAACATACTATTTTCTTCTCAGTATTGTACTAGGCCTGGTGAAAGAGAATCACCCTTTTTAAGTTATGAGCTGTGTGCATTTTCCTATAAAACTCTCTCCGCATCTTCCTTTATACTCTCTGCTTCATAATAAGGATGGTTTTCAAGTGTGTCGGTTTTCTATTGTTGCATAGAAATGACCACACGTTGAGCAGTTTAAAACAATGTCATTCTCTAGGTCCAAAACGCAGGCAGTTTCAACAGGGTTTTCTCCTAAGGGTTTCACAGACCAAAATCAAGATATTGGCCAGGTTGCACTCTCCTCCGGAGACTCTCCAGAATAATCCACTTCAAAGTTCCTTGTGGTGTTTTTCGGAATCTGGTTCCTTGTGGTTGTAGGACTGAAGTTCCCATTTCCTTGGCTGTTAGACAGGGTGACTCACTGTGTTAAGTGGCTGCTCTTCAGCCTTCGCACATCGCTGCCCCCACAGCCTTCATAGCCAGCGGGGGCACCCTGAATTCCTCATGTGCTTTGCTTTGTAGCTCTCTGAGGCGTCTTTCTGATTTAAAGATCCAGAGTATTAAGTAAGGCCCAGCTGATGAATCAACCCATTCTAAGGTCAACTGATTAGTAACCTTAAGTATATCTCAAAATATTTTTTGTAACCTCATATAATAATGAAAGTATTTCCAGGAAGGGCATGCCTGAGGTTATGGGGCCTCAGAATTCTGCCAACTACAGTAGGCTTTTTTTTTTTCCTTTCTGTCAATACTTCTTTCTCTGCTTTCTGAATTTTAGCTTATTTTCTACAGTTATGTCTCATATTTCCCATGTCTCACTCTTGACTTTAAGTATCATTTTTCCCATAAAAGGATCATGGGATGGGCTCTTACAATGATGTTAGATAATTTTTGCGCAACTGGTATGGATAAAGGATTAAGGCTAGTTATGTTGGTGTCCATTGTGCCTCCTCAGTTTTCTTCAGACTTTGCTGTATTTGGAAGGGGTACTTCATAATTTGTGGTTTTGGGGCCATAGTAGTTTTTTCTTATTATTCATTTCTTTTGTTGTACTCAATATAGGAAAGTGAAGCAATATAAGCCTTTACTCAATTATCTTAACCTAAGCAGCAAAAAGTTTGAATAGTCATTATTTTTGGAGTCTATTCAAATAAGAATAAAATAAATATTAAGTATTTTTAATTAGTACTTAAAGTACTATAAATATTAAATATCAGAATAATGTAAATACTTAGGCCCAAAACAGTATGAGGAGATTAGTATTAAGAAGTTTCACTGGCTGTGTCCAGAAAAAA
The DNA here is from genome assembly GCF_006542625.1 of Nomascus leucogenys. Classification (NCBI taxonomy): domain Eukaryota; kingdom Metazoa; phylum Chordata; class Mammalia; order Primates; family Hylobatidae; genus Nomascus; species Nomascus leucogenys. The sequence continues at coordinate 40,311,066 of NC_044401.1, read as the reverse complement.
TCACATTAATGTTTGAATTATGTATTCAAAGAAAGTCAGAATTTTCATAAGTTGCTGCACTTTGTAGACAGAGATGTCATGATACATATACTGCAAAATATATCCTATGATATGTGTTAAACCTAAATATGCATGATATTTGAATTGCTACACTACTTACTTAAACATTAAATGTCACTCAAGGGAATAGTACATAATTAGATTTATTAAAAATATATAAACTAGCAAACTATATTACATTTTGATTTCAAATATATCTGAATGCCTTTTAAAATCTCACTTATGGCAACTATTGCTTTCCAGATTTACTGAAGATATTATTTTCATCTCCCCTACAAAACTATTAGCTCTTTGTCAGTAAATACATCGTTATATTTATCTTTCTGCCTCCTCTAGGTCTAGCATAACACTTACATGTGGTGGGGGCACACAAATGTTGGTGCAGTTAATTGATACACACATATGCATACATAGGTAATACTTGCCTAGAAAATGTTTATGCAAGCAGCTTTAAATAGTGCTATAAAAAGATTAAGCAACATTAATGGTAACAGGCCAATCACATATTCCCCATTCTGCTGGTAGGAGATAAAATACAACAGAAAGAAGGCACTAATGAGCTAGGATGGTGACTTACTAAGCGTGTAATTAATGTTATTAAGAAACATTGCAGTTGCATATTAAAATTCCGTTAACTAAGCAACCCTTCAGCATCAGTACATTTGTTCCTTGGTTTCAAGTTTTTCTTTTTCTTTTTTTTTTCTGATTGGCATCTTCATGCAATCTTTCTCTAAAAAATGAGATAATGGGATGTGATCAGCCCTCGTGGTTTAGCTGGAGTGCTGACATGACACTTCTGGCAAGTTGACAGGTTAAGTGAGTGAAGATGGATATCTTGTTTTAAGCTATAGTTTCCCTCTCTTTACTCGCACACTTACAACTCCTTCTACCCCAGATATGAGAAGTCAAGTTTTCCCAATTTAGGAATTTAGGATCTTGAAAGAAGTTTTCACCACTTTAAGCTAGTCTTCTTCTGCTGGTCAAAAATGAGATCATTTCTTTACAAACAAAGAGTTAATTTCTCTAATAATGAATTAGCTTTAAGTTAATAGCACTTTTCATTTCATATTAAGAGTCCCTTAAAGAAAACAAAATTTTATTGTTTTATTTTTAGTATTTTAATTATAAAGGCAGGTAGAAAAGCAAAGCTACATACCCACTGGTAAAGTACAGAATAATACGGGACAATGGAATTTTAAAGTTCAGAACTTGTTTAATATTTTGACAGATTTTGCTAGGGATCTCTCGATTTATACCTATGTATAATTTAAAAGTTCTATGGAAGTTGCATGGCGAATCTCATAATGATTTCCATAGTTACGTGATTTCCTGTACTTACCTATAATTAAGGAAATCTATTTTAGTAATCTGAAATATAATAAAGTTTAAAATTACCTGCAAATGTACCCACCTTATTTACAGTGTGAGTAAACTATTACTATTGATTGCAATGTAGAAATATTTAATATGATTATAGAATTAGAGTGGACTTGCTAAGCCCAGTAAGGCCATTTAGATGAAAAAATACATGGTTCCACCCCCACAATCCCTCAGTTTAATTTCTGCCTGGCAAACTTGAACTATGAGCCAGTTCCTAGTCGAACTATATTACCTGCCCGAGGCCTTCAAATACCTAAGCTGACTCAAGGAACACACCCATCTAGACTGCCACAGGCAACAAAGAAGCAGGTAGGGGGATGGTGCCTTGGAGCAGTGTGCGAAACTCCTGTCTCTTACGCACTGCCTGTGTTTTCCCCTCTGCGAGGAACACTCTCCCACCCTTCCTTCCTTTCCAACTGAATCTAAAAGGACAAATCAAATTTCTCTCTCTTTCCCCCTCTCTCTTTTATTCTTTTCTCTCTCCTTCTTTTCTTCTCCCTCTCTCCCTCCATCTCTTTCCTCTTTTTCTTCCTCTCTCTCTCTCTCTCTCTCTGGTTTCTCCAGCTGTAGAAGGCCAACTGAGTCAAGTTACTCTTTTGCTTAGTATGTATTGTGTTACAACCTTCATTGTATTGTAACATGTCGCAACACAATTGTAACATGTGTTGTAATATGCTTGAATGTTTCCAGGAATGTCTCTAATGCTAGGAGGTGACTTCCACAGGACAGAGATCTTACTACCCTCTGACAGAAAATAAAACCACTAATGTTGTTTAAAAATAATTGAATAGTAGTATGAATTGAGTTGCCATGCAACATCTGAATTCATTTTTGTAGAAATTTATTACTGTGGTACGTTCCAGTAATATTTCGCCTTCAAAAACAAAAATATAAGTGTTAAGGCACTGGCCCAAGTATAAAATGGCTATATGCTTATAGCTGTTCATTATAACACTGTTTTTATATGCCTGCTTATGAGATCTAAAAATGCAAGACGTTTTGAACTGAGTTAACTCTTTTCAGAAGCATTCTTTCCATTCTAGATTATTGTAGAATTATTTCATTTTGATATTTACATTGTGGCATTTCAGGCAGGAGCACATTATGTGTGACTCTAAATGAAAGCAAATGGTTTGAACCACTTTCACAAAACATATACATATTTTGGGGGGGGGGGTGTGTATTACACTTACCAAAATAAATTCAATGCCTTTGGCCCTCCTTGGAATTGCCTTTACAGTTGCAACACATGGCAATTCAGAAACCACTTCTGTTATTTTGTAGTCATACTATGTAATTATTGGCTGACTTCACTGCCTTTTTAAGTAATCAGGTTTTGAATAATTGAGGGTTTTTTGGGGGGAGGAGGTTCTGATATTATGTGAACCCTCCAAAATTAATCTCACAATCAACAAATTCCAAGATTGTTTCCAAACTGTAGAGTAATAGCTGCATAATAGTAACATGTTTTACTCATATAATGAATGAATGTAATTTGTATGTATATGTGAGTCCTCTCCTGAGTGTAGAGTAGATATGAAGTCTAAATAGATGAAGAATCTAAGGATTATGATTCATGGTAGTCATTCTATTCTCTTTGATTATTTATTTTTTCATATTTGTGAGAGCAGTAAATCATTTAGTGCTTTTCCTTTTCATTTTGACATTGAAGAAGCACATATACATATATATGATTATTGTTGAAAGAAAAGGTATTATTGTATTAGTCTGTTCCCATGATGCTAATAAGGACATACCCAAGACTGGGTAATGTATGAGGAAAAGAGGTTTAATCGACTCATAGCTCCACATGGCTGGGGAGGCCTCACAATCATGGCGGAAGAGCAAGGAGCATCTTAAATGGCGGCGGCAGGAGAGCCCTTTGTGGGGGAGCTCTCCTTTCTAAAACCATCAGATCTTGTGAGACTTCCTCAGTATCACAAGAACAGCAGGGTAAAGACCCTGCCCCATGATTCAGTTACCTCCCACTGGGTCCCTCCCAAGACACGTGGGAATTGTGGGAGGTACAATTCAAGATGAGATTTGGGTGGGGACACAGCCAAGCCATATCAGGTATAGACATTGGTATTTTACTATGGAATAAGGATTTTTATCATTAGCTACAAGTGAGGAGCTGGTGGCAAAGAAAGTGTATCACTCGTCTAAAGGATTTATTGCCATGGACTCAATAAAAAACAAAACAAAATAGTTGATTAGAAAAGTAGGTAATTTAGCAATTTGATCCTTTTTTTTTTTTTTTTTTTTTTTTGGGACGGAGTCTCGCTGTCTCCCAGGCTGGAGTGCAGTGGTGCGATCTCGGCTCACTGCAAGCTCTGCCTCCTGGGTTCACGCCATTCTCCTGCCTCAGCCTCTCCGAGTAGCTGGGACTACAGGTGCCCGCCACCACGCTAATTTTTTGTATTTTTAGTAGAGACGGGGTTTCACTGTGGTCTCGATCTCCTGACCTCGTGGTCCGCCCGCCTCGGCCTCCCAAAGTGCTGGGATTACAGGCGTGAGCCACCGCGCCCGGCCAATCATTTACATTTCTTGGAAACAGTGACAAATGAGTAAAATGTGATTAAGTAGTCTTTATAAAAGTGATGATTTTAAATCCTATATTTCTAATTTATATTTTCTATTATAAATACATTGCTTCCTCTGAGATGAATTATGTGTTAATAAGCTTCAAATCAAACATTTCCATGGCAGTGTGTGTGCATTTCCAATATTATTAACAGAAAATCTTTTGAAATCAAATGAAGTATTACATAGTAAAAATTAAATAAAATTAAATAAGTTGAAGAAACAATCATGTATCAATTAGAACCCAACCTGAGTTGAGTATAAATTGAGTAAACATTTATTTCTTACTACTGGTCTATATTGCATTGCAAAGAAACGATTTCTCACTATCTGTTTCTTGTTGGTGGAGGCAAGCCTATTAACTAATTTTTCCAGAAACTTTTTTATTTTTTTTCTTCTTTTTGGAGACGGAGGCTTGCTCTGTGGCCCAGGCTGGAGTGCAGTGGCATAATCTCGGCTCACTGCAAGCTCCGCCTCCTGGGTTCCCGCCATTCTCCTGCCTCAGCCTCCGGAGTAGCTGGGACTACAGGCGCCGCCACCGCGCCCGGCTAATTTCTTTTGTATTTTAGTGGAGACGAGGTTTCACCACTTTGCCCAGGCTGGTCTCAAACTCCTTAGCTCAGGCAGTCCACCCGCCTCGGCCTCCCAAAGTGCTAGGATTACAGGCGTGAGCCACCGTGCCTGGCCTTTTGCAGGAACTTTTAAAACCCATTGTTACACAATGTCTTTATTTGTCTATAGTGCTTTTGTTACTCTGGAATGTTGGCTACTCATTTATAGTCTTTGGGTCATAAATTTTCAACGTGGTGTAGCAGCATTCTCTACAAGAGGGCCCAGAATCGGTTAGATTTGTATTCAGGTAACATATTTGAAACAACACATATCAGAATCGATTAGTTTTTTTTGAAATCACATATATTTTTTTTTCAAACACCATATTTACTATTACAATAGTAAGTCACTGTCGCTGGTGGGTATGTGTACAGGTATAATGGAATAGGTATAATAATACAGATATATTATTCCTTAGGTATAATGAGGTGGAAAAAATATTGAGTATTTGCTTTAGATCAAGGATTCTATTCTTTTTAAAATGTACTATTCCGAGGCATTCATTTAGTGTTCACTGTTTTGGGCTTTTCTAGGTGAAAAAAATACACCATTTATATGCTAAATAGTAGACAGCACCCCATACCAGTAAAATCTTCAAACTGAACTGAGGAAGTCAGACACACAGGCTGGGGAAAAATAGAGAAGGCAATGCAAGCAAGAGCAAGTACCTTAAATTGGAAAGAACACAAGACAAGCACAAGGTCAGAGATTGTTCAGGTTAATCATTGTTGACAAAGAGGACCAGAGGATAATTGATATCAGGATGGGTTAACCACAAGACCAAGCAAATAAATACCAGTGACTGAAAGTAGACTGCTCTGCTGAAATGCTGGAGCTAGTTTGGGGACAAATGAGTGTCAGGATTGGAAAATCTTAGCTCAGCTGATGGAAGCCAGAATGAATAATTTGCAAGCATTGCTATGGTAAGTATTGTAGGGTTTCACTGTGATGCAATGAAAAGCGCTATAGGTTTATGAATAAAGACTGACTTGAAGAAAGTGTGCTTAAGAAAGGTTATACTTACAGGTAGCATAGAAAGAGAAAGGTAATGGGTTTTATGCTACCATAATAATAAAAACAATTATTCAGGAAAAAACATAATGGTATTATTTTTCAAATCTTTATAGGGTATTGGAAATTATAGTATTAAAGTTCTATCATTCTTCTTCGTATTAGATATGACAAATTTTTAGTTAATCAGATCTTGGTTTGAAGGGAACCAAATTAATCTGGCATCTCAGTGTTTAAGAGTTCCTACTGTGGCATTGGAATAAACCAGAAGTCAAACCTGTCCTGAAATCTAATTTAACTTTAAGAAAGCTGTGTTTCTTGCGTGTTGTCACTTATAAGTGGAAGCTGAACAATGTGAACACATAGGCACAGGGAGGGGCACAATGCACAGTGGGGCCAGTTGGGGGCAGTGGGGGCGCGCAGGGGTGGGAGAGCATCAGGAAAAATAGCTAATGCATGCCGCGGTTAATAACTAGGTGAGGGGTTGGTAGGTGCAGCAGTTCATCATGGCACACATTTACCTATGTAACAAACCTGCACATCCTGCACACGCACAGTGGAACTTAATAAAATAAAATAAATTAATAAAGCTGTGTTACTTATGCCCTGCATAAGATTCAGCTTACTGGTTTTACATCATTATGATAGTAGTTGAAACATAAGGCTTTTCAAATATTAATTGAGGTAATGCCTGTGGAGGGTTTAACACAAACTCTGGCACATAATAAGCACTCAATTAATGCTAATTATTGCCATTCTACTACACAGTTTGTGACTAAGTGAAATTTTAACTCAAGCAAATGACGGAAGAGAATGCTTCTTAAATGTGCTTATAGGATATATTAGTATTTAACAAGCAAATATATGAAATAGCAAAAGAAAATTCTACTTGAGTTTGTCAAAAAATTCGAAATGGCTACTATGGAATTAAAAGTTTATTCATTCAGGCATAAATTATATCCAAAGAAAAAGAGTGGCCGAGCATGCCTGTACTCACCCTGTGCCACATATGAATGTACGTAGCTGTTGCATGACTCTCTCCATGCTAATGCCTGCCATAGGAAGTCATATTGTCCTGTTGAAACAACTGCGAACATGATGTGATTAACCTTTAGGGTCCCCCATCCCCTCATCTCAAAGCCCAACTCATGCACGGCCTGTGCTTCCTACTCACGTTCAGCCATCTGATTTCCGTATCACCCACTCACTCTCACCAGCAGGCATTAGCATAACAGAGCTGTAGCGTGACTTTGATTGAAGCCAGCTTGGGCTGAATGCAGTATCAAAGCATAATTTAGCAGAAATCAAATCTAATTTACTGTGCATTGTATTTAAATTCTCAAAACACTGTTTCAAGTGAACTATCCCAGACCTCTAATCTTAATTGACCTTTTTATATTTGGGTCTACTTCTCCGGAAATCACACGACATATTTTTCTTATAGAGCTATTGTTTTTTAGCTTGTAAGTGTTGATTAAACACTAAATTGTGTCATTGTGTTTGCTTCATCTCATTTCTAGTTATAGCTGAAGTAATAAGGTATAATCACTTGACAGATTAAGCAAGTAGGACATTACATCGTAGTTACAAAAGATTTTTCCATTGCTTTCAGGTTGTAGACAGAATATAAATATATATTTTATAGTCTTCTGTCTCAGAGACATATAGGAGAATTGCCATTTTTATAACAGGCATATTCTTCTGGAGTTTATAACTCAATCTCTTTAATTCACATTGGGTTTAAACGTGTGTTTGGAATTGTCATCTTGAGGACCTAGTAGTTTTTTTTTTTAATACTTAATGGGAGTCATTATAGAAAATCTATTTTATGTATAGCACACTTTGTGATATTGTGCTGTGTTGATAAAATGCCACCTCTGTCTACTCCCTCCCTTTGGTGCCATCAGCCAAATATTGTCTTTTCAGACCATTTCCACTGCCACCTGGCAGAGACACTGAAACGGTGGAGGATTATTAGAAGAATTATTGATGCAGTTTTTCATTTAAAACCTCAAAAATAAATTCCTTCAGCTGATATCCCTTCACAGAAGATTGCAATATAGATCTAGGGCAGACAGAGAGTCTACAAAAGTAAAAGTGATTGATGCAATTTGTTTCTTTGGTCCACCTTTAGGTGGTAATAGGAAAGGATGTATATTTTCACAGACTTGAATACTCTTCAAATTTTTTGCTTTGATAAATGTTTCCATTATTTCATTTTTTTAAATCAAAATATGATTAGATGATTTTAGTTCCAGCAAGATCAATGTGGCATAAGTTCTGATGACAATAGTCTATTGGATGCATTTGAAATACAACACATTCCGATTTGGAGTAAATGTACAATATAAATAAACATCACATGATAATATATTTTATAGGATAAATAACAGATGCTGACAGTTTTTTGTTAGTGTTCTTTAAAATAATCCAGTATTGGGTAAAAGTTCCAGAAATTATGATTTCCTGTCCTTTTTAGATTATACCATCAGTGGTAAATATTATGTTGTGATTTTGCAGAATTTCTTTGTCCTTTAAAAGCCCTGATGAAATGGTATCTTTAGGTTCTACTATAAATAAAAATTCTCAACTGGATTTTCTGCCCCAACTTGTGAAGATTTCCCAGCTTTTAGTCTGTGTTCTTTCTCTAATCCTCATCTACATTGCTTCTAAAGCACCCTTTCCAAAATATAAATCTGATTATATCTTCCTTACAAAAATGTCTTTGAGCAGACCTTTATAGTTTTCAGGACGAAATGTTACACTCGTTTAGTAGAAATCATCTGGCCCCATCTATATGACCACTGTGACCTAGATTTCTTTTATTCTCAGAATCTTTTACACGCCCCTAAAAATCCAGTTCAATGGGTCTCTGCCTTATGTGCTGCTTCTCTTCGTCCCAAGTGACCTCACCGCTCTTCACCTAGTCAACTCTTGTCCTCCAAAGTCCAGCTAAGCCTAATGTAGCCATGCCCTAGCAGCTTTTCTCTTTTTTTTCCCACAATATGGCCTGATTGGTTCTGTTCCACTCTTTCTCCCCCAGTGCCATCTGCATTTTTTCTGTTTTCATTGAAAACAATCACATTTTGCTGTTTTTGTGTATTTATTTATATATTTGCTCGTAAGCCTCTGCCACCGGGCAAGAACAATTTTATTTGACTCCCCATCTCCTGTACCAACCAGAATGTATCATCATTTTTAGGCAATCAATACATTTTGTGTGAATAAATGTACGAATTATATCTTTTCAGAAAAGTGGATGCATAGATGTGGTCATATGCCAGTCCTTGTTTTGAGGACTGTATTTTAGCAGCGGTGTTAAAGTTGTAGTATCTGGATGCCAAAAGCATTTTGCAAAATCACTCATCTACAAAAAGAATTTTTCAAAAGTTTGAAAATTAAGTTCTTGGAAGTCTGTACTTCTAAAGTACACATGATAATTTTAGTGATAGAGATTTGTAATTTTACTGGATAGATGAAGAATAATATGCTTAAAACTATGAAATATATTTTTATATTTCATTGATTTCATTTGATGATTTCAATCATGTTTATTCTCAGTTAATATATTTTAAAAATTTGTAAAGAAAGACTGTATAGAGTATCCAGGACTCTAAGGTTTTACTACCTACTTTTGTGAGGTAATTTAAATTCTTTCTGGCCCAAAGCAGTACAAATTAACTAATAAGCTAAATAGACGATTTTTATTCAAATCTTTTAAATGATTTTGACTGAACTGAGTTTTGAATTTTTAATAATTTTAGATACATGCTAAATTACTCAGTACTCCTCACTTAGCAAGTGTCCATGTTGGCACTATTATTTTTCTTTATCGGATTACAAAGAGATGACTATATACTCATTCTTAACTTTTTCATAAAAATATAATTTTTCTACAATATTGCAGATGACAGAAACAAACCTTACGTGTTTTTTGGTACAAATACCTGGTGGTTTCACATTTCTACTGAAAAAATGGTCACTGCAGTGTTTTAAGAGTTTTCTCTAAAGTAATTTTTTAACATTGATTTACGCTATCATTTCTATTAGAAAACATCAAACAAAAATCAGTGTATCTGCTGATTCAGGAGAATTGTGTAGAAATAACAAGAAGATTGTAATAAGCAACTAATCTCCTGAAAATACAAGGCAACACATACCATGCTCCGTTCAAACAGATTCATAAATCTGGATTTTCCATACTGCTGGAATGAGTCTTCTAGAAGAAAATTTCACTTGGTAGATTGATCCCATCTGTCCCTGGGGTATGTGTTAGATGTGTTGAACTAGGAGGCAGTATAATAGAACACCAAAAAAATAAGTCAATACAAATCCCAGGGAATTGTCTGGAAAAATGCTGCTGCTTTTTCTACGCTGGGATCCTTGTGAGCATGAAGAATTGGTGCATGTTTGGGGCTGCTCTACATTCACCCCATTCTTGGACCTGCACTTCCTTTCTCCTGAAGGACGGAAATGATTTCAAGTGACAGTTTTTACCAGACGTCACTCATGGTTAGAGGGCTTTAAAGTACCAATAGGTTCTAAAAATTAGAGTTGATTTTAAAGTGTTTTCTTGGTCTCAGTTTTCTAGCCCAAGAAGCCAGTTAAAGTGGAAATAGATTATTAGAAAAGTCATGGAATAAACATGGTGTTTTCTGTTCAACAAAAATGGATTTTGGTAGGGAGATGCCCTTGTGAAAACTTCCAGTGATACTGCCCACTGTCTTTCACTTTATTCTCGCTCAAGATCATTAGACCACCATTTAAATCTGAACTTTCTTAGGATTTTTACCCCCATCCCTTTCTTTTATTTTCTTTTTTTTTATTTTGTCAGTCACTTTATTTTATTTTTTATTTTTTTATTTCCTTTCTTTTATTTTCTATCAGAGTTACTTATGTCTTGGTCTCATTAGCTGCACCTGGACTATTTTACTAGCCTCCCAGCCAGACTCCCTGTTTTACAGACTAAGTGCCTTCGTCTCCAATCCATGCTACATTCATTGGAGGGTTAAAGCCGCCGAAAATTATCTTTTGCATCTGTCACTTTTCAGCTTAGAAAAAACCAGAATAAAATCCTTAGTTTGACTTCTTACACCCTCCTTTGTAGCCAAAAGTGTTCACATAACTTGGACCCTCCATCCTGCCAAATTACACACTGTATCCTAAGTTTGTTCTTGCTTCTTATACTTTGCTCCATAATCTCCTTGTTTGGAATGTGCTCATTTTTCCATTTACCTCAAAGCTCCCATAATGCCCATTTTCTACACAGAGCCTTCTGTAGGTTTTACAACACCAAGGGATTTCTTTCTCCTAAGTCTTATATTTATTATATATACAATAACTTAAATTCTCCTCCACTGTGCTCTGAGATTACCTCTACCACTGCACTTTCCACAGTCTTAGATAAGTGTTGATTTAATTTCGTTTTTGTTTTTGTCATTGTCATTGTGTTCTTCATTTCCATTAGACTCTAAGCTCTTTGATGGCTTCGGGATAAAAGCTTCCCATCTCTGTATCTTTAGTGTCCAGTAGGGGAACATAGGAATTACCTGACTAATCTTTATCTAAATGAAATAAATTAGATTGAGTCAACCATTTCAATACATTTACTTATATTGCTTATTACCCTTGTATATAATTCCCATCTCTTCAATTCTTCAATGTCTTTAATCTTTCAACTCTTGAATTCTAGATGTAAGCACTTTTAAGAATAGGGGTCATATTTTATACCCTCTGGTATCCCTGTGCCTTATATAATTCTTGCAGTTACTACAAAAATTGCCAATGCTTGCCAATAAATTGACTTTAGAGGAAGGAGATGGTTGAGTATGAGAGTGATTCTTTTTTTATCTTTATTTATTTAAAAAGCAGAACCAACTTGAGAATCCATGTTTTTCCTTAAAAATGTTAAAATCATTAAAAAAATCTAATTTTCTATGCCAGTATATATAGGCCAAAGGATGACAATGTACAACATTTAAAATATGTCTGCTACAAAGTTTGCTTCTTTCCTCACATTTGATTGAATATAATGTCTTTCTTTTTGTGTTTTGAGAAATGTGTAAAAGTAAATAAAAAACTGTAGTCTCTCTCTGGCACTGAACAATCAGCCTAGTACCATATTTTCTCTTTGATATATTTTTGTCAATGGTTGGTATTTACACGCCTTCTTTTCTTTTAAATTACAGCTCCCCCACAGTTTGTGGTTCGGCCAAGAGATCAGATTGTTGCTCAAGGTCGAACAGTGACATTTCCCTGTGAAACTAAAGGAAACCCACAGCCAGCTGTTTTTTGGCAGAAAGAAGGCAGCCAGGTGAGTGTGAGGCTTCACTGCTTTTCTCAAATCTCTGAGCTTCTACTGTCTCTGCTGCTCCTGAAAGCTTGCCTTGCTTTCTTGTTCTCAATGTTTGAATTTATTTTATTTCTGAAAAAGAGACTGGTGAATGTAAAAATAAGTGGGAGTCAGATGTTCTAATAATAGCATTCTTTATTTACTAGTATTAATCTTTTCAAAATTCTGTCTCTTACATAGAACGGCAATAAAGCAGTGTAACAAAATTATCGTTCAAAGTCCAACCAAAACCTCTGTAGCTATTTAAAATCTGTGAAGATAAAGCTAATTTTGTTTTCCTGTATTGAGTTACGTGGTATGATAGAGTCAGGACATATGCAGTACTTAGAACAGTCTCTGCGACATGGAAAACAGTCAAATATTTTTTTAATTGGCCCAGAATTTAATTTCAGTCCTCTCTCTTATATACACAGCATAAATGACTTTTCTTATCCTTAATTAAAGCGTGCTTCCATTTAAGAGTAGGATAAATCTTTTCCTTCTCTGTTCCTCCTGGATTCATCCATAGTGGGGTTAGACAGGGAATAATACATAGTACACTAGAAGGAACCCGTACCTGTCTTGTCTTTGTTCTGCCCTGGTTTGTCCTCTCCAGGGCCCTCTCTGGGCAACATGGCCTCTCAGAGTCTCTATGAAAAGTCAACTGGATACACTAGTTTTCACATTTAGAACTTGCTCCAAGCTTGGACAACTGCTTAGCCTGTAGGTTCGTAGTCAATGAGTGAAATTTCCAGCTAAAACTAGATAAAAAATTGTGTTGTTTGCAAAATAATTTATCTGTGCATTCCCATGGGAACTGGAGATATTTTTGTTCTAAACTTTCTAGAAACATGCACTACTAGGCATATTCTGAGGAAGGGACCTGCTGGTGGTCTTCCTCATCACATTCTGTTATTACTACACGTTCCAGAAGAATTTCCTTGGGAATAATGGAAATCATTATTAAACATCTCTGGAAATCTAAAAGCTTGTCCAGAGATGGGAAATGTAAGTCGCATTAGAAGACTCTGTTGATTAAAGCTTACATATGTTTGTCTGCAACATACATGTGTGCAAGGAAGCATGTAGAAGTTCTGTTCAGCCGTTATCTCTAATAGTTGTGGGTTTCTATAAATTCCTGTACCAGCTCATAGTGAGCAGTTCTAACAGCTCAGTCTGGATGGACGAATGGCCTTTTATTACTCACTTAACACTCCTTGGTGGAGTCATTCCTCTTGTGATTTGTGGAATGTAAATGTAGTGATGGGAATGTAAGGAAAGGTGGTGGCCCACTGCCTTATCCCACATCAGAACTGTTCCAGGCCTTAACTCGCAAATCTTCTTTATAATTTAGTAATTACAAAACAGGTTTCTACACACAGAGTTCTTTGACTGTTTGCTCTAAAGTTCTTTTCAGATGTTAGCGTCTCAGACTCTAAAGTAAGTGTAAGGCAGCAGGACAATTAAACAGATACACACACACATAGACACACACACACACCACACACATGCAGAGACACACACACACCACACACATACACATACGCCACACACAGACATGCACACACATACACACATATACACACATCACGCACATACACAGACACACATGCACACACATAGACACACATCACACACATACACATACACATACATACACACACATACACATACACACACACACACACACAAAGGAGAGAATTCAAAATCCAGTTTCCTCCTTATAAATTGTACCACTTTTGTAGTGCTATTTAAATGTACTGAAACTCATTTTCTTCATCTAAAATACAGGGCTAATACGTTTTACTTCACACAAACAAAGTTTAAATGAATAAGTTGCTTTACACATTATGAAGGTTAAGCAAAATGTTATGTCATTGATAGTAAATATAATGATGTAAAGCAATTTGGTCATCGCATACTCACACTTTAAATCCATATATTGAGTGAAATCTCATTATAATGTGTCTTGTTATTATATAGCTAAGACCATATCATGTGTAAATCACACTCCGTAAAGTAGCTCCAAGTTGAATTACAAGGTAGTCCATAAAATGTGTATTGGCCTCGTAGCTTAATAAACATAGGGTATTTAAATATGCTACATCTTTGTTAATGGTTTCAACATAAATAACAGTTAGATAGCATTTAAGTATTCCTTTTTCTGTATTTGACGAAGTGGCATATAATTCCAGAGATACTAATGTTAAAGATTACATAAAATCTTATGTCTAGTTTTCTTTTCCTCACCTATCTCTCTCCCATTAGAGAGACAGAGGAAGAGATAGAGAGGGATGTGGTGGGAGAGAAAGAGAGAGAGAGATAAACAGAGAGAGGGAGATACACAGAGAGAGAGATACACAGAGATACACAGAGAGAGAGAGATACACAGAGAGAGAGAGATACACAGAGAGAGGGAGATACACAGAGAGAGAGATACACAGAGAGAGATACACAGAGAGAGAGAGATACACAGAGAGAGAGATACACAGAGAGATACACAGAGAGAGAGATACACAGAGAGAGGGAGATACACAGAGAGAGAGATACACAGAGAGAGAGATACACAGAGAGAGAAAAAAGAGAAGATACACAGAGAGAGAGATACACAGAGAGAGAGATACACAGAGAGAGAGATACACAGAGAAGAGAAAAAGAGAATACACAGAGAGAGAAACAAGAGAGAGATACACAGAGAGAGAGATACACAGAGAGAGAGATAACAGAGAGAGAGATACACAGAGAGAGAGATACACAGAGAGAGAGATACACAGAGAGAGGAGATACACAGAGAGAGAGAGATACACAGAGAGAGAGATACACAGAGAGAGGAGATACACAGAGAGAGATACACAGAGAGAGAGATACACAGAGAGAGAGAGATACACAGAGAGAGAGAGAGATACACAGAGAGAGAGATACACAGAGAGAGAGATACACAGAGAGAGAGATACACAGAGAGAGGGAGATACACAGAGAGAGAGATACACAGAGAGAGGGAGATACACAGAGAGAGATACACAGAGAGAGAGAGATAGAGAGAGAGATACACACAGAGAGAGAGATACACAGAGAGAGAGGGAGATACACAGAGAGAGATACACAGAGAGAGGGAGATACACAGAGATACACAGAGAGATACACACAGAGAGAGAGATACACAGAGAGAGAGAGATACACAGAGAGAGAGGGAGATACACAGAGAGAGATACACAGAGAGAGAGGGAGATACACAGAGAGAGGGACATACACAGAGAGAGAGGGAGATACACAGAGAGAGAGATACACAGAGAGAGAGATACACAGAGAGAGAGGGAGATACACAGAGAGAGAGGGAGATACTCAGAGAGGGAGATACACAGAGAGAGAGGGAGATACACAGAGAGAGAGATACACAGAGAGAGAGGGAGATACACAGAGAGAGGGAGATACACAGAGAGAGAGGGATACACAGAGAGAGAGGGATACACAGAGAGAGAGATACACAGAGAGAGAGAGATACACAGAGAGAGAGGGAGATACACAGAGAGAGGGAGATACACAGAGAGAGAGGGAGATACACAGAGAGAGATACACAGAGAGAGAGGAGATACACAGAGAGAGGGAGATACACAGAGAGAGGGAGATACAGAGAGAGAGGGAGATACAGAGAGAGACAGGGATACACAGAGAGAGGAAATACTGTGAATGAGAACCACAGAGAAGCACTTCAGCAAATCATAAATTCTCAAATCATGAATTGGGATATTGGGAAAAAAGAAATCGGTCTTAGTTTCCAGTATCCAGTTTTTACAGTGATCTATGACCATCCATCAGTAGAAACAGTTAAAAGCCTGAACTTAATGGTCCATATTTCTGAATATATGCTGATAATGCCAATTAGCTCTGATAGGATACCCAGGCACTGTCCAAGGCGGGAAGAGCCGTGAAGTTCCCGGTTTTTGCTTGTAATCCATTTTCTTTTGCCTATGTCATGCAAGCAGAGAATAAAACTGATGGGTTAACCTTCATATAATGCCATTTTCCATGTCAACGAATCATTTAGAAGGTGGACTGATGGTACATTATGGAGGAAGAGATCCCGTAGAGAATAAAGCCCATCTGATGTATTAGTGCTATGTAAATTAGTATTCTAATGGCTAATTGTGGGAATGTGTGCACTTTGAGTTATTGTATCATTTTCAAGTGACTTCAAAATTTAGACTCTCTCTTTTAGCTCATTTATTTTGATAATACATTTGGAATCTACAGTAGAATCAGCTGATTCTCAAATTCCATTTCTATGCATGACAATGTCTAGCCTTATATAGTAGTACACATTTTATAAGAGGTCAATAGCATATTGAAACTACATTCCTGACATGGTAGCAAACATCACTCCTTTTAGAAGGAGTTTAATAACATGGTAATGTTTATGTAAAGTGGGCTTATAGTGTCACACTTGAATCTAATAAAGTGGACATCCATCATGTTGCAATAAAGAGAAGAGCTTCTAATTAAAATAGGACATCATTTGCAGGATTAAAGCCATTTAGCATAATTGAAAAGTGTTAATACCCTATTTCATCCTCTTCCATTGGTATTACTTCAAGGGTAAAAACATTTTAAGGTGAAAATGTGTCCTGTGTCTTTAATTGAATGTTATTACCTCCTGATTGCAACGTATTGAAACTGTTTAATTACAAACCTGGAAAATTAATTACTATATGGAGAAACAGATCTCAGAGGGTTATAATGTCCTTTTTTGTAAGTAAATACAACATAAAAATTGATATCTTCTTATTTATAATCCAACTTGGAAACATGCCCCAATATAATTTATTATACTCAAATGTTTTTCTTAATTGAACAACAGTAAAGCAACATAGTTCATCCAAATTAATGTTACTCTTCTCATAGATGAACTTTTACAATTTGTAATTAGGCTATATGTATATATGAGATATAGAGTAAACCAAAGTAATTTTCTTTTAAAAAGAAAGTAATATTATGAAATTGTTTAAGGTAACACACTTTTAGAAACATTCTACGTTTTCTTTTTATCTTCAGTAATTTGCTTAATCTTGCTTAAATTGTAGCATTTGTTTATAGCCCCATTCAAAACTGCAAAAACTTTACAGCAGAAGTACAGTCTGCTGTCTGTCACACACTTTTGAACAACTTTGGGAGAAATTAAACTGAGTCCATCAAGTATTCAAAATGATCAACAGCAATCATATCTTGCATTCTTCAGAGAGGTGCAGTTTATGCAACCCATACACAGTCAATGTTATGGCCAGATCTTCATCAGGCCTTAGTAGTTGAGTCAGATAAGAAGTGTTTTGCCCGTTTTCCAGATGAAGAAACAAGCTTCAAAGATATTAAGTAACTAGCAGAAAATCAGGATGTGATAAAGATCCTCATTCTTTAAAAACACAGATGATTATTCTTTCAACTAGAAAATATTGACTTCTTAGAGGATATTATTTTACCATGATTTGGAAAACCTTTATCAGTGAAACCCACTGTGTGGCATGTAAACATTTCTGAACCATATATATTTTAATCTATGTATTTTCTTTTTCTCACTATATTCCTTAATTGTAGTAGCTTTTATTCACATAAGTTTTTAAGTGGAAAATGAATATTGACGAGATTGTGCTTGCTTCCACAGAACCTGCTTTTCCCAAACCAACCCCAGCAGCCCAACAGTAGATGCTCAGTGTCACCAACTGGAGACCTCACAATCACCAACATTCAACGTTCCGATGCGGGTTACTACATCTGCCAGGCTTTAACTGTGGCAGGAAGCATTTTAGCAAAAGCTCAGCTGGAGGTTACTGATGGTGCGATATCTTTACTAGATTTGTCTTATGAAAACATTGATTTTTATTTCTAGATACACGTTAACCATGTGGAGTTTGCCGATCTGTTAAATCATTTCTATGTATGCTTATCTTTTTTTTTTTTTTGAGACGGAGTCTCGCTCTGTCACCCAGGCTGGAGTGCAGTGGCACGATCTCGGCTCACTGCAAGCTCCACCTCCCGGGTTCACGCCATTCTCCTGCCTCAGCCTCTCCGAGTAGCTGGGACTACAGGCGCCGCCACCACGCCCGGCTAATTTTTTTGTATTTTTAGTAGAGACGGGGTTTCACTGTGGTCTCGATCTCCTGACCTCATGATCCGCTCGCCTCGGCCTCCTAAAGTGCTGGGATTACAAGTGTGAGCCACCGCGCCTGGCTGTATGCTTATCTTTTAAGTTTGAATCGAGGTCACATTCTTTTGGTAGTTTCTAATTCTCCCTGATTGAATACCACGTATTTTCCCCAAAGAAGAACTTCAGAGATAATTTACTTAATTCTTTTTTTTTGTTTTATTTATTTATTATTATTATACTTTAAGTTTTAGGGTACATGTGCACAATGTGCAGGTTTGTTACATATGTATCCATGTGCCATGTTGGTGTGCTGCACCCATTAACTCGTCATTTAGCATTAGGTGTATCTCCTAATGCTGTCCCTCCCCCCTCCCTCCACCCCACAACAGTCCCCAGAGTGTGATGTTCCCCTTCCTGTGTCCATGTGTTCTCATTGTTCAATTCCCACCTATGAGTGAGAAGATGCAGTGTTTGGTTTGTCCTTGTGATAGTTTACTGAGAATGATGGTTTCCAGTTTCATCCATGTCCCTACAAAGGACATGAACTCATCATTTTTTATGGCTGCATAGTATTCCATGGTGTATATGTGCCACATTTTCTTAATCCAGTCTATCGTTGTTGGACATTTGGGTTGGTTCCAAGTCTTTGCTATTGTGAATAGTGCTGCAATAAACATACGTGTGCATGTGTCTTTATAGCAGCATGATTTATAGTCCTTTGGATATATACCCAGTAATGGGATGGCTGGGTCAAATGGTATTTCTAGTTCTAGATCCCTGAGGAATCGCCACACTGACTTCCACAATGGTGGAACTAGTTTACAGTCCCACCAACAGTATAAAAGTGTTCCTGTTTCTCCACATCCTCTCCAGCACCAGTTGTTTCCTGACTTTTTAATGATGGCCATTCTAACTGGTGTGAGATGGTATCTCACTGTGGTTTTGATTTGCATTTCTCTGATGGCCAGTGATGATGAGCATTTCTTCATGTGTTTTTTGGCTGCATAAATGTCTTCTTTTGAGAAGTGTCTGTTCATGTCCTTTGCCCACTTTTTGATGGGGTTGTTTGTTTTTTTCTTGTAAATTTGTTTGAGTTCATTGTAGATTCTGGATATTAGCCCTTCGTCAGATGAGTAGGTTGCAAAAATTTTCTCCCATTCTGTAGGTTGCCTGTTCACTCTGATGGTAGTTTCTTTTGCTGTGCAGAAGCTCTTTAGTTTAATGAGATCCCATTTGTCAATTATGGCTTTTGTTGCCATTGCTTTTGGTGTTTTAGACATGAAGTTCTTGCCCATGCCTATGTCCTGAATGGTATTGCCTAGGTTTTCTTCTAGGGTTTTTATGGTTTTAGGTCTAACATGTAAGTCTTTAATCCATCTTGAATTAATTTTTGTATAAGGTGTAAGGAAAGGATCCAGTTTCAGCTTTCTACATATGGCTAGCCAGTTTTCCCAGCACCATTTATTAAATAGGGAATCCTTTTCCCATTGCTTATTTTTGTCAGGTTTGTCAAAGATCAGATAGTTGTAGATATGTGGCATTATTTCTGAGGGCTCTGTTCTGTTCCATTGATCTATGTCTCTGTTGTGGTACCAGTACCATACTTAATTCTTAAAAATAGAATAGTGCATTATTTTAAATAAATGTTATCACACTCACTGCATACTGAAATGTAATCTGTAGATTTTTACTTAGTCTTAGGCTGACATGATTGGTTCTACTAGACATTAATAATTTTATTTCACTCTAGGAGGAGGTGATGCCACCTTTAATATTATGGAAGATGAGATTTCAGTTAGCTAATCACATTAGGACATTCCTATGATTTTAATTATGCGTTCACTAAGTTAAATTAACTACCTTTCAAAGTGCTGAAGAATGCTAAAATTATTATTTTTATTTGCACATATGCACTTTGAATCTTAACTGAGGCACCTACATTCATAGTGAACGTTGAAAAGGATGAAGGACTCTGCGTAATCTGATTTTTTCCCAGCAGCATATTTGTCACAATTGACAGCTAGCAAATTTGAGATATTTCATGAACCTCTGAGCGTGAATTTAATCCCTATTCTTTGATGTCTTAAACTGAAAATTCTTTGTTACTCTCCTTTATTTGTGAGGATTTTTATTTTTGTTTTCTCCCCGAATGCTGGCTTCTGAGATACAAGTGCTTTGGTCTGTGGCCTCTCTTGATCCCTTTCTTTCTCTGCTGGTGAAATTTGATGTGCCGTTATACAATTTAAATTTACATGTAGATTAAAAGGTCATTTAAAATTAATAGAAAGGCAGTATTTTTTAATATCTGTTCATGATATGGCCTGATTCAGTGACATGTCAGGAATGGGAATAAATAGAACAGACAAACATTGGCTGCAGGGACACTGAGTCGTTAATGGCTGCACCTGCTGATGCTGCAGAGATTTACTGCTATGGAACTGAAAGGAGAAGTCAGGTTCAAGGATAGCAGTGATGAGAAATTCTTCCTTAGATGGGCAAGGTCTTTGATTCTTTGTACTTCCATATTTCTTTAAAAGAATAAAAGATAATTATTAATCATTTAAAAGATCTTATGTTTTCACCTGTCAGCAAAAATGTCCAGGATACATACACTTGAAAAATAAGATATTCTGGCCAAAGCCTACGTTTTATTCTATATTCCTAAGAACACTCCAAATGTAATGCTTAAGATACCAGCTATCATTTAGCTACTTATAATATTTTATAGAAGATTGACTCTCAAATGTTTCTAAATGAAGAAATTGTTATGGAAAAGGCAAACCATATTTGTAGGAAGCAAAGTTGATGAACTAGAAGAGCCAGTTGATGTGACTGTTATTGTTCATAAAACAGGTGGATATTCAGAATTATGTCTGATACAATAAATGGAAAACCTTTGAGATCTTACACTAGCTCATGCTATCTTACAAAACAGTAGTTATTCTAGCTTTCTTTCTGTGGTCAAAAATAAGTGATGACCAATTTTAAATCTTCTGCCAACTGAGATTGCTCTAAACATTTTGTTACAACTGGCTTGAATATTTATTCCTATATTGATTTTTACTTGAGTAAGCAATTACAAAGTCAAGATCCTTTTGCAGAGACATTGATTGGAAGTTACAGTGTTGTTGATTTTGACAGTAAAGAAATGAAACTATAAGAACTAAATATGTACACACATATTATCAATGAATCTTTCTCTAAATATGAAGTTGCCACATTGGCTGATGCCTTAAGCTTCTACTCATAGTTTTGATTTTTCATACAGGTTAATGATTTAATACTATCTGAGCCATTATTTTCATTTTGAACACATTTATTTTGATATAATTCATGGAATTGTAGAGCCATTTGAAATTCCATGGTAGAATGAAAACGTACATCATGTTCAGGGAAAGAAGTGACTACAGGCATACCTTCCTTTATTGTGCTTTGCAGATACCATGGTTTTTACAAATTGAAGGTTTATGGCAACCCTGGGTCAAGCAAGTCTGTTGGTGCCATTTTACTAACATCATGTGCTCACATTGTGCCTCTGTGTCACATTTTGGTAATTCTCACAATATTTCAAACAATGCCATTATTATTACATCTGTTATGGTGGTCTGTGATCAGTGATCTTTGATATTACTATAATTTTGGGGGGTATCACAAACTGCACCCATATAAGATGGTAAACTTAATTGATAAATGTGTGTGCTCTGGTTTCTTTACCCACTGCACTTTCCCCTGTTGTTCTCTTTTTCCCTGAGCCTCCCTATTCCTCGAGACACAACAGTATTGGAATTAGGCCAGTCAGTATCTCTACAGTGGCCTGCATGTGTTCAAGTGAAAAGTCACATGTCTCTGACTTTAAATTAAAAGCCACAAAGGCTTAAGTTTAGTGAGGAAGGCATGTCAAAAACTGAGACAGGCCAAAAGCTGGGCCTCTTGTTCTAAACAGTTAGCAAAGTTATGCATGCAAAGGAAAAGTTTTTGAAGGAAAGTAAAAGTGCTACTCCAGTGAACACAAAAAATGATAAGAAAGTCAAACAGCCTGTTGCTGATACGAAGAAAGTTTTAGAGTCTGGATAGATCAGTGAGTCACAACATTCCCTTAAGCCAAAGCCTAATCCAGAGCAAGGCCCTAACTTTTTTCAATTCCTTGAGGGCTGAGAGAGGTAAGGAAGCTGTAGAAGAAAAATTTGAAGCTACCAGGGGTTGGTTGATGAGATTTGAGGAAAAAAGCCATCTTCGTAACGACAAGTGCAAGGTAAAGCATCAAGGGCTAATATAGAAGCTTTATCAAGTTATCCAGAAGTTCATTCATGAAAGTGGCTATACTAAACAGATTTTCAATGTAGGAAAAGCATCCATATACTGAAAGAAGATGTTACCTAGGACTTTCATAGCTGAAGAAAAGAAGTCAGTGCCTGGCTTTAAATGACAGGCTAACTCTCTTGTAAGTAACTAATGCAGCTGGTGACTTTAGGTTGAAACTGATGCTCATTTACTATTTCAAAAATTCTATGACCCTTAGAATTATTCCAAATCTACTCTGCCTGTGCTCTATAAATGGAAAAACAAAGCCTGAATGACAGCACATCTCTTTACAGCATGGTTTACTGAAATATTTTAAGTACAGTGTTGAGATCTACTCTTCAGAAAAAAAAAAATATTCTATTCCTTTCAAAATATTACTTCTCATCTACGATGTACCTTGTCACCCAAGCTCTGATAGAGATGTACAAAGAGATTAATGTTTTTATACCTGTTAACACAACATCTGTTCAGCAGCCCATGGATCGAGGAATAATTTCAACTTTCAAGTCTTATTTAAGAAATATATTTTCTAAGGCTATAGCTGCCATAGGCAGTAATTCAACTGAAGGATCTGGGCAGGGTTAATTAAAAACCTTCTAGAAAGGATATACCATTATAGATGCCATTAAAAACATTTATGATTTATGGGAGGAGGGCAAAACATCAACATTACCAGGAGTTTGGAAAGTCGGATGACTTTGAGGGAGTTCAAGACTTCAGTAGAGGAAGTAACTGCACATGTGGTACAAATAGCAAAAGAACTAGAATTAGAAGTGCAGCCCAAAGATGTGACTACATTGCTATAGTCACATGATACAAATTGAACAAATGAAGAATTGCTTCTTATGGATGACCAAAGAAAGTGATGACTTGAGATGGAATCTACTTCTGTTCGAGATTGTTGAAGTGATAACAAAGGCTTCAAAGTATCACATAAACTTAATTGATAAGGCAACATCAGAGTTTGAGAGTATTGTCTCCAATTTTGAAAGACATTTTACTGTGGATAAAATGCTATAACCCAGCATTGCATGCTACTGAAAAATCTTCCCTGAACGGAATAGTGAATCAATATGGTAAGATTTATTGTCTTATTTTAAGAAATTGGCACAGCTACCCCAATCTTCAGCAACCACCACCCTGGTCAGTTAGCAACCGTCAACACGGAGGAAAGATCCTCCGTCACCAAAAAGATACCACTCTAGGCTCGAATGATCACTAGCACTTTTTAGCAATAAAGTATTTTTAAGGTATGAACATTGCTTTTTTAGACACAGTATTATTCTACACTTAATAGACTCCAGAATAGTGTAAACATAACTTTTATATGCATTGGGAAACAAAATTTGTGTGGCCTTCCTTATTGCAGTATTTGCTTTATTATTGTGGTCTAGAACCAAACCTGCAATACCCCTGAGATAGGCCTGTATTCCATTTAGAGCAGTGTATCTGTTGTCACATTTTTGCACTTAGACTCATTTTCTAGAAATATTTATAATTCAAGCATTCATAAAAGACGAAATTGCTAATGATGCTGAATAGTGCTATGTTGAGCAACAATTTTACTGATCATAGATTAAGCTAATATGTTTCAATATACTTGATTTTCAATATATTTCTCTAAAAGACTTCCGCATTAGTTCACTGGCATTGTTCTTTATTTCTTCTTTTCTTTTGCTCTGTCTTTTTCTCTCAGAGAATTAGGAAATTGTAATCAGCATTCTGTGAATAGAGCCAATAGAAACTAAAAAGACTGGGGAGATAAGATGTATTTATATCTTGTACTGATAATAAATGTCACATCATGATCTTATATAAATGGTTTATTGGGTATTTATAATGCATAGTGAGAGAGAACCGTGGAGCTGTTCACAGATCACTGGAATCCCTAAATGTTCATTTAACCTTTGACTTTAGTGTCATGGAAAACTGTGCTCATCTTTCACCCATAACATCCTTGAAACTGAAAATTACGCCTGGCCAGGAGATTTTCAATTACTTTATTGATCAAATTCATTCAAAAGGTGATGAGCTACTCATTTGGGCAGCAAAAAAAAAAAGAAAAAAAAACTAATTAGATGACCTTTGGCTGCATCTAATGATTTCAGGGATATGACAATAAAAGCAGGTTATAAGAAGTTACCTGAATTCTGCATAGGTATTTAATTTGAAAAAACATTTAAAATTTAATTAGTATCCTTTACTCTGGTAATACAGACTCACTTTCTCACTGCATTAAAAAATTACTCATAATGTTTTGTTCATTGGCCTTTTCTTTGTGACCCATAAAAATAAGTCCTATGAAACTTTTAGTTTGAATTTCCATTTGCCTAATTACTGACAGATGTGCCAGAATTATTATAATACTCTACTTCAATATTTTCTTAAAATGTTTTATTTAGTATTAAAAGTAAGAATTTGATGAAAAAAGCAGTGAAATAAATGATTCTAATTTTTGTTTGTGAGCGATAAACAGTTTTTATTGTTTTTCTTAGGTTTTATCAATGATAAAGTAGGTTCAGGTTGACTAGAATCTGCAATGTCTTGATATGAAGGAAACCTGTATCATAAATTCTAGCTTCAATTAAATTTGGTTGGCTTTCTCATGATAGGTTCTGAAAAGGCTGCTTAACTTCAATGTTTTGTTCCCCAAAACTATGAACTCTAGTAAATATGATGCAAGTAAATTGGAAAGACATAATTTTAAGCTGCCATTTATAAAAGCTGGTGGGCAAAGGAAATTTGAACGTTAAGCAAAGTGTTTTCAATTATATACATTGTAATACAAGTTGAGTTTTTTGAGAAAAAACACTGTCTTCACAGTTGCTTAGAAATTATTAGAATCCATCATTCATTTTTTCTTTTTTGTGGAAGCCTTTTTCATATATATTCTTTTATATGCTACATATATTTTATATGTTACATATAACCTTATACAATAAAAAGCATATTTTGGTAATTAACCAAAGCCTATGCTGTCTATGCTGAAGTTTATAGAACTTTCTCTTTAGAAAGACTTCCTTGGACCTGGACATATCCCTTTGATTATATGGTGATCTTCTAATGAATTCTAAATGAAATCTTACCTCTTGTCAACTCTATATTTTTCTTAACCATGTAAATAATACTGTACATTTTGATGTCCTTTTTAAATAATCATTGAATACTTCTAAAAGCACTGAAATGCTACTACAATACAGTAGTATTGTACTACTGAAATGCTACTACAAATACAGTATTTCATAAATAAAAAGCAATACTAAGCTAAACATTTAGAAATTATGGAAAATTTATCCAAGTGAACATAACAGTTGATATACATGTAAACACTGATTTTGCACAAGCACTGTTTTTGTCACATGATAAATATAATCTAGACTACTTTTCTTTGATCAATTATAAGCACTAATTAAATCAAATCATCCAAATGATATGACCATAATTTGATGCGCTAATGTCACAATTTTGGAAGCAAATTATTTATAATCTAATATTTTAACATCAACAGAAATATTTTAGCCTATATAAATACAGCACATAACTGGTGCTATAAGGGGGAAATTATGTACTATATTGATGATAAATGCAAAAGTGAAAATTGGCTGTACTCATGATACTTCACACACTTTCTTAAATATGCATATGAGAGAAAATGAACATTTCACAGGTGACTGACTGCCATAAACTATTCATATTTTAATTTTAATATGACTAAGCCTTTTTATACAATTACGTCTTTATAAAATGTCAGAATTTATCTCAATGCCATTTTAATTATAGGTAATACAGAGGAAGTTATTGACAATAAATAGTATGGCCTTAGTATAGTATATATGTATGTACATATAGATGATATATGGTAGATTTAGAATACACATTACTAAGAATATACATATTACTTAGAATAAGTTATAAGTAATATATATTGTGTTGAGCCTTTAACCTTACTTTCAGTGTCAATATGTCAAGCCTACTGGACTACATTGATGTTAAAATACCCTGAAAAGAGCTTTATTCTTCAGTTTTGACAGATAGACCTCCACCTATAATTCTACAAGGCCCAGCCAACCAAACGCTGGCAGTGGATGGTACAGCGTTACTGAAATGTAAAGCCACTGGTGATCCTCTTCCTGTAATTAGCTGGTTAAAGGAGGGATTTACTTTTCCGGGTAGAGATCCAAGAGCAACAATTCAAGAGCAAGGCACACTGCAGATTAAGAATTTACGGGTAAGTAATATTGGACTTGTACTTGCATTATCATCTACACATAAGTACTGCTCTATGGAAAAACTGTGTAGTGAACTTAAAATCTTACATCGCGGTATAATTGCTGTACGTTTAAAAACAGTTAATGTTATTACTCATTTTAAAAACGATGATTTGAAATTAGAGGAAAGGTCACAGTTTTTCCGTTACTCACACATTCATAACAGAATCTCGAAACTTTTATTCCTGCATCCCATTCCATATGTATACAGCCAATAAATCTAGAAATCTTAAACACATCACATTAATACGAGTAGTAGGGTATCGGAAATGACAAAAACAACAAACGCTTCTGATTTACTTTCATTAGCAAAAGAAATTGCAAGGAAATGTAGATAAAGTGGCTTGGCCAAAGAGTTGAGTAGAAGAAAAATACAGAGATGACACTGAGTACATAAAAGGCGAGTTTGCCTGGTTAGTGGAAAACCTTAGATTGTAGGTTAAGTTATGTAGTTTAGATTTAAACCCATGGAAAGAACAAGGCATTGGTGGTTTTTTACTGACGTGTACATGATAAAAAATGAGCATTCCTGGCAACTTAACAAGTCAGTCCTGCTTCAGGAGCAACTCAAAATAAAATGTCTACTTCTGAATATTGTATCAGTTATCTATTATTATGGAACAATATGAACAAAAATATAGTGGCTAAAAGCAACACACATTTATTACATCACAGTTCCTGTGAGTTAGGGGCCTAGGCATGCCTTAGCTGCGTCTTTTGCTTCTAGGTCTTACAAGGCTCCAGTTAGGTGTCATTTAGAGTTGCCGTCTCATCTGAAGATTGACACAGGATGGATTTGCTTCCAATGAACATTATTCTTGGTAGCATTCAGTTCCTTGGGGCTACTGGACTAACAACCTCACCTTCTCAATGGCTGTTGGCAGGAGGTTGCCTTTAGTCCCTTGCCATCTGGATCTTGCCCATATGACTACTTGCTTCCTCCAAGTCAGCAAGGAAGAGAGTCTCCTAGTAAGATGAGCACTACAGTCCTGTGTAACAAATCACAAACATGACATACTGACACTTTTGCAATATTATATTGGCCAGAAGGGAGCCAGCAGGTCCCACCTACACTCCAGGTGAGGGATTTCACAAGATACAAATACCAGAAGGATGTTATCATGGAGGGCACCTGTCCTCTATCAGTACATTCAACTCATTCAAGTAGGTATTGTAAGTCCCTTCCTCCTACCTGCCATGTAGCAAGTGCTATGCGAAAGCTGTTGAGTGTATTTTATTAATTGCAAGACTGGGGATGAGACCCAGAACTAAGGTAGATGATGTAATAGTGCATGAAGAAAACTTCAGTGGAGAAGCAATCTGTAGAATCTTGTGTCCAGGTAGAAATTCAGAGCCAAGATGAAGAAAAACAAAATAAAACAGCATTTTAGAATTTTCCCATTCTGCAGCTAAAAAGAAAGGCAAACATTTTTAACTACGCATATTTCCAAATGATCACAATTTGGCATATTGTTCTTTTATGATGGGAATATATTTACAATTATATGTTTACCTGATTATCACTATATCATATAGACGTATATCACAAAAGAAAGTGACTATTTTTGCTACATGCACACACATGCACACATAAGTTTTTACTTTATATGTATAATATTTATCTTTAATTTTTGAGATACAGGCATTAATTATTGCTTTAAGTAGAAAAAATGCTGCCAAGTTGAGTTTAAAAAAGTAAATTAATACAGATATTTTGAGCCTGCCTTTTTATTGATTGTAAATTAGTTGTTAACCTTCTTTGAACAAAATGGAAGTTATTAAAAAATTAATGCCAACTCTCTTTGTGTAAACACTTTAACCTCTATTTCTGGGCTAAAGGCAGACTTGGGCCATAGGGGTTAATGCATTTTCACTGTATCACTGAATTAAAGGGTATGCTTGAGTAGTCAAGATTTCTAGTAGTGTTTGAAAGAAGCAATTAAAGGTGGGTGCTTGATGATGTCAAACAAACTTTGAGCCCTCTGACAGGCTTCTGAGTAGTCTCTCTGAGATGCCAGCTCCTGAGGGCTTGTCTGCAGCCAAGTGCACAAGGAGAAAAGGAGATGATGGAATTTGCCTGCACATTAATCTCATTTTAAAGCAACTTATTAAGGGTAAAAGGACAAGGGTGGAAAAGATGAGAAGCACGCCTGACCAGAAAAGACATTATTTAAAATTAAAGGAACAAAATTAAAGGAATAAAATGTGGTGATGATGATAATACCAAGAGTGAGTTTAGCAACAATATGTAGGTTTATGAGGAACCCAAAAATAAAAACGTTGTTCTTTCCCTATAACATGACTGTTCTTAAAGGGAGACAAAAGTGGGCTTTCCAGTAGTTCACTCATACAGTCAAGAGAGTTTCTGTAGGCTGTATTCCTTTGTGTCTCACTATTTTCTTTTCAGTACTTAATGCAAATGAAAAAAATAATGTGATGAATACTGTGTTCTTCTAGGCCAGCTAATTGGTAGCTGAATCTTTATCTTTTGAGAAGTAGAATATTCCAGCACTCATTAAAACATACCTACCACAGCTAATGTCATACTTGTATCTCCACACAATGACAAGGAGATGCAGTTAAGAAGCATTACCTACATACTTTTCTTTTAGCATTTGCAAGTAATAACAAGTGCTACATTTTAGTTCAACAGCTATAATAAAATGCAAATTCTTTTACTCTTTCACAGACCATATTCAAATGAACATCCCATTAAAATCCAACCTCGGCTCATTATATTTAGTTTGTGAGTGATGCTTCTTAAATGCAAAGATTTCTAATGACTATAATGTGTGCACAGCCACATTTGAAAGAATGGCTCTTTCTACAACGGCTATCCCCATCATCCCTCTGTGTAATAGAAGACAATTGTACAGAGATAATATGGCAAAGAATGTCATGCCAGAGCAATTTGAAACTTAAGTTAAAATACATAATGGCATTTAAAATCAATTAAGATAGTGAAATGGCAGTAACATCCAGGCGCTAATGATTTACCTGAGAATCAATCGAGAAGGCTTGACTCATCAACACACTTACAGTCTGAACCCAGCAGATATAATATTCCATGAGCGACTATATTTCATCAACAATTAGACTCATGTTCATCACAGAATATTAATTCTACATCTTCTGCCTTGTCTGACTTTGTTTGGTCATCAGTTTCTCTTCCCAGTGTGACTTTTCCTTTACCCCTAAATTGACGAGAATGAATGTTGTTTGCAGTATAAGCCAGCCATAAGGCTTGATCACACAGAATTTTGGAGTTGCCTCTTTTATTGATCTTGGGGCTTTATTCAAAATATCATCATAGAATCTTCTGCGTTTTGCATTTGTAAAAGAGAACTCTTGAGTATATTATCAACTTTTTCTGAAAGTCTTTTGCCACTCTTCTGTGAATAGCAGAACCATTTTAAGTGATCGATGAAATGGCAAATTTTAATTGTGATAAAAAAAGTTATGAATTATGATATTTTTATGTTCTGTTTCAGCTTGAAATTGCGGTCACTCCATAGCCACTTTTTTTTTAATGATACTTTATTCATTGTTCCACTACTGCAATTTACATATAAGTGAATATTGAAGTTTTTAAATGAAGAAATTTACCTTCAAAACATTTCTTTTTCTGGCCGGGTACGGGGGCTCACACCTGTAATCCCAGCACTTTGGGAGGCTGAGGCAGGCGGATCACCTGAGGTCAGGAGTTCGAGACCAGCCTGACCAACATGGAGAAACCCTGTCTCTACTAAAAATACAATGTTAGTCAGGCGTAGTGGCACATGCCTGTAATCCCAGCTACTCGGGAGTCTGAGGCAGGAGAATTGCTTGAACCTAGGAGGCAGAGGTTGCAGTGAGCTGAGATCGAGCCATTGCACTTCAGCCTGGGCAACAAGAGCAAAACTCTGTCTCGGGGGAAAAAAAAAGTTATTTTTCTTCTTCACTTTTTTCCATGTCTTTCAAAAGAAAGAAAGTGTGATCCCTTATCGTCTTATTGCTTATTTACTTGGGTACGTTTTATTCATTGAAACATAGTTTATTTGAGACAGAACAGTTTGGCATTACTGCTTCTCTTGAGTTTTGTGAGATTCTGAATGAGTTCTGTTCTGAGTCGTTCATAAACAACTTAGATATAGTAGAGCCCCACCATAAAATGGAGTTAAAGAGGTAAGAGTATTATCACGGAGGAAGAAAAAGAGAGGGGCAATTTTTTTATCAGACAAATTAACATTGAAGTGCATAAATATTATTTTAAAAGCCCTTTGGATCAATGTTATGAGTAACATTATATGCGTTTATTTCAATATTTTATGTATACATATGATTGACTCTAATGCATAATTTAGACAACAAAATGATTCATCTAATTTTAAGAAATTAAACATTGCCTGGCTGTCGTTGAGTAATTATTCTACAAATTGACTGAAACAATTTAATTGTCTCCCTTCTATGCACACTAGATTTCTGACACTGGCACTTATACTTGTGTGGCTACAAGTTCAAGTGGAGAGACTTCCTGGAGTGCAGTGCTGGATGTGACAGGTGAGGACTTTGTGAATTAGGAGAAATCTTGAGCCCCTTTTAGTGATAGCTCAATATCAAATAATAAGGGGAGATCAAAGTGTTTGATTCACTGAATGTAAATTTAAGTCTTTACATTCAATGCCATTTTTTAATTCATGCATGAATTTGCACATACCGTTACATTTGTGGAATTTAATACACTTGTCCTTGATAACCTTGTTATTTTATTTCCTCTGAAGTGTAAGGAATTCTAATGATCCTGTGTAAAAGCACAGCTTACTTTTATTAACATGTAGAAGAAGCAAATATTCACGTACATACTTCTGATTCATGGAGATGAATTTCTCACTGTCTAGGTCAAGTCTTTTAGTAGACTGCTTCCTTCTTTTAGGCAGTATTGTCAACTTATGCAATCAGGAATGAAGTTTTTTCTGTCTGTCCTCTATAGAATCTGGAGCAACAATCAGTAAAAATTATGATTTAAATGACCTGCCAGGGCCACCATCCAAACCGCAGGTCACTGATGTTACTAAGAACAGTGTCACCTTGTCCTGGCAACCAGGTACCCCTGGAACCCTTCCAGCAAGTGCATATATCATTGAGGCTTTCAGGTATGGGACAATTCCTTCTTTCTCCATTGGGTTTTTGCTTTAGCTCCTTTATTCCAAAATGTCACCTGAACTATCTTGCTGTTTTATTAAAGACATGTCCAGTGAATGCATTTTAAGAATTGATCTCTTCTTTCTGACTTTATTCAAGAACAGAGTTAATTTTTTTTAGTTTACAACTTAATTATAAGATTTAAATATGCATTATTCATGCCTAGGTCTATGGGGATCCAGTCCATAACATAATCACTTAGCTCCATTCTTTACCCAGACCATTGTAGGGATTTAAGGTGAGAATTTAGGCATCTGAACTGGGTAGAAAATAATTTAATTAGGCATAGGCACAGGCACTTTTTAAAGTTATGCCACATTTATACAAGCAGGGGACTCTGGCATTTATATTCCTAATAATTAGGGCAGAACTTAAAATAATCCCAGTGTTTTTATACCATATATTACATACATATATTAGATACGCCTGAGAGAAAATTAACAACAATAATTAATAAATTTATTCCATGTGCTTCTAGTTGCTTAATGGAAAAGATGTTTCCACGTGTTATCTGAAATAATTGTTGCCAATTTAAAGATTTAGATGTAAATTAGCAAATATCAGTATAAAATTATGAGAATTTGATAAAATGCTTACACAAATGGTAAAATATGCTTTCACATTCCCTTTCAAATGTGCTTCTATGTGGCAGTATAAATTTTAATGGATAACCACTGTTTTTTTTAAACATTAGGATAAATGATCACTTTCTTATAAGGCTTCTGTAATCATTATTTAAGGTAATGCTAGGTACTTAATTTTCAAATTTCAAAATACTACGTTTCCATAATTCTTATGCGTGGACAGTTAAGGATATCAGAAAAAATAAACTGACCACCCTGAAAATTACATTTTCCCCTTCTTCTGAGCAAAAGTGGCATTTTACCTTAGACAAACTGTTCTAAAATGGCATCCATCTGTGGCTGGCTATAAATGGGTCCTCACACACAAATTCAGAGAGATTTCACCATTCTGAGATGAGAAATCACAATACTGTGTAATGTACGATTTTATGAAAAATGTAACCAAGGGAAAATATTCATTACCTGCTTCCTCTCTTCTTTTACAGATATGTAGTTTTAGAAGGCTCTATTATAATATTGCATGTGGAATTGATGCAAAAGAAAACACACCTTGTAACAGGAAAATGTATTGGCATAATTTACTCTGTAGTCCATTTATTCTTTCTGCAGGTTAATTCTTTTCAAGGTATATATATATATACATTTACGAGGACCATACTTATTGTATAAACTTGATGTTGTGATCTTGGCCTCTGTTCCTTTTACAGGTATTCATTTAGTGGGCTGCTGTGCATTAGCAAAGGGCTGTCACATCTCCTGGGCTGAGTTTAATTTTGTTGTGCATGGCACTTTCGTTAGGTGGGCTCGGCTTTGTTGTTGAATAAATTGAAATCATCCAAATGTTTCATTTATTGGGCTGAACACTTCAAGTGTTGTGTGTGTGTGTGTTTAATTTTCAGCCATTAACCTTTGTCATTGATACCCAACTCCATTTCCAATCTTCAAATGACTGTTCTTTAAATGAAATTTCTGTTCGTGTTTCAGCCAATCAGTGAGCAACAGCTGGCAGACCGTGGCAAACCACGTAAAGACCACCCTCTATACTGTAAGAGGACTGCGGCCCAATACAATCTACTTATTCATGGTCAGAGCCATCAACCCCCAAGGTCTCAGTGACCCAAGTCCCATGTCAGATCCTGTGCGCACACAAGGTACTTTCAATAGCTGTCAACAAGACAGGTTCTAGGCGGAAACATCAGATATTTAAGAACAAGGGGATTGATGAGGAAATATAAATGTGCTTGCATTGCTTTGTATGATGGCTCACTAGGCTTTATCCAGGGAAGGAGAAGGTAGCTTGCTGTTTACCTTGGTGAGATGTGTTCTCTTTCTGGAGTTTTCGAGTTTATTCAGCAAAAAATAAACAAAATAATTGGGTACCTCTATGTAGAATGAATTCATTAAATTAGAGCTTCACTATATTTCAAAGGGAGGAAAATATTTCTCCTTCTTTAAAATTAATTACACAAACAGAAAAGTGGTCTTTAATGAACAAATACCCAAATAGAGGTATAAAAATTATGTCCTATTGTTTCGGAATTCTGTTTTTATAGTGCAGTGGTTCTCACAATATGGTTCCTGGGTAAGCAGCATCTGCATAGCCTACAACTGTTAGAAACACACATTTTCAGGCTCAAATTCAAACGCTCTGAGGTTGGGGCCCAGTGTTTGTTTTAACAAACCCTCCTTGTGATGCTGATGTATAAGTTTTACAACCACTGCTACAATGAATTTCGTTAAATCAGATGTTTAAAGGAGCAATTTATTACAGAAAGCAGGAAATCAAGTTTTCTTTCTAAAGAACTCAGTTCTTTTGACTATAATGTAAAATACACACAGAATATTAACATATAATTTCAAAATGGAAGATTTCATAATTTTATCCTTATTGCCTGTCTCTTCAAACTGAGAAGTCACTGGAGTCTGAGGTTTAATATACAATGCTACATTAGTTTCCCTTCTGACAAGTAGGTAAAAGAAATTAATAAAATAGAAACGGTAATTTTATTATTTGTTATAACCTACTTCCCACAGGGCTCTTCAGAAAGGGTTAATTATTTCTTATTTGTAAAAGACTTTGAACAAGATATAATTCAAAGTAGTATTTTTATGCAATGAAAAGCACCATACAGCCATAAAATATTATTATAATTACAATGTAGTTCAGTGATAGTACCTAGCATGCTATTATAACGGAGAAGGGCACCTGAAAGAAATCGAGTGAAATAAAGTCACCACGTGACTTTGTAACGTTGCTGACATGATGACAGTCAAGGGAGGAGGGAATGCCATTTTGCTATTGTTCTCTGAGCAGTAATGTGATTAATTTTCCATGATGATAAAGGGCTTGTAGGTAAAGAACCTGTCTCTTGAGAAAGAAAAAGCACAACAAGGAATTTGAAAATCTGAAATTTGAACCTAGTTGTATTTTACCTTCCTTAAATCCGATTGCTTTTTACTGTGTTTGAATTAAGTGTGTAAATTTTATTATTGAGCTTAAAATGGAAGATGTGTACAATTTTAAGTCAAGAAATTGTAGTACCGTGATCATTTATACCTTTGTGCATAGAAATAGTTTTTGTGTGTAGCCAATGAAGGTAGAGAGAGATCAGAATGGAAAGGTATTTGGTGTGATTGTATCTGGCAGACCTTTTCGATCATTCGATAACTATGCTAGTCACTAAATCTTGACTCATAAAATAACTCTCAGTGAAAAGGTCAAGAAAGATTAATGAGAAGTTGTTTGTGGTCTGGTTTGTTCCAATGGAAAGAATATATAGAGTGAAAGACTTCTGTGCTCTTAACAAATACTTAATAGGAAAACCCATGTGTTGTGTCTGAAAGTCAGGATTATTTTTGGATACCACACTTTCAGCAGCTTTGCAATCTGCAAAGCACTTCGTCTTTTTCAAAGAACACTTTGCACTGTGAACTCTTATTTTTCAAAGGTATTAAAAAATAGAGAATCTAGAAATCTTTTATTTCATTAAAAGTACAAATACTTGCATTATCAACATCCAAACAGAACATACATATATAGGCATAGATTAATGTTATTCACATAAAGGGACTTTTTTCCAAATTAAGTAAAACTTCATTTTACTGTTTATGTTAAAAATGAAAAAAAAAAGTAGAACTGGAAAAACATTACCTAAGTATTATTCTCAATTATTTATGACCTAATTTAAGTTAGTGCTCCCCATTTAAGTAATAGCTGAGAAATTTTCTTAAAAATACTTTTGCGAGAGTGCTCATGCATTGTAGCCTGAGATAATAAGAAAAAACAGGATTAAGAAAATAAATAACTTTAAATTGGACTTCCTTTCTTAAATACAGTAGTTGGAGAAAATTCAACAACATTGTGTACCAGTTTAAAAAGTTAATCTGAATATGTGTAAAATTCAAGTTTAATATCAATTTGATGGACTCAGCTGCCTATAATTTATCATTTTTTCTTAATGGACACAGCCTATACTTTATCCTTTTTTCTTAATGGACCGAGAATATAAACCATCGTATAGAGAAATAGAATAGTTCTTGGGAGACTGATGAATAAGGTGGCATAACAATATGTGACTGAGGGTATAATATTTTAAAAATCACCTTTCTTTCTTCCCTTCTCCCCACCACTATTCCTAAAAATGGCTGCATGACCTCGTGTCAGGTATTAGAGTACTGCTCAAAATGTATTACTTTAGAACATGTTATCAGTATGACAACTATTTCTGTCAAAAGTATCTTTGCAAATTTGAGGAGCTGTTTCCCCTCTTCCCCCAACTCTATTTACCTTTAATGACAGAATTCACTTTCCTAGTCCACCATTACTTCTCCATCCATGCTCCCAGACTGAAGTAGGTCAAGGAGAAAACACAACCTGCAAACTGGAACAAGGGATTAACAGGTCCCTTTCATCAGTCTTTAGATATATTCCAATTTACAAATCCAGAAAATCATTCCATGCACCAACATCTGTACAAAGCTGATCTTTCTAGAGATCTTTCTAGACTTCTGTAGAGAAGTCTTACAGCACATACTTTATCCTTTAGTAAGAAAATAAGTGATCTTATACAACATGTGTGTCTGCATTTGAATGCGGATGAGGGATTATAAATACTCTTTTATTAATATATTTTTAGTAAAGATCAATATCATCTCTCATTATGTCCTACCACAGTGGTATATTTTTATATATGGGCTTAAATTCTTTTTGTCACAAAAGAGTTTTAGTTTTGTTTCCCTGTAATTAGTTCTAAAGACATGATGTTGATTTACATAAAATAAATTGTAATTTTAATAAGAATTTTTAAAAATTGGGAATGATTATCTTATCTAACTGCAGATATCAGCCCACCAGCACAAGGAGTGGACCACAGGCAAGTGCAGAAAGAACTAGGAGATGTCCTTGTCCGTCTTCATAATCCAGTTGTACTGACTCCCACCACTGTTCAGGTCACATGGACGGTAAGTTTTCAAAGGCAGTATTAATAGTAATCTCTTCTCCTTAGGGAAAGCAAAACATGGAAAATGCAAATGAACAAAAAGTGATAATAAAAATTCTCACCATTTAAAATCAAGGTGTAATCAATGACAGTAAAGAAAATCAACAAATTAAAAAGTTACTAGAATAAACATAGTAAGAATAGATTGATTATTATATAAACATGGCATATTCTGTCTTCTGAATTTTCTAACAGCTTTCTTGCGATATAATTAACATACCATAAAGTGAACAACTTCATGATTTTTAGTGTATTTAGAGTTTTAAAATTATCACCAAAATCTAATTTTAGAAAATTTCATCATCCCCAAATGAAATCCTGTGCCTGTTAACAGTGATTCTCTCATTTCCCCTATCGTAGCCCTGTGTAACACGAATCTACTCTATGTTTTTGTAGATTTGCCTATGCAGGACCTTTCATATGAGTACGCAATATATGGTCTTTTGTGTCTAGCTTCTTTCACTCTGCATAATGCTTTTGAGGTTCATCCATGTCGTAGCGTGTATCAGACTTTGTTTCTTGTTGTTATCAAATAGTATTCTATTTTATGGATACTTCACATTCTGTTTATTCCTTCATCAATTGATGAATGCTCGAATTGTTTCCAGTTTTGTCTATTATGAATAATGGTGCCATGAACATTTGAGTACAAGTCTTTGGGTGGACACATGTTTTCATTTATCTTGGTATAAACCTACAAATTGTTCAGTAATATTGGTAATTCTCCATTTAATATTTTGATGAACTGCCGAAATGCTTTCCAAAGTGGCTATAGCATTTTCTATTCTCACTAGCAATGTTTCAGTGTCCCAGATTCTCTCAAATCCTTGCCATTTTTTTCCTCACATCCTTGCCAACACTTATTATTATCTGCCATTTGGATTATACCCATTCTGGTGGGTATGTAGTAGTATATAATTGTGGTTTTGATTTGCATTTCTTTAATGACTAATCATATTCATCTTCTCATGTCCTAATTGAACTTTTTTTTAGAGAAATGTCTATTGAAACTCTTTGTCCATTTTTGGACAAAGAGTTTGTCTTCTTATAGACTTGCAAGTGTTTATCTACTCTATTTTGTTTGTCTTCTTATTATAGACTTATAAGTGTTTATATAGTCTAGATACAAATGCCTTATCGGATATGTAATTTGCAAACATTTTCTCCCAGTTTGGTTACTGTAGCCTTGTTATGTAGTTTAAAGTTGAGTGGCATGAAGCCTCCTTCTTCCTTCTTTTTCGCTTAGGATTGCCTTAGCTATTCAGGCTTTTTTTGTTATTGTTCCATATTGTTACTCCTTAAAGCAAACTACATAATCAGTCAAATTATTGATTTATGAGTACAAAATTGGGTTACATATATTTTAAAAATAAGACTAAGTTTATAATGTTTTACGAGTAATTATGATTATTTAGGATTACACTTTCTTATTCCAGTTTTGACATAATTTTGCATAGATTTATTCTATTTTCTGCATATATTGGTTTCTATTCTTCTGTTCCCATGAAGGGAACACAATTACATTATCATTTTTACAGTGGCACAGTAGGGGGTATTATCTGCCATGCCTTTTCTATCTTTCAGTACCCTTGAGTAGATACACAACTAACAAAGCCAAAGGAACATTGTATTTTTCACAGAGTAGTATTTTTCCTCATTCTCAATTGAAAAAAGTCTCTGTTCTGTTGAAAGTTATAAGGGGGGTTCTTTTAAAAGCTGCATCTAAATGTGGGAATTCTTTGGGTAAGAATCAAAGTCATTATCTTGATGAAGTTAATCACTTTAAAGTCACTGAGTTTCAAGAGTAAATAGCATTAGATCAAAATTGCATGACAGTAGACTGGGAGTTCTTCCAGGAGGGGGACATTGTCTGTTCATCTCTGTACCCCAAGAAGCTATCATTACTAGTTTGCACATCTATCCCCGTCATGGGCTGTAACTTCTGTGAGGCTACAGCCAATTGCTTTCATTTCTGTTTTTTTCAGAGCAGAGTGTCTGTTATGAAGTACTCTTTTAATAACTGTTGGTTGAATGATCAAATCAGTTGTTTTCATACATTTTACACTTTTTTTAATAAAAGAAAGAATTCAGTTAATATCACGGCCATATTGTTCTCTATGACTTTGTAGTTGCACATGACATAAGTATGCATTTGAAAGAGGTAAATTAAGTGAAATAAAGTCAGACTGGGGTGTGTCCAGTGGTCAAATAATTTGTGTAGCTCTTTTATTGGTGTAATATTTTTGATTTACTAACTGCATGTGTTATTTAAATTATCAAAATGTTAGCATTTGCTTTGCAGAAGTGTTGGGGTTGCAGGGAGAAATAATCCACCATATGATTAGGTTTTGGGCCAGCTGAGGAAGTTTCCCAGTGGTTGGCAGGATTAATGACCAAAGGCACAAGACATAACTACTGGAGAGACCATTGGCTGTCCCCCTCCTCACCAGGGTAAACTTGAAGCAACAATAGTTAGCAACAGCTGCTTTCTAAAATGGCTGCTTTTAGAATGAGTGTGGGCAAAAATGAGAAGAAACCTGCTGTTCCACAAAGAAAAATAGCAATAAGTCACTTACAGAAAAGTGATTATTCTAGCTTTACTTTTTGTCTTTGTTTTGTTCAAGGACAAAAAGAATTACATACTCTTTGCCCATTAAGCATTATTCCACAGAGATTGAAAAGAGTGCTTCGACAAACTAGAATTTCAGAAGTCTGCTAAAACCAGATCAGACCCTTAGCAGCTAAATCCATCAAAGAAAATTCACTTTGAATTTTTGCTTTATATTGAGTTGTTATGTTGTTTCGTTTTGTAAATGGAAAAGGTAAATATGAAGCATCACACTTAAACAGTTTAAGTAGAATGCTGACTTTAGGGCCACATATAGGCCCTCTTCTTTTTTAGCCTGTTGCTTCCTGAACAATTATATTTTATCATTGTGCATCTCTAAAGCCAGCAAAATGCTTTCACTTATATCAGTCATTTGATTGTTTCTGTGCCCTTGAGATATGGGTATTATGTGAGCAAATTAAGTAAACTGAGGTTCAGAAAGTTTAAGAGGTTGACGTCTAATTCAAATTGAGACCTATGGCTGGAAGCCCGAAGTTCTCGTAATCATTTTACTTTTTCCTTAAGACAACTCTTTTTTTATTCATGTTTCAGAAAATACTATTTTAAAAAAAATATATAAACCCATGAATCTGTGGTCAGACTCTGATTGTAATCAACTCTAAAAGAAAATCCTCTTTCTTATAATCAGAATGTTAATAAAACTCGTAACAAACATATGGCCTAACTTGAAAATGACCACCTGTCAAAATGAGCTCCAAAATTTAGTGGGGTAGAACACACATCCAGTAAAAATCTCACCTATTTTTTTAAAGTAAATGTTCAGTGTTTTCATTTCTGCTTCCACCTGTAACAACAAATTTCCTCCTGAAAAAAAAAAAAAATGCATTGCCACTGCACACAATCAAGTTAAACTATTTAACTATGAAGAAGCCCCATACAATATACTGGCTGACGATAGTGTACACTGAAGTGTGCAAAACAATGTTTTGTAGTAAACATTAGCTTCATAAAGTCCCTAAAACACTTAATTAATGAAAACCAAACATGGATAAAATCAATTTACCCTGATTTACAGACTCCCTTCATCTGGAAACAGCTGCTTAATGTTCTTCTTAAAAACACAGCTTGCTTCTTTCAGTATTAACAAGCTATTATTGTGAGTTATGTCTTCTTTCAGTATATAAATTCACTTAAAGCAAACGCAGAGAAGTTTATAAAATGCAAACTTAATGTTGTTTTAACATATACTGCAGGGGTTTTTTTGAACACTGACAGTTTTGATGAAAGTCATCTCTCTTTGGCTCTCATAAATTTAACTTTTCGCCTCTTGGTTGCCTTATTTCATAGTGTCAGAAAAACTCCTGCTTTTCAAAAAATGTGTCCAATGGTAGAAACATAAACTGGTAGCATGAATAAGGACTTGCCGATCACCAGCTTCCATGTTACACCTGGACTCAGTTTTTTTTTATCTGACCTCATACAAGTGTAGCACTAACTTCAGAAAGTCTTTGAGGGTGAGAAAGCTTTCAGGTGGGTGAAGGAATTCATACTTGTTGAGACTTATCTGGGAAACTGGAATTAGCCATACATAGAAACACACACACACACACACACACACACACACACACACACACACACACCTCTCACTTAATTTAGGGAGTTTTCTTGTTTGGACATTCTCA
The DNA here is from genome assembly GCF_006542625.1 of Nomascus leucogenys. NCBI lineage: Eukaryota > Metazoa > Chordata > Mammalia > Primates > Hylobatidae > Nomascus > Nomascus leucogenys. Next base: position 40,269,868 of record NC_044401.1, on the reverse strand, counting down.
ATATTTCCTTTTGTTCCACTGTATTCTTATTGAGGCTCTGCATTTTTAACTTTCTAAAGCCAATATTTTTAGCTAATATTCATTTGCTGCCCTCAATTAAAAATAAATAAAACAATACTGCAACTAAAGAAGAGATGTTAGTAGTTAATACATGAAAGAATACGTTTTGTTTATAACCTGCCGACAAATTTCAACATTTCAACAAATGTTGAACATTTGTTTATGCTTTTTTTTTTTTTATGATTGTTAAGTTGACCATGGTTCAGTCATTATTAGACCACTCCTACCTTCTACCTGGACTCCATCTTCTCACCTCAGCTCATGAGGGCAGGGGCTGACTCTATTTTCATTGTCCATTTTATCCCCAGAGCGCAGCAGAATTTCTGGCACCTGTGAGTAGGAACCCAAAACATGTGTTTTGAATGAGTGATGATATTAGTGAATAGACAAAGGATGAGATTGGAAATCCCTGACAAAGGGCATATTGCATATAAAGCCACATAGAAGGGAATTGTTGGATGCAGAAAAAGGGTAAGCAGAGGAGACATAAAGCTAGAGATGTTGGCAGGTCTGGCCTTTGAGAAGCCCTTGTGCTAATCCAAGGAGTCTGAATTAATTAGGTTGGTATCTTAGATACTGTGAGGTATTTTAAACAGGAGAGAGAGTTCTTCCAATCTTCATTTTGGAAACAATCTTGGGAGCAATCTGAACTCTAAACGGATAGAAGTTATTAGAAGCAGAGAGGTTAGCTAGAAAGTCACGACATCACTCAGGTGATAGTTATGAGGACAGAAATAGGGATGAATGAAAAGAGGACAAATTCATCGTGATGTCTAAAATACTTTCCTTTAGTTTCAAATGCCCTTTACTATGTTTTTCAGGTTGATCGCCAACCCCAGTTTATCCAAGGCTACCGAGTGATGTATCGTCAGACTTCAGGTCTGCAGGCGACATCTTCATGGCAGAATTTAGATGCCAAAGTCCCGACTGAACGAAGTGCTGTCTTAGTCAACCTGAAAAAGGGGGTGACTTATGAAATTAAAGTACGGCCATATTTTAATGAGTTCCAAGGAATGGATAGTGAATCTAAAACGGTTCGTACTACTGAAGAAGGTCAGTATTCAGATTTCTAATATAAATCAAACTTATGATGAAACCAATTTCTGTTACAGTACCTATTTATCATCTTTCTTAGAAGAATGGAAAGATATCACCTAAAAGTAAACTGAGGAAGTGTTGTTTTCTCCTTTTTTTCTGAGAATTCTATAGAATCTGACAAACAGAAAAAAGGACACTAATGTAATTTGAATTTTTCTTAAGTAACCATTTGCACCAAATCTTATGTTTTTAAGTTCACTTGAATTGGATTATTAAATATTCCCCTATATTTTGTGTAGATTTAGTTCATTTGGATCATGAAAGACAGACTACTGGAAATTTGAGAACACAGGCTGTTCATTGTGACTACTCTTTTTTTGTTATGGTTAAGTGTGACATTTTCTTTTATTAGCCACTTTCTCCTGTGGGCACTGCCAGTCAAACCCATGATTTCTAATCAGGAAGGGCACTTGCGTATTTGCAGTAGCTTTCCTCTTAGTGAAGTTCCCTCGTTCTCCCTACTTTGGACCTTTTCTTACCTAAAGGTATGTTAAAGTCAGTCTGTGATGAACACAAGCTTTCCACCAGTTCATTTAGTAGTATCTCTTTCACTAAACAAAAGGCTTATAATAAATGTTGTCATTAAAGTTAAAAAAAAAAAGGAGATGCCAAATGAAATAAATCCCTCCATTCTGCTTTTGTATTAATTTTCTGCTCACAACTCTTGTAAAAAGCCCTTTCTCTAAACATATTTCATACAAAATAAGAGAAGCCTTAAAAAAATGTATATAGGTTGCCCACGTTAACATCTATGTGCTTGACCAAAGAGCTCTTAAATTATACATTTCTTACACAACATGGCAAAAATGTCATCTTCCCATTGTTTTGCAGTGTGGTACACTGGCAGGGGCAAAAATGCATATTTAAAAAGGCATCATTAATCTATTTTTAGGATATGTTGAAAAGTTACCAGTAATTATAATAGTATCTTTTCTCCTTGCCAACATGTTTAAAAATAATAATCATGATCATCATATCTTTATTCATCATTAAATTTCACTCTGTGTTGCAAATTGGTAGTATGAATGAGTGGAGCAGGTAACCTTAACACAGAATGCTCTGTTTGAAGCCTATTTCCAAAATCAATTTCACTGCAGTTAGACTTTTCCTCTGGATTCGACATTTGTCCCTGTTGGGTGTACATTCATCTCCAATTTCTGTGGCTATGTGGTGGTAACAAATGGAACTCAGCTGGGCTGTGTCTGGGAATGATGAGCAGTGATTTGGGTTCTTTCACATCTGTAGAAAGAAGCTGAGTCCTGGAAGAACTGACCTGTCAGGAAGCAGGCACGGTGTTCTTGCCGAGCCAGCAGCAAGGTGAATGGGAAACCCATTCTGAAAGTCCTGGTTTTCAATGCAGTTTACTTAATAACTGCAAGGCTCATAGACACGTGGTTGGATTTATGTCATCGTGCCATATTTTGGAGCAATATTGTCACAAAGAGGAATAGAAAAGAGCAGTACTGTGTTAACATGTTGCTGTGTGTGTCCTATAACTCAATGCAAATACGGCTATACCTAGGTGAAATATGTCATGACATATTTACAAAACATGGGATATCTGCTGTCAGGCTTTTAAAATATATTTTAGGATATTTAGGATAGTTTCAAAAAACTAAACCGTGTAGAGCTATGCAAGCGTTGATGATTCTATATAAAAAGCCATTAATACCACCAAATTATTTGATATTTTAAACTGTCAAGAAGTATGTTATGTAATACTATGACTTTAACTACCCCCACGTTTGGTTTTAATTCGGAGACTCACTGAGAATAGATGAATTTTTCCACAAAGTTATTATTTCTTAGTTCTCAGACACATTAAATGAGAGAAGCGAAAATCAGGAAGAGCTTCTCTCTTGCCTTTTCTCAGTATGGTTGTAATTCGTTTAGGAGAAGCTATAAAGGCAGAGAATTATTGTAGGAAATCAAAATCTTCCCATTTCACATTTAACCCAGTATGAACTGTTTTCATTTTTATCATCAGAGTCCCTTGCCCATCCATATAAAATAAGTTTTCAATCTTAACTTATGGGTGAATTTATAGCAGTCAATTATTTTTCCTAGTATGGGAAGAAAAAGAAGTTTTTTCTGTGTTGATGACATTTATAGTTATGTTTCTGTTTTTATTTAGTAAGCACAAACTAAAAGCATACCAGAAAAGCTGTCAATAATGCCACCGTTCAGAAATAGCATGTGATAAATACTGGAATATATCCTCTCAGAATAATTTTGGTTAGAAGAAGTTGTGGTTGTTTTTAGAAAGACAGCCTATTAGAGTAGAGTTCGAAAATCAGGCACACACCGGCTCGAATTCTGACTTGCTATTTGACTTTCCTAAGTGTCTTACAGTAACCTTCTGTTTCCTCATCTGTAAAACCGAGATAAGAGTTGTTTCTACCTCCTGAGGTTAATGCGAGAATTAAACCTGACACTTAGCTCTGTGCGGGGTGTATAGAAAACACTTATTAGAATGTTAGCTGCTAAATTTATTATTGAGAGCATATTACAAAAGCTGTTGCATTTGCTCTAAATCTAGATATTGTATTTAAAGAGTATTTCTCAAAAAAACTGTCACTGTTGAACACCGGGTGCATTCAGAACTCCTGGAAGCCAGAGCTGCCTGCATCTTGTCTTCATACTCACATTCTGGAAGTAGCACGAACGCGCACCAAGGCTTACAGTTTGCATTTCTTCTAATTACTTCCTCTACAGCCCCAAGTGCCCCTCCACAGTCTGTCACTGTACTGACAGTTGGAAGCTACAATAGCACAAGTATTAGTGTTTCCTGGGACCCTCCTCCTCCAGATCACCAGAATGGAATTATCCAGGAATACAAGGTAGGACCCGGGTGAAGAAGGGCAGCTCTCATGTAAAGGTTCCCAGAGAACTCTTAATGTCTCACAAATGAGGAACATCTCTAAACATTCTCTCATTCAGTTGAAGTGCAGAGTTTTTATTTATATTTCTGTGTGACAGATAATGAAACAAATGCACAGGTATTAGAACCTGAGTTCAAGGTCACAGATCACACAAACCCAGTTGAACAGTTAAACCACACCAGTGAAATGGTTTTCTGTGTAGTGTGATTCTACAACCTCAAGGATTTAAAGAGATGGGGCACAGGGTAGGTAATGAAGCCTAGAAAATGGGTTTTATCTTTGTTATTAGAATTCTGCATAAGAGGCTTTAAGGCAGCTGTTTTTAAACCATGTTCTCAGAAAAAAAGATGCTTCGGGGGGTTAAAGAGGTGGAGTGGGTTGTGGCAGCACCGACTCTCACTCTAGATGCTACTTTTGTCTATTCATTGAGGTTGTGTAGAATATTTCACCTGAAAAAAGCCACCGAAACAACACATTTTACAAAATACTGACTTACAGAAAAAACAGTTGATTGTCTCATTTTTCAACTGATGAATATTTGGCTGTTTAGAAACATATGTCATTGTTGCATTGCCATCATTTGGTGTTTGATGTAGAAAGTATGTCTAAGTTTTCAAAATAAGATTCTGTTTGTGTTGTGATTAGACCACATGTGAATGAAAAACCCCTCATTAATCTTTGTAAAATTCAAAACTATAATTTATTAATAAATGATCTATTAGTATCATCTATTAATAAATATTTCTAAGTTTCTGAAAATAGCATATTCTATACATCTAATACAATACAACAATATAAAACTAGACACCCATTTCACCTAAAAAATTCAGAGTTGGTATTTAATATTAAGCTGAGTAATTTTACTTGAAAGTTTGCAGATTAAATTTTATTTCTAAGGAAATATTAATTTTTACATAGAATTTTATTAAAGGTCAACTTGCTAAAGCAAATGAATGGACTACATGTATAAGGATTTATGTTAAAATGATTTCTATCATGTTGTAAAGACACATGCTTAAGAAACATAAGAAATGCTTTTACAATACAATAATTACATAGATTCTAAGATTTTATAAGCATTAGGACATTGTTTTAACAGAGTAACAAATTATCTACTCTGTGTGATTTTGAGCGTGTGTGTGTTTTAATGAGGTTAGGAATTTATTTTTGTACCATTTGGCACTAAATATCTTAAATTTCCGTGTAGTTAAATATTGTTACTTTTTTTTTTACAACATAATGAACTTTTTTTCCATAAGTTGTAAACGTTCTCACTCTCTACAGACTTGTCATATTTTGGTTTCAAAGCGCATATGTAGGTAAGAGCTAAATATTCCTTCACTAAGAACACAGATGTCATATATCAAGAAAAGAAACACATGATTCACAAGAATTATTTTTTACTGAAAAATTTTGGGAACTTACCTGCTCCAAAACAAATCATATGTTTTCCTACATATGTGTCTACCTGTAGGTTTTAAAATATTGTATTATATGAATACAAATGTGGATACACAGTGGATTTCTTTTCATAACACATTTTATCAGAACAATTTCTATATCCAAGAAGAGGCCCTAAAATTGGATTCCTACTTGAAATAAAAGCCTAACTTCCTTAACATCAACATCTAAAGATTGCCCCCACTTTGTTCTCATGAATGTGTATGTGTGTGTAGATATGTGTTGATCAATATTAGATTTATGGCTGTCAACGTAAATATTGGCTTAATTTCATTTTAGTCAATACCTATAACTTAGGTCAATTAATCTTGTTAACCACTTCTATGTAAGTTAATATTTTCTTAAATGAAATATAAATTACTTAGATGTCTACCTATATACCTTAGATATTATAACTTATAATCACCATATTTTAGTGGATTATATGCATAATAAATCTTGATAAATAAAGCGTGGAAATTATGTGTTTTAATCCATACAAAAATGCCATTTGCAACCAAAGACCACATACCAGAGGTGTTAAAGAAATCACTGTGCTTTCTAAATTACTCACTATGAGCATTCAGTGCTGAGAATAAGATATAAATGAACATGGCATAGTTTCAGCTTCCCTTATTGTTCTTCCTTTAATACACGTGCATGTGCACACAAACACACTTACATATACACTTATAAATAAACTGCAGAGGTTGGGCTTTAGAAGATGTCATTTACAAAACTTCTGTAAGCCTAGAAGATAGATAGGTTACGATTAAAGAACATTAGATCAGTTATAGTTACCAGAAACGATAATATTATATCCCTGTGTTATTCACTTTCCATTTCTGTAGATCTGGTGTCTAGGAAATGAAACGCGATTCCATATCAACAAAACTGTGGATGCAGCCATTCGGTCCGTAATAATTGGTGGATTATTCCCAGGTATTCAATACCGGGTAGAGGTTGCAGCTAGTACCAGTGCAGGGGTTGGAGTAAAGAGTGAGCCACAGCCAATAATAATCGGTGAGTATCAAACTATGTGGTCTGTGCTTTAGAATCAGTCAACTGACAAGGTGGATGATGATTTTGCATCAACATACTAATAATGAACATACACTTATGAATGATAGGGTACACATATCATATTGACAAATGGGTTGACTAGGGTTTTTTACAAAAATACTTGGTGCAATTGATCATGCTCTTAAAAGTCCCGGAGCCTTTTTAAAATTGCAATATTTAAGAGTTTAAATGCTGAAAGGTAGTTTAAAAATTATTTTCAATCAATTGCCTCATTAGCAATTTTGGTGCCATTGAAATTAATAAAAATGAGATAGTTACTGAAGAGAGAGCATCATGTTTCAAATCTGTATGTTTCTTCTTAGTCAGAGAAATGTCAAAAATTAACAAGAAACAGACCAGAATAAGCTTTGTAATCTAAATATACCATCCCAAAGAAGAAATCCTATTAAATCTAATATCATCATTGCATAAAATTGTTCCCTATTTTCATAGATTATGTTTGTCTGTTCTTGAGATGTGTATAAATGGAATCATACAGAATGTGATATTTTTTATCTGGTTTCTTTCACTAAGGATAATGTTTTTGAAATTCATCCATGTATGTATTATTCAGTTCATATGTTTTATCGCTGAGCAGTATTCAATTGTATGAATATGCCATATTTTGTTTATCTGCTTTTCACCTGAGAGGATGAATATTATTGTGTAAATGTTTGTGTCCTTTTGGAGAAATACCTAGGAGTCTAATTTCTGGGTAAAAGAGTTGTATAGTTTGAGTTTATGAGAAACTGCTAAACAATATTCAAATTGTTATACAATTTCATACTCCCAGCAGCAAGAAAAATGATTTCCAGTTGCTCTGCATTGTCACCAACGTTTGATGTTTCCAGTTTTTGTGATTTTAGCCATTCTAATTGGGGTAACCTGTGATTTTAACTTGAATTTTCTTTTGTGACTAATAATGTCCAGCAACTTTACATGTGCTTTATTGGCCATCCACTTAATTTCTTTTGTGAATTGACCACATATTTGCCTTTCAAAAATTAGGTTGTCTCTTGTTACTGATTAGTAGGAGTTATTTATACATTCTGGATACAAATTCTTTTCCATATATATGTGTTCCAAATATTTTCTCTCAGTCCATGACTTCCCTATTCATTTTCTTAATAGTGTCATTTGATGAACAAAAGTATTACATTTTAATGAAGTACAATTTATCATTTTTTCTTTGATATTTAGTGCTTCCTAAGAAATTGTGGCTTACCTCTAGATACTGAGGATGTTCTCTTCCAGAAGCTTTATAATTTTAGCTTTTATGTGGAGGTCTATAATTCATCTGATGGTAACTGCAATGTGGTTAAAGGAATGAGGCTTATTTATTTCCATATGTATATCAAATTGTGTACTCATCATTTATTAAAAAGACTTTCCTCTCCACCAGTTAATCATATATTCATGGATGCATTCCTGGATTCCCTATGGGATTCAGTTTGTTTATATGTCTATCCATATGCCAAACCATACTGTCTTGGTTACTGTAGCTCATAGTAAGCCTTGAAATCAGGTAATGTGAATACTCTGTCATTTTCTTCTGCAGAGTTATTTTGCTTATTATAGGCCTTCTGCTTTTCCACATACTTTTCAAATCAGCTTGTTGATATCTCTACAACTGTGTTGGAAAGGTGAGTGAAAATGAAGTGAATACATCCATCAAAATGGGTAGAGGAAATATTTTAATAATAACTCTCTTTCCCTGAACATGATATATGTTTCCATTATTTAAGTGTTCTTTACTTTGATCCAATATTTTATAGTCTTTAGTGTGTCAACACATTTCCTGAGCATTTCAGTTTTTGTGTGTGTTTTTTGTTTTGTTTTTATTTCTGAGAAAAAGTCTCTCTCTCTCATCCAGGCTGGAGTGCTGGGGTGCAGTGGCGCAATCTTGGCTCACTGCATCCTTCATCTCCCAGGTTCAAGTAATCCTCCCACCTCAGCCTCCTGAGCAGCTGGGACTACAGGCACGCACCACCACTTCCGGCTAATTTTTGTATTTTTGGTAGGGACAGGGTTTTGCTATTGTGGCCAGGCTGGTCTTAAAACTCCTGACCTCAAGCAGTCCGCCTGCTGTGGCCTCCCAAAGTGCTGGGATTACAGGCATGAGGTCCTGCCACTTCACTTGGCCTATTTGATGTTTTTAACACTATTATAAATGGATTTTTAAAATTTATTTTTCCAATTGTTTTGTATTACACATAAATTTAATTTCTATATGGCCTTTGTGCTTTGTGACCGTACTACCTCACTTACTCATTTTAGTAGTTGTGAAAGTTTTTTAAGTGTTTTCAGATAATCATGTTCTCTCTCTTCTTGTTTGTGTTAGTGTGATGAATTCTACTGAATGACTTTTAAAGATAAATCAACCTTGTATTCTAGGGATAAATCACAATTGGTCATGATACATTATTCATTTCATAGATGTTGCTGAATTTACTAATATTTGGTAAATAATTTTGCATCTATGTTCATTAGAATATTGATCTGTAGTTTTCTTTTTCCAGTATTGAAATCAGGCGGCTGGTTTTACAAAGTAGTTTGGGAAGTATTCCTTCCTCCTCTAAATTATGTGAAAGTTTTTTAGGACTTACCTCTTCCTTAAATATTTTCTAGAATTCAGTGGTTATATCTATGCTTTTCTTTGTGAATTTAAATATATATATATATATGAATTCAGGTCTATTCAGAATTGTATTTCTGAGGCTGAGGTGGGCAGAGCACTCGAGGTCAGGAGTTCGAGACCAGCCTGGCCAACATGGTGAAACCTCGTCTCTACTAAAAATACAAAAATTACCCAGGTGTGGTGGCGGGCGCCTACAATCCCAGCTACCTGGGAGGCTGAGGCACAAGAATCACTTGAATCCACCTGGGAGGTGGAGGTTGCAGTGAGCCAAGATCACACCACCATATTCCAGCTGAGGCAACTCCAAAAAAAAAAAAAAAAAAAAAAACAAGAAAAGAAAAAAAGAATTTGTATTTCTTCTTGTGTTGGTTGTGGTAAATAGATATTTTGTTTTTTGCCCAGCAGGGACTCTCTCTAATCCTTCCAAGCTATTGAATTTATTAGCATGTGGTTGTTTACAGTATTCCCTTATTGTGACTGAATGTCTGTGAGATATAGAGTAATGCCACCTGTTTTATTCTTAAATACTAAAAATGTATGTGAACTCTCTCTCTCTTTTTTTCCTATCCTCCCTTCTTCCTTTTCTACCCCTCTTTTTCCTATTTAAATCAGTCTTGATAAGGATTTATCAATTTTATTAATCTTTTCGAGGTGCAAACTTTTGGCTTTGTTAGTTTTCTAACCAATTGATTTCTGATTTTTTTTCTATGTACGGTTATTTTGTCTCTTAAGATCAAAACACAAATCAATGATTCCAGACCTTTCCTATATTTTGGGTCTTTTAAAGTTTTAAATTTCCCTCTAAGCATTTCTACAGCTGAATCTTACAAACTTTGATTTGTTACGTTTCCATTTATCATGGAATATAAACTATCTTCAACTTTTTTTTTTTTTTTTTTTTTTTTTTTTGAGACGGAGTCTCGCTCTGTTACCCAGGCTGGAGTGCAGTGGCGCGATCTCGGCTCACTGCAAGCTCTGCCTCCCGGGTTCACGCCATTCTCCTGCCTCAGCCTCCCGAGTAGCTGGGACTACAGGCGCCCGCCACCACGCCCAGCTAATTTTTTGTATTTTTAGTAGAGACGGGGTTTCACCGTGGTTTCGATCTCCTGACCTCGTGATCCGCCCGCCTCGGCCTCCCAAAGTGCTGAGATTACAAGCGTGAGCCACTGCGCCTGGCCAAACTATCTTCAACTTTTCTTTAAGGATTTCTGTTTTTCTGTCATAGAGGTTATTTAGAAGTGTATTATTTAATTTCCAAATGTTTAGGGATTTTGCCAGGTATCTTTTTGTTTCTGATTTCTACTTTAATTCCCCTGGGGCCAGAGCCTCAGAGTAATTTTTCTTCGTGTAAATTTCCTCTATTAAATATGGAGAGTTATTTTTTGACACAGGATTTGATCTCATTGAATGTTTCTTGTGCATTCGAAAAGTATTTGCATTTCTCTGTTTTTTCAGTGGAAAGTTTTATCTCAGGTCAAGTTATTTGTTAGTATTATCAGGTCTTTATTGATTTCTATTTGCACTTTTAATTACTAAAAACAGTCTGGAAATCTATTGTAATTATGGATTTATGTATTTCTCCCTTTCATCTATAAGTTTGTGTTTCATGTTTTGGCTACTTTGTTTTACATGAGTGTATTTTAAGATTGTTACATCTTCCTTTTAAACTGACTCTTTATTATTATGAAATGGCTGTGTTTATTTTCTAGTGAGATTCCCTATCCTACAATTTACTTTGTCTGATATTAGTATAGCTACATCATCTTTTGTAAGTATCTGCATGGATTGTCATTTTTTCATTCTTTCATTTTAACCCATGTTTCTCGTATTTAATGTGCAGTTCTATTAAATTGCATATTGTTAGGTGATCTCTGCTCGCTGCAACCTCTGTCTCCAAGGTTCAAAAGATTCTCCTGCCTCAGCCTCCTGAGTAGCTGGAACTACAGGCACATGCCACCACACCCAGCTAACTTTTGTATCTTTGTAGAGACAGGGTTTCACCATGTTGGCCAGGCTGCTCTCCAACTCTTGGCCTCATGTGATCCCCACACCTTGGCCTCCCAGGCATGAGCCACCTCTCCTAGCCAGTCTTGTTTTTTTTTTTTTTAATCCAATCTAACAATCTTTGCCTTTTTAATTGCATACTCAGAATGTTATTATTAATGTAATTATCAGTGTGTTTGTTTAGAATTACTATCTTGCTATTTGTTTGCTAACTTTGTTACTATCTTCCGAATTCCCTACTTTCTTTTGATAAAATGAGAAAGGGTTAGTATTTTGTGTCCACTCTTGGATTATTAGGTACACCTCATTTCTTTGGTGACAGTTGCTCTAGGATTTGACTATAAGGATCCTAGAGCAGTATAATGTCACTCCTTTTCCTCTCATCTTTTTTTTTTTTTTTGCTATTGTTATATCTTTTACTTCTATGTAATAAACATCCATATACAAATTATAGCTCTAGTGTTGTTTTGCCTTGAACGTCAGTTATCTTGCAAATAAATTAAAAATAAATAGTGCAGTTCTCATATTTATCTGATATTCTGCTCCATAAATTCAGTCCCTGGCCAGGCGCGGTGGCTCACGTCTGTAAGCACTTTGAGGGGCCGAGGCTGGCTGATTAGCTGAGCTCAGGAGTTGGAGACCAGCTGGGCAACATGGTGAAACCCCACCTCTACTAAAATACAAAAGAAATTAGCCGGGCGTGGCAGCATGCACCAAATGTCCCAGCTACTCGGGAGGCTGAGGCAGTAAAATGGCTTGAACTCGGGAGGCGGAGGTTGCAGTGAGCTGAGATCGCGCCACCACACTCCAGCACTCCAGCCTGGGTGACTGAGCGAGACTCTGTCTCTACAAAAAAAAAAAAAAAAAAAAAAAAAAATTCAGTCCCCTCAGCTTCCATAAGTGCTTCAGTCATTTCAACTCAGGGATGCTGTTCAGCAATGTTTGGGTTAGCCTTGGCTGCATCATATTTTAAAGTTATCTGTAGGTACAAAGCTGTGAAAATATTGAAGTTGTCCCTGTTTCTTTCCCTGCTGTCTGAGATCCCAGTCCTACCCTTTTCTTTCACGTATTTTGCCTAGTCTTCTACTTGTTTGTGATGGGAGTGCATGTCCCAATACCTGTTATTTCTTCACGGGCAGGAGTGGAAGTGTCCAGGGAACTGGTCATTTCATATATTACACTTTCCTGTGCATATCCCAATACCTGTTATTTCTTCACGGGCAGGAGTGGAAGTGTCCAGGGAACTGGTCATTTCATATATTACACTTTCCTGTGCATGTCCCAATACCTGTTATTTCTTCACGGGCAGGAGTGGAAGTGTCCAGGGAACTGGTCATTTCATATATTACACTTTCCTGTGCATATCCCAATACCTGTTATTTCTTCACGGGCAGGAGTGGAAGTGTCCAGGGAACTGGTCATGTCATATATTACACTTTCCTGTTCTATAATTTCCATTTGCTTACTTTTACACTTTTCATTTCTCTCTGATGTTTTCCATGTAATCATTTACTATGACCATATTAGGTCCATACACCTATTGTAATAGCTGCTTCAACTTATTTTCTCCTTTTCTCAATATCCATCTTGTCTCTTAGTCTACTTCTATTGATTATCTTTTCTGCCGACCTTGGGTTATATTTTTCTGGTTTGTTGCTTATTTATTTTCACATGCCTGGTAATTTTTTACTATACTGAACATTGCAGACGAAATAACATTTTGTGATCTTTTGAAGCATGTTTGTGTTCTAGCAGGCAAGTACATTACTGTCTGGTCACCTTTAACCGGTGATGTCTTAGTTTTTACATTGGTTAGTATGGGACTTCTTATGTTTGCCCTTATTCTCAAGACAAAACCTCAGTAAAATACTTTCAAGGCATGATCCCCTCCTGGGCTTCCGGTGAGAAGCCTCATGTGTTTATCTGGTCTTCCTAACATGGTTTGGAAGTTTTGCCGTGAACATGAGCTAAAACCTCTGCTTTCACCAGATCCTACAGTCTTCTCTTTGCATGCGCAGTTCAGGGTTCACCCTTGGATGTAAGGGGAGAGTATACACAAATTTGGGAGCATCACTCTCCACCGTCTCCCTCTTTCATATGGTTCTCCTCTCTATTTTAAGTCACTGTATGGATTGTGGGGCTCCCTAAGGGAAAGAAAGCCTCGTAACTGCAGATTTCCTCTAGTAAAGCGCCCTTCATTCAATAAACGCATCTGCTTCAGTTTTCCCTGCTTTTATTTGCTTGCCAGTGTCTTTAAAGAAAAATAAACAAATAAGAAATCTTCTTCCTAGAGTTTACATGTTTTTAAAGTGTTTGATATAAGCCATTCTCATTTTTTTCTATTTATTTTCTAAAATGATGCATATACAGCCAACCGCCAGCTTCTGGAGAATTCTTTCTATTACAAATGTGTGGTGTATGGACAGATTTAACATTCAGTCATAGTGTTAAAATTTTTTAGATTCTCTAGGTTTTCTTTCTTTTATATATTAAAAGCATTGTAGAGAAAAAGTTAAAGTATTAACTTTTCTTTAAATTGGATTCTCTTTCTTAATTAGTCATTCTGACTGAATTAATTCCTTAACCTGAGGGAAACCTACAATCTTGTCCTTCTGAGATTTTCTAAAATAAATTAGAATAAGAAAGAAATACAGGTACACCCCAAAAGGATTTAACATACATGTGTGTGTATTCATTTATAGTATTTAGAAATAAGCCCTTATTTTTTCACTTAAAAAGCTATATGTGTGTGTGTGTGTGTGTGTGTGTGTGTGTATACACACACACATATGTATATATGTACTGTATACTGGCATATATATGCCAGAGAGACAGTACAAAATATCTATATCTGTATCTATATCTTTATGAAATGGATTGGCTGAATATAATTATTCTAAGTGAAAGATAACTAAGATTCTCAAGTAACTGTCAAATAACGTATTTTCCTTTCATAGTTTTTTTTGGTTATCTTCAGTAATAAATACTAAATTCTTAAGTAGAGCTTTCTGTTTCTTTTTCTTCCTAGTGACTATCTGCCAGATATTTGGGGGATTTATTTCCTTGTAAGGAAGTAAAAAATTACAAGCATACAATATAACCAAGCTCATGTCATGACAATCACAGTTATGCACTGAACAATTCAACTGTAACTTAAAATAATAAAGTTAGTGATTATTTTAAATCAAATAGAAAATTTCAGTTAATTTCCCTATCATTTATAAAAGTCTGAGTCTTCAGATGGATAATGAGTACCTTTTAATTTACTATTTAGCATTTCATACAAGTGTTTTCACATTTTTCTATGAGATAAAAGTAATCTAGAAAATAATATATCTTTTATTCAAATAGAATATGCTATACTCAAAATGTAATTATAAAAACAGAATTACAGAAGTTCTATTTTTTGTGTACACACACACACACACACAAATCACAATTCAACCTAGAAAAGGCTATTTGTTCTTCAGAGATTTATTTCTTTTTAATATCTACTCTTGTACTGAGAAGCCTTCTAATTGTTTCCTTAATTACTCCTGCGTATCTACCTTAACATCTTGTCTGATGCCCTTATCTACACAACTGTTATTCCTTAGTTGAGAAGTGATGTAGTGACGGCTAATCTTTTCTGTTTCAATTTACACTTTCCCATTGTCTATTCAGAACTGGAAACGGCGCTTGAAGTGCCTCAAACTGCACCACATTTCCCCTTTGCTTTAATTATATCATGTATTGGCATTTGAATTTTAGATTTCTACTATGCCAGACCATGTATTGTTTCATGTATTCATTCTCAGTTTAGCCTTCCTTCCAGAAAGTTCCATGAAGGGACCATTAATTCAAACATTGTAAAAATGTAACACACTGCCTTACACTGGCTTAACATTGGTGGTGTTCTTTTCTGTGCAGTTTCCTATGGTAAGATGACTTCTACATCATAGTGTCTATAATTCTGCATCATTGCATTTACAGACACAAAACTGCAAATACATTCAGATATATATCCATTAAGCAGTGTGTCATGTAACCAATTTACATTGACTTAAGAATTTTAGTTATCTTGCTTAATAATATAGTTATTGCTTCTCTAATCATTTGGCTTTTCACGCTTACATTACATAGTTGGTTATAATATGTGGAACAGCTGCAAACTTTCACAGTAATAGGTACAATAGAATCTGATGTGTCTAATTAATTTTTAGTCCAACAAATTGGTTTTGTTCTTCATTACTCTCCAATGGGATGAAGACATTATATTTCATTATTTTTTTTTGTCTGTAAGAACAATGGAGTGTTACAGGTCACACACATCCCTTGTCTATGCTCTAATTAGTCCAACTGACAACATTGTTTCAAAAATACCAGCAGCATAAAAAATAGCAATACACCTTGAGTAACATAAATATTGCACCTTACTAAATAGGATATATTATGGATCCTTTACAAAAATGAAGGCCACATTTTCTTTTCTCTTTGTTCAATAAGGTATTTGTTTTCTTTCTGATAATTCCTAATAGTTAAGGAAATCACCAGATAGGTGTACGTCTCATACTGAAAATATGAGCTCATTTTAAATACAGTTTTGACTATGTTTACATGTGTAATAATTAAAGGCAGACAGTGGGGAAAATGAGCCAGATTTACTACATAAATGGAGCTGGTTTTTAAATCTGAAATTTAATACAAAAGACCCTTCAGGAATGGATTATAAGTATGTATAAGGAAATGCTAGCAGCTATAACAAAAAAGCCTGAATTTCGAAAAGATTAACAAAATAAAATTTTATTTCTAATTCACAGCCCCGACCAATATGGGTCAGCAGAATGGGAAATGGAGTTTCTGCTCTATACCGTTATTCAGGGGTTTTGGATCTTTCAAATCATAGCTCTGCCATTTCTTGGAAGCTGAACATCCTCCAACAGCTCCCCTGTTTCTGTCCAACCAATGAGGAAAGAGAGTTTCAAGTCAAGGCAGTGTTACGGATCAGGCCTGGAGGGTTGTGTGCACTTTTTGTTCCTAGTTGCCACTGGCTGATGCTCAGTGACTTTTTTGAACTCTGCTGCAAAAGATGCTAGGAAGTGTAGGCTAATTTTCTGCCTTGGAAGGAAGGAGAGGCAGTGAGGTAAACAAGTGAATTGAGATCTGCAGGATTCTCAAATCTAGATAATTTATCACTCATGACACTGAGGTTGACTGAGAAGCCCTTAAAGCAGCCCTGAAACTTACATGGGTCATAATTTTGAGTCAAAAACTACATATGAGCCTCCACTTCAACCCTCCCAAAATATATGAAGTAGACAATACTGGTGCCTACTAATTGACACGGGCTCTAGAAGATTTAGTGCCCTATATAAGCTTACTGCTTACTTTAGCTAGTAAGTGGCAGAGTGGTTTCATCAAAATCATGACTTCAAAGATCATGATCTTTTGAATGTATTACAGTGCTATAAAGAAAACAAGGAAAATCCCACACATTCCTTTGATGTGATATGCTGAAATGTGCCATTTATATTTTGCTTACCATTTACCTTTTAAAGTCTTTGATTAGTCACTAATTAGGCATGATATTGACATTAGAAATCACTTAACTCCCAGTGTCTACGTTTCTTAATCTGCTACATAAGCCCATAAATCTTATGATTCCACAAATTTAAGACCTATTTAAAATGTAGATTGAGATTTTCTTAATTATCTGAGAGGGCTAAATTTTCCAAACATGACCAGTTCTAGAATAATCTTAGTCCAGATTTAAATGCATTTCTCAGTAATGGAGACCTCAAAGTTAACTTTTAAGTTGTTCTTTAAATTTAGCTTTCAAATGGATTTTCAAATTAGTTTCAAATACTTTAAGGGAATATATGAGTTTCATCTTTTTCATATTTTAATTATACATGCTGATCTCTGTGAAGGCTCTTTACATAATTGTCATTGTTTTGTATGGTAATTTTAATACTTCCCAGAAAATGAAAGGATATTGGCTCAAAATAAGTTCTTTGGTAGAATATTAAGGTCAATATTAAGTTACATGTCCTTGTGAATTATGAACATTTGAATGTGGACCGTGCCTTAGCAGAAAGGCAATTTGCAAATTCTCCATGTTAAGAGTTGTAATTGCTTTCTTAAAAATGAGAACTAGATTTAAAAATACTTGATGTAATTCAAGATAAGTTATTAATTCAACTCCTAGTTCTTATTTTTATAATTTATAAGGTGATAAATCAACATATGTTGTGAATTCATCCACAGCAAACCACAACACAAGAGGTCAGTGTTCTTAATCACATTTGCAAACTCATGATTTGATTATTCTTTTGAAAATTATGAGCTATGCTTATCAATACTTGTGATAGGCTCAAAACAAAACAAGTATTTCCTGCCTTCACATAATTTTGGTTCATTTTTGATGCACCATGTTTTGTACTCCTGTGCTTATTTTTGCTTTAATATATACTAATACTATTGTTTTTTCCGTAGGGAGACGCAATGAAGTTGTCATTACTGAAAACAGTAACAGCATAACAGAGCAAATCACTGATGTGGTGAAGCAACCGGCCTTTATCGCTGGCATTGGTGGTGCCTGCTGGGTAATTCTGATGGGTTTTAGCATATGGTTGTATTGGCGAAGAAAGAAGAGGAAGGGACTCAGTAATTATGCTGGTAAGTGACTATTTCCAGCTAAGAAAATCTCTTATCTGTAGGAATGTAATGAAATGAATGGAAGGAACAGAAAGGAATAACAGATGAGTGATTTTGGCTTATTTTAGAAAGCTGCACTGTAAAATGCAATTACACTCAACACGCTTTAATGCATTGCTCTTGACCGTATCGCTTTATAACCATAAGGCAGTCTTTCTGCTTGTAGCTCCAGTGAAGCATAACAAGAGCACAGACTGATAAAAATGCTAAACTGTTTTTCTCAACTAGTTCTTTGAAATCATAAACTCAAATACACACGCACACACACACACACACGCACACACACACACAGACTATGTGTTACGTGCTATGAAGCCATGTTTGAGAAGTGGATTTATGCATGAGCATTACTTCAATGTTCAGGAAAGAAGAAAAATTTGAAATATAGCTTTTAGTGTGTCAGGATGCAGATTACAATAGGATATGTCCCTCATGAAAAATACTGACAAGCAAAAATCTCACCAGAATTGATAAGACTGATGAGGCATGAATTAAGTGATTTACTGTTCACTTAAATAGACTCTTATTACAATGCAAATGAACAGTATTTTAAAAGAAAATGAAAATGAAGAAAAAGAGAAAGAAGCTGAAGCAGAACAATAAAAAGAAGACCCTAGATGGTCTACATATTCATAACAATGTTTTCTTCTTAGAATCCAAGACAGAGTTTCAAGGGTGTCCTATAATGTGGCCTTCAAAATATCTCCATGGTAGAGAGAGAAGAGAGAGAGGACACACAAGATTTTAAAGTCAGCGACTGAGACAATGAACTCAATACTGAAGCAATGTTCAATTACAATTTTAAGTGCAGTTTATTTTAAATATTTTCTCCAACAGCAATGATAAGAAATATCTCACAACATTTCACACTTTCTAGAATTTACAAGGGAGCAATTTTAATTTGACATGATTTTACAAATATGTAAGAAGTTTTTGAGACATTATATTCAATCTTCTATTTCTAATATTAAATTTGGTAGGAAGCATAAATGTCTTAGTAATTGATTTTGACAGAGGCGTCATTGGTTATTAAGCTTTTAAGATGCTGTGGCTTGTAGGCTCCTAAACTGCCGAGAATGTGGAAATAGTGCAAAATGCTAAGTATAGCACTGACTTGGTTGCCTTGCTTGTTATTTGATGCATTTATATGTTTATGATCATTTGATTATAACATTGTTGCTTGTGTCTACATCTTGTGAAGTTAAAATTTATTAGTTACTTGTTAGAATACATTTCCAGGACTAGAGAAAGTAGTACAGCATATCCACTGACAAGAGGCTTCCATGTTTGGTGACATGCCATCATTCTGCCATTCTCATTTCTCACTGGTTGCTGCCTCTCTGCTTCCTCATAATTTGTCACCCAAGTGCTATATCACTTCAACAGTGAGGGATTCTTTGCAGAAAGGGGTGCTAGGCAGTAACCGAGTGTCAGAGTCTGGAAAATTAATGATACTTTAATGTACCTTCTTGTAATGCAGTCCAGTTCTCTGCCTTCATCGCTGAAGGTATTGCCCGTCAACCTTTCTGTTTAATCAGCCACCATGTTACATTACATTTCTGTGATACACTCGTATAAATCATATGAAATATAAGGAAGAACCGATTTAATTCGTGGACTATTTTGTGTTTATCCCTTCACTTGACGTTAGCAATGATAATAAAAAATTGACTGTGCTGGTCAGTTCAGTGCAAAGTTCTAATATATTCACATTTGGAGTGTTGCATTTTTATCCTCCATACTTCTTCATTCACTCACTCCTTATAAATAAAATATCTCTCACAGTTGGTAAGTTTATACTGTTAGTAAAATTACACCAGAGAGACTTTTCTTCTTTTTTTAACAGCAATTCTTTGCACAACCTATGCACTTAATTTGAAAATATATGTTGATCATTGCGCTTGACAAGAATAGTACATTTCCTGTTATAATTTTTTATTGTTATTGATACTCATCTGCTTGTAGAAGAACTGCTAACTCAGAAGGTGCTATGCCCTTCAGGTGTTTTGGAGTAAGGCCAAGCCAGAGAGAAGCCTTTCAGAAGTTTTATACCTAACTGATAGATGGCTCACTCTGAAGATAACAGATTTTATGAAGCTCAGTAAATACAAACAATTTAATATGAGTGAGCAAATTATGTGAAATGCTAAACACTTCACACATAGGTCTTAAAATCGTCAGTGAAATATAAATTATTGGACAAAACCATCCAAGGCACTTAAAAGATTTCATGGATTTTTTATACTCTGATTATCTGGGCTGAGTTAGTGCTTATTAAAAAAGGATTAATCTACATTCATATTTGAGAGACAGCTTATCAGGAAAAGGAATGAGGCTTGGCTGCAACGGAAAAGTTTCCATTTGGAGTAGGAAAATGTGACCTACTAAAGATAGGCACTCGGAAAGCTTCCTCACTCAAAATGTCAATTTACCAGTTATGTTTTCTCCTCCTCTACCCGACTTGTAGCAGGCGTGAGATTAGGATTAATCCTGTGAGGTAATATTAGAGTTACTTTTTGTATGCCATAACCTTGCAAAATCTCTTTACCTTACATTTGTTGTAAAAATTGCAAGAAATTCAAAATATTTCATGCAATTCAAAAACATTTTAAATTGTGGTATCTGCAGAACTTTTTGGAAACTTTAGCCCTATTCAGTTAGTGTAAGCTAAAATATTCTGTATGTAACTCCTTGAAAGTTCTTAATTTTAGATGCTAACAGAGACTTCTGATTGAGATTCACAGTTATTCCATATGTATCTCTAATAAGCACAAAGTTACTATTCTGTGATTATCAAAATTGTGACAAGAACAAGATTGCCTGACCACGCCCAACCCTTCTTAGAGCTTCAAGGCAAACACTTCTTTGAAATGAGAACCACCTGAAAATAGCTTTCAATTTGCTGTGGAATTTTATTTGTATGTTCATCTCTCTGCACACAGACACACAAAATGCTGATCAAAACACCAGATATGATTTCCATTTTAGGAGTTCTAATTGTTCATAGTTATTTGTAGTCTGCCCTAAATCTCATGATCTAATAGAAGTTAGTTACTTTTGATCTACTTTTCAAAATAGAACAAATCTAAAAGTTTTGAAGCATAAAGTAAAAAATGAAACTTGAAAAAGTGTTCCCTGTTTTTCCCTTGCTTTAAAAACACGACTAAATAACCCATTAAGATAAGGTTTTTTAAAAAATTCTGACAGAAATAATACAAAATGGAAATTTAGATTGTGTACTAAATTATATGTGAGCCTTTTTAAGGTCATCAAATATTTACATAATGTGTGAAGTTTTGCCTTTGTATAGTTAATATGCAGAGATACAGAGATACGTGTCTTTATAGAATATTTTGACACCCTATTAGCAGTCTAGAATCATTTGAAAAACATCTTTTAACGGTGATGGGAACAGAAATAGAAAACAGATTGTCCCAAATGCTTAATATGAAATATTTTTAAATTAAAATTATTTTGCTCACAGCGTTTAATTTTCAATTGCCACACATACTATATAGGCCACACATACTATAGTGTTCATACTCTAACAAGTTTGCAAATTAACTTTAATGCATTATGTGTGTGTATATATATTTTTTGAGAGAGACTCTCACTCTGTGGCCCAGACTAGAGTGCAGTGGCGCGATCTTGGCTCACTGCAACCTCCGCCCCCCAAGTTCAAGCAATTCTCCTACCTCAGCCTCCGGAATAGCTGGGATTACAGGCACTTGCCACCGTGCGTGGCTAATTTTTGTATTTTTAGTAGAGACGGGGTTTCACCATCTTGGCCAAGCTGGTCTTGAACTCTTGACCTCGTGATCCAACCCCCTTGGCCTCCAAAAGTGCTGGGATTACAGGCGTGAGCCACCGCGCCTGGCCTCATGATACATTTTTTATAAGGTTTTCAGTGTTCTATTATAATGCTGTAAACTTTACACGTCATGAAGAATTTGCCACTGGTTCGTGTATTAAAATTAAGTGCAACTCAATGTTTGTACCTCTGCTTCTGTTGTCCTCCTTTGCTCTAATATTATTTATTGCTCTGGCAGTAACAGAAAGTTTGAATGGGACAAAAGAGCATCTAAATTAGGGAAAACTACTTAGCTTCTCACATATCTCTTAAACAGCACATTTTGAGGTGTAACCCATGAGCATCTGCTTATTTGCATATTCACAATGATATTCACACCATTATCTTAACTCTCTTTTAACAGACTAAAACAATTGATAGTCCATAAAAAAAAACAAACTAGGAAGTCACATCAGATGGAAAGCTAATTAGCTATAGTGTTTTCACATTGTGTGTGTACTAATCAGGCATTTATTTAATATCTCCAGTGCTCAATTTTTTGCATTAATTATTTCAGATTAATTCTTTTTGGTTAAAAGCAGTTATTAAAGGGGCACAATGTGGGAAAGATGCACTGCTGATTCCTGATTTCCCGCAGTTCAGTGAGCCTTTGCATCTTCTCTGAGTATGTGCCTACAGCCAGTGTTGAGCAGATGCAAAGGTTATGTCAGGATTGTTTTGCAATGCATTTGAGATATTACACATAAAGTTGATAAGGCAGTATATTTCAGATACCAATAAGAAGTTCCTAAAAGCCCTGATATGCTTTACTGTCCCATGAAGACCCTTGGAGTTTAGAATCATATTACCTGATTATGATAGCATGAGAGATAATATTAGTTAGATAACCTTAAAGGAGGGACTTCATTTGGAAATGTGTAAAATTTAAAGAGTGATCATCATATTTGATAGCCCAAACTTGAGAACAGAGGAGTTATGGAGAGTTATTCAAATTAAGAACTTATTCACTATGTGTATATATTAAATGACAATATATCCTCTATTTACTTACAATATGAATCAACTGATTAAATTTCATTTATTTTCACCTGTACTCACCACATTAAAAAAAATCGTAGTAAATATAATCAATCCCTTCCAAAGATAGGGTTTATTGGGTTCACAGCTGTGAAAATGATATTTTTTTCCCTCATCCCCAGTGATTGGTTTAGCCAATCCACGTTAATTTTGGTCAGAATTGCAGGTTTATTGCACTTTTGCAAGCTGTACACTTCTAAACACCACATTTCTTTTTAAAAATAATTTTCTAGTTAACTAATTTAATGGCAAAATTTGATCCAAACTAATGTGAAGCTATTTGTAGACTTTATCCTACTAATCATGGATATTCACATTCTACTGCAGAAAAACTAACTTTGAATACAGTTTACTGTCTCAGAACCTCTTTGTAATAGGCAAAGTATATTACCTTTCTCAGTTCTGAATCATTCTGGAGTCCAGATACATTTGGCTGCAAAGGTTTGGATAACGGATGATGGACCTGAACTGATAATAACATTCTTTGGCCAGTCCTTAAAATCCACTTTCATGTTGCTGGCTTTGTAGGCTTGAAACTATCGGCTGGAGAGAGTGGATTCACTGGCTGTGGCTCTGGTGGATGCTTATTGGTGTTGCTAATAAGTTCCATAGTTATATGGAGGATTCAACTTTTCTGATCACTACGTACAATTAGGAATATATTCAGTATCAATTATTTGAAAATTTCATTTTTGTGAGCATGTTATTCTCTATTAATTATAGTTCATGTCTGTTGTAATTATCACTGTTTATGAGGGTCATAAAAGGATTTATGATGGTGAAAAATCTGTAGTCAATAAGTATTTGTTTTTCTTGTTTCATTAGAAGGACATAACATGTTGGAACTTTCCTGTTTCAATTTATATTATAAGTGTTTTGTCTTATGCCTTCTAATTAGGACATCTTTGTTTTAAAATTAAAAATCTTGATTTGATAAATTCACAATAATGCTATGTTGATCTTGCAATACCACTATATATACTAATTGTAACAGGTTTGACATTTAAATACGAACTGGTTCTTTAACTTAACCATGGATTTGGCTTAAAGAATTTTGAAATGTCCTATTAAAATTGGAGCAAATGATGGCTTTGCCTTGGGCCAAACCACTGCTTGTTACTCTCTGTACAATTATGTTAATTATATTTTGTTAAAATTCCCAGAGGCCTCAGCTCTAAACTAAGGGCCAATATGTAGTTGTTATTAATTGTAATTAATATTGACTACTTGTGCGTGCATGTCTTCCTTCTTTTTACAGTTACGTTTCAAAGAGGCGATGGAGGACTAATGAGCAATGGAAGGTATGCTACGGAGATTGTTTCATTATTTTTACTTTTAATCAGGACTGGGGAAACTCTATAGTAAGAGCCTATTATTGTAATAAATGATCACTTAAAAGTCTGAGAATTCTAGGAGGAATTAAATGGCTTACCACAAAGTTTAATGATCTATCTGTTGTGCACTTTAGAGGAATCAAGTCCAGATGTTTCATAACTCCCAGATGCCCCTGAAGAAATTAGTAGTAAATATCACATGGAATGTGTTCATTTGTTAGCAGGATGTTTACTGCATTAATTAGACATTAGCAAATGAAGTTGCTGTTGTTTAAGACTCCTTATTGGCTCTCACTAAATTGCTGTGAGTGAACAATTACACATAATCGATCACAAAGTAAATGATTCATGGATGATGAATAGGCTATAGATTGATAGGACTGGATTTCACAACTTTGGATACTCAATTGAAATTGATAAAAGCTGATAACAAACTCATATATCCTCATCTATTTTCCCTTTGCCAATATGGAGATTGTAATTAGGCTGTGGTAATAACTTCCAATCTCCCATTTAATCAATATTTGAGCAAAAAGAGATGAAGTCTAATGAGAGTTTGTGGCTGTAGCAAGAAAGCAGTTGGGTCTCCTTCTTGCAGTTTCCATAGAAACCATGTTTCTCTTAGGGATTGCACCAGACGGGGTCTATCAAAAGAAAAGTGTCCTGATTATAGACGTTCTATTTCCATGTAAATATGCTAGTAATCTGGAAAGGAATCAGAATCCCATCTTTTATATTAAAGAAGGAAGTTCTTTCTTTATTAAATAAGATGTGAAGGAAATTTTACTCATAGACTGTATTCACATGCTGGATCAGATCACAGTGTATCTTTTATTACCTTCAAAAAAAACCCTTAATATTCCCCTGATGTTTTGCAATTTAGAACTTGGAAATGTGCTATTTTTGGAGCAGTATAAGTGCTGTTCATTAATTTCACTTAAGTTCCTTGCCTCCAAATCAAGCATGACGGCTCATAACAAGGGTTACAGCCTAGAGGGAACAGATACATAAGGTAGCCGCAGGAATTGAGGAAGGAGTAGCCCAAAGTCTTAGAAATGGCTGACATAGAGCAGTGACTTTGAGCGGTTGCTCCCTTGAGGTGCCAATTTATCATCAAACCTTGTTTTGGGATCCTAGTATGTTACTGATTTCTACCAGTTTCAGGACAGACACCTGAATTCATTTGGACATTGACAGAATCCCGGGCAAGGACTCCCTGCGTCCACTGTTAATCTATGTACAGCCTTAATGAATTGCTGGAGTTCTTTAATTCTAGGGAGTCTACATATATTAATTGGAAGTCAATTAAAATCTTCCATTTCTTAATCCTTTATATTGCATGAGACGAGTGTCAAAATCTTGCACTGAGCTCCGTGTTGATTCCTTGTAATTTCCGTTTTAGCCGTCCAGGTCTTCTAAATGCTGGTGATCCCAGCTATCCATGGCTTGCTGATTCTTGGCCAGCCACGAGCTTGCCAGTGAATAATAGCAACAGTGGCCCAAATGAGATTGGAAATTTTGGCCGTGGAGGTAAGTTGTGGTTTTTAAAATAATGTTATTTGAGTTCTCGCTCTCTTTTTTTTGACCTTCCTGGATTTTTTTAAAGAGACATATCAGGGAGTATTTATCCCATAATTAAAATTAATGAAACATATGCACTAATAGTGCTGTACATTTGCTAAATATTTTAACGTAAAACTATTGTGTCTTTATTACCTTGAGTAAAACCAAACTTTTAAGGAAGCTGTTACTAACCAAGATGATAAATATTTATAATATATATGCTTTCAGGATTACTAGTACAAGATTACTGAACTCAGAGACGATTTTGCTAACTAGGGCTTATGGTTTTGGACTAGAGGTTTCCCTTCTCTGTCTCATTTAACATGTATTTATTGAGCATCTCCTGTGTACTTGGCACTATGGAAGACCATAAGAATCTAATATTGATATAAAAAAGATGGTTCTTGCCCTCATATAATATGTCATGTAAGAAATAGACAATTAAGTCAATATAACATGTTGAGAGAGAACTTTTCTGTAGTTTCACAACTAGTAACTGTTATCCAAAAAAAAAAAAAAAAAAGACAAAAAAGTGCTAAGTAGCCAACATACTAAAGCCTCCAAAATTTGGTGCCTGAGTCCTCTCCCTGTGGGTTTGTAAGGAGACAGAAGTAACCTACTGTAAATAACTACCGCCTCCCCTGACTTCACCTTTTCATCCAGTCAATAGGAGAGAGCTGAGTTTAGAGAATGATGAGAGGAGTAGAGAACTCTCTGATCTTAGTGTGGCTTGGCAGGTTCATGTGCGTTTTCCATTGGTGGAAGAGTGTACAGACATTAAATGTACTTAAACTGCCTGGCCAGAACCCCACATGGAATGTCTACCAACTGGGAGTAAGAAAGCTCTATGAACAGAGTATTATTTAAGTTGATACCTGCTGCAAGTTTAAAAATGAGTCAAAAGTATGAAAAAAAAAGTGTTTAGAAAAGAAATTGCTCTATTTTAAGTTCCAGAAATAAAAGAGACTGACCTACTTGAGAAATGGAGGAATTTCCTAATGACTTGAGTATAAAATACAAGGAAGCAGAAATGGTAAGAAATATAGAAGGATAGATAACAAAGGACGTTTTAAGCCACATAAAGAGTTTAGACTTCATTCAGAGGGTAATCAGAAGCCGTTGATGGATTTTTCAGAGGAGAATGCTGGGATCCAAGTACTGTTTTAAGTCATCCAGCCTGCTGCTGGATGAAGAATGGAGTAACAGTAGAAAATTGGAGTGATTAATTAGAATAGTGCTGTGATCCAAGCAAAGCTGTATGAATTTGCTGTAAGATTTCCGCACTTTTAGAATTAATGAAGGAGGCCCAGGGCTCTGTTAAATTTTTCTGCGTCCACTGTAAGCCTTGATGGGTTAATTTAATATGTATGAGTACAGAACCAGATTGACTGAGAACTGAGAAGAATATTCACAGCATTTTCTCTTTAAGAATGGATTACCACTATGCTTGACTATATTTAAAGTTGTATTTCAAATAATGAAACTACTACTAATTGCATAAGTCTGCATTCTGTCAGTACCAACTGTGAGGAGAACTCCCTTCCCTTCTGCAAATAAAATACAGAAAATAACCATTCCTACTTCATAGGTGTGTAATGAAGATTAAATAGATGAATATATATATTTATTTATATAGATGAATATCTATATGTATATATCTATATATATATATATATCCCAAAGCTTGGCATACCATCAATGACCAGGCGTCAGTGGAGTGAGTGAGAGAATGGAAAGTAAGTTATATGACTCCTCAGCTTCCTCTTCTGCAAGCCAACACACCCCACTTGCCCAGATACTCTGGTAGTGGCTTCCTCCCCTAAGTGACCCGACTGTGAGCAACTGTCAGCTATCACTTTGCCATGGGTAGTTTCTGCGCCTGAGCACCTGCCCATCAGGAAACAACTATGTAGACTGATTTTGTCAGAAGGAATTCTGTTCCCACAGCTTTTGTCAATCAAAGAATAGCTGCCTCTTTTACCTCTTGTATTTTTATTGAAATAATTTTACCTCTTGTATTTTTATTGAAATAATATGACATGCTATTGTTATATCAAAAAGTAAATGCTCACAGATGGAGAAAATGAATTTTCAGTTTCCACAGGCTGCCTTAACGTCTAAAATATCTCAAATTTAACAAAAGGGTACACTTGGAGATTTGCAAGGTTTTTCTTCCATTTTCACTTAATTTTCGTGATGTGAAATATCTCATAGATGAACAGCAAGGCCAAGACAACGTTTGGTAGAGTTGACTGTGTCCCTTATCCATGTGATAGTCATGTTCAGCATTTACTATGTGCCAGAAATACTGTTAAAATTTTTTAATTCATTTTGCTTGCATAGTAATGTATGAAATAGATAGTCATATTTCCATTTTAAGGATCAAGAAACTAAGTTTTCTCAAGATAAATAATTTGAGATCTGGTTGTAGAAAACTCTGCTTTGTATTGTAAAGGCAGATTCACATGTATGACTATATAACCATATTCACTCGGAAGAATAAGGATGGATACTGACATTTTCCCTTTAAGAATGAAATGACAATACATGTTTGGATGTAATAAAAATAGTACTTAGAATAATAAAGGTACTAATTATAGCATAAATCTACATTTTATCAAAGCAAACCATAAAAAATATTATTTAACCATTCAAGTCAGCAAGTGCTTACTCTCTTCAAAACACTGAGTGAGCAATCGTGAAAATGCAGACATAAATCCCATATGCTCCTATCTTCAAGTGACTTTATGATACAGTGAAGGAGACAGTCATTCGTACAGATAATTATATAAAACAAAAGGAAATAATAACCAAGGTGCTGAAAAACTACAGAACGAATTACCAATTCCAAGTAGAGGAAGCGTTTCTATAACTCATAGGTTTCAAACACAAGTGTTAACAAGCACTAGTCAGACAGCCTAAAACATTAAGGACTGGTAGGTGGGGACTGCGATAAATTGAAATGGAAAAAAGACCTGCTAAATATGACATCACCTATTTAGGTCTAGCCTGTTGGGAGGAAGGCCGGCCCAGAGTTCCAAATCATCTGGTATTACGGGACTCTGCTTAACATCCAAATATTCATGTGCAATATTCCAATATTTTGATGTTGTTAGAATATAATTCAGTTTATTTTTTGAAAATGTAGGGATGATCAAATCATATTTGAAGACAATATGCAGCCTAAAAATCAATACAGAAGCACTTAGACTTAAAGGCAGGCTGACTGAGTGTAATTTTATCTAGCAGGGAGAGGAGAGATTCGATTTCCAGAGCCATAGCATTAGTTGTATAGCAGTATTATGTAGGATTAGATTCTTGGACCACTTTTCTTCATTGTTTAACATTTGAGCACACAGCCATTTGAAAAGCTTGCCATCGAAGTGGCTTGCAATCCACATCTACAGCTTTGGAGAACTTTAAATTCAAAGTGTGTGAAGTTGGAGAATCATGTATATTCACTTACTTAATAGTCATCAGTGAAGGACATGGTGGAAGTGGCAGAAACAAAAGTGAAAAATCACCCAGAGTGAAGGATCTATTGTCACCAATTTGAATACACTACATATTAAAAAAGTTTTTGAGAAATGAAAATAATACTAACAAACAGTTGAGAATGCAGTATGCTTAACATCAAATTTTGTCATTAGGACATAGCTCAAAGAAAGAAGGGCAAGAAAGTAGTTGTGAAATTCTGAAATTCAAAACTAATGTTATTTGCTCATACAACCTGGTGAAATAAATATTATAAGCTTAAATACGTTTAACAATTTCACTGATATACATTTAAGATATTTACTTCAATATCTTAAGTACATATCCACTCAATTGTAAAACAAGCTCCAAACTTCAAAACCTTCATAAAGACTTAAGTTATGCAGTGTACAAAATATAGTATACATTTATTTCTAGTTGCTAAAGAGACAATTTTTAGCTTATGTAAAATTCAAAAGGAAAAGTAATATTTCTATAAGAATTTTTATTTCAGGTTCTATTGAGTATCAGCTAATCTAAAAGTTTTAAGATAGTTGCAAATGTCCTGTAATGAAAGAATGAAGTGGTTTGAAGACCTCAAGTCCCATGAAATGAAGCTTTCAGAAGATAGGTTATTTTAAAATGTACTGTATAATAATTAGATTCATTTTAACTCTACATGATTAAAAATAGTGTTATTTAGTGATTTCTATTTTAGATTCAGTTAGTATCTTTCTTCCAAAAAGGGAAAATAAGAGCTCAAGAGAGAGGCAGCACTTCTGAATTACAAAGCATCATGTAAAAATAATTCAGCATACCAAAATGAAAAATGGGCTGATTGATTGATATTCAGAGTTGCTCCTGCAGCTTAATTTTACTCTAGCTGTATTACAACATGAAACTGTAATTCTCTAGTTCAGAGTTGATAGCATAAATTAAACTCACCAATCACTGAGATTGCTTTTTCTGTAGTTAAATTCTGCTATATTGTGAAAATGGCTTACACATGAAAATTTTCCTTTGTTATCCAATAAAAAAGAATGCATTCTCCATTTCTGGAGCAAAGAAATCACATCTATAAGTGGCAAGTTATAACTTCAAAAAATGTACTTCATAGTCAGTACAGTATAATTTTGGAAATGTTAGTATGTATTCAGCAGTTGTAGTCCGTGTCTCTTGGGATAAAGTGGAAAGAGATGTTTTTCATCTGTGAGTTGTGGATTCACTATCATTGCTACTGTAAAGTGCTAACAAACACTTTCATTGGCTCTAAAACAGAGTGAACAACTGAAAGCATTTTTCAGTAGTGAAGTATGCCAACCATCTCATTCATGGTTAAAGAAAATGGGGGGAAGGGTGTTTTAAGCAGTGAGACGTGAAGGGCAAGCAGTAGGCCTGCCTGTCACTGAGGCTGATAGCTTGGCGATGGTTGTACATCATCTACCCTTCAGTGGCTCATGAAGCCCATCTCAGCTGAAATGCAAACGTGCAGTGTGACACACTTATTTTTCATCTGCAATCCTGATAGTTTTGGGCTTCCGGTGCCTCATTAAATTGTTTCATTTCCCTACGTTCACCACAGATGTGCTGCCACCAGTTCCAGGCCAAGGGGATAAAACAGCAACGATGCTCTCAGATGGGGCCATTTATAGTAGCATTGACTTCACTACCAAAACCACTTACAACAGTTCCAGCCAGATAACACAGGCGACCCCGTATGCCACGACACAGATCTTGCATTCCAACAGCATACACGAATTGGCTGTCGATCTGCCTGATCCACAATGGAAAAGCTCAATTCAGCAAAAAACAGATCTGATGGGATTTGGTTACTCTCTACCTGATCAGAACAAAGGTAACAATGGTGAGTCAGGTTCTCGTGTCCTGAGGAGGTATTTTCATATCATTTGTGCATGAGATAGAAATTAGTATTTGTTGTTTGACTTAGTGATTCATTACCAGGTTTACTACCTAAACTAAAAAAAGATACCAGCATGTTTCCAGTAACTTGAGTAATTCCTACCACCACCACCCACCGCCACCACCACCACCACCCACCACCACACGCCAATGCCAATCGGTTTCATCTTTTAGCTCTTTTTCAACCTAATGATCAACAATCCATCTCTACTTCCATGAGGACAGGGTAGACAAAACATTCCCCCACTCTCCCACAACATCTGCTTCTGAGTTGCTAACTGCATGTTCTGCATGGGCTTGTGCTGTGAACTAATCACATGATGCCACTATGACCTCTGCCCTTTAACCCTTAGCCTTACTTTACATTCCTGACTACCGATTGGCTGAGGGATTGTCTAATAGAATGCCACACAACCAGTCTCAGGATTTCAGCACCACCAGCTCTCACAACAGCTCAGAAAGGAGTGGCAGTCTCTCAGGTTGGTCTCATCACAGTAAGGAGAAATATTTGTTTGTCACCAGCATATGACCTGTGTTCCTAACAGCCATGAAGATATACTGAATCACAGCTCACTGTCAGGCGTTTATGTGTCAAATGACAACAGTTTATGCTAATGAAATCATGCCTTGGTGGGATAAAAGGGAAGAGAAAAATCACTGGCCCCTTTTTATATACTAACTCTATGAGGATATATTTAAAGAAAAATTATGCCATTCTACTAAATACTATTCATTCATTAAAGAACAAAGAGAATTTTATAATAAGATCACACATGAAAGTCACTTCCATGTTATAGATACCAAAAGATGAATTCAACTAAAATGAAAATGATTTTGGAGTACTTCATAATATTAGTATATCGACCTCCTATTTTTGGACAAGATTTCAAAATACCATATAATAGGATTTTTTATCTATTGAATGATATTCTACTGCACTATACAAGAAAGTTAATATGGGAAATTAATATGTAATTTCCAAAAAACCATACAATCTTTGATATTGATAATTCTTTTATGGAATAAATTTTAATAAGTATGTGAGATATATCAGCTAAGCTGACAATCTATAATGTTGGTATCATATAGCACAAATGGAAAGAAACACCCTTTACTGGACAAAAATATACACCTATTATAATGACTTATGAGTGAAATTTTCCTGGCCCAAAGATCCTTACCTGTAAAATGAGGAGGTTGTAGGAGACACACTCTAACTTTCAACCATGACATTTACATTGTATGGCTGATGACCTTGTGCATTTCTAATTTATTCCATGACCCCACTTGTTTAATTTGTTCGGATTAACTATATGCTATTTGTTTGTACTGAGATTTTGTTTTATTTTTTTAATTACAGGTTATTTGTAAAAGACTATAGTGTATTATGGCATGTCACAGGCTACCAGACATCAAAGCCATAAAGAGTTAAACTTTTTACATCATTAGGGTAACATTTTCTAAATTACTTTTCCTCAGGAGATGGAACCCTTTCAGTCTGAAAATGTTAATGCTCCCTCCTCCCTTCAAAATGGGTCATTTGCTCTTCTTGCCTATTGGTAGAATTAGCTATATTATAGAATCTAGAAAATTTTAAACATCTGTTATGAATTTAAACGGGTTTAATAATATAGGAGAACTTTTTGAGTGACCTTATATGTGTCATTTAGACTGCCATTTATTTATAATAAGTCAAGTCAAGTCTCGCAATTGTTCTGAATAATTAAAAAGTAATTTATCCTGGGCTTCCTTTTTATTTCATTAAAGATATGCAAAGTCACATGCAGTATGTAAAAGTAAATCTATATACTATAATCCATGGATTACTTAAGACTTTTAAAAATCTTTCTTTAAGTGTTCTATATGTGTTGATTGCTACCATCAAGTTTTAAAAGTTGTCTTTTGAGTAATTGTAAGCAGAACACAATTCACAATAGTGCTTAGTGCTTTTTTGAATCCATTAATCTCCTGAGTGACATTTATATATATATCTATCTATGAATTATATTAACTACTTCATCTACATTTGAATACAAAATTACTTAAATTGATGATAGAAAGCATTCTTTAGTAGGTGAGAGTGAAGTGATTATTCTCTTTTTAGTTGAGTTCAATTGAGTATAATATCAGAGTTTTGTCTTATGCTTATAATCATAGGTATGTTTCCTAAGACTTAAATTTAAGATCAAACCACCTTGTGGATAGCTAATCATATGGTATTATAAGATTTTCTTAATTTGTTTATAGCAATGTAAGCAATTTAAAATAATCACAGTGATAAAAGTGGACATTTCTGAATTATTTGAGTGAGTGTATCACCCTCTTTGAAACAATATTTATTCAATACATAAGTTCTGAGAACTTCCATTAAAAATCTAACCATTAAAAATATAAAATCACCAGCCGGATCAACATGGTGAAACCCCATCTCTGACAAAAATACAAAAATCAGCCAAGCATGGTGGCACTCGACTGTATTTACAGCTACTTGAGAGGCTGGGGTAGAAGGGTGCTTGAGCCTGAGAGGTTGAGGCTGCAGTGGAGGTGATCGCACCACTGCACTCCAGCCTGGGTGACAGAGTGAGACCCTGTCTCAAGGAAAAAAAAAGTATATATATACATATATATTAATATACACACAAATTAAAGAATTTATATATTAAAACATGCTCCCTTAAAAGATAATTATACACACAAATTAAAGAATTTATATATTAAAACATGCTCCCTTAAAAGATAATATAGGAAATTCTCACCTTAAAATGATTGAAGGTTCTTTGTTTGCAAGTAACAGCAACAGACTGTGGCTTACTTCACTCAAGGTTCAGATCTCAGAGAATGTAAGTGGCTTTGGTTCTGTCGTATGTTCTTCACCATGGTATGAACCCTACCACTGCTCACTGCTAAAAGAAGTCAGATGTGTTGATTTGTAATCCTACACGTACTGCCCATAATGAGAGAGCAGAAATTTCCTCAAAAGAAGAGAAAGCGATTGTTGGATAGAAAGCCCTCACACATTTCTTCTGTGACTCACCCGTTTCCAAAATATATTTTTAAATCTGTTTGGAAGAGTAGGTAATGAATGGCTTTCTTGAACTTTGGACAATGACTTCCACAGAATTCAGGGCTCTGGAAGTAGTAATTTCCAGTAAAGAAAGCTGCTGCACTCTGAATTCTGATTTTTCTCTTACTGGGTGAATGTGGACCACATAACACTCAGAATGAACCTCAATTGCTTCATCTATAAAATGGAGATGCAAGGACTTGTCTATTTCTGTTACTCAGTTCTGGTGGTGACCACCTCACATTTCTAAAAGTACTATGGAAAACAAAAAGCGCTCTCTCTATATAAATAAATAAGGAATAAAGGAGGTGAAACTAGAGAGAAAGCTATGGAAGACAAGTAGCTCAATCTGTTCCCCTTTTTATCATTGAAACAGAGTTCTGATACTACAACAGAAGAAATGGTTCCTGTGTTATAATTTTGCTGACTCATCAGGAAACAAAGGATTAAGGTTCATCTACCTTAAAGACAAACATTACAAAGGATTAAGGTTCATCTACCTTAAAGACAAACATTACAGATTTATATTCAAGCAAGTTTATTGTTATTCTGAGTCAGGCTGTTTGTGGGATACTGTAGGGCTGGAGAAGTTGGGAGTAAAGAAAGCTTTAGAAAGCAAGAGGAGCTGGGTTTGCTCTAAGATAGAGGAGATGGGGAAAAAAAAGAACACAAATGAGTGGCATTTATTGAATGTTCTGTCCATTCCAAGTAGTTGATATGCATTGTCTCTTGTAATCCTCAAAATAACTCACTCAAAGAAGTAGTAACTTTATATCTGTTTTACATGTGCGAAAATGTAGGCAGTAACTATTGAGTAACTTATCCAGTAAGTGGGAAACTGGTCTGTAAACCCAGATATGAAACTCTTATCCTCTAAGCAAAAGATATCTGTTCTCCTTCCTCTTAAAATCTGTTATTCTACCAAACAAGTATAATAAAAGGCAAGGTGAAAGCAATTTGTGTGCAGGGATGTTCTTTGAAATATGTGTGAAGGTGTGCATGCTATGTGGAAAACACACACTATTTTATAACTGGCAGTAAAGAATATATCCAGTTTAACAGTTTTGTCGCTTCCTGGTGCTCAAATATGTTTCTATTAAATTACATAATATTCGATGTGGCTGAAGCACATGAGTAATTGATAGAAGTAAGGAGAATAGTAGACTTCTAGTGATACTATATTGCTAAATAGCCCTGCTACAAATAGCTTTTGCTCACAACTTGTGGTTCCAGAAAGATGAAGTCAAAAGAATCAGTAAGATTTTTGGCAGATATTGCTGTAGGCTGCGGTGGGAGCCACAGAAGTTATGTAGTGTCCCCTGAAATGTCCTTTGTTATTCTGCTCGAAGAAGTACTCATTCCTCATCTAACTGTAGTCCACTTTTAAGGAAGAAGCTTTATCTACTTAATTTTGGAAGAGTAAAAACCATGGCACTGTCCAAAAGATAAATTATATTTTTTATATTTCATTAAGCTCCATGTAATCCTAGATATGGCTCATATGCTGCTAGCTTACTTTCTTCTCATATTTTGTGCATGAATTCATTTGTATTAGAAGGCTACTGAAACTGATTACTGTATTAATTTTTCCTCCTTTTTGGAATATTATATGATGTTATGCTTAAAATAGCTAAGAACTATTCACATATGCAAAAATAATTGTGCCAAAAAAGTCTATAAAACATATCTTCGCAAAATATTTACAGGTATTTTCCTGATTGTAGCTGATTGATTTTTATCAGTTACTTTTGAGAGAAAAATTGTTACCCTTCCTGGATTAATTAAATTGAATAAATTCTGATGGAAAAGTTTAGCCTATATCCTTAGACCTTGCATTTTCCACTGAGAGAGATTATGCAAAAGAGCATTATAAGTGTACTAAAATTTGACATTTAAAAGAATTTGTTATGGCCCATTATTTCCTCTAACAATGAAAACGTGAAGGCAGCAGACGTGAATAAATCAGTAAGCATGCTTTCGATACAGCAGCCATGTTTTTGGTTTATTCAGCTCTGCTGTTAATGCACTGGGGAAAAAAAAAAACCAGTATCATTTTGAGTGATTTATAAAAATGTTTTTCTGATTATATCATTTCATTGTTTATAGCTTTTAACAATTCCAACATACTGATTCTGGTGTTTTGAAACAAACACATCTTGCCATCTGATGTATTCTCTTTATTCTGCTATTTGGCATCTCTGAATAAATACGTTATTACTTTCAGGTGGGAAAGGTGGAAAAAAGAAGAAAAATAAAAACTCTTCTAAACCACAGAAAAACAATGGATCCACTTGGGCCAATGTCCCTCTACCTCCTCCCCCAGTCCAGCCCCTTCCTGGTACAGAGCTGGAACACTATGCAGTGGAACAACAAGAAAATGGGTAAAGATATTTTATATACTAACAAAATGGCCAGGGCTCTCCTCTCCTCTCTGTTGTTCATTTTTGCCATCATCTTATGCTCTCTTACTGTTTCCTTTGCCCCCCCACCACCATGCTCATTGCATTTCCCCCTCTTTTATTGTTTATACTGTCTATATATTTTTAGCTGATAAATACAAAACAGCACATATTGAGGACTGAGAATCCTTGGCCTTCAAGTGCCTTAGATTGTCTGCAATCATGATAATGCAGCCTCCATTTATAATATTGCTTGTTAGTTTGAAAGCAAGTACCCACAGCTCTGTGAACTAAAGAGCCACTCCTGAGAAGGGCTGAAAAGGGAATTAAAATAACCTTCTTCATCATCCCTTGCAGTTCTCTAATGACTTGATGTCTGGCCATAGCAGGGCGCCACTGTAGAGCACCATCACAATGGGATAATTGTAGGGACCTGGCCAGTGGGTAGAACTTTAATCATCAGCTCTGATGGGAATTTAGGGGCCAGAACAATAACAGAGCCAATGCACACTCTGTAATGAAACCTTTTTAAGTTACAAAATTTTCTTTGGGGGTCTTTAAATGGGACCAGTTTCCTTATTCTTTCCCAGATGTCTCACAAGAATTAGTTTTCCTCTGTTACTTTAAGCCTTAATTGATTTTAAATTCAAAGACACTGATATTTTTTATCCTCTAATTCCAAGAAAAAAAAAATTGGTCAAAAATCCTGTTCTAGTTTAATAATTCTGAATGCTTTGTCTTCCTTATAATTAATTCCCAGGTCACTATTTATTTTGAGTGGGCCTTTATGTAAGCTAAAAATATAGAATAAAAGCAGTTTTTCTTTTCACAGGATTTTTTTTTACTTAGAAATATTTATATATTAAAATAAATCCATGTATTTCTATAATGGTTGTTTATTATCTTGGTTTAAAAAATCACATATACATGTTTATAAATTTTTTCTTCATCCTCTTTTCTTTGTACATAACTCTTGTCTTTGAGGTCTTCAGATTAATTTTTCTAACTAGAATTTTCTGTGTCATAACATTGGCTTCCTTTAATGATATCATTTGCCTTTTTTGATAAAATCTATATACATATATGCTGTATATATGCATTACATATGTATACACGCACACGAATATTTTTTGTCTATGTCTTCCTTTCCCTCCAAAAGCCTTCATTTGTCTCTCTGAGACTGTAGCGCTTATTACATATGCATATTTTGTTATTTTACTTCTTTTAAGTTCACATTTGAAATGGGAAACTAAAAGCATATCCTGTGTCCTCTTTCTCTAACTTAAAAAATAAAATTCTGTATATGATCTTAATTTATATTAA
This sequence comes from Nomascus leucogenys, assembly GCF_006542625.1. Taxonomy (NCBI): domain Eukaryota; kingdom Metazoa; phylum Chordata; class Mammalia; order Primates; family Hylobatidae; genus Nomascus; species Nomascus leucogenys. The sequence goes on along the minus strand of NC_044401.1, from coordinate 40,232,023 downwards.
TGTTATAAATGTGTCAGTGTCACATAAATCATGAGCAAAGAAAAACTAAAGATGTGTATTCCACAAGAGATTACTACAGAGCTTAGAAATCTGCATTTTAAAAGCTATAGTCAGAGGCTACAGAAATGGGGACTTGTAAAATGGGAAGAGAAAGTAGTGCTGCTAAAGCTTTACATGCATAAAGTCTTGAACTCATATCACATGAAAACTGTGGATAATTTGGAGGGGTTTTTTTTCCCATTGAGTCTCCTAAAAAATACATAGACTATAATAATTCCTGTAACCCCCTGCAATAAAACCAATTAAAATCAATGCTAAACTTCTCACTTAGTTCAAAGATAATAATCTTGCAGTGGAATTGAAAATATTCATGAAATAGTAGATGGTGCAAATTTTTATTATTTAACACAAATTATTTTCAGTATAATTAAGATATAAAACACAAAATTGTTTCTACATATTTGGAAACTTTATATATATATACGTATATACGTATACATATATGTATACGTATATATGTATGTATTTTGAGTTACCTTCAAGTTTTTGTTTGTCTTAAATACCTAGTATTTGCTAAAAAAAAGTTATCATTCTTACTAAAAATAGTGGTTAGATCTTAGCCAGTCATTAATATTGACAACAAAATTCAATTTCCTTATTTTTTGAGCTCAGTTTTTAAAAGGCTAACACTAGAAAATTATTACTTTAATTATTTATAATAAAAACATGTATTTAAAGTTAATATAAAAAGAACAAAAACTAATAGATTGGGCATGATTTTGTCCATTTTTTGATATTCTTTATACTTTTATGTTTTCTAATCGGTAAACCATATGACACTGAAAAAGAAAGATTATTGAACACAGTATTCTACTATTCATAATATTAAGTAATTCAAAAAAGAAATCTTCAGAATTATCTTCTAGGAAATTTTTCTATACTTTAATTTAGAACCTTCATAATTCAGGTTTAAGCTTTTCTTGATATACAAAATATAAAAACTTCAGATACTTTTTTTTGCTCTTGATACTATTAGAGACCAGACACTAAACACTACCCTGCTTCTGACACACACACATGCACACACGCAAACACACACAATTTTGTATGATAAGCCTTAGCTGAGCAATGCGGAAGAAGTAGTAATTTCCCCACAGAAAGGGGCTATCAATCATATATACCAGGGAAGCCAGGGGAAAGCTTGTAGAAGTTAAGTTTTGAGGTGAATCTAGAATCATTTACTCACAAATAATAGAAAAACATTTGGTGGCTGTTGGATGCCAGGCACTGAGCCAAAAATAAGGACAAAGATAACAAGAAAATGTCTCTGTCCAAAAGTGGTCTAGCATTAGAATAGATTGTTAGTCAACAACTATAACAAAATTTTACTATTGTTGTGATTTTCTGTGCAAATGGAGACAAATTTCTCTGGCCAAAGACCAAAAAAAAAAAAAAAAGAAAAAAAAAGAAAAGAAATATAATACAATGAACAATGAAAGACGAGAAAACAGGAAATAGCACATAGTCCCATTAGTCTTCCTTTTAAAACCCCACCCTCTTTTCATGAAGGTTATCTGCCTTCACTAAACTGTTGTTTTGGTTATTCCTAAAGCTTGCTCCTCTATTGTAGTACTCCTCATATTGCACTTAATTGCTTGTCTGTGTCCTTTATCAATTTGTCGCTGATGTATGAGGCTTGTTGAGTTTGAAAACTGCATAGGGTGGCTGGGCACGGTGGCTCACGCCTGTAATCCTAGCACTTTGGGAGGCCGAGGCAGGTGGATCATGAGGTCAAGAGATCGAGACCATCCTCGCTAACACGGTGAAACCCCGTCTCTACTAAAAAAAAATACAAAAAATTAGCCGGGCGAGGTGGCGGGTGCCTGTAGTCCCAGCTACTTGGGAGGCTGAGGCAGGAGAATGGCGGGAACCCGGGAGGCAGAGTTTGCAGTGAGCCAAGATCACGCCACTGCACTCCAGCCTGGGTGACAGAGCAAGACTCTGTCTCAAAAAAAAAAAGAAAACTGCATAGGGTAGGAGATAATCTAAGAAGACGTTTTGAAGCCAATTGTGAAGCCTTGTATGTCATATTGGAGTTATGATGTTTGAGTACAGATGATGGATTGGAGGATGTGAGGCTGGGGCAGGTAGATAAAGCATGGAATATTGCAGCAGAATGGCTAATATCATGTAAATGATAAGGGAATAAAACAAAGCAAGGGCAATGGGATGGAGGAAAGGTAAGTATTTAGGAGATATACCCAGCTAATGGTAATCATCACCTTGAAAATAGTGTCTCTAGTTTTTTATTACAATATTTAGTATTATTTCTAAAAGCTTAGCTATCATCAATTTTCATTCTAAGCCTTTCCCCACAATATCAAAATAAATATCAAAATAAAATAAAAAGTATCAGCATATCAAAAGTTATCAAACAATTGATATTGTTTGATAAGTATTTGTTAATTTAGGAATACAGCAATGACGGCAATGTTTTCTCCTATCAATATTCTTCTCTCTGCTTGACAAAAATATATCAAAATGTATTAATCCCTAGCCATAAATACAGTGCATTTTATTATAGTCATATCATTCCAGGAAGAATTCAATGGTAATTAAATTGAAAAGTGGGGCTTTTCTTTGCTATTGCAGTTAGTTAGAGATTGGCAAGCTTCTGCCAGTGTTGAACTTTATTGTATTTTTATTAGTAATCTGGTGTTAGTGTCTGGCCTTTTACAAGTTCATTCACATGCAACATTGATTTGTTGTCATCTTTATCATTAATTGCCAGGCAAGACAGATAATACGATGCCTCATAGTTCACTGACAATAAGTCAAAGAACAAAACCTTCTCCAGGAAAGGTTGACCAAAAGATCTTTGGTTTGGCATTAGCAGCATTTTCACAGTCGTTTTCAATGTTACTACAAGAAAAAGTTGAAATTCTATCACTCAAATAAGATGTATATCTGTAAAATATGAAGGAAACTATAAAAGCAGGGCTACACTTCATAAAATTTATAGAGTCATCTGTCACTTTCTCATCCTTCTTCAGTAACTACATGAAACCTAAGTATTTGTATTTCAGGTTCTTCTAGTCTTTTCTTTTATCTCTTTTTCCATTTTTCCTCTTTTGGCACATGGTAAGTAGATGGATCTTTGGACATTTTTCAGCTTCGCTATCCCAAAGGAGTAAAGAATTTGCTCCTTCTTGTTCTAAATTATCTTTACAAAAAAAATGACACAGAAAAATTGGCGATAACTGGCTAGGCGCGGTGGCTCACGCCTGTAATCCCAGCACTTTGGGAGGCCAAGGCAGTCAGATCACGAGGTCAGGAGATCGAGACCATCCAGCTAACATGGTGAAACCCCATCTCTACTAAAAATGCAAAAAATTAGCCGGGCATGGGGGTGGGTGCCTGTAGTCCCAGCTACTTGGGAGGCTGAGGCAGGAGAATGGCATGAATCTGGGAGGCGGAGCTTGCAGTGAGCCGAGATGGCGCCACTGCACTCCAGCCTGGGGGACAGAGCAAGACTCCATCTCAAAAAAAAAAAAAAAAAAAAGAAAAAGAAAAATTGGTGATAACATTAATTCTAGTTACTGGGAATAGCTAATGAAATATGTTTTAGTTAATTAATGCATTAAGCAATGCGTTTGACTAAAGTCAAAACCAGTATTTATATGGTTAGGCTCTCCTTGGCCTGACATTATTTGATTAATAAAAATGAATTGAGTACACCAAATTATAACTTTCTTATGTTTTCTTGGCACATGATGCATATAACACATATTTCTTCTAATATATTCTCTATGAATTTTCATTTCATGTGTATATCCCCATTAGATTTTCAAAAATAAGGATATCTTACTACCTATGGAGTTTCAGAAAAATCTTAGGACATAATAGACTAGTTCCATTTGAGAAACTGAATATGTAAACATTTTCTTTCTTTTTTCCAAGGTATGATATCCTTGGCAATGAACAAGTGTAAGGAAAGTGCACCTATTACTTTTTGGCAAAAACGGGGACTCTTCTGTAGTAAGATTTACAAAGTAAATTTATACTTTGTAATAGATACTTAATTATATCTAGTTATGAAGCAGAACAGCAAGCACATTTCATATTGAAAATAGTTCTCTTTTGATTAGCCTCCTCTTACGTATTTCTATTTAGCTTAATAACGTGGCTTAAGTCAGATAAATAAATTATGAAAAAAGAACAAAGCATTCTAATTAGTGGAACGACTTGTGTGTTTTCAAATCAAATCAATACATATGTTTAAGACTTACTCTTTTTAAGGTGTTATATTAGATGTAACAAAACAAGAACAGTTCAATGTCATAACTAATGCACTTGAGGAAAAGGCATTATAAACATGTGAAAAGTTAAATACTAAAATAAATTAGTCAAGAGTTACAGAAACCAACACTGGAAATGACACAAGACTGTATATAATCAATTTTCAAGGAAATGTGCATCAACAAAACCTTCATACAAGATACGGGATTCAGCCTGTGTCTTGATGGGTTTGTAAGATTAAGATAGGTAAAATTGGAGGAGTACAGCTTATTGGAAATAAGTTGGTTCTTATAAATAAATGCACCAGGATGGGAAAAAAAGTACAAAGAAAGATGAAAACAAACTCATTTATTTGAGCAGGAGATTCTTGCTATAAAAACTGTCTGAAAAGGTAGATTGAGGCTTAGACACATTCAATGGATGGAATAAAGAGAAGTAAATCTCTTTATTCAGACCATTCTGATATTTTCATAGATGAATTTAAAAGTTGGGAAGGATTGATTAGAGGAGGGAAAAACTAAAAGCAGAAAATCCCACCAGGACAGTGAGTTACAATATTTTAAAGCAATAGGATCTTTTTCCTGTGTGAAATTTAATTGTGACCTCCAACATATAAAACAGATTAAAATGGCATCAATGTTTTAGAGCACTATGTCTTTTAAATTCAGATTAGCTCTCATTATATAGTCAATTAAATGGGAATACAGTTTAAATGATGATATTTTCTAGTATAAAAATTGCTATTTGTAACACATTAGTGTGTGTCTGTTGTTTATAATGTCTAATATTATAATAGATATTTAGGAGGAAATATTCCTATCAAACCTTACAGGGCTTCTGAAACAGGGTCTTGCAACTCATTTAGGTAGCCTCAGCAAGAGAAGAAAATGGCCATGGAAATGAAAATAAAGGAGTTAAATTGATAACTAACTTTGAAGGAAGAATCTTTGGAATTCGGGAAAAAGAATTCAGGGGTCTAAGGAAATTGAACATCCAAAGATGATATTACTCCCCCAAAAAACCAAACAAACAAACACACACCCTTTCTGTAACTATCTGCCGCCCACAGGGAAATTTCAAACTCCTTGTAGGGGCTGATAAGGCCTTCGGTGACCAGCCTATCCCTAACACTCTTGCCTCTTCCATGGCCAACTTTCTTCTTTCTTTGCCAGCTCTTGGCATTTAGGGAAGTATTTGAACTCTTCAAATTCCTTTCTCTTCCTCTGGGCTTCCACACGTTTTGTTTAAAATGTTCCTTTACTGGTGGTCAACATAGCCCTGCCCAACTCCAAAACTAGTTTAGACCTCCTGCTTTCTACTTTTATGGCATCCTGCATCATTGATTATTTGTTTAATATCTGCTTTCCCCACTGAAATGTATGCTCTGTGAAATAGATTCAGGACCCTGACACATAACGGTCCAAAAAAATAAATTTTAGAGTTTATTTCTACATCTGTTTTAGGCTCACAGCAAAATTGAGCAGAAGGTACAGATTTATCCCAGCCCCCACATATTGATAGCCTCCCCAGCTATCAACATTCTTCACCAGAGGGGTACTTTTCTTACAACTGATGCACCTACACTGACACATCATCATCACCCAGAGTCCGTAGTTTACATTAGGGTTCTCTCTGTGTTGCACGGTCTGTGGATTTGGACAAAGGTAATACATGTATCCCCCATTCTTTTATACTACAGAGTGGTTTCACTGTCCTAAAATTCTTCTGTGCTCTGCCTGTCCATGGCTTCCTCTCATCTAGCCTCTGGAAACTACTCATCTTTTTCCTGTCTCCGTACTGTTGCCTTTTCCAGGGTGTCAAGTAGCTGGAATCTTATTGTGTGTACCTTTTTCAGACCTTTCACTTGGTGATAGGCGTTCAAGTTTCTCCCATGTCTTTTTATGGCTTGACAGCTCATTTCTTTTTAGTAACGAATAATATTCCATTGCATGGATGTACTGCAGTTTATTTATCCATCTACCTACTGGGAGACATGTTGGTTGCTTCCAAATTTTGGCAAGTATGAATAACACCAATAAAAATATACATGTTCAAGTTTTATGATAAATTCAGCTTTTAAACAGAATAAATGAAAAGGTATTCAAGTGAAAATATTCAAGAATCATCCGGACATTTATAAGTTACTCTTTGTAAGAGAGATCAAGTCTAGAGATATACATTTCTGATATTTACTAATATCACAGTTTCCCTAATGAATATCTCCCATGTACCAGAAAATGTATAAGGTGCAAGAAGTAGATGAGAATTACAGCTTTCTTGAATTTAAGAATCTCACAAAATAGTGAGAGAAAAGAGACACAGAAACAGATAATCTCAATATAATATGAGGAGTACTACAATATAAGTATTATGGAATTGCAATTAATTCCATTTGGAGTGGGGAAGAGAAGACTTCACAAAACTGATGACGTTTGAAGTGACTCTGGTTGAAGGAAGAGTAGGCACTTACAAGCAAGGGATTTGAGAACAGTCATAAACAGACGCAGACTTTAGAAAAAATTAGAGTATATGGACGTTGAGGAAATAGTGCGAGATTAAGCTAGAAAGATGGGTTTATCAGACGAGGATGGGTTTTTTAGACCTAGCTAATGAGTTGGAGAGGGTTTTTTTTTTAATACTAGTTATAATCACTGAATAATTTTAGGCTTAAGCATGATGTGAATGAAGATTTTAGAGATATAATTCTGCTGCACATGTGTAAGAAAGGGCGGAAGAGAAGATGATACCGAAAGAGTAGGAAAGCTAATGAGCTCGTTTACAGCAGGAAACTGATGTGTGATTGTGGGAGTGGGGGGTGAAGTTTGGAGAAAGATTCACTAGATATTTAAGAGGCTGAATTTATAAGACCACTATATCCAATAATATTATTTATCTTTTCCTTGTCTGTGTTTAAAACGATGTTATAATCCATTTGATTTCTGAAAGTATTCAGACTACAGAGAATTGAAATAAAAAAGCTACTGATTTTGTCTCAGGGTTAAAACTTCTTGGATTAATTTTCTATATTCGCAGACCACAGTCCCTAAAAAAAATACAATTTTAAAATAATTGTTATATTTTATACTCAAAATTTGTTAAAAGGATAGATCTCATGTTAAACATTTTACTACAATAAAAGTATTATTTGTATTTTATATGGCAAGGTTTCAAACTCCTGTTTTATGATTTGCATTTGGATGACAAGATAAAGAGGACATTAGTTTCTACTGAGAAAATTAAGAGAATCAGAGATACTGAATGCATTTATATCATAGTCTTAATGACATATGGAATGAAAGGTTATCAGATATCTAGAACAAGAACAAGTAAAATTCTCCAATACTTCTTAGATAATCAATCAGCGATATTGGCATGTAATGTTGGTGCACAAGTATGAACAGGAGAAGGAAGCAGTTAAATCTACAAGCACTAAATTCATTAATTGTCTTTAATTAGCAATTTGGTTTTTCCACATGAGTAAGTTTGTTGGGAAGTTATTGCCTCTTGTAACTGTGGGGTAACAATTAGCTAATAAGGTCTTTTAAGAATAAATTGAGATATTGAGATAACAGATGTAATTACAATTAGAAATTAAGATAACAGCCAGGTGATTTACTGTGGTGACACCAACAGCTTCAGGAAGAAATAAACCGAGAGAACATTTCAGATACCACGTGGTTGCTACTTATTGCCAGTATAATTGTGTACATGTATGTGTATGTGTATTTGTGTCAATGTGCGTATTTTTCTCATTTAATTTCAGCTACGACAGTGATAGCTGGTGCCCACCATTGCCAGTACAAACTTACTTACACCAAGGTCTGGAAGATGAACTGGAAGAGGATGATGATAGGGTCCCAACACCTCCTGTTCGAGGCGTGGCTTCTTCTCCTGCTATCTCCTTTGGACAGCAGTCCACTGCAACTCTTACTCCATCCCCACGGGAAGAGATGCAACCCATGCTGCAGGCTCACCTGGATGAGTTGACAAGAGCCTATCAGTTCGATATAGCAAAACAAACATGGTAAGTATCTTCATTAAGTCAAGAGGCCCATGCTTTCAACACATGGAAATTTTTTTTGGAATAAATTCACAAGAGATTATGATAGAACTACACAGCTAGGGTTAAAAGTGATTTTGTATAACTCCTTAATCATTTAGATAAATGTATCCACTGAAGAAATGTTAAATAATTTGGCCAAAACTAGAACTAGAACTAGAACTGGAACTGGAACTGGAGCTGAAACTGGAACTAGAACTGGAACTAGAACTGGAACTGGAACTGGAACTGGAACTGGAGCTGAAACTGGAACTAGAACTAGAACTAGAACTGGAACTGGAACTGGAACTGGAGCTGGAACTGGAACTGGAGCTGTAACTAACTAGAACTAGAACTGGAACTAGAACTAGAACTAGAACTGAACCTAGAACTAGAGCAAGATAAATCTGCTGTATTTCAGGCTAAAGTGCTGTTGGCTACACCAGAATCTTATCTAATTAATGGTTTATCTTCAATTAGCTTATCATTGAACTCACATCCCATGATGTAATAAAAGACTCCTTTTAGATTCCTCAAAGTGCCTGTGATTAATTCTGCATGTGGTTGTCCATATGTAAATGTGAGCTTCTGCAAATCACATATGGTCAGTATTAGTTATTAAAAGACTCTCTTTACCTGAGTTAAATGCAACAGAGAAAAAAACCAACAATACTAGTATCAGTAAATGCATAAAAAGCAGGAGTAAATAAAAAAATTCACATTTCTTTTTCTAATCTATAAACTTTTATAAACTATAGGTGTCAGTTTACCTAGGTATCCTGTGGAATTAACACAGATATATAAATGGGACTAACTCTAACAATTTTATACAGGATTTTTGTTATTCAATCTGTCTATTTTAATTTTCAAAAGCCCAGGCTTTTATATCACTATTTTAAATCTCCATGTCATACTCCAGTTTTCTTCTGTTGAGTTACACTTTGTGCTTAAAGTCTGAGTAAATTTTTTAAATAGTATTTGTTGTGTTTTTTAAATTGTTCTAGCCATGGGGATAAATAATTCTTATTCTCATTATTAAAGAAGTATTTATTTTTAAAATACAGCTAACTGTACATAGAAAGAGATACCAAAAGGAGGAGTATTACTTAAAGATTATTACAAACAGCCTCTTTTCTTAAGACATTCTTGAACATTTTCCAACAGTCATCAGATGCTTTCTCAAAGGTCAAAGACAATTTACCGCTAAACGCTATTATTTTTCATCAATCTGCTTTTTATAAAACATCACTATGTAAGTTGAAGCCAGCTGCTTCAAGAGCCATACGGCTTCCTTCACGTTAACTAATGAAGCAATGCAGTTTGGTCATCTAAAGCACAGACTCAGGCCGAAGGGTTCTCAAATTTGCCTACATTTTAGAACCATTTGGATAACCTTAAAATATATTGGTACCTGGGCTCCACTCCCAGAGAAAGATTCTGACTGCCATGATCTGGAATTTGACTGGGACAGCCAAGGTTGGGACCACTGCCTTGGAGATGAACCTGTCTTACTAGCTGCATGACTTTGGGAAACTTGCTAAACATTTATATGCTATAGTTTCCCCATGTGTAAAATGATGGTGATAATAGTAATTAGCTCATATAGGAAATTAGAGGGCAGTCTCCAAGACCACCTATATTTCTGATACAAGTACAAGTTTCAAGGGTCCCCAAGCCCACCCTGAAGTTTGAGAATTCTCTATAGTAAGTCATAGAACTCACCAAAAGATTTTACACTCAAAGCTACAGTCTATTACAGTGAAAAGATATGCATTAAAATCAGCCAAAAGAAGAAATGCATGGGACCTGGTCCTGGAAAATTCCAAAAGTAGAGCTTCCAGTTGTCCTCTCAGTGGAATCATAGACAGCGTTACTTTCCCAACAAAGAAAGAGTGTGACATTACACGCCATGGAGAATTGCCAACTAGGGATGGGCACACCTTCCTTGAGGTCCTGTGACTTCATTTTGGCTCTGTCACACAGACATTGTTGACTACCCACATGGCTGACCTCAATTTCCAGCCCCTCCAGAGGCTGAGGTGACACCGTGCAACTCCAAGCCCCACCATAATCATATCGCGATGCTTTTGGAGTAGCCTAAGGCCTCTAGGTAAGCAGAGAGACTTTTATCACACAGGACATTCTAAGGGCTTAGAGATGACCTCCCAGGAGTAGAGGGCAAAGGCCTAACCTTTCCTGGGTCGAGGTTCAATTCTTTGTTACATATCCTAGTTTTTGTGAGAATGAAATGAGTATGAACTTATATACTACCGTCCCTGGCTGTATGTTAGCTGTTATTATTTAGAAAGGCCCAGGTTTTCACCCCTGAGTTGTTCACTTCTGTCTTCCCATACTTAGAAGAGTGTCCCCTTAGTAAGTGCTTGATAGATATTTGCTAAAAGAATGAACAAATTAGTTCATCTCCACCTGCTCCAAATACTCACAGAGGACACCCTGTTTCTTCTTCTGAGTGTGTTCCTACTCAACCAGCAATCTTCCAGAACGCCTTGGCTGACTCCACGTCTGGGAGTTATGAGCTTGCATATGCTTCTGGTTTGGAAGTGACTCTCCATCTGGGTAGCACATCAACATCATAGGACTGTTTAACAAATAATAATTCCCAGACTCCACCTCCCAGGATCTGTTTCTATTGATTCGTGAAGTAAACAGCACAGTGCCTGTCACTAGAAGATATTTATAAATGTTATGTATCCTCTTCCTGTATTTCAAGTTACCTCTTAATTTTGCTTAAATAGGAGTACATTTTTCATCCATCAAGGTGTATTTGTTTTATCAAGAGGTGTCAATTCATAAGCAGATTGGTGGCAACATTTATAGCAAGATGTGCTCATCTATCCTCAAGCTTTTCTGTACTAATACTTAGGAAACTTGCTATTTCTTCCTATTTTTCAACTAGCAGGCTGTGATGAACGCTGAATACTAACTTGGGCCCTCAACTTTCTAATCTGTTAAAGATTGAAGATTGGGATCTGATGATATTGAGGTGGCTTCCAGAATTAGAAATTTTTTTAACATTGAAACATCTAGAATCCTGTTAACATTGAGGTTGGTTACAAGTTCAAGAAGCCAGTTGGGAGAGGAATATTAAATTCGGGAAGATTAAAATATTTTCCCCAAAGCATGCAAATGACACAGAAAAATAATCTAATGTCTTTCATTCGTGAGCCAACAATAAAAATGCATAGTACTTTTTAATATCTCCGTTAAATAGCATGGCCTTTTAAATACCTTTTTTTTATGAAGGCAAAGAAAATACTATGTTAAAACATGTAGTACATTCACTTTTTAATGATGGTAACGAATAACAATAAATTGATTTCATTTAGCATTTTATGGTTTAGAAGAAAATCTGAGTAGACTCAAAGCAAATCAACTGGACCCTACTGCCCAGCTTCACACTTTGTTAGCTACCTGGTTTGAAACAAGTCACTTAAATTTGACCTTCACTTTAATAAATTCTAAAGAAGGTTGGGCCAAGCATGATAGCTCATGCCTGTCATCCCAGCACTTTGGGTTGCTGAGGCAGGACGCTTGCTTAAGCCCAGGAGTTTCAGACCAACTTAGACAACGTAGTGAGAATCCCACTCTACAAAACATTTAAAAACTAGCTGGGCATGGTGAAGCACACCTGTAATGCCAGCTACTTGGGAGGATGAGGCAGGAGGATCGCTTAAGCCTGGTAATTGAGAGCTGTAGTGAGGCACGATCGCATCACTGCACTCCATCCTGGGTGGTAGAACAAGACCCCGTCTCTCCAAAAAATAAATAAATAAATAAATGGTGGTTGATAATGCATGATCTATTTATTTCATAAGGTTGAGATTAGAATTATTTATTCATTGCAAAAGGTTTATTTAACACACTAGTGTTCTAAACACAGAGAATGCTTAGATGAATTGTTGATGCCTTTGAGGAGTTTAAGACTTTGGTGGGTGAGATAGATACATAAAGAGCTACTAGAGCACAAATTAGTCGTGCCTACCCTACACTGAGTTACAGTGAAAGTGGAAACAGCCTTCCAGCCTTGATGTGAGAGGGATCGTGCAGGGAGGAAGCCTTCTAGGGCGGGAAATGTGTTCAGGGTTGGGAGGTAGGGGATATTAGGTCCTCATGTGACATCTTTTCTTCATAAGGGCCAGCAGGCAGCATGGGTTACACAGACTGAGTAGAATTCTGACACTAAACTGGGAACAAAAGTATAACACTTTTGGAAAAAAAATTCACTTTAAATAGTTACTCGTAGTGAATATTCCTAGTCCCCTCTAGATGACTTCTTTTCACAAAAATACCGGGTCCGTATTTTTTTTCTCCGTGTATTGTGCTATAAATATGAAGTGAAGAGTTTAATGGTCTATGTTTTCCTTGTTTGGTGAGGCTCGTATTCGTAGCCATTGTTTCTGCTGAAAGCATTATGAGCTCCAAAATTAGTGAATGGAAAGGAAGAAGACAATATGAGTCACTATGACATGCATTTAATTAAAATTATGATTTTGTTGCATGTTAATGAGTTGCTTTTCTTTTTTAAATTTCATTTGAATCCTAGGCACATTCAAAGCAATAATCAACCTCCACAGCCTCCGGTTCCACCGTTAGGTTATGTGTCCGGAGCCTTGATTTCTGATTTGGAAACGGATGTTCCAGATGATGATGCTGACGACGAAGAGGAAGCTGTGGAAATCCCCAGGCCCCTGAGAGCACTGGACCAGACTCCTGGATCCAGTATGGACAATCTAGACAGCTCTGTGACAGGTAATGGAACCCATTTAACAGGAATAACTGACCTACTGGTAACATTAAAATGCATCAAAAATCAACTACTTCCTTCTTGTAAGATTTATTCCACTCCATCTATTTCTGTAACATTTTAAATATGTTAATATTAAATACAAAATTCAAAAAGGATTTGGAAATGCTTTTGCTTTGCTGCAAAAATGATAAGAAAATGCATGAATTTTAAAAAGCTTTAAAGACATGAAAGAAAACTCAATTATATCTAGGGCTTTCAGGAGAAGTTCACTCTACTAGGTAACCAAGTCTGTTACATTAAAAACCTTGACTTTTAGAAATGATCTTTTTTCTATATATCAGGAACAACATAAGACGTGAATGCAATCTTAAAATGCTTCTTGATATTTCACTCTGTGAAATCGTTCACTGATGGAAAGTAAGCAAGTCTCCTGAATAAGCCACTTTAAGGTTGCACAAGGTATTCTTTTTAGAGTGAAGAAAATGTGTAGTGAGATAAACCACATGTTTATGCATTTCACATTGCTGCATCTAGTAAATGCTTCCCTTCCAAGAAATGCAGTTATTTTTTTCTGTTTATTTCTTTGGCTTCCTCTTGCCTTGTTCACCAAATGAAAGGGTTGCATTGGAACTCTTCTATGATGATCCCAGGACGGAGGTATAACCTATTTTCAGGGATTTAAATGTACCAAATTTTTTAAAGAAAACTTTAAATCCTAATATGGACACAATGAATTTGGAGAAAACTAAAAATTCAGTCTTTCCATTCAAATAGATATACATTGTTGGACACACGAGAAAATGCCTCTTCCATGACTGTGTAGACAGAGCTACTACAAATTGAAGTCTGGTCTCTGCATTTCACTGGGTCTTCTCAGAAGACCGCTCATATCTGTATTTACCGTGATGACATCTTTCATCCTAGGAGGTATTTTACCACAATCCCACTTAATCCATTTTTACGCCAACAGCTTCCAAACTTTCACAGATTTTACACAATGTGTTAGAGTTCTGCAAACACTGATGGGAACTGGTTTATGACAGTGATAAAGCAGCATCAGTGCCTATGATTTTCCTCTGCATTCCTCCCTGAATTACACAATGTGTGATGCATGAGCCCATTTTTCAGTTTTTCTTCTTACCCAGCAGCTGGTCTGCTTGCCAGCCTAATTAAGATTTAAGAGCTGCAGATACACTGCTGTGATTTGAAATCCAGATCCAACCGAAGGTGACAGAGCACAAGTTAAAATCTTCAAATGCAGAGAGCTGACTTATTAGTGCACTATTATGTTAAGCCCCTTTGCCTGAATTTCCAGCATAATCTCCTTCAGGGTAAAATTCTGCATATTTTTGCATATTTCACTAATGATACTGAACTCTTTTCCATTAGGAATGCAGTAACAAATTGCAATAATGTTGAAAAAAGTCAGCTATAGTCTGTGTAGTTCTTTTATTAAATATTGTAATGTCAGCGATGATAAATATGTCTATAAATCAGGAGAATGCCGTTTTGCACTTTTACATGCTCACCTGTGACATGTTAGGCTGCCCGATGTGACTGCAGCTCAAGCAATCTGCATTTCTCCTGTAGCTAGTGTAATGTTCATTCCAAATGAAGCTTTTATTGCTAAGAAAAAAAGTCTGGTTTCCTTGAATTCACTGCTTAATTACTGCCATCTATAAAAACCTCAGGGTGTTTAGGTTTGTATTCCATGATGAGTTTCTCCTGTGAATAATACATCTCTTTAGTAAAAGAAGTTGTGCTCTACACAAAAGTAGCCAAATACAAACTCACTCTTTTTTTTTTTTCTTTCTCTTCCACAATAACTTTGTGAAGAAGGTGTGATCAAAGATTTAATTTGCTTTCTATGGTATGTGAGTGCTTATAAGTATGTGTGTGTGAGAGAGTATGTGTTAGTTGCGTGAGTGTATTAGAATGCGGGTGTGGGTGCTTGTGTAGGGAATGAGTACGTGTATAAATGTGTGAAAGTGTAGATAAGGTTGTAAGTGTGATATAGTGTGTGTGCATGCTTGCATGCAGACATATATGAGAATAGACCTAAGGTGGATGTATCTAGAGACTGAATATTAGAGAAATCAGCATGCCAGTGAATGTTGTTCTAACATGCTTATGTTTTCCTCAGACACTTAAGGCTAGTTTAATGGCACTGAATGAGGTGGACAATAAAACAGGCATTATTTCTATGAGCTTTTTATGTTTTTAACATGGTAAATGCCCATACAGTGGATGCGGATCTACCACCAGTTACTTTGGGTTCTAAATATATTTGTGGTGTGAATAAATTTGTCATTACCTCCCCCTGAAATGTTGTTAGTTATTTTCACTTTCATGAAACTAATGACCATTTTATTAAAGAGATCTAACAGTTACAGGAGGCAGCATGGGTTACACAGTCCCTGAAACTCTGAAGCCAATCAGAATATTAGTTCAATGACAACACTGGGATGGGCTAGTAAGCCTGTATGTAAAATTATGCAGGATTTTACTTGGATATATTGCACTTCACAGCTGCCACATTAGGGAATATATCAGCAGTTATCCAGGGACACAGCCCATTTTTTTGTAAAGAAATAAGCACGTTAACTACAAAAGTTTTTATAACAACTAATTTGTGAGGGAGTTCTTAAATTTTGAAAGGATGTTCTGTGAGTGGAAAAGGCTAAAAAAAGAAGAAAATATCAGCAGTTCAGTATCCCATGATCTCAGTACTGGATAATATGTATTTGCAGGTCTGCTGTTAATATTTCTTTCTTTCTACAACCACCGCCTATTGAATGCCTATTACTTCTAATCACTTGGCTAAAAATTTAGATTCAGTAATAATAATAAAAGTATACATATACAACCTTTACTAAGTGCAAGGCATCTTTCTTTCTTTTTTTCTTCCCTTTTTTTTTTTTTTTTTTTTTTTTGACGGAGTCTCACTCTATCGCCAGGCTGCAGTGCAGTGGCGTGATCTCAGCTCACTGCAACCTATGCCTCTCGGGTTCAAGCGATTCTCATGCCTCAGCCTCCCGAGTAGCTGGGACTGCAGGAGCCCGCCACCATGCCCAGCTAATTTTTGTATTTTTAGTAGAGATGGGGTTTCACCATGTTGACCAAGATGGTCTTGATCTCTTGACCTCGTGATCCATCTGCCTTGGCCTCCCAAAGTGCTGGGATTACAGGCGTGAGCCACTGTGGCCGGCCCATGCAAGGCATCTTTCTAAGCAGTAGCCTGTATTTTGTGTGGTCTCATGAGCTAAGAATGGTTTTTCACATTTTTGAAAGGGTTGTAGGTAAACAAGAAACTAACAAACAAACAAAACTAAGAATGTATGACAGAGACAGCAAAGCCTGAAATATTTACTATCTGTCATTTTACAGAAAAAGTTTGCTGATCCCTATTATAAAGTTTTAATGTATATTAATTTATTTGATCCTCACAACCCTACTAATAGTATTATTTTCACTTAATAGATTAAAAAGTTGAGTCACAGAGGGTTTTAAAGCCTTTTTCCAGGTTACCCACCTGATAAATGGAAGAAGAATGTTCAAAATCAGTCAGTCTTACTCTAAAGACAAATTATCGTGATCCCTGCTCTGGAAACACACAACTTTCTTCTAATCTGTGGAATAGGTATATTTAAGAGGAAAATAATATGCTGGTTTGTTGCTTAATATGTGGAACTGAGTGTGTGTATATATAAACACACATGAATAAATATGTATACAAGCACAACATATAATTTTCTCTCTAGAAACATTAGTCCTTTTTCCTTATGCATTTAATCAAGATCAAGATATTAATTTTAGATGTGACTTTTGTGATGCATTTTTTTCACATTCAGTTCTGTGTTTATTTATAGTGACCCATGCTAACAAAATTCAACTCTTATCAGCACTTTTTGCAATGAACCTCATTTTAATAATTTTTATTGTAATCTATGCTCATAATGCACATCTATTTGATTGTAATAAAATACAACATATTTGTTTATTACAGCTCATTGCACTCACTTTGGGCTAGAAAGTAAACAGAAAGTCTTGTTTCTGTCTTCAGGAATAAGCCTGTATTTTCTTCCTAAATGCCAAACCGTGGGTAACGGGGATGGAGAGGGCTACAATACTTCTTTCTGTAACTTCCATGGTGGGAGTCAAGGGTAATTGTTTCCCAAATTTAATGACACCACCAGGAAAAAAGAAACAGAAGGCAGTAGGAGAGAGTGCAGGGGGAAAATGCCCTCAACGTGTAGCAAAGATTCTAACTGCCTCAGTGATCACAAAAAGGAAGACTGAGATTGTGTGCTGTTCAGTGAAACAAGTAAAAAGTTTCCTTGACTGCTGGACCGCACATGAGTATCACAGCTGAAGGGAATCGTGGCTCTATATTTTCTGTTACGTTTTTGGAGGTTTGTTCTGGAACTCCCACAACAGATGAGTACGGAGACAATGAAACCTGGCAGCCTCACCGTCTGACTCGACCACACAGCTTTTAGAGCCTCGGCCACTAAAATATTTGACCTGAAACTTTGCTTTTCTACAAAACGTAAAGGAAAATAAGTTTAGTATTAAGGAAAATTTCAGGGATGATGCCACAATAATCAAATGAATTTCTCAGACTACTTCAAGAGGTTTGATGTCTTTAAAGAACAATTAAATATATATTTCAAAATCGAAGAGATAAAAAGGGGAAGTGGGATATTACACGTGTAATTTTTATCTAAGTGAAACAAGGTATCGAGCATCATATGTCCTGATGAAGATATTTTTAATTGTTTATTTTGCTTTCCATATATATTACATATTCCCACATTCCTTTTCTTTCTTTTTTTTTTTCTGAGATGTTGTCTCGCTCTGTCACCCAGGCTGGAGTGCAGTGGCACAATCTCTGTTCACTGCAACCTCCGCCTCCCAGGTTCAAGAGATTCTCCTGCCTCAGCCTCCTGAGTAGCTGGGATTGCAGGCCCGGGCCACCACGCTGAGCTAATTTTTTTGTATTTTTAGTAGAGACGGGGTTTCACCATGTTGGCCAAGCTGTTCTCAAACTCGTGACCTCAGGTGATCTGCCCACTTTAGCCTCCCAAAGTGCTGGGTTACAGACGATGACACATTCCTTTCTCTCTGAGGCACGCAGGTGGAATCGTTGCATACTCAATATGTTTGAGTGAAAGAAGAAGTTCTGTAGATTTGACATGTTTTTCTACATGTAGGCAAAGGTCAATATTTGGATTAATTTGTCTAAAGACATTTGTAGCTACAGCTTTTACTTAATAGGTAGACAAATAACATTTAATAGGAAAAGTTCACAGATTAAATATTGGTTGAAAAAAATGGAGAACAGCTAGTTTTTGTATCTCATAAAAATGGTAATGCAACAATTAGCAGGGTCATCTTATAAAGCACAGACTTTACTCTAGCTTAATCGATCTAAGGATAAGCATTTATCAGCAAGGAAAGATTTAGCATAAAACGACATGTAAATGAATTGATGACTGATCATAAATTAATTTTAGTGCTGAAGATGTAATAGAGACACAGCAAGATGCCACTTTATCATGGTATTTTACTGCTCAGCAACATCTGAGCAACAACTTACTGTCCTATGTCCAGTACTACTTTAACAGCTTGAATAAATTTGAGATTTTTTTTTTGGCCTTTCTGCAATTTAAATCAGGGAAATTTGGGAAGATTGAAAACGTAAACACAAATAAATTTGGCTACCTGACATAAATTCATTTTTCATTAAATGTTTAAATATGTATTGATTATGTTTGGGGCTAAAACATGTCAAATTGGTATGGAGTGCTTATAATTTATAAGAAGGCTCTAGCCGAATTGGTTTTACCTGGTGTTCATTTTAATTTTCGTGTTTATACTTATGTTTATGAAAGAAAATCAGTTATCACAAAAGTGACTTACTTTTAAATTTGTGAATTAATGTTTTTATTTTCGTTCATTCATTATCTTTTCTTCTCTCTCTCTCTCTCTGTTTTTTTGGAGGGGGGGTAATTGTTTACCCAAATCTTCAGCTCATTGCCCATGTTTAAATCTCAACATTTTTCCTTCTTTTAGAAAGGCCACTAGAGGTAAAATCAGTAGATGTTCAATACATTTTAGCCATTTTACAGAAGGAATTTTAATATTTTATATACTATTTGATTCATGGAATGTGGCCAAATGTCTTTTAAAAATATTTACCATAAATATGCCCATTCCATACATCTTAACCAAACTATAGAGGAAGGGATGTCGAAGATCCCAGACAGAGAGGCAGACAGACGAAGGGAAGGAGAGAGAAAATTTATTTCTATGTTCCCTGCCCTCCGTTTTGAAGGCAAACATAGCTACACTAACGTGAGACACGTCCCTCTCTTCAAATTGGATCATGAGATTTCCTGTTGCCCAATATGGCCAAGTATCTGTGGCCACATATCTTTAATTCTGAAGTCATTCTTACAAGGAGTACAAAAGAAAGAATAGCTGATGTTCTTTCTGTATTTACCAATACTCACTTGAAGCCCTGTCTTCCCTGTGACTGTCTCTTCCCAGAGGGAGACAAAAAGCAGCAGGGAAAACTTCATGAATAATTGGGAGTTTTAAGGACATACAAGACGCACTAAAGGCTGGGAGAAAGGCAGAGCAGAGATACAAAGGCAGGAAGTAGTCCATTTGTTTAGAGTTTCACACGTGTGTGTGTGGAAATGCTCGGATGAACTGTCAAGTTACCACAGGGAGATAAACAGTTATTTGAGGCGGAAAGTTAGGCTGATTCTCTGCTAGGAGGTCTCACAGGATATCATTTCTTTAGTGATACTACTGTGGTATAGGATTTACTGATTTCACCTCTCAATAGCTACACCACCGTCAGTTTTATAGGTTCAGAGACTAAATGTGTCACTGTGCTAAATCCTCAGGCTGGAATTACACAGCAAGCGGACATACACATGAAACCAAAGAAACTCAACTATTTTTAGGTGGGTTATAGTGGAAAAATAAAAATTTTAGAAAACAAATCACTGGGCCAAGTGCATTAAGATGGATAAATGTGGATGGAAAAGTTAGATTCCAAAGAAACTTAGCTGCCACTTAATGTAAATTTTTTATCTTAATTTGAATAAGATATGGCTAAATATCAATATTCAAGTGTATCACAGCATAACCAGTACACACACATATATATCACACATATATGTATACTATTTATATAGTGTCATCATATTCCTTGTTTAATAAACTTTCTAAGAGTTCTTATAAGAAAATTCTTTCTATAGTTAAAATAAGGACATTGCTAAGAAATTACACATCAAATAATGTCATACACAGAATTCTAGAATAATGAAAATGTTGAATGCATTTAATTCCATATGCCTACTGTTTATTGAATTTCTAACGTACAATGTCCCTGGACAATAAATATGAAAATAAATATGAAATAGTTCCTAATCCCCAGAATTCCATTGTCTAGGAGAGGAAACACATGTGCAGTAGACCATAATATATAGAGAGAACTGATATGCGAGTTTATGTGTAGTGTTTGGAAACCAAAGGAGGTAGAGAGATTGATTCTCGCTATAATAGGACAGAATCATGGTGATAACAGAAATGGCATTTAATTTAGACTTTAAAGTTTGTCAGTGGTTAATAGTGTTAGTGGCAATGTCTCTATCTGAAGAAAGAAAGATGATGTTACATAAATGAGCAAGGAGGCACAGGCTGTAAGAGTGAATGAGGACTAATACACAGCAGGTATATTCGTCTGTTTTTGCACTACTATAAAGATATTACTGGAGACTGGGTAATTTATGAACAAAAGAGGTTTAACTGACTCACAGTTCCGCATGGCTGGAGAGGCCTCAGGAAACTTACAATCATGGCAGAAGACAAAGGCGCATGTCTTACAAGGTAGCAGGAGAGAGAGAGAGCAGGGGAAATGCTAGAGACTTATCGAACAACCAGTTCTCATGAGAATTCCCTCACTACCATGAGAACAGCATGAGGGAAACCGCCCCCATGATCCAATCATCCCCCACAAAGTCCCCCCCTTGACACATGGGGATTACAATTTGAGATGAAATTTGGGGGGGGGGGATGCAGAGCCAAATCTTATCAGTAGGCTAGGCTAGATATGGAAGAGTTGCAAATATTTAATTAGAAGTTGGGATATGGCATTGGCTGGCTGGGTAAGGCTGTAAACAGAGGAACGCATGCATGTAAGTGCTGCACAAAGATAATGTAGAAAGCAATGAGGAAGATAGAAGAGACTAGAGGGAAATCAGGTAGGAGGAGTTTGGGAGTGAAACAAGATGAAGATTAAAGAGATGCTTATTTGGAAAGTAAGAGCAGGCATTTAGAAATACAGAAAACAGCACAGGGAAGGGACTGGGAGTGACCTTTCAAATGTTTTTAAACTATCCTCAGTTGCAGAGTTTCATATTCCTTTGTGAGCCCCTCACTGAATTTCTTTGATGTTTTTCTTAGCTAGGATAGCATTATATAGCAAAGTCGACTGCATCATTTCTTCTTTCATTTTGGATTCTTGGTCCTTGACTTGTGGTTATTAACCCAGAAATGATTCTCTCAGAAGACGCTCAGTTGCCGGTGTTATCTCGGCTTCCTTGCACTGGCCTGGGTCAGGGGAGTTTGTTTGAAAAGTAAAAAGTGTATCTCTGTGCTTTTGGCAACCAGAATCAAAACTCTATCTTTCTTTGCTACACTTAACACCCTTTTAACTTCTCAGATCATTCTACCAGTTCAGCTTCTGTTTTCTCTGCTTTGAAAGTGCGTGAATCCGTGTCATTGTATCATCTGGCCTCTTGACTAAAAGGAGAAATACTGCATCAGGGCAACACTCCTAACTGTTCTGTTGTTGCTTAAATATTAGAGAAAAAAAATTAAACGGTCTATAGCATTTGACTTTCATCTCTTTTATGTAAATATGGATTTGGTTTATTTAGAAATCTTAAATTAGTTTCTTACAAATACTTTTTGCCCCTCTTCTATCAAATTTAGGATAAGCAATACTTGGTAGTTTTTTGCGTCTTGAATTAATGGTATACCAACATAAATAAATCTTGTAATATTAATTTTATTAAGTAGGAGATTATGTTCTCAGTCTGTTTTTGTCTAAGAAAACATAAAATTGTAAATGACTTGCTAGAAAATTAAGAAAAAATGTTTGAGTATCCTCACAACTTACAGCTCTTTAAATGTAAAATTAAAATTATTTTCCTCTATTCTCATGTTGCATTTTGCAGAAAAAAATCATATTAATGCTGATGATAATCCTTATAAGTGTTACTTTTTAATATAAATATTAGTATTAAAGAGAAAACTAGAGTTCTTAAATAACTTAAAAGGCAAAGTAAGCAAAAAGAGCATTTAAATTAATAGAACTTCTTTAAAATACATTTTTATGTTCTAAGTTCATTTGCTTTGATATTGTTTATACATTTTTTGTTTGTGAATTGTTGTTGTTATTTGTAATTAAGTTTATATTTTAAAATCTCGAAATAATTTTTGCCCTTTTATGGTATACAGTGTAGTTTCTATGCAGATTATCACTGGAGTCTGCATTAAATTCAAAATATATTCACACTATTTCTCCAACTGAGTCTTTGATACATTTAAGTACACTAAGTTTTACTAAAAGTATTCATTTCTGAATTATAGTAGCTTAAAATACACATCACAGCTCTCTTTTGGAAAATGATTGTGTAATAATTTAAACAATGTAAGAGTTGAACGGTACAGCACATGCTTTGCTTATGTGCTGCAAACAGATACAGATTTTAAATGAGCTTCATTCTTCTGCACAAAAAATGTTTAAAATGTACATGATACTTGCATTTGGCTAAAGAGATCATGATGAAACTTCAAGGAAGAAGCGAGGACGGCCTCCTTGCTCATTAGTATACTGTGTACAAGCAGATGAGATTTTCAATATGTACAACTCACTAGACAACTACATTTGTTTTTAGGTTCAATGGTAAATGGATGGGGCTCTGCATCTGATGAGGATCGTAACTTTTCTAGTCATAGATCTAGTGTAGGTAGCTCCTCAGATGGCTCTATCTTTGCCAGCGGCAGTTTTGCACAAGCACTGGTGGCAGCAGCAGATAAAGCTGGTTTTAGGCTGGATGGAACCAGCCTTACGAGAACAGGTTGGTAGACTCCAAGTCAACACTCTTTGCATGAGAGAATCTTGTCCCTGGACACTGACCTCTTTCCTCCTGTTCTTTCTCCTTCGTGAGCCTGGCTGTAGGGCTTTCTTTAATATGCATGAATATAATTCGGATGCTCCATTACCCAAACTCTCTTCTGATGCTAGTTTTGCAGAGCCAAGAATAGACTCCTCCTCACCACTTTCTCTTATTTTCCTTTCTCTTCACGGCTTTGCTGATTAATTGGAATATGCTTCCTTTTTATATTATGGCAAAGCAGCAACTACGATTGCCATTAAATTTTCAATAACTCACACTTTGCAAAATCCCCACACAATTAATAATGTACCCAGTGATTAAAATTACTCAGCTTTTATCTCCATTACTTTCCTTTGCCTCATCTCTTTCTGCAAATGCATTTTCTGGGAAGGTTTCCTTAGCATGGGGTGAATGGGTCTAAGGCTGTCGGTCTTACCAATTCAAATAGCTTATGGTCTTATTAATTGTTTGGCTAGTAAGATTTTAATACAATAATTTATTATTTGTCTTAAAGGATGCTAATTAAAGATACACCCACTGCATTTGCAAGTTGAATAAAATAATGACTACATGTGTATTTCTCTTTAGAGTAATTTAATTTTGATTTCTGAGAGTGACGAGTAATCATAAAAGAACAATTGTATAATTTTTCAAGTGCTGCTCATTCCACAAAAAAAGAATGTGGGATTAATAATAGATCAGTAATTTGTAAACATTCGCAACAAAATAACTTAGGCATGATGCGTGCTTTTATATTTGTATGTATAATTCTTAACTATACATATAAGAATATGCTAATATATGAATTAAACTGAATTAGCTTGCAAAACAAACTAATAAAACATTAAGTACATTTGCAAAATCTTAACCGTAATCAAATAGTAAAGAGAAAAGATTTTTACCCTTCACTAGACTCTCAGGTTATAAAAATGAGTGTTAGAAGTTTTCTTGGAATTATACCATCAGTGTTTCTTTTGAGCACATATTAGCTATCTCTAAATGAAATAAAAAAGATCTAAGCACTGCAGAGGTTTATTTTTCAAATAGCATCCAAACTAAAATATGTTGTAATAGAACTGTTATTTGAATTGTCTTGCATTATAAGGCATAAGTCTGAAACTTTATGTTGCTTGAGTGCTTTTTGCAGCATTAGCTGTAAGCAGAGCAGTGAGAACGTGCAAGGACACTAATACATTAGAAGGCACAAGGCATTTCCTGCATGTATGCTAATAGCTAATACAGCATTGAGTAATATCATGTCTCATCGACATAAGAAAATGTAACTACATATAATAATGTTGTATGAAATGAAAACATACACAGGAGGATAAATGCATGCACATAAACCAGGCCTCTGCTACTACAATAAACACAGTATTGAAATCATAAGTTGTTGAAAATTTATTAGCTAACCTTTTCCCAGAATAAATTTCCCTGTGTACCTACTCTAAACCACAAGAAAAGGACACAGCACATTTCATTTTTCAACGAGAATTTGGAGCCTGCTCAGATACAATAATATTAATCAGAAAATACCCATTGCACGCTGGATATACAAGGTGATTCTAACCTGCTATCCTCTACACAGATGCTATTGAGTTTCTGCCAAAACAGATAGAATTCATCGTGTATGTGCATAAGTGGTAAGGTCAATTTAATATATGTGTCTGAGCAGACCTTTCATGTAAAATTTCAGATGTAATTACTATATGACATTTTTCTGTGTTCAGAGAGATTTTGTAAGTTTCCAAGGATGAAATTTTATTAAACAAATACAACAGTATATACTTCATAAATAGCTTCTTTAATTTTAAGAACTAAAAACTGCATGAATTTGCATAAAACTTTGAAAATATCACTAATATTGTCAAGGTTAAATAAAAGTATAATCATGCAATATTGAGTTTTGGATTGGTGGATCTATTTGATGTTCATTTGTTTGATTTTGAGGGGGCCAGTGGGGGTGTTGTTAGCTTATTAAAAATGGAACAAAATATGTGCAGCTGAGAATGTAGAAAATACATTTTTCTACAGAGATGCACCAGTATTTGGAATCTTCATATGTTATCTCTCGGTAGATTTACAGGTTAGTCATAGAGCAGAAATACAGGACAGAATCAGTGTGCTGTAATGACATTCTCTAGAACCCATTCCCTTTATTTTCATTTTAGGAAAAGCCTTTACCTCCTCTCAAAGACCTCGACCTACCAGCCCATTTTCTCCTGACAGTAACACCAGTGCAGCCCTGAGTCAAAGTCAGAGGGCTCGGCCCACGAAAAAACACAAGGGAGGGCGGATGGACCCACAACCAGCATTGCCTCATCGACGGGAAGGAGTGCCAGATGGTAGGTTTCTTCCCTCGACTCTTGTTTTCTCACTGAAGAGACGTGCTCCATGCAATCATTTACTTAGATTAATGTAGTCATGGGAGATTAGCCATTGCCTCAATACATAACAAGACAGAAACCTGCCAATGTGGTCTTGTTTAAATAAAACACCATTTTTAAAAACAATCTAGAATTATTTCTATATTATTAGGCCTCAAGAAATACACGCCATACAATTTTTTGAGGTTGATTTTTTTTTTTTTGCCATTCTGGCATCTTTCATAAATGCGTTTTAGTGAGCATTTAAGAGTAGGAAAGAACATAAGCTGCATGTGCACTTGTATTATCAGAACTTTTATAATATTAAATTACAATATCTTAGCCGGTATTTCACTTTTGGAAAAAAAGACTTTTTGAAATGACTTAGTAATTTTTTAGTCACAAATTTCAGAACCAAAATCAGGTTACAGTAGTTGAAGAGTGTCTTAGTCTGTCTGGGCTGCTATAAAAAAGTAGTCATGCATTGTATGACAATGTTTGAGTCAGTGACAGACTGCATATAAGACAGTGGTGCCATAAGGCTATAATACTGTATTCATGCTCTACCTTTTTTGTTTAAATACACAAATATTTACCATTGTGTTATAACTGCCTGTAGCATTCAGTACAGAAACATGCTGCACAGATTTTTACCCCAGTAAATGGTATGTAGTCAGCTATACCATCTATGTTTGTGTAAATATACTACATGACACTTGCATAACAACGAAATCACCTAACACCACATTTCTCAGAACTTATCTCCATCACTAAGTGACACGTGACTGTACCATAAGCTGGTAGATTCCAAACAACAGAAATTTTCTCCACAAATCTAGACTCTGCAAAGTCCAAGATTAAGGCACTGGCAGATTTGGTGTCTGGTGAGGACCCACCTTCTGGTTCATACAGGATGCCTTTTCATTGTGTGCTCACATAGTGGAAGGGACAAGGTTCTCTCTGGGGTGTGTTTTATAGGGTGCTCATCCCTTCATGAGGACCCCACCCTCATCTAATCACCTGCCAAAGGCCCCACCTCCCAATATCATCACATTGGGGATTAGGATTTTAAGTATGAATTTTGGGGGTACACAAACATCTAGACTCTAGCAAAGGGTCAGCAAACTTCTTCTATTAAAGTCTAGATACTAAATGTCTGTGGCTTTTGGGACATATGGTCTCTGTCACAATTACTCAACACTGCCATTGTTGTATGACTGCAGCTATAAGAAAAGTAGAATAGGCCGGGCATGGTGGCTCATGTAGCCTGTAATCCCAGCACTTTAGGAGGCCGAGGTGGGCAGATCACAAGGTCAGAAGATCAAGACCATCCTGGTCAACATGGTGAAACCCCCTCTCTACTAAAAGTACAAAAAATTAGCTGGGCGTGGTGGCACATGCCTGTAATCCCAGCTACTTAGGAGGCTAAGGCAGGAAAATTGCTTGAACCAGGGAGTCAGAGGTTGCAATGAGCTAAGATCACACCACTGCACTCCAGCCTGGGCAACAGAGCAAGACTCCTCCAAAAAAAAAAAAAAAAAGAAAGAAGGAAAAGCAAAGCAGAATAATGGAAATGACTAACTTCCAATAAAACATCATTCACAAAATGGGCAGTGGCTGGATTTGGCCCATGGGCCATAGTTTGCTGATCTAGTTCAATCTTTTTATTTATATATAGCATCCAATATTTGAATATTTGCTTAAACACTGTTAGTTTCAGGAAACACAATATTGCTGGAAGATATCCATGTTCGATAATGAGTATTTCATTAGCTTTACAGAATATAGTCTATTTCCCATATTTTTAATTTAATTTTTCTATCTTTTAAAGAATGAATTAAAATATGTATCCTGAAGTTACATTCTAAGGATATGGAACACATATTTAAAGTGTCTAGTACAATGTCAGATGGAAGGTAAATTTCTTTTTTCCTTTCCCGCAGTGTACCCTATGAGCACACAAACATTATCCTAACATAGTTCAATTAAACACCAAAAGTGTAAACTTTTAAAAACTGCACATTAGAACCATCTGGGAAGCTCTTAAAATATACCCTAGATATTCAGATTTAATTATTCTGGGGTGAAACCCAGTTACAGGTAATTTTAAAGCTCCACAAGTGAATCTAAAGTATAATGATCTTGGAGAAGCTATGACCTAGTCCTTAGCACGCTTACACTTATCATTACAGGACAGAATGAAGCTTAGTTGAAAAAGAAGAAAAGTATTTGTTTTCTATTAGTTTGGGGAAGGGAGTGTCCAATCCTGCAGTCCTATTTATGCTTTCTTTTGTCATCTTGCAAAGCTAAGAGGACTTAAAAAGCCAAATATATTGTTCTACATACTTTCCGGTTTACTTATCTTTCCTGCTTCCTTTGTTTTCAATGGAATATGAAAGTTAAGGGTAGAATTGAGATTTTTGAGTCTCTATAAATGTGTATCCTGTGGTGAGTAAAAATGGTCACCACGGCCTTTCTGCCTTAGATGTTCAGAAGATTAGCTGAGCACTTAAAACTATTTGTAGTGTTGATCTAATTCTTTGTAAATAGAAAGGACTACTTCACTGAATTGCTAGTTATAAATCTAGTAATTGATAATTTTGTATATTTTTTCTGTTGTGAATATTTTGGAAAGAGCAAAATGTCTAGGTATAGAATTTTCTGTGGTTTTTCAGAAATGTTTGAAGATAATATTCAGAATATGTGGAAGATATAAAATACAAATCAACAAAATACAGATCTCTTTTTTTCCTAAAACACTTTTATTGCAAGCTTTTTTAGAATGTTTCTTTAAAGCAAGCTACCTCCTAGTTTAAAGTATGATCCATATATTGCTTATCTTTCTAAAAAAACAAATAAGTTTCTAAATTTTCAGAATTGCCAGCATTTCACCAAGGGGTTATGGATTATGTGTTATTAGAAAATGATACATTTTAGAAGTAGTGATATAGCAAAGGAAATTTCAGCCCACATATCTTCCCAAGTGCTTAATCTAGAGCCATTTTAATTATGATACAGTGCAGAGACATTTATTTTGGATGGTGCACTACAGGTTATCCTTAAAAACATTGTTATTTTGCAGCAAATGCATATGCCTTAGCATTTATATGGTATGGATCCATATGTCAGAAATAATTTCATAACTTTTTATGTAAAAATCAAGTTGTTCTTTTTGGGAAGGCTGATGCTTAGCAGCATTGAGTGTACAGACATTTTACAATAAACCTTTTGCATTATAGATTTTACAATAGTGTTTGCTGTCTTCTAAGCAGTATTGTAAAGATGTAGGCCTTTTTAGCACTGGGATACCATCATTTTCTAGATCAGACTTTTATGGTTTCTGAGGGGAAGACAGAACATGAGTGGTTGTTGGGAGGTTGTCATGGCAAGTGGCACACATCACTTCTATTTCATTGAAAACAACTCTGCCACGTGGTGTGGTGTCAAACTAACTACTGGGGTGAGAAAGCAGCCTTCCCTGTGTCCCACAAGAGAGATTATGAATGGTGGGAAATGTCAGTCTGTATCCTAAAGACTGAAAAACCCACACACATCTTAAAGGGTGTTCTTCTCCGTTTTGTAAAGTTTCTCCAAAGCAGGCATTGCTGAGTCCAAATCTTGTATTCCATTTGTCTTATAAATCAAAGAATACCTTGGAAGCCAATATATTAACCGTGCTAAAAAAGGAAGATAGATCTCGCTATCCATCAACCTGATTTTCCCAGATAATTTATTTCTAGCCTATTCTCCCTTTCACCTAGCTTTTTTTTTTTTTTTTTTTTTTTTTTTTTTTTTTTTTTTTTTTTTTTTTTTGAGACAGAGTCTCGCTCTGTCGCCCAGGCTGGAGTGCAGTGGCGCGATCTCGGCTCACTGCAAGCTCCGCCTCCCGGGTTCACGCCATTCTCCTGCCTCAGCCTCTCCGAGTAGCTGGGACTACAGGCGCCGCCACCACGCCCGGCTAATTTTTTGTATTTTTAGTAGAGACGGGGTTTCACTGTGGTCTTGATCTCCTGACCTCGTGATCCGCCTGCCTCAGCCTCCCAAAGTGCTGGGATTACAAGCGTGAGCCACCGCGCCCGGCTTTTTTTTTTTTTTTTTAAAGGGAGTTTTGCTCCTGTCACCCAGGCTGGAGTGCAATGGTGCAATCTCAGCTTACTGTAACTCCCACCTTCCGGGTTCAAGCAATTCTCCTGCCTCAGCCTCCCAAGTAGCTGGGATTACAGGCATGCACCACCACACCCAGCAAATTTTGTAGTTTTGATAGACAGGGTTTCACCATGTTGGCCAGGCTAGTCTCGAACTTCTGACCTCGGCTATCTGCCCACCTCCACCTCCTAAAGTGCCAGGATTATAGGCATGAGCCACCATGCCTGGCCCCTTTCCCCTGGTTCTTAATGTCCTGTTCAGAGAAGGGGCTCTTTCTCAGCTCTGCCACATACTAGCTTTGGCCTTTGAGCAAATAAATTTACATATTAATTAATCTATTCACTCAAATAGTTATCAAGTATATCACATATAATAGACAATGGGAGCCAAACAGACAAAATCCCCTGCCTTTTTATATTTTAGTTGGGGAAGATAGATAAAGACCAACCTAAGTACATACATGAACGTATAAGTAAGATGGTGATAAATGTTGTGGGGAAAAAACAAAGGGAAGGGAGTTGAGAAGTATAGGTGTAGGGAGGAAGTATTATTAAGTAGAGTGATTGGGGAAGGCCTCACCGGGAAGGCAGCATTTGAGAAAAGACTGGAATAACATAAGCAAAAGAGTAATGCTGATATCTGAGGAAAGGTTATTCCAGGAAATGAGAATGGCAAGTGAAAGCCTGAGACTTATTTGATAAAAAGGAAAGGGAACGATATGACTGGAGCAGAGAAACAAGA
The DNA here is from genome assembly GCF_006542625.1 of Nomascus leucogenys. Taxonomy (NCBI): domain Eukaryota; kingdom Metazoa; phylum Chordata; class Mammalia; order Primates; family Hylobatidae; genus Nomascus; species Nomascus leucogenys. The sequence goes on along the minus strand of NC_044401.1, from coordinate 40,201,462 downwards.
CAGAACACGAAGTCAGGCAAGCAAACAAGGGCTAGTGTTTGTGAGATCTTTAAGCTACCACAATGACACTGGTTCTTACTTTGAATGGTAAACCACTGGACAGGGTGTGTATATGTGTGCATGCGTGCATGCATGTGTGTGTGTAAGGCAGGGAAGTGACATGACCTTATTTATTTTTTAAAAAGTCATTCTAGCTGCTGTGTTGAGATATACTAAATGAGGCAAGGTGGAGATTGTGGAAGCTACCTAGGGAATAGATGATGGTGGTTCATGCCAAAGGAGAATCAATGGCAGTGTTAATTAAGAAAGGTTGGATTTTAGAGGTAGAGCTAACGGGAGTTGTTATGAAATTAACGTAGGCCATAAAGAAAGCAAACCACATTACTCTGAAATTTTGGCTAACTTGTAGAATGTAACTGTGACCAACCGAGCGAAGAAACACTGCAGAGGAAGCATTTTTTTTCTTTTTTGAGACGGAGTCTCGCTCTGTCGCCCAGGCTGGAGTGCAGCGGCGCGATCTGGGCTCACTGCAAGCTCCGCCTCCCGGGTTCCCGCCATTCTCCTGCCTCAGCCTCTCCGAGTAGCTGGGACTACAGGCGCCGCCACCACGCCCGGCTAATTTTTTGTATTCTTAGTAGAGACGGGGTTTCACCGTGGTCTCGATCTCCTGACCTCGTGATCTGCCCGCCTCGGTCTCCCAAAGTGCTGGGATTACAGGCGTGAGCCACCGCGCCCGGCTGCATATTTTATACAGGATGATCTAGAGCTGATTTTGATACATGAAGTTTGAGAAGCTTTCTAAACGCCTAAGTGGAACTGTCTGGTGTAGATCTGGTTACGTGAGTCTGGAGTTCATGGGAGGAAAGATCCAAGCTGGAGATTTTTAGTTTCTTGGCCTCTTCATTTTCTTGTCTAAAAACGGAAGGTAATAATGGCACCTATCTCATTGGACTGTTGTGTGCCTGAAAAGAGCTAATCCTCAGTAGGCCAGTAAGAGACTTTATAGTGAATTGATTTAGTGGAAATGAATCAACATAGAAATGAATCATAAATTTAATTTAAGTAAATGTATTTGATTACATACTTTTATTTTTCAGAAAACCATTCTTAATCCCATTTCTTTTTCCAATTAGTTTATTTCAATGTGCATGTAATGTCCTTTCTTCTTAAAATATACAAACTCCAAGGATATTACTTATGAAGCTATATAATTTTAGGTTAAATTAAATAATAATCAGAATTTTAGCTGGCATAAGCAGATGCCGTTTTGGCCATTTTAAAAATTAAGCCGCTCTGATGGAGAATAAAAATCAATGACAAGATAAGTTATTTTGGAAGAAAATACAATAATTTCTCCTCACTGGCAGTCTAAGTTCAATAAATCAAATGAAATAATTAATTTGCATTTATAATAACATAGTGAAGGAAGTCAGTACTATCGAATATGAAGGAAACACCAAACTCATTGGATTATCCAAAAAACAGATATCTCAATATTGGATTAGCTCTTCATTTTGGAAAAATATTCCAAATGCAACTTTATCCTCCCAAACGGAGACCCTGTTCCCTTCAGTTATTAGCAATTCATAATTTCACATGAGGACATAAGTAAGAACTGGCAGTGCTGCTCCAACTTAGGAACCCAGAGGAGACACTCCAGAGACTAACATTATCAATCCAATGCAGATTAGTACCATTTTGCTCATAAAAGAGAGTATCAAGGTTCTTGAAGTTTTTGAAAGGAGCGGCTTAGCTGACTGTTAAGGAAGCTATCTTTTGTCTACAAGAAATTTATACTTTTTCCTTCTAAATTTCACAAACAGAATATCATCAGAAACAACAGAATACATTTACAAAAATGGCATCAGAAATAATTGACTACATTATGTACAATATCCTCTATTAATGAAATAAGCGTATATTTTATGATATTTGATCTTTATGAAAAAATAATATAATTACGGATATTCTAAGGATGAACAAAGAAGTTTACAATGGCACGCAAGAAAAATGAGAAGAAAATGATCCGAATTGATGTTCAGAAGATTTCAAAATCTTCAGCAAAGTAATTTCAGAACTAATACATACTTAAAAGTGAAAGAAAGAAATATGATTTCAGAGTCGAAGACATACAAAATATAAAGGTGTTAGGATCTGAAGAGTTAATAAAAGAGAGATGAAAAGGGAGTTGATATTGGAACCTTAAATTTTTTCCTATCTGATATTTACTTTAAAGAGCTTTTCTGGAAAATTATCTCTTCTACTCTATCTCAAATTTCTGTGATGCATTGTCTTCTCTAGTACCATAAAACACATTCAATCTTTACTCTGAACATTGGTTATTACTTATTAAAATTAATACATTGGAAGATTATATTAGTTGTAACTCATTAGCTAACTCATGAAACGAACAGCCAGAATTGGTTGTCGAGCAGAATGTTAATTGCATTTAATAAATGTTAGTTTAAGGCTGTTAAATGTGCCACATACATGGGTAAAGGCAGTCATATGTTGCATATGACATGGCATATAGTTCTAAACTTCCCGAGGGTGACATCCCCTTTGGAGATTGGCAGGAGAGCTTTTGTTCTTGGGGCCTTTTGTTAACACAGCTTCTGGAATTTCTAGTGATCTTATTTTGTCTCATGGTATTTCTACTTTGGGGGAAGGAGGGTTGGACAATGGATGGAATATAAACAATGAACTGCCCTTTACACCTTGAATGATAGCCTCAATATGCAACTGAAAACACTTTCCACATTTAACTGTTGAATAAAACTAGTCAATTGTGTTTCAATGATGCTATGGCCAAAAGACAGCAGAGAGAGCAATAATATGAGCTTTGGAAATAAATCATTGACTTTTATTTTCCCCAAATTTCTTTTGTATGGGTAATACCTGTATGAGGGCAAAGATTTTCTTCAACTTGAACTAAAACCTGTATTTTTCATTAAATTTTAGTCCATTCTAAACATTATTCAAAATTTTTAGATCTTCCACCACCACCAGATCCCCCGCCAGGTCAGGGTTTAAGGCAGCAAATAGGCCCGAGCCAGCAGGCTGGTAACGTGGAAAACTCAACAGAGAGAAAAGGAAGTTCTCTAGAGAGACAACATGCATCCAGCTTAGAAGACACAAAGAGCTCACTGGATTGTCCAGCTAGAACCTCCCTAGAGTGGCAGCGACAAACCCAGGAATGGATGAGCTCCACAGAACGACAAGAAGATACACGGAAAGCCCCACACAAACAAGGTGTCGGATCAGGTGTGTTCTGCACAGTCCCAACAAAGTGTGGACGGTTACCATTTCTTTTCCTACCAGGTATTCTAGAAATGGCAGTTGTTTAAGGTCATCTAAAAAACCTTTGCCTTCAGTCGGTAGTGGAATTTGGAATTCCTTAGCAGAGTTCACCAGTACATGCCTTAAGGCTGGTTCCAACGGGCACTGCTCCTCAGTCAGCCTCTCCATAGGGTCTTTGATCCCAAGAGACTTCCAGGCTTCATCTAAACGGCTCAGTAGAAAATTTTATTTTTTAGCCTATTAATGTTTATATTGAGTACTTTAAAGATCGCTAAATTTAATTTTTTCTGTCAGTTTAATCCCTGCCTTCAGCAAGTTTGTTCATTTTGACTGAAATAACCAGTCATTCGAAAGGAGAACTCACATCAAATATGTGAATTCATTAAAATTACAAAGTTGCAGAAAAATGCCCAATCACAGATCCTCAAGTTAGATAAGGTTATACTGGGCTTGCACTTTCTCCAACTGTTAATCAGTTGATTGATTTAGTTGGTTGTTAATCCGTCTATGGGAAATGCCCTTTTTTATAAATCAAGCTTCCTGGAAATGTCACAGAAATAAATTTCATTGTTTGTAGTTAGATTTTTTTGGGGGGCGGTGGCGCGGGAGGTGGGGAGCCTGTTTTATAAATGCATTTTCTGAGACATCTCTTCTCATGTCAGGATTCATTGAGTGTTGAAACACACACATACACATACACACAATCTTTGAAAAAATGTCTTTTCACTTATTCACTTGGATTTAATGTGTTGTAGATAGGCCTCTCTCCATGCATTTCCCATAACTACATTTTGTCACAACTTGGTGCTCGAGTTTTTGGAAAATGTCATTTGTGCAAGGGCCAATAGATGACAATTTTAATATGTAGGTTTAGTGAAACATTTAGAAAGTTTACACCATTCAGGCTGTGAGAGAAAAATCATGTGCTTCTTGTCATTAAAGACTATGTAAGGGGAGAAATAGTAAATTCAGTCAGCATTAATCATAGAATAATCGCCCATACATAGAAAGAAAGTGAAAAACAGAGGGGATGGGGTGTGGAGAGGGAGCAATGAGAATACAGAGGGAAAGAAAAAACAATTTTTGAACTATTGAGTGATTATTTGTAACATATGTCATGAGTTATTTGTAGAGAGACAATCTGCAAAAAAAAAAAAAATTAGCATATTATTTATTTAAATGTGTGAGTTTCTCTTTTACTTTTCAGGAAATACACAGCCCTTTAAATAATGTATTTCTGTCTCAAAAAGCAACATAAATTTTAAAAGCTTATTTAACTAATATATAGTTCTTTATCTAAATCAATTGAGAAAATGTTGCCATAATTTAAGCTGAAACAAAAAACATGTTTCTTTAATCTTAATGGGAAAATTAAATGGGAGCCTCATTGAACTTTAGAAATTATTCTCAGATACGCTTTTGTTAAACTGTAGTTCATTGTATGCAGCTCTCTTTTATAATGAATTTAAATTTTGCAAATAATATATAACATTGTGTACTTATCCCAAGATCTCTTTTAATTTAATTCTGCTTTGGTTCCTATTGTAGGAAATGTTGCTTGCACATAGAAATTTCTTTAATATCCGGTCCTGATTAAACTTCATAATTTTAATTTTATTAAAGAATGAAATGGTAAAGTAGGCCATTCACAGTGTAATACTTAAGAGTTAAGTTTAGTTTGCCTCCATGTTGCTGTTCAATTTAGCCTTTGGGTTTTTTTTCTTTTTCAGAGGAGGCCTTGGTGCCCTATAGCAAGCCCAGTTTCCCATCTCCAGGTGGCCACAGCTCATCAGGAACAGCTTCTTCTAAGGGATCCACTGGACCCAGGAAAACCGAGGTGTTGAGAGCAGGCCACCAGCGCAATGCCAGCGACCTTCTTGACATAGGATATATGGGCTCCAACAGTCAAGGACAGTTTACAGGTGAATTATGTAAGTGCTGTAGGTCATTTAAAAGGCTATCGTGATTCAGAAAGAAGCTTGGGTGAATAACATTGCCATATTAAACAAATTTCAGATTCATAGAAAACTCGCTCTGCTAGGAAAACAATCAATTGTAATTTTCAACAAGTTTGGTCATAACTTAGGCCACTGCTATATTTATTGCAGTCCATTTTTAGAAATGTTTCTGCTATTTCAAGTTGGAGTTATGCTACAAAAATTGTTTTAAGTTAGGCAAGTAGTCTTAACACTTATAAGTGAAATTAAATATAGTGTGTTTATCGTTTTCTTTGCCTTTTTAACTGAACACAATAAAGAAATGGAGACACTGGCCTTTTGGTAGTTTTAAAGAAACTCCTAAGGAATGCTTCATTTTCAAGTTACTCTTTATTTATTTTTTAGATTTGGGTAGTCACCCTTGAAGAGTTGATCTTTGATTGTTAATTAAATTGTAATGTTTTGACTACAATAACATTTTATAAATAAATTTCCATTTATGAATGAAAACTGCCATAGGTAGTTAGTATAATTAATTTTCTAAATGTAAAATACTAGGTAATAGGGAAAGTTAAGAATGTCACAGCAAAGAATATTGAGCTCCTTGTGCTAATTTCCTCAGGAAAGTTACCAATACAGCTTTTCATTATCAGAAACATATTTGCTGAATATTTTTAACTTCCCATTGGAAAAATAGCATTACCATTATCTTCACATCACAGATTGTTTGGAAGATTCTGTGAGATGATGAAAAGAGAAATAATTTCAAAATTATAAATTTCTTTATTGATCTCAGTTGTCATTGTGGTTGACTATTGCTAATCTATTATTAAGATTCGTTTGTAATTTTAATTTGATTCATAACTACTTGAATTTTTCTTTAACTTTTTTTTGAAGTAATGACAGACTCACAGGAGTACCAAAATAGTTCTGCTGGGTGTTTAAATTTCCAAATTCTATAGTGTTTTCTTTTCTTTTACTCTTTGATCATCTCCTTCAAGTAAAATTACTTAAATTCACAAACTCATCTATCTGAAGACCTTATTTTCATTGATTATCTGTTTGCTTTGCTTTTTGTTATGCTGGTCAGGAAAGTAGAATGCTGAATTTACATTTTATTTCTATTTTTTTCTCTCTCTTTAGAGTAAATGAGAGGAGACATACAAAGCTGCTCTGAAGGACCATCAGGTCTGAACTCATGGAAGTGATGACACTAAACAGTGCAATGAACAATTTCTTTATTTATGTACTATTAAAAGAACTGTAAATGCAATGGAAAGACACACAGCCACACATATCCCACAGATATTTTAATTGTGTTCTTCTCTTAAGTACACCACCCACCTTAACTCTTTCTTGTCAGGAGTATATAACAAAGAAAGAAAACAAAACTCGCCCTACAGGAAGAAAAGGATTTTCCTCTGTATATAATTTCTTTTGTGCATTGCTATGCAAGCTCACTCTTTTTAGCTCTGTTCATATTATTGTCTGTTCTTATTGGTCTGTTGTACTATATGTGAATTAATAGGCTGTGGTGCCATATATTAACTTTTAATTGTGTAACTTTTATGTTTAAATTTTGCACTGCAATTTTATTTGGTGATAAGCACAAATCTCTACTCCTCATGACATGAAGAAAAAGACTGAATGTGAAGGGGGTTTCTGTACTGTAAGCTAGACTGGATAATGATGGCTGTAACAAATCATGTTCGATGGTTTTCAGTTGGGGTGTAGAAATAGGAAGATGCAAAGGAACAATGGTGTTGGCAAAGTCTTCGAATATCAGGGACTGAGTCAATAAAAAAAATAGTAGAAAGGTGGCTTTTACTATTGACAAAAGCAGGGGTCAAAAAAAAGTAGTTTAAGTCTTAAGACTGAATATGCATTAAAGTATGCAGGTAGCAAAGATGTAATAAATTTGCTTAAAAAAGAAATTAAAGTTTTATTTAGAATCAATTTTCCCTGTCATTGTAATTGACCCATCTGAGAATTACAATAAGCAAGAGGAAATTAAGGTGTTTTGCAAGAGCTGTATTTATATCACGGTTTTTTAAAAACATTTTCTGAATTATCATAATTAAGCTCTCCAACTCATTAAGTCAGAATATAATATGAAGTTCCCCAAGGAAACGAACAAAATGAACTCTAGAATATCTAGCAAATAGTTAAAGAAGCAATTTATTATTAGGGCATACTCGGGCTGTTTCCAAATATAAACTCTATTGCAATATCTTATTTCATATTTCTAATACATGTACAGTACACACTAGAGGATAGGGCTGCATCACTTCAATTCATGACTTAAGAAAAATACAGTCTATATGCAATTTGTGTTTTATTGGATTAAGAAGTGAAGTTTGTGCCACCCAATGTAGAGCCAAATTGTACGTGCTTAAAAAGCAGTGCCAAGAGTATGTTCAGTTCACAGTAAGTAGATTTATTGGAATAAATATTTTATGGTACATTCTCAGAAATTGGCTTCCAACTAAAATGCGTTTGACCCATTTTGAATAAGGAAATTGAAAAGAAAAATTTAAAAGAAGAAAAAATGCATGTTTATAAACTTTTTAAATAAAACCAGACCTTGTAAGTGGACATTAATAATTGTCCTGCCTCATTTGTTTTCACGACTTTGACAACAAGAAGTTCCTGAACATTAGTCATGTATGCTCAGAATAAATGTGACTTTGAAATATATGTTAGCTACTGTACATGTATAGTCAGTCAAGTAGAAGAGGACCTTCCTGAAATTCCCACTCGTGACATTTTCCCATGTGTTTCCTACACGATTTTAAATTTTATTTCTGTCTATACTTTCAAAATTTTCCTATGATAAGTTCAGTTGTTGGTACTCTTCTAAAAATGTTCAACGTAATTAGGATCAGTTCTAAAATATGGGACCCCTTTGAGTGACAATTCGCACTCCACGCATTATTGGCTCAGTAACTAATTTATGTCATGTCGTTATAACAAAGGGATGACATAATTAAACATTTCCATCTTTTTTATTCCCTGAGACTGCATCAGCACAGGCAAGTATAGAATGTGATGTTCTTCATGGGCCCCACCAACTTTTTGGTGCCATGTAATTTATTTATTCGCTGAAGAGAAAAAGAATTCTGAGACACAGTTATTAAACCCTTTATCAACTTTCTACCATCAGTGCCTGAATTCTAATGCAGTGTGATTTCTCCAGGACAAAGAGACTGAGGAAGATGAAAAATTTCTCCAAAGAGTGAATACATACTTATTCACAACGCTAGGATGTGACTTTAAATATCTCTTTATGCAGTTCCCTACCCAACCTCTTTCTATTTAAAGACAAACAAATTTCAAAGAGGTTTTGTGTTCCCTCTTTATGTTTCTCTATGACCCAGTTTAGTCTAAAACCTTAGTTCATTACATATACAACACAAGCCTTTGATCCCTGGTAACTGGCAGGTGTTGGTGATGAATAAATCAAGGCTTCAAAGTGAAGTATGTGTGTGCAGATGACTTTTGGAATAACGTGGGCACAGCATCATACCTTCCTGATTGTCTTCGGCATATAAAAATTAATTGTTGTAGTTAAAATTATGTCAGTGCAGAGCTTGTGGTTACTTGGAATGTTCTTTTAGAATAGTCCATGTTGCCTATTAAACCTAGTTTTAAACACATTGGGCAGTTAAGTCATGCACCCAAAATATCACCTTAGGTAGATTGAGGGCGAGATAAAATGTTGTAGCTATACAAAGGAATTCAGAAACATTGTCAGAAATCAAAGCCTCTGTCAGCTTGCTACATGTAAAAAGCTAGTAATCAGTGTGAGTCAGATGTCAACAGAAAAATACAAATACCTATGAGAGCCACTGCAGTTTTTCATTTCATGGCCAATTCAATGAATGTGATTAGAAATTCACTGAGCTCACTCTTGGAGGTTTAAACGGAGGCCTGCATGAGGACTGCAAAAGGAAATCTGGGTGGGAGAGAATGTAATCGGATCTTGCACTCATAGGCGATGCTGCAATGCAGTCATGCCCAACACAAGCACAGCTTCATTCATAACAGGAAACGTCTTCTTTGGGAAAATAGCTCTATTGGTACCCAAACTCAGGTATGCCAGTGTATGCAGGTGGAGTCACCCTACCCCTCTTCCAAACATGTTCTATGAGATTTTTAAAATAAGATGGGATAGTACAGGGGCATGAAAAGAATTGATTCCTTCACAGGATTTGAATCCAGTTCAAGGGAGAACGTAGAAAATTCAAAACCAACATATAAGGTATCACACAACCAAGAAAAGTAAAACCATTGCAAGTTTACTTGCGTTGAGTACAAAACAGATTTAGTGGTGTTCTATGTCACAGTTTAATGCTCTGGGTATTTAAATGTTTTCAACAGGATTTGAGTTGAAAGTCTGTAATGTGCTTTGATGGAACACCTCCCAATTTCTATTCAATAAATTTATGTAATTGTCCATTGACAATATAATGATAACAGTACCATTGAACTCTAAACTGTGGTTTATCTTCACTACTGGGAAGCAACTGTGCATCAGTATTAAAGATATGCAGAAACATAACATTCACTAATTTGTTCATCTGCTTCTGTATATTGTTTATGGAATTACATGGCAAGAACTGTTGTAAAGCAACATGTCTTTCCACATTACTTTAGAGGTGAAATTACTTTTGTTTTGCTTCTCTATAATGTGTACTTCAAATGAAACACCATACTTTTTTAAAAAAAAAAAAAAGATGTTCAATTTACTAATTTTTTTAAATCTCATAATTTAAAAAGCATTTGTTGTGATTTTAAAGTGTTGCAAGAAAAGGGATTTTGTGGCCGTGGGTAGACTTTTTATACTTTGTTTTATAGATGGATTTTTTTTAACTGTAGTTTGTTTAAGTCACCAAGCAGCGTCCAAAATCTTAATGTGTTTCATTTGATGTTGTTAGATCAGAGAAGAAATTGGCATAAAATCAGTTAATAGTATTGTCAAAGAATTGTGTATTGTGTACTCACTGGGAAAAAATAAAATATATTCACATTTCAAATTTGTAGAAAAGCCATTTATGTAAAACAAACTTGTTTGCAGACATGCCAAAAAAAGACCAAGTAGCCACTTTTAGAACTCTGCATTAATATTTTGTGACTAAATGCATAATCTCAGTTTCTCACTCAGTTATGGTTTGAATAGTGATAAATAGGAATTGGTGTTGACGTTTAGTAGTGACTAACAGACCCTGATAAAGAATACAGCAAGCATTTGAAATACAGACCTCATTCTATCAGCACTGCTACTTTCCCCATACCATAAAGACCTTTAGATAGATTTAAAACAAATATCTTATTTTTTAAAGCATAAGTAAATATGAAAATTGAGAGAAAATGAATTTTTCTCAATTACTTTAGAAGAGCTAATTATAAATTTCTTTTATTTTGGATGTTTTTATACTGGATATTGAAAAATTATCTCAGGGACTGAGTAGAAAAGAAAAATGCCCCATTTTATTATATTTCGTAAATATTTTATTCTTTTTCACTGCTAAGTACAACTATAGGCTCAATTTTTTTTTCCAAAAATGAAGAGAGGCAGTTTCTGTATTCTTTAAAATAATAATACTAGTGACAGGAAAAAGGAAAAAGATTATGGTTAAATCCTGAAACACTCATTTAAAAATATTTTTAAAAATACAAGGTTTAGGACAACACATTTTAGAGTTTAATTTATATTAATAAGGTGAGAATAAAATAATATTACTGTAATGACAAATGATGCTGTATTAATATAACACAGTGACAAAATATAATATATATGATTAAAGACAAAGTATGTCAATATGATAAATGGTAGGACAATTACAAAACAACTGTTCCTTTATGGAATTTGTATATAAAATAGCAAAAGTATAAAGTTATCAGAAAGGTTTATTAAAGTAATACACTACAGTCTCTTGATTATATTAGCTGGAGAAAACATATATTAATGTTGCACAAAAGCATTTGAACAAGAAATTATACTTTATGTCCTCCATTTTTTAAAATGTGATTTTATCTCTTCCACAGAGGAGAGAAGCAGAGTTCACACTAAACTTCATTTCATAGGAAAGATGTGAAATACAACTGTACAATAATACAAAACCAAGTTTTAAAAGTTCAAAACAATACTCCAGTAGAAAAGCTAGCAGTGAGGGGAAAAGAATCTGTTATTTCCGAAAGTTTGTAAAGACTCTTTCTACTCTGATGAGTTTAGTGTGGTCTCAGTTTTGGCCTTCAGCTTCTTAGGCACAGAGAAAGAATCTAACACGTAGGAGTGTGCAGAGCTGTCAAGAATCCCAAAGACAGAGCGAGACAATTATCCAGCTGTGGGTTTAATATGAAGAACTACAAAGGCGACTAGTCTTTGCGTTTTCAAGTCACAACATTTTCTCCTTGCGGTAGTCGAGCTATAAAAAAAAAAAAAAAAAAAAAAAAAAAAAAGGCCTGGCGCTGTGGCTCACGCCTGTAATCCCAGCACTTTGAGAGGATAAGACAGGTGGATCAATTAAGCCCAGGAGTTTGAGATCAGCCTGGGCAACATGGCAAAGCCCTGTCTTACAAAAACAAACAAACAAAAAACCACAAAGACTGGCCAGGCAGGGTGGCACGCATCTGTAGTTCTACCCACTAGGGAGGCTGAGGCAGAAGGATCACTTGAACCTGGGAGGTCCAGGTTACAGTGAGCAGTAATCGTGCCACTGCACATCAGCCAGGGTGACAGAGTGAGACCTTGTCTCAAATAAATAAATACATACATACGTATATACATACATACATAGAAAAAGAAAAAAGAGAAATACATGTATATTTCCAAGATATCTGATTATCTATTACCAAAATATTATCAAGATTTATATATGTATGTATTGCAGATATCGTAGTAATCAAGGAAAGCTACATTTGCGAGTCAAATAGAATGACCTTGTGGCTTATGTCAATATTCATAACAGGAAATCTGCAGGCCACTACAGCTGTTCTTAAGCCACAGCACCATAACACCCTTCGCCTATAAAATACCTTGATGGATATAACCTCTGGGTCACAGACAACATTTTTTAGACAAATTTTAGAAAATGTTTTTCTAGACAACACTTTGGAATAATTTGTTTCTAACAAATCTGGGTTTTTATTTATTCATTTCTTTTGCAAGCAAGTTTTGAGACACTGTGCTAAGAATTAAATATTCAGATTAGTAAAAATAGCAATAACCTTTGCCTTCATAAATAAATAATATCTTCTGTTAATTCCTTCCCTGATTTCTTGCCTAGAAATTTTTGATGAATGTTTTGAAGCTAAGAGGAAAGAGCCAATAAGCAAGGCCGTCAAATAGATTTCCAAGCAGTAAAATTTGTATTAGCTTCATTCAAATCCTCCATACCCATCATAAAATCTAGTTTTTCTCAAAAATAGTCTACAGGACTTTAATAGTATTTTAAAAATGAAGAAGACAATAATGGAATTGAAGTTCCATAGTTGAATATATGAAGACATTTCTTTACTACTTGAATCCTTTACAAATCTGTTCAAATCTTACATGACATAAAATTCTTTGTCCTGGAGCATCTTATGAAACAGGACTATGTAAAATCCGCCTGGAAAAACAGTCTCCTAGGAAGTATCATACTTTATCCTTCCCCTAGACTCTATATTAGTGGCCCCAAAGGTTTTGCATGCCCTGTCTTGCTGTGGTCTTTTAAAAATCAATATTAAGTCATGGGAAAGGATCATTCAAATTCTATGTATAATGTGCAGATGATAAAAGAAATGTGCAGTGAGAAATTCATTAATTAAATTATATTTCCAAACCTTATTTGAGATCAGTGCTCAGTCCTGTAGCAACAGGTAAGATTGCGCCATGTTCTTTAGTTTCTCTACAATGCTTTTGTGTATTGTCAGCTCTTGAAATCATTAGGCTAAAACTAAAGCATGGAAATACACCTACTGTCTCCTCCCACCCCTAGCTACTGACCTTCAATCAGATTTCAAAAGTATAATATATTTTGAAAGATTTCACAAAAGGATAATTTTTAAAAGCTACTGTCTGATTATTAATAGGTTCTCCCTGAAGAGATACTTTGCTTAAAATAATAGCGAGTAACGCAAAATGTAAGAAAAGAGGGCTTATAATTCCTCATTAAGATAATACAGAGCTAAGTACCAGTGGAATTTGAAATACAGCTAACTAGTAATGATGAAAATTCATATATTCAGAAATGGTTAAATATAGAAGTAACAAAGGGAAGACGAAGATAACCATTACATGAACTTCCACTGGCTATGAGGACAAAAGAAGTGAGGGAAGTTAAAGTGGGATGTGAGAAGTAAAAATTTAAATTTACTTGATTAATTTTGAATGATGATAGACTGATGCAACCCATAAATTAACGTGTCCCAACATAGGTAATGCGAGAACAGTTACGGGTGGACAATGAATGGTTATTCTAATGAAAAAGAGGGAACAGACAAATGGTGGCAGTGTGAACAAAAGACACACTGGAATACTATGTATTCAACTTAAGAAAAGGAACTACAACATTTTCAATAACTGTGCAAGCATCTCTTTGCAAATAACCACCTACCAAGAATTAAGACACCGTTTCCATCAATGTTGGTGAAGCTATTTTTTCCTATCTTATACAACTATACTAAAAATGTATAAAACAAATCCCATATACATACGACAACAAAGTATACATTTAAAGAAATACATGTGTTAAATGTCCATATCAACTAATTCCCACTAAAATCATTTGAATAGTTATTATTTAAAAGTTGAAGCTCATGCACAAAGACATTTTAGATTTGTTCTACTATTCCAAGTAAAAATAATTATAAACCTTAAAATGTATTAAGTAGCCAAAAACTGTATTAGGAGCTACACACATACATGCATACTCATGCACACATACAAATATACAAATATACATATATAAAAATAATTTCCATTCATTAGAATCCAACCAAGATAGGATGGGGATTGAAAAACAGCCATAGTCATAAAGTATGGAAAAATGGAAACCTAACAAGAACTATGGGGATTGAGACAAATATCATAGGCTGAATAATACTTCAAATAATCTCTATTTCTCCTAGACAAATTACATAGGTGCATTTACATGTATACGTATGTATACAAACACTTATGTACACATGCAGAGTCATCCTTCAAGATCCACAAAGAATTGGTTCCAGGATTCCTACCAAAATCAGTGGATGCTATACCTTAAATATAATGGTGTAGTATTTGCATATAACCTATGAACATCCCCCTATATACTTCAAATTATCTCTTCATTACTTATAGCATCTAACACAATGTAAATGTTATGTAAATCATTTTATACTATATTTTAATTGGTATTATTTTTATTGTTTCATTTTTCTTTTTATTGTAGTTTGTTTTCAAGTGTTTTCCATCTATGGTTGGTTCAATCAGAGGATTTGGAGCCTGTGAATATGGAGGCCTGACTGTATGTTTCTATTATACACATCACATATATATGTTCATATATGCATTTATGAAGAAATCGATATTTTGTTGTTCAAATGGCCAAATGTTCCTTTTGAATAGATGAACACATATTGTACACATAGTATTGTGGTTGGCACAATGTAGTTAGGGGCAGCCAGTTACATTTAATGTGATCATGTTATAAACTAGTTGGGGTGACATAAGGCATAGAGTGAATATTGTTTTAGAAGTAGAAAGTGAAGAAAACCATACAAAATTTGAATTGTTGCAGAAATCAGTTTTGGGAGATGACAAGTGGAAGGGAGCATTGAGGGTCGGTGTGGTCAGGTGGATGTCAGTGATAAAGGAATTGACTTGGGCCTTGAGTGAGAACAATTAATAGAAAGATGATTTAGAGGGGAGGAAGCAGACACAATATAGTCTCTAGCCAACAGGAAACTGTAGTCTAATACGGGAACCAGTCATTTGAACCAACATTTGAATTCAGGAGTATCTGAGATATGATAAATAAGCAATATACTATTGCAGTAAAGTAAGGAAGGTGGACACCTCATTCAGACTATAGGGGTCCAGCCAGGCATTACAGACTGACTAACACTGTAGAGAGTGTTTATTTCTCCCAAACAAGTTAGATGAAGGTTAAACTTCCCCTGTACAAAAGCACTGGTTCATAAGGCAGCACAGCATAATTAACCAGTCAATAGCACACGTGTTTAGAAAACAACAAGGAAATATAGTGGGGCAATACAGTGAAGAAAAGGATGAATGGATTAAAAAGAAGTAGACTAATAACACCTAGAGACAATACAGGCAAAGAGGCTGTTTTGTCGACTTTGCATGCTCCTGTTTTCATTGTGAGCAGATAAGGACATCTCATCCTCAAAGGGGATTTGTGCTTTTGGAAATGAAGACAGTCCATTCTACCTTCAGATTCTACATATCCACATTTGCCATGCATGCAGTAAGAGTCAAAATAAAGAACATTATAGAAGCCTAAATCTGCTTAAAATAAATGCCTGTCTAAAATAAATATCATAATTATAATAGAGTGTGAAATATTTCCACTTACAAAGTATGCAGTTGCATGTAAACAACAAGCAGGAAATACCAGACAAAACCAGAATGACACCAGTTATGATGAGCATAATCACAAATGGGTCACGGTGACTTTCTACACATGTACAATTGAATGCAGCAGAGCCAAACCAGACCCCAGGGCTGGAATGGGAACTTCATTAGGGAAAGTTAAGAACAATACACAATGATGATAAATCCTGCTATAATAATTTGTCTGAGAACCAGCCACATTTAAGGAGCACACGTTCAAGGAGCACAAATGAATCTATATCCTGCAAAGAGCAGATGAATGAAAACCAAGGTAACAGTGTGCAGTAAAACTTAGTAAACAAAAATGGAATTCAAAGCATAACTTGGTCTTTCCAGCTTTCCTCTCACCTATTCTGCCTTCTACCAGGACCCTAGTGAATTGTTAGTTATCTAGTATTAAAGATGAAGAACAGAACAGCTTAAAAATATGAAAAATAATTAGAGCATAAGACTACGTATGGATAATTATGAAATGGCAAAATATAATTAATCATCTATTCCCTGCAAATGTCTCTTCTGAAATGACCCCATAGTTTTAAAATGCACGATAACTTTAATTTTGTAACACCCACAAACTCTCATAGACACACACACACAAACTGTGCACAAAACTCCTTGCTGACAAAACAAACTTGTTATGAGACTTAGGGGCAATATTCAACATACACTTGAACATGGATTCGCTAGGTAAGTTCTCCAGGCATAAACTATACTTGCTCAACATTCTCTTTGACATATTTCTCTAGTTATAGCTTGTCATCAGGGATTTCAGGTTTTCCTTGTTTAAATTTAGTGCTATTATAAGTATTTTTTTCCCCTAAAGACATGTATTTTTATTTTTCTAACCTTTTGAGGCTTGAAAGAGAGCATTTCCAAATAAAGATTGCAGGGTATTTAAAAATATATAGCACTAAAACGCCATCTCTCTTATACTCTCTTTGCTATTGCCAGTTTCTGACAGAACACTGAATTGAGGGGTTGCCGAAATATTGAACTGATTTGAATATACTGACACCCACTGAATTATTTTAGCATATTAAGTTGAATGGCATTGCAAATTTTCTTGTTAAATCATCTATTCCATTTGAGTAATACCCTATCTAAGAGCCCAAAGTCTAAACATATAGAATAAACTAGTAGTAGAAACAGAATAGAGGGCATCAAAAACCTGTGTAGAAGCTACTAGGCATGTAGTTGTTGGATAGTAAGCCTTGGACTTAAACCCATGTAAGAGCAAAACATTAAAGCATCACTTTACATTTTATGTCTAAGTAAATATGAAATTGCACTGAAGAGGCAAACATATTTATTCTGCTGAAATCTCAGATAAACATTAATTTATCAGGAGAAGCTTTGTAGAAAAGCTGGGTAAGAGAGTAGCACTATCTTCAACCTCAGCTTTGCAAAAGTCTGAGGACTGTTTTTCAAATAGACCATTTTGTAATGCAAATCTTTTTGTAAAGCTAAGAATTGTAGTCACAGTAAATATTATCTTATCCAAGGCAATCTTATTGGTGGTGTTAAAGTGTGAACAGTAGACCAGTATTTTTTACTTGGAATAGTCAATCCACTTAAGCAGCATATACTTAGGGAGTAGACTGAGTCAATATTTTCCTGGGAGAAGATACCTGGATCATCTTAAGCATTTATCAAATGCCTGAGTGCTGTGTTTAATGAAAGAAATTGCCTTTAAGATAAACATGGTTCCTGAGTGTGCTCCCAGGAAAGATCTTATCTCTAAAGAAACTCAGCTTATGCCATAGAATATGTACTTCAATCTGTTGAGCACACCAGAAGTCATCCAATACACTCTCAAAACAAACAACAAAGAAAGCAGGTCATCAGTTGAATGAGTGAATCTAAGAGACTCGTTTAGATGTTGATAATTGTGCACACTAGGTTTGTTTGGTACAGTGACTGCTCAGCAGCAGCTCTCTGGAAGCAAGGCTTCACTCATTAACAATCCTTCTGGTTTTATGTTTATGATAATAAGAGAATACACATCTATTTTTTTCTAATAATTTGTCCAATTTGTTAAGGTTCATATTCAAAAAGGTATAAATTTTAAAAATGTATACAATTTTCATTTACAAATTGTCATTAGAATACTCCTTGTATATTGGTTAATACTTTGGATGCAAGAAATAATCTGCCCCAAAAGTACAGGTTTCAAAATACAGATTAATATAACTTAACACAAGCTGTCAGGGGTAAATATTTCCAGGGTGATTGCAATGAATGAATTTGAAACGAAATAAATGTAATTAGTTACGAAATAATGTTGCCCAAATTTTACTCACCTCTTTTGACTAAATTTCTTCAAGACAAAGGTGTGGCATTGAATTTTAAAGCTATGTTCAATTTTTTCTTAATTTAGAGATATTGAAACGCCTTAGCAAAAAATTTAACAGTGAGAGCATTATGACAGTGAAAGAGATCTAACCTAACTGGCTCCACCTTCCCTTTAACCTCTAAACTGCCCTTTGGTCATGCCCGGGCACGGGCCACGTTAACTTTGGGAGAAATTTATTTTATAGTTTAAATGGTAATAGCCCTTCCCCAAACTAAACTGCCTTGTAAAACTAATGAAACACCGTGAGGTTAGGAGGGTGAAAGAGGCCTGAATTCTGCTAAGATGTAGGCTTAGTTAATTGATTACCAGCCAGTATTCCAGAGGTGACAAGATTTGCAATTTCCCATGACTCCTGTAAATATCATTACTGTAGAACCTGAGATTGGGCTCTTTAGATATCGTATTAACCTGTTTTCACACTGCTGATAAAGACATACCCTAGACTGAGCAATTTACAAAAGAAAGTGGTTTATTGGACTTACAATTCCACACGGCTGGGGAGGCCTCAAAACTATGGTGGAAGGCAAGGAGGAGCAAGTCACATCTTAACATGGATGGCAGCAGGCAAAAAGAGAGCTTGTGCACAGAAACTCTCATTTTTAAAACCAGAAGATCTTATGGGACCCATTCACTGTCACGAGAACAGCACAGGGAGGACATGCTCCCATGATTCAGTCATCTCCAACTGGGTCCCGCCCACAACATGTGGGAATTATGGGAGCTACAAGATGAGATTTGGGTGGGGACACAGAGCCAAACCATATCAGGTGTCTTTTCAGGCTTTTGCATTTCTGACAGCCGGATGGGCACACATGGACCAGCAACTCCTCTTTGGCCTCCACCCAGAAGCAGATTCAGCACATGGTGACTGTTTTCCACAGCCCTAGGAATGCATCCCCAACCAATCAGCAACACCCATTCCCTAGCCCCTGCCTGCCAAACTATCCTTGAAAAGTCCTAGCCTCTGAATTTTTGGGAGGCTGTAGCTGATGTTCTATGTATATTAAACTCTTTTTCTGTTGCAATTCCCTTGTCTTGCTAAATGACTCCATCTGGGCAGCAAGCACAATGAATCCACTGGGAAGTTACAAATTGGTCAAAGAAAACTGATTTGTGGTGTTGTTTTTCAAAAATTAGTGCTTTACACAGATTCTTTGAAATTTCAGTAGAAAAAGATATCTTAAGATTTTGCCAGATATATGTTAATCATCACGCTTCTTAGGAAAGATGGAGTTAGCAGCTCCCTGATGAGACAGGCAAGAAATAATAATGATAATGAATAAAGTGTATAATATAGATAACACAGTGGTTTTCAAAGTATCTTTCCAGTACCCTAGGTGTTCTCAAGACACTTTCAGAGAGAACATGAGGGCAACAGTACTTTCATAATAATACTAATATTTCATTTGTCTTTTTCACTAACTTGATATTTGCAAGGATGGTGCAAAAGCAGAGGTGAGTCAAACTGCAACTTTCTTAGCACAAATGAAGTTAGTAACACTAAACTCTATGAATAATCACTGAAGTCTGCACTGTGATAGTTTGTTAGGACTGTCCTAACAAAGTGCCACAGACGTAAGAGGCTTAAACAACATACATTTATCTTCTCACAGCTCTGGAGGCTACAAGCCCACAATCAAGGTATCTGCAGGACTGGTTTCTTTGGAGACCTTTCTTTTTGACTTGTATATAAAACTGGGTAGTGGATAGAGGCTGGAGGAGTTTTGAGGTACATGCTAGAAAAAGCTATGCTTGTTGTGGAGGGAGTATTGCTACAAATATGGACATTGGAGGTGATTTTGGTTAGAGCTCAGAAAGAAAATGAGAAGAGTTGAAGAGAAAGCCTCCATTTTCATAGAGGTATATAAATAATCGTGAATAGAATGTTGGTAGAAATATGGATATTAAGGGACAGTCTGACAAGATCTCAGACAGAAATGAGGAACAGATTATTGGGAACTGGAGGAAAGGTGATCCTTGTTATAAGATGACAAAGAAATTGTCTGAATTTTGTTCATGTTCTAGTCATTTAGAAATCTCTATCTATGAGGAGCCAAGCTGCTCCTTCAACACTCTGCTTAGAAATCTCTTCAGCCAAACATTGAATTTCATCACTCACATGTCCTATTATTTTACTTTTCACAAAATGGTAGAACAAGTGAGTGATGAAATTAAGTGTCTGGCTGAGGAGATTTCTAAGTAGAGTGTTGAAGGAGCAGCGTGGATCCCCCTTATGGCTTATAGCAAAATATGAGAGGAGAGAGATTAATTAAAGAAAAGATTGTTAAACAAAAAGGAACTAGAATTTGGAAAATTTTCAGCCTCTTCATGTGACAAAATGAAAAAGTTTATTCTGAAGTGAACACTGAGGGTGTTGCCTAACAACCATTTGATAAGGAAATCAACAAGGGTTGAACCATGAATTTAACCAACTACTTCAGCAGAAGCCAGGATTACACCAGCAGAAATACTGCCTGCTGCAATTAAAGGAAAGAGAAAAATATAGAAGGAAGGAAGGTTGAGAACATGATTATCTTTCAAGAAAATAAAAGAATGACCCCGCAGGCATTTTAGAGATCATCAAGGCCACTACTCCCATCATAGACCAAGGGGAAGTCTGCTTTGTCCTGCATTTTAGTGGGCCAGGCAGCCACCATGAAAAGCCCCAGGGGCAGCACTCTCCCCAAACCATATGGGCAGGGTCAGCCCACAAAGCAAAGGGGAAGGGCTGGTGGGGCTATGCTGCTGCCTCAGTGGCCCTAGAGGGCAGAACATCAAACCAAAAAAAATGGACTCTAAGAGCTATTGGAATTTGTCTAGCTAAGTTTTGGACTTGTTTTGGACCCATCACCCTTGTATTCTTTCTGATTTCTCCCTTGTGAAATGGGGATGACTGTCCTATCCCTATCCCACCACTGTATGTTGGAAGCACCTAACTCTTATGCTTTTACGGCTTCACAGCTGAAGAGGAATTTTGCCTTAGGGTGAATAGTATCTCAGGTCTCACCCATTTAGATGTTATTTAGATGAGACATTGGGCTTTAGACTTCAGAGTTGACACTGGAATGAGTTAAGACTCAGGGGGCTGTGGGGTGAAATAAATGTATTTTATATGCAAAAAGAACATGAATTTTAAGCTATGGACTAAATTATGTCTCCCCAAAATTCATATGTCAAAGTCATAATGTTGCTGTATATTGAAATAGGAAGTTTAAAAGATAATTAAATTTAAATGATACCATTTGGGTAAGAGTCATAATTTGATAGAATTAATGGCCTTTCAAGAAAAGGAGGAGAGAGAAAGAGATCTCTCTTTCTTCACATGCAAGCACCTAGCAAAAGCCATGTAACAAAAAAAAAAATAACCATAAAATGACCACTCTCTTTCTGACTTGTAGGGGTAAGTTACTGGTTGGTCAGTTTCTGTCTGGCCCACTAAAATGAAGGACAAAGCAGACTTCCCCTGAACCTGTGATGGGAATAGCAGCCCTGATGATCTCTAAAATGTCTGCAGGGTAATTCTTTTATTTTCTTGAAAGATAATCATGTTGTCAACCTTCCTTCTTTCCATTCCTGATTTGCTTAGACAACCCTTACCAGAAACTGACCCTGGTGGACCTTGATCTGAAACTTATAGCCTCCAGAACTGTGAGAGAATACACTTTTGTTGTTTAAGACACCCAGTCTATGGTATTTTGTTATGGCAGCCCTAGCTGACTAGTACAAGTCTCATTTTAAAATTTTAGATACTAAAAAGAGAAAAAACAATTCTACTTCTTCATCTTAATACAGCCTATCTAGATTTTGCCTTAAAAACAAAAACAAAAACAGAACAACAACAACAAAAAAACTGAATCTATTAGTTTAGGTCAGAAGCCTGGGTTTGAGGAATAGGGGAGAAGCAGGAATCAAATAACACACCGCACTGGTGTTATAATGTACTGCTTCTCTCTTTCTTTAAGCCAGATGGCAAATGGTGCTACTGTAGGACTCTCGGTGAAGACTATTGTCATTATTCAAATCATTTGGCAGTAGCTTTTCTTCCCCACCACCAGTTGCCAGGACAACTTGAGTATTGATTACTGTCTTTTTGCTTCTGTTAGTTTTCTTAGCTGTCTCTTCTGAGTTTGCTGAAAAATGTTCATAAGGAGATAATGTATACGAGTGGGTGAGTGGGTGTGGACATACGAAAGTGAGATGCTTTTTTATGTACACTAATCTTACCCATGATTGTTTATTTATTTTTTTATAGCAACCAGTAGACCACTAGTTCTGTTTGGATCTTACAAATTCTCTATAAGAAGCAGAGCTGGCCTCCACTGTAGGATTATCTATGGGCTTTTAAGGTACATAGCACCTCAAGATTGTCGGGCAGAGCAAAAATTATGTATAGAAATTGATAACTCCTCTTTATGTCTTAAACTATAATGCCTAGATTTAGCTGCAAGAAAGGCATGTTTTCTTTTGTAAAGAAACAAACCTATTCTTAATTTTCCAATTCTTATTAAAGAGTAATAAGTCCGGGCATGGAAGACATAGAAACTTTTTCTAATTTTGACTCTACTACTAACTAGTTGGACAGCTTGGGACATTGCCATTTAACTCATCTCAGCCTCATGGATTCATTAAATAAATATTAATCATGGACTCACTGTATGCCAGATGTCGTGGAAGGCAACAGAAAGAAAAATAAAACAAACAAACTAAAAACAACAACAACAGCAACAACAACAACATCTAAATGCTCCAAGTTTTAGAGGAACTTATGACCTTGTAAAATAAATAGATGTAAAACAAATACATCAGGGTATCCCAGCTGACATCAACTCGGGAATTGCAACCTGCCTATATGCGAAGTGTATGGTAAATGATACTATTCCAGGTGTCCAAAACATGTGGATTCTTTAGTAGTAAAGAAAAAGGATGAAAGATTTATGTTTGAGTTACAAAGAACACAGAAGATAGAGGAGAAACATAAAGGGGTAGCTAGGCTGTATTGCCATCTTGTTTCCCATGTGACCATAGGAATGGATTTGTGCTGCAGTTGGAAGAGACTAAGGTAAGCAATGAGTTTTCACTTGGAAGCAAAGTGCGATTTTGAAACTTTGATGCTTTGGCAGTTTTGGGCTGCACTAGATTTCAATACCCAGATGAGGACAGCATTTCCCCAAAAGGAAAAACGAAGAAACTTTTGTGGTGGGCAGAACAGGCAGGCAAGATACTCATTAGAATCAACAGCCACTCCAGCAGATAGCAAAGTTGACCAGAAGAGACCTGAAGCTAAGACAGCCACACTGAGAGGCAGAGACTCATCCTTGCACTATGCAATGCCCAGTATATTTGAGAGATAGGTGGTTCGTCTCTCCAGGAACTGTCTTTATAAATGTGGTGAGAACTGAGGTAGCAAAAATGAATATTAATGTTAATACAACCTTAGAGTCTATGGAGCCCAGATGGGGACATGCAGGTTGTATACAAAATTATAATTAACATATGACAAGTATCTGATGAATGTGGATACAAATAGCAATGAGGACACATATTAGTATAGAATTAACTCATGGAGAACCTAAGGGAGGATTCAACAGGACAGCTATGGTCGACCCTTCTCTTGAAAGTAGAATAATACGTTTCCAGATAGTGAAAGAGAAGACATTCATTTCAAAAGGGCCAGAATATTAAAAAAATGTGACTATATAAAGATGACCCTTGAGAAAATGTATCAGTTAGGAATACAATCTGTTACACATGACAGAAAACCCAAGGACAATAGCTTAAACAATAAAGAGTTGTTGTTGTTGGGTTTTGTTTGTTTGTGTGTGTGTTTGTTTTTGAGACGGAGTCTCCCTCTGTCGCCCAGGCTGGAGTGCAGTAGCGCGATCTTGTCCGCCTCCTGGGTTCACGCCATTCTCCTGCCTCAGCCTCCCTAGTAGCTGGAACTACAGGTGCCCGCCACCACACCCAGCTAATTTTTTGTATTTTTAGTAGAGACGGGTTTTCACCACGTTAGCCAGGATGGTCTCGATGGTGTTGATTTTTTTAATCCCATAACAAGAAAGCTCATAATAGGTAGCTGTTGGATGTGGTTCAGGGGATCAGTCATGCCTGTCCTTCATGGTTGCAGAGACTGTTACAAATGCAGACATCACACATATGCAGTTGACCCCTGGATAACCTGAGGGTACTGATCCCCCTGCATGGTCAAAAAATCTGCATACAACTTTTGACTTCCCCAAAACTAATAGCCTACTGTTTACCAGAAGCCTAACTCATAACATAAACAGTATATTAACACTTATTTTGTGTACGTATTACATACTGCATTCTTACAATAAAGTAAGCTAGAGAAAAGTAAATGTTACTAAGAAAATTCTAGGAAAGAGAAAATATACCTACTCTTCATTAAGAGGAAGTAGATCATCATAAAGATCTGAGGAGGGGTTAATCTGGCTGTCTAGGGGTGACAGAGGCAGAAGAAAATCCACGTGAAGGTGCACCCATGCAGTTGAGACCCATGTTGTTCAAGGGTCAATTGTACTTCAGGCAGGGGGAAGAGGAAAGACAGTATGACCATGACAGCCAACGTGTTTTATGTGGAATGATAGAGCTTTGCCAGAGTCCTTCCCCCATGACTTCAGCTAAATCTCAACCTAATAATGTCACATAAATCTTCTCACCCTCCCATCCCACCTGACCCCCTCAATAAGGGGCTCTGAGAAGCAAATATTTACCTCAGAACATTGCTATATTGATAAACCCCCATAAAATTCTGTTGGAAATATTAAAAGGAAGGCAAAACTTTCTTTCCATTCAGCAGGTTGTCTGTTCGCTCTGATGATGGTTTATTTTGCTGTGCAGAAGTTCTTTCATTTAATTAGATCCCATTGTCAATTTTTGCTTTTGTTGCAATTGCTTTGGCATTTTTGTCATGAGATGTTTGCCCATGCCTATCTCCTGAATGGTATTGCCTAGATTTTCTTTCAGGGTTTTCATAGATTTGGATTTTAAGTCTTTAGTCCATCTTGAGTTAAAAGTTGTATATGGTATAAAGAAGGGGTCCAGCTTCAATTTCCTGCATGTGGCTATCAGAACTAGCACAGAAGAACTAGAACAGTTTTCCCAGGACCACTTATTAAATAAGGAATCCTTTCCCCATTGCTTGTTTTTGTAAGTTTTGTCAAAGATCAGATGGCTGTAGGTGTGCAGTCTTATTTCTGAGTTCTCTGTTCTGTTCCATTGGTCTGTGTGTCTATTCTTGTACCAGTACCATCCTGTTTTGATTAGTGTAGCCTGAAGTCAGGTAACATGATGCCTCCAGCTTTGCTCTTTTTGCTTAAGGATTGACTTGGCTATTCAGGATCTTTTTTGGTTTTGTACGAATTTTAAAATAGTTTTTTCTAATTCTGTTAAGAATGTCAATGGTAGTTTAGTGGGAATAACAGTGACGCTATAAATTACTTTGAGCAGTAAAGATCTAATATCCAGGATCTACGCGGAACTTAAACAAATTACAAGAAAAAAAAACCTATTAAAAAATGGGCAAAGACAGACACTTCTCAAAAGAAGACATACATGAGGACAAAAAACATGAAAAAAAGCTCAACATTACTGATCATTACAGAAATGCAAATCAAAACCACAATGAGATCCCATCTCATGCCAATCAGAATGGTGATTATTAAAAAGTCAAAAAACAACAGATGCTGGTGAGGTTGTGGAGAAAAAGGAACACTTTTACACTGTTGGTGGGAGTGTAACCATTGTGGAAGACAGTGTGGCGATTCCTCAAAGACCTAAAGGCAGAAATACTATTTGACCCAGCAATCCCATTACTGGGTATATACCCAAAGGAATAAAAATCATTCTATTTTAATGATACATGCACATGCATGTTCACTGCAGCACTATTTACACTAGCAAAATCATGGAATCAACCTAAATGCCCATCAGTGATAGAATGGATAAAGAAAATGTGATACATATACACCATGGAATACTATGCAGCCATAAAAAGGGATGAGAGCATGCCCTTTGCAGGGACATGGATGGATGGAACTGGAAGCCATTATCCTCGGCAAACTAATACAGGAACAGAAAACTAAACACCACACATTCTCACTTCTAAGTGGGAGCTGATTGATGATAACACATGCACACATGGAGGAGAACAACACACACTGGGCACCTTTTGGGGAGTTTCGGGGACGAAGAGCACCAGGAAGAATAGTTGATGGATGCTGGCCTCAACACCTGGGTGATGGGATGATCTGTGCAGTAAATCACCATGGCACATGTTTCCCTATGTCATAAACCTGCACATTCTGCACATGTACCCCTGAACTTAAAGTAAAGGTTAAAAAAAAAAAAAAGAAAACGGTAAATCAATAGGGAGTAGAGATAAATTATATCTGGTAGAATATATAGTCTGTGGGTTGGGGTGTGGGAGAGCTTCAAAACTAAGCCCAAAAGTAGAGGTATGACCTGATTTAAAGATCTTTCTGGATATATTTATAAGGTTTTGTCTTTTGGTCCTCAAAACAGGGAATACATTGACTTGTTTCTGTTTTTGCTTTGAGATGAAGTCTCACTCTGTTGCCCAGGCTGGTGTACAGTGGAGCCACCTCGGATCACTGCGAGCTCCGCCTCTAGTGTTCAAGTGATTCTCCTGACTCAGCCTCCCAACTAGCTGGGATTGCAAGCATGAGCCACCATGCCAGCTATTTTTTTTTTTTTTTTGTATTTTTAGTAGAGATGGGGTTTCACCATGTTGGCCAGGCTCTTCTCGAACTCGTGACCTCAAGTGATCCATCTGCCTTGGCCTCCCAAAGTGCTGGGATTACTGACATGACCCACCACATCAGGTCCTCTATTTTAAGTTAAGATTTCGTAAAATCCCTTGTTAATAATCCCTGACATTCTATAACATATCCTTATTTGATCTTTTGCAATTTTTAAGCATAATAATAAACTTCTTGCTTACCCTGCCTTCCCTGAAACTCAGTGAATCTAGAAGTTGCCCCCTTCCTCCTCCCTCTCCTCTCTCATCACAATCAATGCTGAGATTGTGATGAAAATAACAGATGAATATAACAGATGTTATATATAACATGTAAAGATGAATATAACAGATGAATTAACAGATGAATATAAAGATGAATATAACAGAAAGCGACTACTACTTAAGGAAACGGCATCTGATATATTCAGCACTGAGGGGGCAGGATGGCATGAGCAAAAGACCCAGAGACAGGAAATCATGTTCAGGTCCTGTCACAGGTGAGCTGTGTGGCCTCACATTACTCAGTCTCTGAGCTCAGGTCATCAAGGATAAGCTAAAATAATGAATGGAACTAGTGAAATTCCAGAATTCCTTCTAGTTTCATGATTATTTGTTGATGTATTTCCTTCAGCTTTTTCAAGCATGAGCATACACTATGGCTGTATTTTCAAAGGACTGATAAAATAATATTTATTGGAGGAAAAATCAATGCAAAAAACTCTTTTTAAAATATTAGGAGATAAATAGATCTCTAACTTAAATTTATACTCCTCGTCAACTAATGATTCAGCCATAAAGAAACCTATTAAGTAACACTCCCCTTAGTTTGAGGCCCTCTATTTCCATGAATTCAGTCTCTTTTTTCCAGTGTCAAAAGTTTTGAAGTTTTCGGGCTTTGGGTATCTCTCTTGTTTCCATAAGGGGACGTTTCTACTCATTAAGCGTGGAGCTGCAGCCCTCATGTTCCTAGACAGTCAAAATATCTTTAAATGTCTTTCAGGCATGACTGTGCTTATAAGAATGAGGAGGTTTTGCAATTGGGGTCAGGGAAATAATGACCTCTCTGCCATTTATCATCAATAAAGCCTTGACAATAGTCCATGTAGGCATGTGCTGGACACAGATTCATCAATAAAGCCTTGATGATAGTCCATGTAGGCATGTGCTGGACACAGATGCCGAGTCAGGTTGCTCCACTAGCTTCCAGCCTTTGTTGTTGATTGTTTTTCTTGGACCATTTCCTTTATCTAATTTTGTCAAGTTACTAAAGTTAAAGAAGATATTTGCTGCTGTTGTGGGTGAGATCAGCCCACTTGTCAAACAAAGTAGTTGTGAGATTTTGGAGGAAGCGTCCCGGTGCTGGAGACCAAACACAACAACGTTCGCTGACGGAGGAACTCTTTATTACTGTGAGGATAGAGCACGCTATTGTTACCGAGCGCTGTGACACTTTTCTAACTGGATTGCGTCTGCACTTTTAAAAGACGGACAACCAGAGTATCACTGGAGATAATAGGATGTGGGACTAGAAAGCCTTCATACTTTATTAGGGCTACACTGATTCCATTTCTTTAAGTCACTGGAGTGTTATTTTACATTTCAGTGTCTGCATAACTGCATTGACTTTGTTTCTCAGTTCCATTAAGAATTCCCTGGCATATCAAGGCTAGTGAATGTCAGGGAAGATAACTATCAACATGTAAAATACTTCCAACTACAGGAATGTGTGGCTTGAAAACAATTAAATGAACAGGCCTTCCTGTAATAAGTGGGAGCCAAGGGAGGTCAAATTAACTCCAACTACTCGGTGAGTATGTCAGATTTAATGTGAGTTTTGAGTGGGCATAGACACACACATTCACTGCAGATGGTCAAGAAACTGGAGTGAGTTCCAGTGAATTATAAGGGCTACATAAGCTAAATGAGAAACTGACACCCCATATTACAGAGGGCCTTGGTATGAACCAGCTTCAAGATTATTTAAGAACTTGAGAAAGGACATAACCTGAATTGCAACCATGAACATATCTTACAATGAGAATTTAATTTAATAACTTGCTTGGAACTCTATTTCAGTTGTCTATTGTTATACAACAAACCAAAGTAAACTGGGTGTTTTTTAGCCAACAGTTTATTATCTTTACTTGTTCTGTGAGTTGCACATAAGATCATGGTCAGATGTTGGCAGGGGCCTCTGGCTAAACATACAAGATACCATCTTCAATCACAGGTTTCTCATCTGCCTGAGACAGACAACTTGTAGCGCTCCTCGGGCATTTTTTCACCCATGCAACCTCTTCACGTTGCCAGTTGGGGCTTCCAAAGAACATGGCGGTGTCACGAAGCTCGCTGTCCCTTGAGCAAGTGTCCACGAGACTGAAGTAGAACTACGGGGTTCTTATGACATAGCATCGGAAGTCATGCAGTTTACTTCTGTCGCATACAATAGTATTTGTTACGAGTCACGGGGTCAGCCAAGATTCAAAAGAGAATTATACGAAGGCATGAATACTGGGAGGCTTTGTGCTTTGAGATCCATCTTTAGAGGACAACCACCAGAACCTTACTAGCATGCTAGCTGAGTGAATTTTTATAGTTTACTATGAGCCAAACATGATGCTAAATACTTTTATGTGAATTTTCTGTTTTGATATTTATAATAATCCAGTGAATTCTGTTTTGTTATTACCTTTGTTTCATAGAAAGAAATAATGGATTCAACTATTTACTGCATGGCAATCCCGTGGCAGGCTGTGGTGACAGAACTCCAAGATGGCCTCCTTGATCTCTGCCCCATGGCGTTATTCTCCTGCCTCTGTTATTTGACAAAGGGATTTTGAAGATTTAACTAAGGTTTTTAATCAGTTGACCTTAATATGTGGCATTTCTTCAGGTGGGCCTAACCTAATCACACAAACTTTTAAAAGTAGATTTTTTTCTAGCTAGTAGTGGAGGGAAAATCAGAGCTTAGAAAGCATACGAAGGATTCAAAGGCCCACCATTGACTTTGAAGACAGGGGAGTTGTGCAAAGGCTATGGAGCAGACTCAGGAGTTGTGAGTGACCACAGGTCCATAGCCAACAAGGAAACAGAGGCTTCATTCCCACAGTCACAAAGAGCTCTATTCTCCCAACAGCCTGAATGCACTTGGAAGCAGGCTTACCTCCAGAGTCTCCAGACAAGAGCTCAGCCTCGCCTCCACTTTTAACTTGGCCTTGAGCCCCTCAGCAAAACAACAAAAACAACAACAACGACAACAACAAAACACACCTAGCTGAGTCTTCCTGTGCCTGGACTTCTGACCTACAGGACCATGAGCAGAGATTATATTACAGAGCATTACAGAGCAACAAGTTATATTGTTTTAAGTCACCAAGTTGTGGTAATTTTTTACACAGAAATAGAAAACTAATTTGATATTTGTGGGGCTTTTCTTGATGTCATATCCTTGCTAGACCTCTATTTTAGTTTGTTTTTTTTTTTTGGTAACAGAATACTACAAACTGGGTAATTTGTAGGTAATATTTGATATGGTGTCTCACTCTGTCTCCCAGGCTGGAGTGTGGTGGAGCCATCTCAGCACACTGCAACCTCTGCCTCTCAGGTTCAAACTATTCTCCTGCCTCAGCCTCCCGAGTAGCTGGGACTACAGGCGCCCACCACCACGCCCGGCTAATTTTTGTATTTTTAGTAGAGACTGGGTTTCACCATGTGAGTCAGGTTGGTCTCGAACTCCTGACCTCAGGTGATCCACCCTCCTCAGCCCCCCAAAGTGCTGGGATTGCAGGCACAAGCCACCGCACCAGGCCAGAAATGTATTTTTTATAACTTCTGGAGGCTGCGAAATTCAACGTCAGTTGTCTGGTGAGGACTACATCCTCCAGGAGCAGGAACACTGTCCACACATGCCCAAAGGCAGAAAAGCAAGCAAGAACACCTCTTTGATAAGGGTATTACTCCCATTTATGAAGGAGGAACCATCCTGGCCTAATTACCTTTGAAAGGCCTTACCTTTGGATACTATCACACTGGCAACACCCAAGTTTTTGTGGGACACATTCAAACCATACCAACATCCATTCTTTTCAAGTCTTATTTCCTCAAGCCTATATCAGTTTATTTTTATTTTTTTTTGAAAATTCTTTCTAATAAGTGTATTTAACACAAATACTTATTTCAAGATCTGATTGTGGGAAATCCAGTCTAACTGAGTTGTTAACAGAGGTGGTCCTAGAAAATAGAAAATTTTGGTGGACATTGGATTGGTGGTAACTTCTGGTATAATACTGCTTTACAACGGCCAAGACCTTCCTCTGTGGTTAATTGGGATAAGATAAAGTTGGAAAAGGCTATATTGGTTTATGCAGTATCTCTAAACATTAAAGTAATATAGAGAAAATTGTTACTCTTATATTTGTGAAGGTTTTTTTTCTTCTCTTTTTTTCTTTTTTCAGGTGTCACTAATGTGCTAAGGAAAGAAAATGGTGGCCTGGCGTGGTGGCTCATGCCTGTAATCCCAGCACTTTGGGAGGCCGAGGTGGGTGGATCACCTGAGGTCGAGAGTTCGAGACCAGCCTGATCAACATGGAGAAACCCCATCTCTACTAAAAATACAAAAAAAAATTAACCTGGCGTGGTGGCACATGCCTGTATTCCCAGCTACTCAGGAGGCTGAGGCAGGAGAATTGCTTGAACCCGGGAGGCGGAGGTTGCAGTGAGCCAAGATCGCGCCATTGCACTCCAACCTGGGCAAAAAGTACGAAACTCCGTCTCAAAAAAAATAAAATAAAATAAAAAAATAAAAAAAATAACTTGAAAAAAAAGAAAATGACAAACTGAGCTCAACCAGTTACCAACTGAAGGCATATTATGAAAGTGAAAACACTTCCCTGGCAGCACAAGCAGAAACCATCATCATCTGTGGCCAGAGAGTGGGCCACGCCGAGGGTCAGGCCTGGAAGTCAACGGTGAGTATAGCAGAGCTACGAAGAACGCTGAATTCATAGCATTGGCAAGCTGAGAAGGAGTGGGAGCCTGAAACCTCCCATAAAAAGATTTGGGTGGATGTGCTTGAATGCACTGGACCAGAGATTACCAGAGCCTTCTGTGTCTAAAGAAGCAGCCAGTTTCTCTGCTTAAAGATAACAAGATTGTAACAACACATGGAGGCGTCCTTTTACCTGAAGATTATGCTGAAACCTCTTCTGAGGAGTATCCCTCCTAGCCAGGACCCAGGAACTAGGGTCAAGTATTAGAATGGCCCTACTGGGAAATACTGACTCTGCTAAATGACGGCAGGGATTATTCAAAAAAGTAACTGCAGGACCTAGATAATATGTAGCACCAAGACTATGAATTCAGCATTCTTTGTAGTTCTGCTAGACTCGCCATTGACTTCCAGACCTCATCATCAGCATGGCCCACTCTCTGTCTGCAGAACTAAGGGAACATGAGTAAGAGTGGACCTTGACCAAACTGGACCAAGTGAATTATATATAAAGTTGGATTAAAAGAGTTGGATAAAATGGGGACTTGTTCCCATGATCCAGATTTAATACCCTGGCAACGACTTGGTCTTAATATGTTGTTGGGACAGCTCCTAGAAGGTCGGAAATAAATTAGCACCCACATTAAATTAACAGGAGATGTCAAAATTTCTTTGGCAGAATGTTGAAGAAAAAGCAAAAATGCTCAGAGAGGTGTACATAGAAGAATGAATGTACTACATTAGATCAAACTACTTACCAAATAACTGTGTTCCCCAGGAGGGCCCAGAGGGTACTCCTCTACTAAGAAAAATACTCAGTGAGGGAGAAACCAGCAAGAGGGATGCTCGGTAATGAGTGACGGCTACCCACTGGAGGCCAATATTGAGGACTGAAAATGCTGTTGTGAAACTGAACACCCTGTTGTTATAGGAATGATAGGATTACAGAGTAACAGAGGCCAGGTGGCAGCATTCAACTATCAGACACAGAATTAACGTATTCACTACTATAGGTAGTAAGTTTCGAATGGAAGTAAGGGGGTTCTGGCCCACACGTATGTATAGTGGTGGCTAATACACCATAATATTTTTAGAAATCAGATAAATGGGCAACCAGCAAGGTATAGCTTAATATGAATAATCAAAAAGAGTTGAAGGCACATGGCCTCACGTTAACAACCCCAATGGAAAATCATTATCCCACATCTAGATCTAGTTTTCAGAACTGAGCTTGACTGAAGATACAGGGGCATTTGAAGAAGTTCCCTGCAATGCTACTGCAAGTATAAACATCAACAATACAACTTATCCTTCTCCAGAAAGATCTGTGTACGTTGGGGAAAGGAAAATATCCAGAATTTTTAAAATGTTGTGGGTTATGTCATCCAAACTATCATGAAAACAATGACCCCAAATCCCATGTGGTTACTCATTTTAGTGGAAAGCCAGGCAATAAATGGAATTCGCTTCCAAGACCAGAAGAAACACACTCAACTTGTGGTCTTTCCCAGCCCCGGAATTACCATTTGGGGTGAATGTATTTACAGTCAGGGAAGACAGCAGTATAAATTCCAGTCTTGATCAGGGCTATTTTAACTCTCCTGCTCAATGTTACAATACAGTCCAAGGGGTTCTTGATCATCTGGACATTTTTGTCACGTCAGAGCCCTGCACAGAAGGGGTCCTGAGATAAGTGGTAATAAAAATTTTCCCAGGGGGCAGAGTTTGTGTAATACCTCTGGTCTTCTGCCTTACATGGAGAAAAAAAGTGGCTTACAGTAAGGACATACTAGACATCTGGCCAGTGGTAAATGGCTTGGCTGGTTGATCAGTGACTTGGAAAGAGCAAGATTGGAGAGAAAATCAAGAGAAAAGACATATGATGGATGGATGCATAGGAGCGGCATGAACTGTACAGACCTTCGTATTCCACATTATTGCCAATCATAGGAAATGCACTCTATAGGAGGCATTTAACAAGCAGGTAGACAGGATGAGTCATCTGCTACATGTCCGCCACCCTCTGTAGTCACTCATGCCAATGTTTACATACTGGATCCGTATATAAAGTAGCCTTGGCAAAAGAGATGATGCCTATGCACAGATCCCAAAGCATGGGCTCATGCTAGCGAGGCTGATACAGCTACTCTTGTTAAATATCCAATGCACACAGATCCCAAAGCATGGGCTCATGCTAGCGAGGCTGATACAGCTACTCTTGTTAAATATCCAATGCACACAGATCCCAAAGCATGGGCTCATTCTAGGGAGGCTGATACAGCTACTCTTGTTAAATATCCACCTCACACAGATCCAGAAGCATGGGCTCATGCTAGCGAGGCTGATACAGCTACTCTTGTTAAATATCCAATGCACACAGATCCAAAAGCATGGGCTCATTCTAGCGAGGCTGATACAGCTACTCTTGTTGTTAAATATCCAACTCATCGGCAGCAGAGATTGATGTTGGACCCTTGATATGTTCTCAGTTCTCAAGAGAATCAATCAGCCACTTGGTGGCAAGTTGATTATACCAAGCAACATCCACTATGGAATGGGCAGTAATTTACAGATATTCTGGTATGTTTTTTCCTTTCCTGACCTTAATGTCTTGGTTGGTATTTAAGGGCTTATAGTATGTCTGATTTACTAGCATTTCATCCTCCATGTCATTTTTTTTCAGACCAAAGAACACATTTTTCATTAAAGTGGGTGCACATAGAGGGTGTGCCCAAGGAATCACTGGCCCTACTATTTTCTGGATCACTCAGAGCCTGCCTGCCTGAGAGAATGTTGCAAGAAGCAATCAAAGACATGGCTGAAGTTCCAACTTACAGACAACATTTTGCTAGTTTGTAGAATTTCCTTTCGATGTGGTATATCACTGTAACCAATGGTAATTTTTCCTGTGTTCCTGATAGTTAGAATATTTGAGTCTAAAAACAATTAGATAGAAGTAGGACTGGCCCCTCTTATCATCATTCCCAGTGACTCATTTAGAGAATTTGTGCTTTTGTCCTTAAAAGTTAAAATTTGACAGGCCTTGTGCTCTAAAGCTATGGCTTCCATTTGGTCATTTTGAGATTCTTAAGCCAATTGACCGACAGACAAGAAAAGAGTTATATTGGCAAGGGTAACTGACTCTCATCAGTACAAGGAAGTAGGATTACTTCTTTATATAAAAGCAGAAAGTAGTATGTTTGAAACTCTGCAGAGATACTATGATACTGTGGCATCCTTAGTGTTCTCAAGCCTTATTTTAACTATGAACAGACCATAGTCAAACAAGGGCTCAGTCACTCGATACATAAAAGCATGAGTCGCCCCACTATTTAACTGACCCAGAGCAGCAGAAGTGTTGGCTAAGGGTGAGAAAAATCTAGAATCAGTGGTAGAGGAAGGAGATGATGCATTTTATCTAAGTCTCGGGACAACTATAGCAGAGGCTATGCTATAGCGGAGGTTATCATTTGCTAATTCTTCTTTTGAGTCTATCTTTTTTAGAAATGTTACCAGGTATCACACTGAAACATCAGTACAATAAATTTATGTGAAGACTGTCTGGACCTGACCATTGAAATGGTTAGATTACAGCAGATACTGTCTGCGCTTCACACACATTCCCTGGAATGACCTTACCAATTCCATTCACTCTAATTCCAGCAGCCAAAACCTGCATCTCTTGGTCATAGGGCTGTACTTAAAATGTTGAGCTTAGTCTACCTGCACAAATAGAGGGTCAGAATACCAGGTGTGGTATTCTGCCTAATAATTTCTATCACTTTAGGCACAGCCCTTAGATAATAATTGATAATGTAAAGATAAAAATTCTCAGCTGTCTCATACGTTGATCAACACAACTCTAAAGTGTAATGTACACTGGCTACCTATTATCTTCTAGGGATCAAGCTAATGTTACTGTCTGTAGAACTTCGCCTACTATACCTATGATTGGCCTCCTTGTATGAGTCCGTTCTTATACTACTATAAGGAAGATATCTGAAACTTGGTAATTTATAAAGAAAA
Source organism: Nomascus leucogenys (assembly GCF_006542625.1). Taxonomy (NCBI): domain Eukaryota; kingdom Metazoa; phylum Chordata; class Mammalia; order Primates; family Hylobatidae; genus Nomascus; species Nomascus leucogenys. The sequence goes on along the minus strand of NC_044401.1, from coordinate 40,165,480 downwards.
GAGGTTTAATTGGCTCGTGGTTCTGCAGGTTTTATGGGAAGCAGGGTGTCAATATCTGCTCAGCCACTGGGGAGGCCTCAGGAAGCTTACAATCATGGGGGAAGATGAACGGAGAGCACACTTTTCATTGCATCATGAAAGCAGAAGGAAGAGGGTGAAAGGAGAGGTGCTACACACTTTTAATGAATCTCGCCAGAATACACTCACTATTGCCAAGACAGTACCAAGAAGGATGATGCTAAATCATTCAGGAGAAATCCGCCGCGTGATCCAATGACTTCCCACCAGGACCCACCTCCAGCATTGGCGATTACATTTCAGTATGACACATATTCAAACTATATCACTCCTATTCCCAGTACTAAAATTTCCTTGAATTTTAGACATACACCTCCTTGACCAGGTTATATAGAAGGAACTCTATCTTCCTCTTCCCTCTTGCTTTCAGTGTATGTCTGCCTTCAGAATTCATCTGTTGAAACTTAAATCCCAAGGTGATATGATTACAAAGAGAGGCCTTTGGGAAGTGATTAGGTTATAAAAGTTCCAACCTTAGGAATGGGATTAGTGCCCCGAAATGCTGACTGAAGGTGCACATGAGGTTAAAAAACATATGAAGAATTAGCCCCAAATTCTGTCATGGATAATTGGAAGAAAGAAATTACCATATGGTGAAAAGAGAGTATAGACAGAGACTTTTTACACACAATAATGCACTGGAGAGAGGCTAAAAGCAGGTCAATCTTAGCAGGATAGAAGTATCTAAAATGTTTTTCTTTCCTTTTCTTCTCTCGTTTATAGTAAAATCAGGACCACTGTATCTATCTTCTAGGCTTTCCCATATCATCACAGCCCTTTTCCATTGAAACTAAAATTCAACACCCCTTTGATGAAGACCTTCTTAAGGAAAGGTCCCACGTTCATTACCAGTCCTCCCCGGCTGGAGTTGATGCTCTTTGGCATAGCAGCAAAATCATGTTTAGAGTCCAGATTCTGGATTTAGACTGATTTCAAAATTTGCCTCCATCACTAACTGTGATGGTTAATATTGAGTGTGAATGTGATTGGATTAAAGAATGCAAAGCATTGTTCCTGGGTATGCCTGTGAGGGTGTTGCCAAAGGAGATTAACATTTGAGTCAGTGAAACGGGAGAGGCAGACACCCCGTCAGTCTGGGTGGATGCCCTCTAATCAGCTGCCAGTGTGGCTAGGATAAAAGCAGACGGAGGAACATGGAGGGACTGGACTGCTGAGTCTTCTTCCCTCCATCTTTTTTCCATGCTGGATGTTTCCTGCCCTTGAACATCCAACTCCAAGTTCTTCAGCTTTTTTTTTTTTTTACTGTTGGGCTTATACCAGTGGTTTGCCAGGGGCTCTCGGGCCTTTGGCCACAGACTGAAGGCTGCACTTTATGCCTTGCGTTTGTACCATTTGAATTCATTATTGCTTTCTTCCACTAGACTGGGAGATCCATAGTTTTACTGGATACCTGTTGTTTGGTCTGTTCAACACTCTCCCTCTTCAGTGCAGTGCTTGCTATCTGAAAGCTAATATGTAAATAAATGTGAACAAAAAGGAAGAAAAGGGTGAAACTTGCTCTGCCAAGAGATTAGCAACACAAATCTGTCCATTTTCAATTTGTTATTTTCTTTCATTCTTTTTTAGTTTTTTTTTTTGTTTGTTTGAGACAGGGTCTAACTTTGTCACCCAGGCTTAGTGCAGTGGTACGATCACAGCTCACTACAGCCTCAACCTCCCGGGCTCAAGCAATCCTCCCACCTCAGCCTCCTGTTCATGTTTATCTTTAAATTATTGTTCAATCTAGCTAAGCTTTCACTTTTTTTTTTTTTTTTTTTTTTTTTTTTTTTTTTTTTTTTGAGACGGAGTCTTACTCTGTCGCCCAGCCTGGAGTGCAGTGGTGTGATCTCGGCTCACTACAAGCTCCGCCTCCCAGGTTCACGCCATTCCCCTGCCTCAGCCTCCCGAGTAGCCGGGACTACAGGTGCCTGCCACCACACCCGGATAATTTTTTTTGTATTTTTAGTAGAGACAGGGTTTCACTAGGTTAGCCAGGATGGTCTCCATCTCCTGACCTCGTGATCCGCCTGCCTCCGCCTCCCAAAGTGCTGGGATTACAGGCATGAGCCACCACACCCGGCCAGCTTTCACTTATTATATAAAAAAAAACCCTACAAATATTTTGGTCAACTTGAATAAAAAGAAAAAGGATAAAATAGTCTCTATTGGACATATTCACGTGTAAAAGGGCTAAAATTGTGTTTGTGCTGATCTGTGTCACATTTAACCATGAAACACTCTTTGGGATTATTTCTCCCCTGCAGTATGGTTTATATAAACGATTTCATTAAGGAAAAAATAAATTTAAGTCAATCCTAGACATAAACCTGATACCATTATACAGATAGCTAGATAGGTAGATAGAAGATAGATAGATAAATAGATAGGTAGATAGATAGATATGGTATGTGTGTATGCACACACAGAAACACACACACACACACACACATATATACACACACATACATACATACATACATACATACACCGCAGCTAGAAGACAATGCTGCCTTCCAGAATGTCTGCAAACAATTGACCTTGGAAATTATGTTAGTTGGGACTTCTGTTTGCAGGTGACAAAATCTCAAGTTGAATTACTTAGACAAAACAGGAAATATTTTAGCTCAAAGAACAAAAGAACTAGATGAATATCCAATATATAGAAAGGTCATGGGTGCAGCCGAGGCTTAGGACCTCCTAGAGACAAGGCTTCAAGGACGTCAGGACCCTGTATGTTAACTGAGGTTCCATTTGACTATTGATATCATTTTTCTCGATATATAAAGTTGTAAGGGTTTCTTCCACATGGTAGAAGGGATGGATTTTAATAATGTTTAATAATGTTTTTCATCTTAGTATTTCAAATCTTAGAGGTGAACTTATCATAATTAATCTGGTATGGCTGAGTTTCCAATTCTGGACCAATTAACCTCAGCCCGGAGTTGGGGAACTATATTTTCACTAGGTTTGGTCAGGTTCTCACCCCTGAACCAATGATGGTGCTTAGATGGGCTAATTAAAGTATGGCCACTATTGAGGAAATTCTGAGTGAAGAGGGGAAATTCCTGAAGAAGGAGAGTATTGAACAAACCAAATGATAGACACCCAGGACAGGAATATAAAGAGATAGTTTCTGGTTCTTACATCAAGTTTGCTTTAGAGACCCAGAAACCTTTTTTATGTGGTTCCTAATGATACTTGGTATCAAATACCAGATTGTAGCAGACTCTGTAAGCAGATCGGCTCTACCCGGCATAACTCTCTATCATTTGTTATCCCTTCTCACAAAAGGAGCATTGTTAGTATTCACAACAATGCTTGATACAATGAAAACATCTCTTTATTCAACACCAAAGGCAGTGTTAGATATTAATTAACTCTTATTTTTGCTGTAAAATAACAATAGTTCTCTCTTCTTTCATTACCAAGATGGTAATTTAGCAGTAGTTTCATTTCTGAGTCTCTTTCTTTAACAGGCTAAGATCTTTCACAAATATCTACAAATAACACTTATATTTTCCTTCTCAATTCTTGCCCTCTCCACTCATTGCCCTCATTCTGTCTCTCAAATCATATGGGGTCACATAGAGGACACATACTAGATGTTTGGATTCCAGAATTACAAGCTTCACAGCCAATTTGTATTTTCATAAAAGCAGACTTTTTTCAGCCATTAGACACACACAGCAGCTTTCAGTTTGCCAACTTTATTGCTATTCATTTCACCATCCTACAGTAGCTCTTGCTGAGAAGTGTAACATAAATCTCAGCACTATAAAGGTAGTATCTTATAATACTCATCAAAAAATAAGGTACTATCTTATTCTAGGATACACAGCAATGAAGTGGTATTTTTAAACATTTTATGATTTAGAAACAAAGTGTGATAAAATCTGACTGAATATTTGAAACAGTTATTTTGAAAGATAAAAGTAGAAGGCAAGGAAAACTATATAGATATTTTATTTTGGGTGGGAGTGCTATGCTAGCAATACTGTCAAAATACCTGGGTATAAATGTGGCATCATAATGAACATGCTTGGACAGGTAGAGACTATCCCATATATTTTAAAGCAGACAGACACAAACACACACCGTATATACAACATGTTCACATTCCAAGGCCCATTCTGTGACTTGCTGAACCAGCTAATAGTTTACTCCATATTTGAAGATATACAGTAAGCTTTTTCTTTCCAATTTTCCTTGTACTGCAGGAGTTACTGATTCTGATTGAACTCAGTGGCTCAATAAACAACTTTGCTATCTCAAAAAATCACCCTCTTTGCCAGCAAGATGTTTGGAGTCATTCCAAGAAAAAGAAAAAAAAAAATTCTGGTCAATACAGAGAAGGGACCACGTTGAAAAGTATGCACTCCTATTTTCACCCTGGTCATAAATCATTATCCACTCTGGCATTGATTAATTGGGCTTTCTCCAACCCTCCAGAATTCTTATGAAAATCCAGGATAAAGGACGATTACACTATTAGCAGCAGACAGAAAGGGATACATTTTCGAAATGTTGTCTGAAGATAACAGTGCATTGACAAATACGTGCCATGTTCGAAGAAGCATTTTGGTTATTTACATTTTTAAACTGATTTAGTTCCTTTTGTCAAAGTCTTCATTCACCCCCTTTTCTTATCTCAGGTCTACAACCAAGCCTGAGAAGGTGAAGATGACACGCTCTACATAGTCCACCTGTCAGTGTGACACCAGAGCATCGTGGCCCCATTGAAAATTTCCATGTTATGATGTCTAATTCTTCAGGGTTTATTGCTAATGATCAAGTTTTGCATTGAAAATGTAAGCTAGTTTCTTAAATAGATCAGAAATGGGCTAAAACAGCTGTCTGAATGTCACATATGGTCAGTGTCGTGGAGATTAGGCTCCTAATGCTAACAATGGTTTCACTTTGAGAATTAATAAGCTTTTACTGTGAGGACTAATGTTTGCTGCTTTCTCTTCAAACACATTTTTCTCCCTTCATTCCTCAATGGCTGCATTTCTTTCACTTTTTTTGTTTATTTTAAAGAACGTTTGTCATTACACTTGACAGTCTGGTAGTTACCATCGTAAGTGTTATATATTAGTCAGTAAATAATGGCTATTATTATAAATTTGTAAAAGTTAAAAGCCACAGGAAAAAAATAGAAATAGAACAACAGATCGTTGAGGAGCTGAGATAAAGACCCATGTGCATACAGATACTTGGTGTATTACAAAGTGAGTATGGTATATGGAGAGTTTAAAAGATGGTGTTGAGAAAGCTGGCTGATTATGTGGATAATAAGAAATCTAGATGCCCATTGTATACCTTAGGAGAAGTTAAACATTTGTTTTCTATTTTTATTTTAGACACAGGGGCTATATGTGCAGGTTTGTTACGTGGGTATATTGCACCCAGCTAGTAAGCATACTACCCAATAGGGAGCTTTTTGACTTGCATTTCCCTCCCTTCACTCCCTTCATCACCTCCTAGTAGTCTCACTGTCTGTTGTTCCCAGTTTATGTCATGTGTGCTCAGTGTTTAGCTCCCGCTGGTAAGTGAGCATATGCAGTATTTGGTTTTGCGTCCCTGTGTTAATCTGGTTAGGGTAGTGGCCTCCATCTCCATCTGTGTTGCTGCAAAGAACACAATTTCCTTCTTTTTATGGCTGCGTAGTATTCCATGGTGTGAATGTATCACATTTTCTTTTTCCCACTGATGGGCACATAAATTTAGGCAGATTAAAAATGAGTGAAAGGTAATACTATAAATATAATGAAAATTTAGAAGCATATTCTCACTCCACCCCTTGAGTGAATAAAGCTTTCAGAAGATCTCAAAAGCAAAACCCCTGAGGTGGATATTCAATTTAACTAGATTAAAGTTAAATGAACAGTATAGATTAAATTTAAATCATTCTATTGTGATAGTAAACCATCTCAGTTATAAAATTTTAGAGAACTTAAGAATGAAGAAAAGGACTGGTTACTGATATTAAGTCAATTCTAAAGCCTTTTTTTCATCAATTTCTGAAGAAAATGTCAAGTAAATCCACAAAATTGGGCTTTTGAGGAATCACACAAAATAAGAGTATAATTAAAGTCTTACATCTCCATATTTTAACAAGTGCTTACATGGCACAACTATGTGGCAAAACATTGTCCTAAGTATTATCTCAAATATTAACTGCTTGAACCATTATAACAACCACATGAAGTTAGTCATATTATAGTCACTCTCATTCTACAAACGAAGAAAGTGAAAACAGATTATGTTACTGACTCCCGGTAACACAATGAGGAAATTGGCTCACTGAGATGCAAACCCAGGCAGTTTGGCTACTGATCTGCCCTCTCAACTACCACCCTTTATTGCTTTCCTTAAAATTTTGTATAGAAGTAGCATTTAACATTAGAATGCTCTTTTTGTTTTGATTTTTTTTTCTTAAACAGTTCATATATTTTAGTTACAATGATGGAAAAGAAAAGCAAACATTCTACTTAGTAGCAGTTTAACTATTTCCAGCTCACCAGTGTAGCCTTGTGACAAAAATTCCTGTCTTTCTACAATTACGATATATTTTTCTTTTTTTCAAGTTTTTTCAATTAATTTATAATTTAATAAAAATAGTGAAATAATTGTTACTTTCCTCATATATGTAAAATTTAGCATAAAATAGAATGAATACAAAAATTGAATAAGATGAAAGTACATTTGGAGGAACATGGATTGGATGAGATGGAATTAATAGCCATAATATGGAGCACATGTAGGCTCTCAACAAATATTAATAAGATAATCAGTGAGTACTTAAATGCATGATACAGCCCTAGTCTCATTGGGAAATAATTAGCCCCTGAAATACTAGAATATTTAAAAGTATAAAAAACATAAATTACCAATCTGGGAGAAATGTAAGAAGTATGCTAGAGGGAAGACTCTTATTTAACATAGGTCTATGAACACCTCCTTTTTAAGTCATAGAATCATAATATGGCAGTGTTGGAAAGGCCCTTGTACATTATCTAGGCAATAACCCTATGTAAGCCTTTACTCCCTTATACTAGACTCCTGACAAGTAAGGAGCCACACTCTGTGAAGGGCCCTGGTTGTAGAAAACCCAAGGCTTCCCAATTAAAATAATGAAAATGAAGCTGATTAAGATTCAGGCTCTTTTGGTTTACTTCTGGCTGGGCCATTATGGAGTAGAGGAACAAATCTTTTGACCTTGTTCAATCCATGTTCCTTCTCTAAAAAATAAGGGAATTTTATATGATAACCTGAGGCACAGTTCTACCAATATTCTCATTCTATGCTGTACCTTTACGAGATTTTCACTATGAAAGTCTTCTTATAATCAACCAAAGTTCATTTTCATGCTATTATCACCAAAAATTTAGTGATAGCCCTTTAAGAAGTAATTGCTGTTCGTTCTGCATATGTCTCACTACACAACCACCCAAAAGCATGCTGGTTAAAAAGCAATATAAATTTTGATCGCAGATTTACAAGTTGGTCAGTGCTTGACAGTTAACAACTTGTCTCTGCACTACTTGGCTTTGGCCGGGGCTGGGGCAGACCAAAAACTGGGAGCTGAAGTCCTGTTTAGTGTGACACAGAAACCACCTTTGCAAAAAGTATAACAGTGAGAAAATTATGACAGTGAAAGAGATATTACCTACCCAACTCCATCTTGCTTCTAACATCCAAGCTATCCCTGTTCATCCTGGGTGTAGGCCAAACTAACTTTAGAGGATCTTAGCTTATAGTTTAACTTTGAAACAAAGATGGTAACAGCTCTTTCCCAAAACAAGCCCTCTTCTTGCCTGGGGACCAAACTGCCTTTGTAAGACTAACAAATTAGGCACAAAAATAAGAAATTATGGTTTAGGAATCATGCAGCTAGAGGTCACAAGATTCTGAGCCTCCCAATTACTCCTAGGGATAAAATCACTATTATAAAACCTAAAATTGGTGATCAAAATATTTTTAAGACCCTGTGTTCTGACTTACCAGCTGGTGCCACCCAGACCAGTAATCTAACTCAATCAGTTCTGCAGTCCCACTCAGGAACAGAAAACACCAAGAAGAATCCACTTTGACTCTTTATGATTTCATATCCAACCCAATCAATCAGCACTCCTCACTCCCTGACCCCCTATCTACGAAACCGTCCTTAAAAATCCCAGTCTCCAAATTGTTAGGGAGATTGATTAAGTAATAAAACTCAAGTCTCCTGTTCAGCTGGCTCTGCATGAAATTAAACTCTTTCTCTATTGCAATTCTGTTGTCTTGATAAATTGGTTTTTTCTGGGCAGTGGGCCAGGAGAGTCCACTGGGCAGTTACAACATCTGGTGGTTGTTGCTGGTTGTTGACTGGACCTTAGCTAGGGCTGGAGGCCAGACATTTACAGGTGGACTCTCCTTGTTGAAATAAGCTTGTTTTTTCATGAAATGGTGGCTGGGTTCCAAGAATAGTTGTCCCAACAGACAATCAGGAAAGCTCTATCACCTTGAATAACCTCACTCTGGAAGTCATTCCGTGTCACTTCCTGCTACATCAACTCATAAGAAGCAAGTCACTAAATTTGCACTGAATTTAATGTGAGGGAAATTATACTCCACTTTTTTATAAGAGAAGGCATAGTCTTCTATGTAAAGCCTTTTAAACTTTTAAGTATTAACATTATGTGTTAAATTTTTTTCTCTTTTCTATGTTAAATGCATTATTCAGTTTCTTTGAACTTTTCTATCAGGATGCATTTTGGGTTCCCCTCACCATTCTTGTGACTTTACTTCAAAAAACGTTTTATTTATTGGCTTTGTTAAGTAAGGGAACTCTTCTCAAAATTATGAAGTAATACTGTAGTTCTGACATTTGAAATACAGTTGGATATTTGAAAATATCAAAATATTTTCAGAAGTCTGCAAGGTCAAAACTATTTTCATACTAATACTTTGTCATTTTTCTTTTTCACTCTAATTCTCTAAAAAGTATACAGTGGAGTTTACCAATCTTCCATAACAAGAGATGGCACTGTTGAAAAAATACCTTTAAAAAAAGTAAAGTCATGACTCACTTTGGATATAAAATGATCATGCATTTATAATTTTGCTCTACTCATTACCTAAGAGAACCAGACTGATTTAATGGAAAAGCCAAAAAAGCTCAAATTTATATAAAGAAATGTTAAAATAAATTACAAATGGAGGTAAACCTGTTTTTTCCATGGGGCTTAAGGGAAGACACTTAAACCTTTATAGAGAAGAAAGAATTTACACATTTTCCAGCTACCCACAACAACCTACAAAATGGTAAAATGGCGCTTATAGAATCAGAATTGAATAAAAGGAAAGGGTGTGTTACAATGCATAGTATTCCATTGAAGCCCATGTTTTAAGTCAAAACAAATGTAATGCACAAGCAAATATGAGAATCCAGTAATTTTCTGTGAAGCCAAACACTAAAGAGATTTACAAAATGTAAAAGAGAAGTCACCTCTTCTCATTTTTTGTTATGAAAAACATAGCTATTATCATAAACTATGTTAACATATACCAGATTTATTATTTTTATTTTAAATGAATTACTAAGCATTTAAACATTTTGTTCTAATTTCAAATACAGTAAATATTGATAAATGTAATCCACATGAACAAAAGGTGCATTTATGCTCAATAAATCTTAACAGTATAAAGAACCCTGTGACCAAACAGATCGAGAATTACTACCTTAGAAGCTTTGGTTATAAAGGGGATTAGAATAGGCCACCTCGAAATATGAAACTTGGGCATAAAGATTATTTTGAGCCAAAGGCAATCAACGATCAACAGATGGAGGAAGAGTTCTCTGCCCTCTCCTTACCTGCCTAAAAGCAGGGTATAAGTCTTTGTGAAGGTGTCCCTTCCCTGTATTATGAAGGTGAGAGCACTCATCATCAGAGACAGAGAGTTGATACTGAAAGGAATTTGCATAAACAGACCTTGCTAAAATAACCTTTATCTTCCATTAGTTCTGCTGTATATATTCTAGTCACTTCCCCATGATTTATCAATCTTTAAAGCCCAAACCTTCTTTGCTTTATTAGAATAATATATAAGCCACTGAGTCAAGCCACTTCTTCGAGTTTCATTTCTTTTCTGTGAACTCCCATCAACGTAAAATAAGAATTTTAAATTATAATTATTAATTATAGTAATTATTAATTATAATTGTTTTGAATAATTATAATATTTATGTCAATAATTCTCTGTTTACCTTAGGCATAACATTTCTGATTTAAATCTTTTGTATACTCTCCTTGGCCTACTGAGGTTGCCATCCTCACCTTTGATTATTTTACGTTATTTTTGTTATTGTTGTTTTGACATGGAGTCTCACTCTGTCGCCCAGGCTGGAGTCCAGTGGCACAATCTCAGCTCACCGCAACCTCTGCCTCCCGGGTTCAACCGATTCTCCTGCCTCAGCCTTCTGAGTAGCTGGGACTACAGGTGTGCATGCCTGGCTAATTTTTATATTTTTAGTAGAGACAAGGTTTTGCCATGTTGGCCAGGCAGGTCTCGAAATCCTGACCTCAGGTCATCCACCTACCTCAGCCTCCCAAAGTGCTGGGACTACAGGCATGAGCCACCATGCCTGGCCCTCATCTTTGACGATTTTAGACCTAGATAATTACATTCTCTATCACCTCCTGCCTCTCATTTTTTAAGTCCTATGAGATAATGCTTGATATGGTTTGGCTATGTGTCCCCACCCAAATCTCATCTCGAATTATAATCCCCACCTGTTGAGGGAAGGGGCTGTAATTCCCAAGTGTCAAGTGACGGAGGTGATTGGATCATAAGAGGTGTTTCCCCCTTGCTGTTCTTGTGATAGTGAGTGAATTCTCATGAGAGCTGACGTTTTAAAAGTGTTTGTAAGTTCCCCCTTTGCAGCATTTCACTGTCTCCTGCTGCCTTGTGAAAAAAGTACCTGCTTCTCCTTCCCCTTCAGCCATGATTGTAAGTTTCTTAAGCACCCCCCAAGCCACGTGAAACTATAAGTCAATTAAACCCCTTTCCTAATTACCCAGTCTCAGACATTTCTTTATAGCAGCGTGAAAACGGACTAATATAAAGCTTTGACTGGAGAATACTAGTTCTTGAAGTGTGATCCAATTACTACCCATATCAGAATTCATTGTTTTGTTTGCTAAAAAATGCACATTTCAAGTGGTATGGGAATAAATGGTTTGCATTACATTTCTGTCATTTGTAACCAAAACGTTTCTAACTAACAGACATTTTTATAATATTTGACTTTTTAGGAGTTTGGGCTTTTCTACTTTCAGTTTTCATAAAACCTTATTAGTCCAATGTTAATGGCTGAGGACACTGGAAAACTAGCTCAAGGTCACACAGCTAGTAATTGTCAGAGCTGTGAATCAAATCAAAGCCTTGCTTATTTGTTTTTTTCCTCCTAATGTCTCATACACAGATTAAACACCTGAGGGGTACAGAGACTGGCTTGGTGACCAGAAATAACTTTCATTGGCCCTGCCTCAGAGTCTGAAATCCTTAACATTCTCCACTTCTTTCTGTTAAAGGCAGCTGTTTAAATGCAAATTGTATCTGGGAAGGTGTCACATTAATAGCTACTACCAGCTATTAACTCCTATACACAAATCAATGTGCTTGTTCGGTAGACTAGACAGGACTCTGAAAGAATCTATAGTTTGAAGGAAATCTTTGAACAGAGAATGAGGAAGATGGGAAAGGTTGTGAGCATAAGGATGCTGTCACGATGGGGGCCTTGGACAAGTGACAGACCATAAGTGCTGGGAGGTGAGCAGGCCATGACACATGCCGGTAGGACAGGGGAAGCAATCGACAAGGGCTGTTAGGTAAAAGCAAAGACTGCCTGCTTTACATTTTTGCATACAACCATTTCAAATTCTGGCATCCATTTTGGTCATGCTTCAGTCTTTATGATAAAACTCAGGAAATCACCCTCCCCTTGAGTGTGTAGTGTGTTTTAAATACGAAGAATTAATCCAAGGCTGCCAAACCTAATTCACATAAGGTCCCAGCATGAGCTCACATGCGATGATCATTAACGTCTTTAACCTATTGTTCACATTCTTTAATGAATACATGTATCTTCTTCCCTAAGAATACAGGACAGTTGGACCTTTCTTCTTCAGTGTCATATATGTATATAATGTAAAATATGATGCTAAAAGATTAAATCACGTAACAAACATTACCATGTCGCTTTGCTGTCAGAAACATAACTAATGGAAGGAGGTTAGAAAGGTATTACAGAAACAACTCTATATTTATAATTTTTCCCATGAACTACTCATAGAAACAGATTTCACAAACCAATAAAGTAATGTGGAGACTGCATAAATGATTCAATTACTTGTTAGATTAAAATATAAGTGACAGAGCTATTTGAGCCTTAGTGGCTGATGTTGATGCCTAATAAATTTGTTATAAAATGTTACAGGGTTTTTTTTTTTTCAAGATCATCACTTAGGCTTAGATTAACAATAAAAAAGCAGGAGCTTTTCCTAAGGCTCCAGGTGAACAATGGCACTTGAAAATGAAACACTGGCAAATTGCCCATCTCCTATGGGAAAAGGAGGAAGGAGGCGGCAGCATCTTTGCAAAGCAATCACACTATAGAAGGCAGGCTTCTTCCTGGGACATTAACAACATCTCAACAGGACTCAGAGATTTTTGTCAAGAGCCACAATTTACACAATAATTACACTCATCGGAGCAAATACTGATCCCAAATTGCCTCCTACTTCTTGCCCTCTCCTCAAATCAAATGTTTTGTCTATGTCCCCAAGTTGTTTTGAAGAATTAGTTTTATTCTTGTATTCATTTAACAAATCCTAGTTTGTGTGTGTGTTTCGTTTTTCCAAGCAATCAATTCAGAGAGCTGACACCATTTTCCTACTAATGTACTAAAAAAAAAGAAAAGAATACAATTTTAGAAGTTTTGACATACCTAAGCCTACCTCTTCTATATTCTTAAGGGAAACAGATATCTTTTAAAAGTGTGGCAAAGTATGCTAATCGTAATTTATTGAGAAACACAAAACCAAAGGCAATGAAAGACAGCTTGGATTTATGTGGAAGTGGCAAAGATTATATTGTGCATTTTACAAGACAAAGGTAGTTTTTCCAGACTATTAGTTGCTGATTTTTCAAGGACAGATGTAAAGCTATGATTTTTCCAGATGAATAGAATGAAGGAGAGAGGTGCATTTGCTGTAGCTCATGCTCATGTACTGTTGCTGTTCACAAAACATCCTCCTGTGTCTGTCTTGACAACATGGGAATTCAGCGAGGCTATGATCAGACTCTGCCTTCATGGTGCCATGAAAGAGAAGTCGTTTTAGTTCACTATAGCTCAAACTATTGATGTCTGAACTCATTATGCTTTATTAACTTCTTTATGGTGTTGGGACACCAAAGAGAGATCCGATTAAGAAGCAGAAAGTGCAAAACAGGATCAGTAGGATATTGTAATCAGGTAGAGGGGATACTAAAGTGCCTGGGAGAAGACCTCCAGATGGTGATGAAAAAAAGATGACCTCCAATGGAGATGCTACACAAACTCCTCGAGGGGAGCCTAGTGGCCACAAGCTGGGAAGGGAACTCGACGAAGAAGAAAGAGCAGCCAATTTTTCCTTCTAGGTAGAGATCAGGTCAAAAGCCTCCTTGGGGATAACGTGCAAACCCTTCAGGGGAGAGAAGCTTGTTGATTATCTGTGGATTTCCATCACTTGTGCACAGAGTTTATCTTGTCATAGGGTTGTGAGAATAAAATAAATTAATATGTGTTTTAATACTGAAAATTATATACGAATATTATTTTTATCATCTCATTGACATTGAAATACACACACTATTAAATTGATGTAGAAATTTCACTGTGAAATGATGAGACCAGTGCTTAATATTGGATACTAACACTACACTTTAGATTTGCTCCTTGTTTCCATCCCTAGGTCCCCAGAACTATAAAACGGGGTAATTATTTTAAAGTGAAATTAAGAAGATTATTAGGTAATGGTGAATAATGGTTAACCATCAGAAGCATTTCCGCAACCTAATAGAAATAGTAAATAGTGACTTGGGAGATCTAAGGACATGGTCTCATATTTTGTTTGAAGCTATTTATTAACTAACACTTAGTTTTTGCAAACTAAAGCTCTAATATAACCTATCCCATCCAATTACAGATACACAATTGTACGCAAATGTACAAATCAGAACAAATTCAGAAATAAAGACATTTTAACAGGAGCTACGTTATAGGCATACGATTTAGAAACTAGGATGTTAGATAGTAAGCATATGTCTGTATAATTCAGCATAAGGCAATGACACGGTCCTACGATCTGGTAGTCTTAACCATTTCTATTATTTTAGCTGGGCTTAGATTATCGTATTACTTACTTGAAAAGAGACAGAATGAATCATGAGGTCAAAAAAATAATGTAAATTTCACTAGTCCTTATTATCACCATAATGTATACATGGTAATCTCACAGAGAGCTCAATTAGTGAGACTGTAATATGTGTTGTGTTGTGTGTGGGTTCTGTGCGGGGGTGTGTGTGAACAAAGAAAGGGCATGTGTGGTGGAAGTAATTTTGCCTATTTCATTAAGTAGTGTTCTCTGGGAAAATTAATAGGCAAGGGAGGAGAGGCATGGAGCACCATGGGATGTTTGGAAGATAGGACCATTCTGATTTCGCTTGGAGCATTAGCTGTGAGGTACTGTAGAAATGCAGGGGAGGAGGAAAGCAGCCACATTTCACCCGCCTGGAGAAGCTGGCTGGGGCAGGTCATCACTCACAAGCAAATCTTACTTTCCACCTTGAGAATATATATCTTAACTCAGCGTTTACCTCTGTGGGAGACTGTAATATGCCACTCCAAAATACGAAGGATTGTTGAGCTGAAGGCGATTAAAAAGAATTAGATGCTGAGAAGCTCTGTTCTCCTCTATTTGCCTAAAAGCAGGACACAGATTTATAAAGACCAAAGGTAGCCTACCTTCTCTTCCACTAAGGGGAACAAAGGTTAACCACTAAGATCAACTTTAAACCCTTCTTTGCCTTGACACGGTACCAGAGGAATCTACATGAACAAGGTTTATTAATTAGCTTTTCTCTGCCATTCCTTTACCTTCCCACAAGCTGCTGGCCCTAGAGACTCGAAGTCCTTTTCTTTTGTCTTGTCACCAACTCTTTGAAGATTACTTATTTCCCTGGTATCATCCATGTATATATGAGATACACATGTTAATACACTTCTGTTTGTTTTTCTCTTGTTAATCTCTTACAGGAGTTCTTTCCAACTAAGAATTTATGAGGACTGAATAAAAAATTATGTTTCTTCCCCTTCATCTTGTGTTACTGATAAATAGTTACAACTATTTAGTTGTTAGTTTACTGAGGGCAAATATTTTCTTATTTAGGTCAAATTCCCTCTTCGTAGCAGGGTACTTGAAAAGACCTGCATATGAGGTCTGCATATGAGAAGTACAAGGGGTGAAAAGAAGGGAGGACTCAGAACCCGAGACTGGCATGTGACCTGCTGAAGGAATCTGACCTGATGCCCTCCCCCAGAACCCATGATGAAGATTCTCCTCTATCACCACATTCAGGGAGGTGGCTCTGTGGCAAAGAGGGGCAGCCTCGGAAGATGCGTCTTAGGAGTGAGTACAGGATTAGCTACTGTCCTCTGTGGCTGCTTTACATCAGCTTACAAGGAATACTGTACCTAGAAAGGAAGGTGAGGAAATGCTGAACTCAATGGTTTCTAAATCTCTGTGCTCCTGACATCTCTAACATTCCAAGACTATATCCAATTGTATATTGGTTAGATGCAGACAGCATTATTGATGCTTAATGATTTCATTAACAACAGAAGCCTCATTAAAGTGCTAAAAATAAAATGCACTATTCCTTAATAACCAGTAAAATAATCGGAAATAGGCTTAATTTAATTTAGCTTTAAGGAATTGTAGGGCTGTATAGCGAGCTGTGAATAATCTGCTTTAGGTCACTGTAAAAGTGCTGTGTATTCAAATCGGGGAGAGAAAACATTTTAGTCTCATCAGTGGATATAGATTAGTGTGGTCATTAGCATGGCTTTATAAATCCACCGGTTTAGAGTTACAGAAGGCTAGAAGGTCACACATTGAAATTTCTCAGAATCCAGCCCATCACAGCCATTGCAGAAACAGTTTCGAAGTTTCCCATTGAACTCATGTGCCTTCTGCATTAGACTATTTACATTTTTGACACACATTGTGTCAGTCAAGTGAGAGAACATAGACATCAAGTGCTTGAAGGCCCTAATATACCATTTAGAAGGGAGCCTCCAGCTGTGGCAATGAAAATGTAAGGGAAGAATACAATCTTTTTTAAAGAACCCTTTGAAACATAAAAGAAAAATTACAGTGTGCCTCACTGCTTGATTGTCTCCTGCACAAAGGCAACTGACACTGACTAGAGTCTGGCCTTGCAGCCCACGTGCTTGCCAGATGATCTAAATTACTCAGGCTTGAAATGAGAAAACTGAGGCCTCATTTTCTATGTAGACTGATTCAGACATTTGGTTGTTTTCAGTCAAACTTCCATGCATGTCCCTCAGTCCTCTGTTCTCCCCACCACCTTAAAACAACACAAAATAAAATCTGACATGAAAAATGCTGTCTTGATTCTTGTTGAGCATTATCAGTTGAAAATGACAATCATGACTTTCATAAAATAAAAATTGGTATAAATATGTTCCTGATGTTCATAATAATATTAAAACTGAGCCTCAAAAGTATAATTTCTAAGCTTGTAAATGGGATGTGCAATCCTTTTTCAGAATGTCACCACATCTGAATTTGACCTGGATGTAATCAAGTGCTGCTAGCTGACCATTCCTTGGGGATCTGACCGTTCACATCTAAGTACAACTTTTAGCTAGAGAGAAATAGGCCTACTCCATCCATGTAATGACAGTTGCCAGCTTTCCTGAAGAAGTAAGATGCAACAGATGATTTCTACTCAGTGCACAGTATTTTCAGGATGAGAGTTAATTTGTGTTACCAAATGCTATATTCCCTCTATCACTTCCCTGACTAATTAAGCCCAGATGAGTCTTACATGTGAGACTTTTTTGTTTAGTGGCCCTGACCAATATTTGAAATAGAGGTATTTTGTTCATTTCAATTCAAATGGGTGGGAAGCAGGTAACCAGCCTTCACTGAGTGCCTGTACAGTAATTTAAGGCATCACACTGTTGGCAGTTGGTGGTTTGACTGTGTCCCCACACAAATCTCATCTTGAATTGTAGCTTCCATAATGTCCACCTGTCTTGGGAGGAACCCAGGGGAAGGTAATTGAATCGCTAGGGCAGGTTTTTCCTATTCTGTTCTCGTGATAATGAATAAGTCTCACACGATCTGATGGTTTTATAAAGGGCAGTTCCCTGGTACACGCTCTCTCGTCTGCTGCCATGTAAGACATGCCTTTGCTTCTCCTTCACCTTCTGCCATGATTGCGAGGCCTCCCCAGCTATGTGGGATTGTGAGTCCATTAAATCTCTCTCCTTTATAAATTACCCAGTCTTGAGTATGTCCTTTTAGCAGCGTGAGAATGGACTCTGTATTCAGCAGTGTTCTCAAATTTCCATGTGCATCAGATCCTTTGGGTGTTTTGTTGTTAAAATACAGATGCTAGTGTCTCTTCTCATATCTACAGAATCAGAATCTCAAGAGCTGGGCCTGAAGGTAAGTCATAAAAAGCATCCAGGGAATACTGGTGGATCTGGGTTTCTATTTTGAAAACACTGATTTATGATCTAAACAGAATCTATCAGTGTGGAATAGTAAAAAAATGTACTGGCTTTAGAAGCAGATTACCTTGATTCCATTCTCAGTTCCTTGGTTTGTTAACTGTTCTTTCCCGTTAAATGAGCATCTCTAAGCCTTAGTTCATCAGTAAAAACAAGGAGAGTCCAAAACAGTATGTCTTTATGTTTAAAGATCCATCTAGCAATATTACCAACTCATTTTGTAATGTTGTTTTTTAAAATAATATTAGTCTTTTTTTATTGGTAATGTGTTTTGAAATAATATTATTCTTTTTTTTACTGTTTTTAGAGCAAAAAATCTAGATTAAGGCAGTATTGAGAAATTTTCATTGAAATAGTATTGTTTACCCTACAGTGCTCTTTGATATACTGCAATTCTAAAGTAGATACTTGAAAATAAGCTCTGCTTTTGATTGCATAGATTTGAAGTACAACATCATCAGCAATATGATATGAGCCAAGAATGCGCCCTATTACTAGTGAAATAAACAAACCAACAAAAGAAAACAAACTGTCTTAGGCCCCAGACAATATGGCATGGCTAAGAATGAAAACAAAGTATGTTTCTGTTGTATACAACACATCTGGGGCCTAAACTTTGTTTAAGGACTCAGATCCTGGTAATTTCTACCATCTATTCCCAACCTCAAAGTTAAATGTCAAAAGAGAAAGAAATTTATAAAGATATGCCCTTCTTTTTCTCAAAATCATACTGTTTAAACTAGTCTAAAGCAATATTAACTCTAGAGTTAACTTATTTCCTAACTGTGAACAGATTATTGTTATTATATATTTAGCTGTTACAGTTGTTGTCAGAGTGAATGTCATGCATACCACATTTCAAGAGGACTTAAGCTCCTTGAAAATTCCCTATTTGTAGATACACTCCCCTCCCCAACACACACACATATGTACACACGATCACCACTTAAATAAAAAGAACATTTAGGAGAAAGATATTATTTGTGTATTATGTCCATGCCTGTCTATAGCAGAAGATTTCATAATATGGATGGAATTTTATATACCATCTCTGCAAAGGTCACTTTCTATATGCAAGTTGGCAAGAGTGGATTTAGGAAGAGGGAAAGGACATAAGAATAATGTATGATTTCCAATGATCTTATCGATTTTGTTGACTCCCCTTTGTTCTATGATATTTTCTAGTCTTTATTTCTAACTTAGATCTTATCCAAAGGTAATACAAACGAGACCAATGACATTGTCTTCAGAATCAGAGGAGTGCAATACTAGGCACTTGGCAATTCATCTGTAGATTATTTTTGCACCTGCACAATTCCTTTCTGAATTACGTACTCACAGGCCTAATGCCATGCCTCAAGGGTAGATCAAGGTGTGCCCTGGCGGCAGTCATCTAAGTAAATTTCCCAGCACCTGCAAATATTAATTGTTAGTTGAATTTGGACAGCTGAGGTAGGCAAGCCTTTTTTTCCTCCTGTTTTCTTTTCCATGTGGTTCCAATTACAATTATGACTAACTAAATAATATCTGATATTAATCAATGCAAATTCACTTCTAGGTCAGGTTAGTTTCTACAGTACTGAAGAGGGGAAATAATATTCTTTTAAACTGGTGATTAAAATTAAGATTTATTATGATGACCAAAGAGAAAAAATATTGTGTTAAAAATCAATGATGATACAGTGTTTACGAAGAAATTAAATAGTAAATTGCATACATAAATTCCTGACTAACACTGGTAACACTTTCAAGTTGAGGGGGAGACAAAGGTGAGGAGGTCAGAAGCAAATTCTGTAAGAAGACTTGAAATGTGACATTCATTTCCCTGGTGCAAATGGTAAACTTGGTGCCTGACAAAAGTCAGTAGATCTTGGGTGACTATATCTAACTAATATCTGTTTAGGGGCAGGAAGAAATTGCACCTGAAGCAACATCCCTTTTCTTAATTTTACTTTTTATTTTCAGCACTCAGCAGAGTGAGTAGTGCAAATTAGAAACTCCATAAATATTTGCTGAGTGAATAAGTAAGTCAATAAAGCAGTTCTACCCTTTATTTTCTAAAGAAGATAATGAGATAAAGCCTGAAGGTATGAAGATGGAAGGTTCTCCTTCACTCTAAAGAAATGAAAATATTCCTCAACCTTTGGCTAGTATTTACATCACTACCAATTCACATATAACAAGCTTTTTTTTTTTTTTTTTTTTGAGACGGGGTTTTGCTCTTGTTGCCCAGGCTGAAGTGCAGTGGTGCGATCTCAGCTCACTGCAACCTCCGCCTCCCAGGTTCACGCCATTCTCCTGCCTCAGCCTTCCGAGTAGCTGGGATTACAGGCATGTACCACCACGCACTGCTAATTTTTAGTATTTTTAGTAGAGACGGGGTTTCTCCATGTTGGTCAGGCTGATCTTTAACTCCCGACCTCAGGTGATCCGCCCACCTTGGCGTCCCAAAGTGCTGGGATTACAGGCATGAGCCACCGTGCCCAGCAATATAACAAGCATTTTTAAAAATTAATTTTCAATATGGGAAACAGGGCAATGAACTGATATATTTTTCAGGAACCAGGCTAGGCATGCTATGTGCACCGTTTCATGAGACAGACATCATACCTCCCATTTTGCAGACTGTGAAACTGAGCACTGGAGAAGTGGACTAGCTAGCTAAGTGACACGCTGCTGTTAGGTGACAAAACAAAACTACTTAATGCTTTTTTAGGAATGGGACCCTTAAAAGGCAGGAGAAGCAACTTTTAAAAATAACAGAAAACACTTTTTGAATAGCTCTTATATATATTTTATGGTAAGTTACTGTATAATTAAATAATATATGCTTTTATTTTGGTTTTTGTTTATAGTCCTAGAAATCTATGCTTTTAAATTCAATCAGGGTTCAAAAGTAAATATTAATGCACATATACATATAGATACAAGTAAAACAAAAAAGCAAATAGATTTTTAAGCAAGTCTAGTATCAAAACATTAGATTTTAATGTTTCTGCATTTAATGTTTCTGCACTTAATGCTTCTGCATTTCATACAGAAGCATGCACTTAGTATCAAATTATGGAATCTTAAATGAATAAGACTCACTGACTCTGTTGGGCTTTAAAAAATGAGGATGAGAGATACTTGGAAGGAACGACTGTAGTAGGTCATAATGACTACCATAGAAATATGTAAATGGTCTGTGTAACCAGGAAATAGTGAAAACCTTTCCATCAAGAGACAATGTCAGTGGGAAAATACAATCAAGAATAACTTGGAATACACACACACCCACTAAGTCAACATTTTGTTTGTTTGGTAAAGTTTATTTCCTTCTTATTGTGCTCAAATGCATTAAATTGAAAACTGCAGTGCTCATTTATAAATACACCAAATGGAGTTATTTTATAAAAAGACCAAGGTAAGTGAAAGTTCACAGAAAACTGGCAAGTAGTTACTATTTTATAATACTAATTAAAAATTATTTCCCTACAAGGTAGTGAAGACTTTTTAAAAAGGACAATGATTTGATCAGTTTTGTATATTTAGAAGATTATTCTGTTATCATTGTAAAGAATGGCTTGGGAAAAATGCAATGAGTCCTAGATACATGGCAATATGTAATGGTTCAAACAAGAGATGATGAAGGTCTCATGCAGAACAGACAGGAGGCAACTGTAAGGACAATCAGGAGAGAGGACAGTAAGAATGGCTCATGAGCAACACCACAGTTTTACAGGGAGATGGATAAAAAGAAGCCACTCCACAGAACAGCGCAAATTTTCTAAGACTGCATGCAGAGACTTCAGACTTCACTGTTAGAGCATTCTATCTTGTTACTTTAGCTTGAAGAATCGTAAAAGAATAAGTTTTTAACATAGAGTGGTAACATAGGACATGGCCAGTGTGTTAGTCCATTAAGGATACGATCACAAAAATGCCACAGACTGGGTGGCTTAAACGACATTTATTTCTCATAGTTCTGGAACCTGGGAAGTTGAAGATCAAGCCACTGGCAGATTGAGTGTCTGGGGAGGACCCTACTCCTGGTTCATAGATGGTGGCTTTTTTCTGTGTGAGAACATGGCAGAAGATGTCAGGCAGGTCTCTAGGACCTTTTTTATAAGCGCACTAATCCCATTGATGAGGGTTCTTCCCTCAGCATCTAATCACCTCCCAAAAGCCACACCACCTAATACCATCATCCTGGAGGGTTGGATTTAAACATATAAATTTTAGGGGATACAAATATTTAGTCCATAGCAGCCAGTTTGTAGAAACTTCTCCCCATTTTGTATACATGATGTATACTTTCTGTTTTTTCCTCCAGACGCACTTCTCTCTCTTTTCCTGCCGCTCCCACCTCATCTTTCTGCCCTGTGAGGCTGCACTTTATGGACACCCTGGCCCTCTGCCCAGGCCCTGTCTCTGTGTCCCCAGATCTGCATCATTGCATTGCTTGTTTTTTGTGCAGCCCTAGCAAGGACTAGCATCGTCCTGAAGATCGTAGACTTAGATAATGCTGGTGCGTCAGGATTCTGCTTTATTTGCTTTCCTTGAGATCACTCAAGGGCACATCCACACAGAACCTTGGCTCATATTTCACATTTATCTCCTTGCACCATGTAGCTCCACAATTGCTGCTGAAAAGGTGATACCATGAAGCCACTCAGCACCCATGCATAGCACAATCCAGACGGTCAGTTACGACACTTCCTGGGGCTCTTAATAGCCAACGGAGCTTCCATATACCACTTCTCTGGAGACGCTTCACAAGCCTAAGCAATCTGCTTATTGCGAAGACGTGGCCAGCTTACGTAAAGCCTTAACATTTTTTTTATCTCTCTTTTTTGCTTCATCCCCCTTTCTCTCAGTTTTGTTTTCATTGGATTATAGTCTCAGATAATATGATACCATAGGCTCTGTTTTAAAGTATACTTGGGCTGAGACACCATCTGGCTTCCAATTTGGAACAATCGGAGATATGGCAAGAATATGTTAGTTCAGAAGAGAGTGAATTTGGGGGTTTTGTTTCCCTGACTTTATCTTTCCCAATTTCACTCCAGCCTTCTCCTGCTGCTATACGTTTTGGGTTCCAGTATCTGCTCCTTCCCCTTGTCCCTCCAAGTCTAGGTGAGAAAATGAGTCCAAGATAGTGAACCATCTCTTACTGCTTTATCTTAACCTTCCTACACCTTTGTAATTAGTTCCTTTATTACACATCCTCAATTACTTGGGTTTTTTTTCAATATCTCATCTGTAAAGGCTTGCAGCTGATCCAGAGAATATAGCGCATAAGGAAAGTTGGAAATTGACAAGTTGGTGACCTTAGAATAGGAACAATGGCAAAAGCCAGCCAAGTTTATAGAGGGATCATGCCAGAAAAAGATTTGACCAACTTGATACAGAGGTTGAGCTGCATTTCTAACGTCTTCGAGATTTAACATTCCGTGATCCTAGTTAAGGAAGGCATACATCCCTTGCTATCAAGCACATCTATTGAATGAAATAATAGAGGGACAAAATTTGGTAGGTTTTCTTTTTGAGTTATGTCCGTAAATGATAAAAAGTAAGCAGGAGAGGTGCTTTGATATATTAAAATAAACAAACAGAAAACCCAAAAAGCACTCAGCTTAGAATCAGAATAGAGGAGATTGTGCTGTCACTGAGATACTTATGAACTACATGACACTGAACAAATTATTTCCATCCCCCTAGTCCTAGGGTTCTAATATGTAAATTAGGGATTAAAATGCCAACTCACACGGGTCACATGGTTGTTATAAAACTTAAATAAGTGGCACAAGACAGGGATGCCCTCTCTCACCACTCCTATTCAACATAGTGCTGGAAGTTCTGGCCAGAGCAATCAGGCAGGAGAAGGAAATAAAGGGTATTCAATTAGGAAAAGAGGAAGTCAAATTGTCCCTGTTTGCAGATGACATGATTGTATATCTAGAAAACCCCATTGTCTCAGCCCAAAACCTCCTTAAGCTGATTAGCAACTTCAGCAAAGTCTCAGGATACAAAATTAATGTACAAAAATCACAAGCATTCTTGTACACCAATAACAAACAGAGAGCCAAATCATGAGTGAACTCCCATTCACAATTGCTTCAAAGAGAATCAAATACCTAGGAATCCAACTTACAAGGGATGTGAAGGACCTCTTCAAGGAGAACTACAAACCACTGCTCAATGAAATAAGAGAGGATACAAACAAATGGAAGAACATTCCATGCTCATGGGTTGGAAGAATCAATATCGTGAAAATGGCCATACTGCCCAAAGTAATTTATAGATTCAATGCCATCCCCATCAAGCTACCAATGACTTTCTTCACAGAATTGGAAAAAACTACTTTAAAGTTCATATGGAACCAAAAAAGAGCCCACATCGCCAAGTCAATCCTAAGCCAAAAGAACAAAGCTGGAGGCATCACGCTACCTGACTTTAAACTATACTACAAGGCTACAGTAACCAAAACAGCATGGTACTGGTACCACAACAGAGACATAATCAATGGAACAGAACAGAGCCCTCAGAAATGATGCCGCATATCTACAACTATCTGATCTTTGACAAACCTGACAAAAACAAGAAATGGGGAAAGGATTCCCTATTTAATAAATGGTGCTGGGAAAACTGGCTAGCCATATGTAGAAAGCTGAAACTGGATCCCTTCCTTACACCTTATACAAAAATTAATTCAAGATGGATTAAAGACTTATATGTTAGACCTAAAACCATTAAAATCCTACAAGAAAACCTAGGCAATACCATTCAGGACATAGGCATGGGCAAGGACTTCATGTCTAAAACACCAAAAGCAATGGCAACAAAAGCCAAAATTGACAAATGGGATCTCATTAAACTAAAGAGCTTCTGCACAGCAAAAGAAACTACCATCAGAGTGAACAGGCAACCTACAGAATGGGAGAAAATTTTTGCAACCTACTCATCTGACAAAGGGCTAATATCCAGAATCTACAATGAACTCAAACAAATTTACAAGAAAAAAAGAAACAACCCCATCAAAAAGTGGGCAAAGGACATGAACAGACACTTCTCAAAAGAAGACATTTATGCAGCCAAAAAACACATGAAGAAATGCTCATCATCACTGGCCATCAGAGAAATGCAAATCAAAACCACAATGAGATACCATCTCACACCAGTTAGAATGGCCATCATTAAAAAATCAGGAAACAACAGGTGCTGGAGAGGATGTGGAGAAATAGGAACACTTTTACACTGTTGGTGGGACTGTAAACTAGTTCAACCATTGTGGAAGTCAGTGTGGCGATTCCTCAGGGATCTAGAACTAGAAATACCATTTGACCCAACCATCCCATTACTGGGTATATACCCAAACGACTATAAATCATGCTGCTATAAAGACACATGCACACGTATGTTTATTGCGGCACTATTCACAATAGCAAAGAGTTGGAACCAACCCAAATGTCCAACAACGATAGACTGGATTAAGAAAATGTGGCACATATACACCATGGAATACTATGCAGCCATAAAAAATGATGAGTTTGTGTCCTTTGTAGGGACATGGATGAAACTGGAAAACATCATTCTCAGTAAACTATCTCAAGGACAAAAAACCAAACACCGCATGTTCTCACTCATAGGTGGGAATTGAACAATGAGAACTCATGGACACAGGAAGGGGAACATCACACTCTGGGGACTGTTGTGGGGTGGGGGGAGGGGGGAGGGACAGCATTAGGAGATACACCTAATGCTAAATGACGAGTTAATGGGTGCAGGAAATCAACATGGCACATGGATACATATGTAACAAACCTGCACATTGTGCACATGTACCCTAAAACCCTAAAGTATAATAAAAAAAAAAAAAAGAGTAAAAAAAAATAAAAAAAAAATAAAAAAAACAAAAAACAAAAAACAGTAAAGTACACACTGTATTTCAGACTTCCTAGGCTCAGGCGATCCTCCCATCTCACTCTCTCAAGTAGCTGGGACTGCAGGAGTACATCACCACGCCCGGCTAATGTTTTTATTTTTTGTGGAGACGGAGATTCTCCGTGTTGCCCAGGCTGGTGTCGAACTCCTGGGCTCAAGCGATTCTCCTGTCTGGGCCTCCCAAAGTGCTGAGATTACAAGTATAGGCTGGGCGCCATGGCTCACGCCTGTAATCCCAGCACTTTGGGAGGCTGAGGTGGACGGATCGCCTGAGGTCAGGAGTTCAAGGCCAGCCTGGCCAACACGGTGAAACCCCATCTCTACTAAAAACTCAAAGATTAGCCGGGCTTGGTGGCAGGTGCCTGTGATCCTGGCTACTCAGGAGGCTGAGGCAGGAGAATCGCTTGAACCCAGAGGCGGAGGTTGCAGTGAGCCAAGATCGTGCCATTGCACTCAGCCTAGGGGACAAGAGCAAGACTTCATCTCAAAAAAAAAAAAAAAAAAAAAGTATGACTCACCATCCCTGGCCTACTTTAAAAATTTTTTAAAGTAATATGTAGATACAAAGGAATTCTTATAAAATTGGTGTAGGTATAAAGTATAACATGCTCCTGTGTAGATGTCCCCAACTTAAGAACAAGGACCTTTAAGTCCTCTGTGTCCTGTTTCATTTCCCCTAAGAAATACTTTCCTGAATTTTCTCTTTACCCTTCCCTCATTTTTATTCACATTTAACCATGTTTGTTTTGCTAAGCAATATATTATGTGGTTTTGCATATTTTTGTACTTTTTTCAAATGGAAACGTACTGGAAACTTACTCTTTCTGCTCAACATTATAGTTTTGGCTTATATAGTCTTAATCCACATGGATTTGGTTTTTTATGTATAGTGTGAGATAAGGTTGCAATTTCAGTTTTTAAATTCACACAACCACACAACCAATTGTTCCAGTGCCACTTATTAAAAATGTCATCTTTTCCTAAACAGTTTGCAGTGTCATCTCAGTCATGAATAAAATTTCCATTTTTGTATTGGTTTTTTCTGGGCTCTCTTTTCTCCTTTGTTGGTCAATTTGTACAGTTCTGCACCTTATTCCAGACTGTCTGAAGAAATAGAGCTTTATAATAAATTCTTAATTTTTTATAAGCAAAAAAAAAAAAACTTAAATAAGATGAAGCATGTGAAAATACATATTTTCAGAGAACATTAGTGATATTATAAATATGGGTGTAAATATTTGCTCTTTGTTGAAATAGTCAGATGTGCATAAAGAATTGCAACCTGAAATTGTGAAACAATGCCCTGGACATGTCTTTGGGAAGATAACAGGCCCTGCACTTCACCTGCTTCACCTGTGAATTCACCTTTATAAGTAAGTCTTTGCCTAAATAATGCACTTACATATAATATATCATATAAATACAGAAAACATATCCATTTTATGTTATTTTTCTGGTTGTCATTTTACAAAGATGTTTCTCCAGTCAATATGACTGAATATTTTTTTCTGACATTTTTGCTATTTATCCAGTGTAGTGAAAAAAGTCACCTTTCCAAAACAAACAAAACAGGTGCCTTCTAGGAAGACAGACACAGGCATAGATGAAGACAGAAGCAAATCTCGGTCCTTAGGTAAGGCTTAGAGCCAATTCCTCTGGCTCCACAATGCTTTGCCCCCATTCTGTGGATAACGCTGAGCTGCTTTAAACCAGCTCTTCATGGTTTCAGTGCAGACTCCTTCTGGAACTGCAGCATATGTTACCACAGACATTTGATTCTCTTGTCTTCTGAGACTGACTCAAAAAGGGCATTTATCAACTATTCTTGTTTTCTTCGCTTCACATGTTGAGGTTTTGCTGACATCCACTGTAGAATTGAAATCAGATCCAATATCCCATCAATTTCCAGCATAGAAAAGCAGGCACATTTCAGCTATGTCACTGCATCAGCAGTAAACATATTTAATAATATCAATTACTGACTGCCACACTTCCATGATCTGGAAAAAACATACAGCCTCTTGGAGATAGAGTCTTCTGTGACTAAAAGAATAATGCATTTATTATAGAGTATGGCACAAACATTTTCAGTGGATACTAGCTATGCAGCTACAGGAATAACATAATCTTTTGTGATTATTTGGGAAATAGGTAATAAATAAATAATCTAATTTCTCTAGATAAGATTCTCTAAGACATCACTGGATTCCTTTAGAAGAACTGGATTTAAATATCCCAGAGAAATAAACTGACTCTTGCAAATTACATATAGTTAAATTTGACAATGTGATAAATTGGTTGTTTTTTGTTGTTCATCTTGATAATTGCTATCCTCCATTAGTTGCTTTATATGTTTTCTCATTTTATTATGTCAAACATCATGTGAAGTAGAAATTAGTACACCCATTTTATGGAAGAGGAAACAGGAACTTTGAGATGGCAAATAATTCAAGGCCAGCAGCTAGTAAATGAGAGAGACAAATATTAAACCATTTCCTGCTAATGTAAGACTAAATTCTTTCAACTATATTCTAATGCTGTGTGTTCTGTTCAAGAAGCCATTAGGGATTCATTTCTTTAAAATTTTGGTTTTTAAGTCTACAAAGATTATTCTTTTTTAGAAGCAAAACTTTTTTAATGTTATCCTTGTGACCTCACAGATAATGCTACTCGATTGAAAAAAACTCTCTTTGCGATATATTCCCCTAGATAGTAAGTTTTTATTTTATTTTTTTTCTTTTTAAAGTGCCTAGTCGCAGTCTTTTGTAGGATCCAAGGTGCTTAGCTAAGGGCCATATTGTGAATGAATATTCCCTTACCTTATGGAGGCAATAACTGAATAAGGGCGGACGGAGTCTCGCTGTGTCACGCAGGCACCCAGGCTGGAGTGCAGTGCCGCGATCTCGGCTCACTGCAAGCTCCGCCTCCTGGCGTCACGTAAGGGCTCTAAAACTTTAAAAAGTTAAAAAAATTTGAAGTTTCTAGGCGAGTGAGGATGGGGTCCTGATCTTGGAAACACTCACCCGGCCAAAGGAGGTAGGGAAGAAAGACCTTTCCTCTTTCCTGTCATCCTCGTCTTTTTAGGTCTATGGAAAAGTGTTTCTGTTACCTGGGTGGACCCATCGGTACTGCACAGGCAGTGATGGTGTCCTTAGCTTCTCATGGCCCTGGAGTGTGATGAGTCAGTTAAGTATCCCCAGATGGGGGAGCTACACACATGGGACTACTCCTTGGGGGGTCTATGAAACTGACATAGAAGTTGGCTGGTCAATGAGAACACTTGGACACAGGGCGGAGAACATCACACACCAGGGCCTGTGGTGGGGTGGGGGGATGGGGGAGGGATAGAAATAGGAGAAATAGGTAATGTAAATGACGAGTTAGTGGGTGCAGCAAACCAACATGGCACATGTATACATATGTAACAAACCTGCACGTTGTGCATATGTACCCTAGAACTTAGAGTCTAATAAATAATTTTTATTAAAAAAAGAAGTTGGCTGGTTAAACTTCAGTGGGAGAAATGGTGCTATTGAAAGCAAATTTTCCAAAAACTTGTGTCCAAGAGACAAGAAGAGCAATGAGGAATTCTAGCACAATGCCGAGGCGAGAGTCACGGGCTAGGTCCTGGGCTCTTGGAGTCAGTCAAGCTCCATTGTCGAAAAAGAACCTCCCCACTTTGTGAAGAAAACTGGGCTAAGGAAGAGAGTGAATCAGTTCTCTGCCTCCACATGAGGAGAAGGCTGCATTAACCCATTAGAGTGAATTCCTTGTGGTTAGCTACAGGGAGGGGCTATATTTTGGAGACTAAAACAGTAGTAATTTCTTCCAGCTGATAGGGCATCTGCGAGCCACAGCAGAAGATGAGCGCAAAGCCTCTGTGCCTGGTGCCCCTGGGTTTCCAGATTTGCTTGCTCACCTTACTACAGCAGAAGGAACTTTTCAGTTTCCTGCAGATTTTCTGTTCACTTTTCCTCTGGTCTTCACACATATTAATTAATTTAATCCCCAAACAATATTATGAGGAAGAGAAAGACGTTACACAGTCAAGGTAGCGTTCCAAACCCAGACATTGGGCTCCACAAGCCAAGAGCTGAAACATTTCTTCATACTGCCAGAGTCTGCCCATTAATTAGTGCTAGAACAATTTTGTATAAAAATGCATCAGGGATACTGCAGGGAGATTTTAGTATGAATGTATACTAATAGAGACAGATTTATCTTGTTGCTACTCCATTCTGGAGAATCCGAGGGACTTTGGCCTCTTTGTTTGAAGTCCAATAAGATCTGTTCCCATCTTTCCAGCAGGACCCTGCTAGAAGGTCCGAAAAGGTAGAAGCAAGCCAGGGCAAGGCAGGCAAAAAGAACACGGGGAGAAGAAGGCTAGGAAAGAAGGAGATACCTGATAACCATCTGAAAAAGACCCTAAAGGGACTGAATGTTTCCTGTTAGAAAAAGCAAAAAGGGTTTTGTATTATATCCTTCACTTTGATTTTGTTCACAAGGGATTAATAATGACATGGACAGAAGGAAGGGAAGTATTAGGCAGAAAAGGGCGGGGTTCCTGACAAACCCCGACCCTCAAGCCTGGGACCACAGCCCAAAGTGAGAACACACATTCCTGTTTCCCCCCTCGAAAGTTGCTTTTTTGCCCGCCCCGCACCCCGTCCTGCATGCATAAAAACCCCAGACTCGCCGGGCGCGGTGGCTCAGGCCTGTAATCCCAGCACTTTGGGAGGCCGAGGCGGGCGGATCACAAGGTCAGGAGATCGAGACCATCCAGGCTAACACGGTGAAACCCCGTCTCTACTAAAAATACAAAAAATTAGCCGGGCGTGGTGGCGGGCGCCTGTAGTCCCAGCTACTCGGAGAGGCTGAGGCAGGAGAATGGTGAGAACCCGGGAGGCGGAGCTTGCAGTGAGCCGAGATCGCGCCCCTGCACTCCAGCCTGGGAGACAGAGTGAGACTCCGTCTCAAAAAAAAAAGAAAAAAAAAACCCCAGACTCCACCGGCAGCGCAGCAGAGGAGAGAAGAGAAGCAGCAGCTGTACACTGAGAGAAGGATGGGCTGACAGTGGGACTTCATGTAAGAGTTCAGCTGGGGGGTGGCTGGACTTCAGGGGAAGACCACCCTCCTGCTCCACCCACCCCCTTTCCAGCCCTCCCCCCCGCCGAGAGCCATTTCTACCACCCAATAAAATTCCCAGCACTTACAATCTTCAATTCATTCCTGTGACCTGATTCTTCCCGGATGCCTAACAAGGCATCACACGCCCCTCCACTGAGCTGTGTAACACTTAAGCTGTCCACAGACGGCAGAGCTAAAAAAGCCCACTGTAACACATGCCCTCTCGGGCTCTGGGGGCTGCGGGTACCCCTACTAGGCGGCATGGAGATCCACTCCTGCCGGTTGACCAGAAGTGCTCGTCCTGGCCCCGGCACCCACTCACCTGCGTGCTCCCCATCCCATGAGGGGTTGAGAGCTACGGGCTGAGTAAAGGAGCCAAACTCTTCGCAAGTCCTGTGAAGAGATCAAGGAACTATCGTGTTTCAACAATAAGGCTGATTTCCTTCTGTTCATGGACTATCCCTTCTGCTCTTCCAGACAGTTCAGCCACAACCAAGGGGTTACATTTATTACTTATTGTAATTACAATAATTAATATAATTTATTATTGTAATTACAATAATTAATATAATTTATTATTGTAAAGTTCTTGTTTATGCATTAATCGCCATCAATTAGACTCTGAGTCCCTCCCAGGCAACTCCACATTCATTTCATACTTGTCCCCTGCACCCAGCTCACCGGTGCTGTTGAATAAATGAGAAAACAAATGTTATGTTTGTGTCCACCTATTCAGCTTGGGTCTCTGTAGAACACTTTTGTTAGTAAATGCTTTCATCTAGCATTTCTCCAGTGATTGGAAAAATTTCATACCCTGGAAGAAGTTATTTTCTCTCCAGAACTTTGAAAAAATGAGACTGGGGTCTCTGCCTGTGGGACTACAACCTCCAAGGGTACTGAAGGGGAGGAAAGATTTCATTTCACACTTCACTAGGTTCATGGCTGAGGCCTCTATAACAAAAGGCATATTAACAAGAGAAAAACACACAAATGTATTTGACATAACTTTTACTTGACATGGGAGCCTTCAGAAATGAAGACCGAAAGAAAGAAAGAAAACCTGTGGAATTTTATACTTAGATATGACGACGTGTGGATAGTCATGCGGAACAGTGATGAGACAAACAGTGTATAATTTAATGGCAATACATGGGATAACTTAGCAAGGGCTGTGTATTCAGATTCTCCTCTGTGTCCCAGTGTATTTAGAGATCAAAGGACATTCCTTTCCTGCAGCAATATGACCTGCTTCAAGGGAAAGGGGAGGAGGTAAACGTGAGTTTCCTGCTTCTGCTGTTTTCTCAAATGCCAAGGTGCCATATTTTAAAGTAGTGTGTCCTGACAGCATCAGCATATCCAGCCACCGTCTCCTATCAGTTCTATGGGAGATTGATAACATACGCAGAAACAAAGTTGGGCCAAATTTCACTTCAGAATGAACATGAACATCAGTGAGTGGCAGTGAAGACAAAGAAAGGCACAATCCTCAGACCCAGAGAATCACGTAACTCCTGCGTCTAATATGTGCTCAGGGCGTGCTGAGCTGTTGGCATATTTAGAAATCACATAATTAGTATGGATTTTTTTTAGTTTTTAAAAACAAACCCTATGGCTTGAATATTAAACACACTGTGATTTCCCAAAATATAAACTGCTCTAATTTGTCATATTTTATTTTTAGGATGATATGCAAATATCAAAGTCAGAAAACAACTTCTCTATATTTATTTAAAATTTAGACCTATTAATGGCTTGTGTGTGTATCAAATGTAAAGATAAAAGGAAAAAGTTAATCACTGTAAACATTTTCAGCCAAAGAATGAAACTGAAAAATTCTTAAAAGCTAAAATTATTTATTTATTGTTGAAGCCAGATTTATTCCACTTAATTTGTCTTTTGTTCCCAGAAGGAGAAGACTAAGAGGCCATTTAATGTAGTTATTGGGATGATATATCCTCATATATTTCTTACTTGATCAAAAAGTCAATATGGGCCAGGCACAGTGGTTCACGCCTTTAATCCCAGCACTTTGGGAGGCTGAGATGGGCGGATCACCTGAGTTCAGGAGTTTGAGACCAGCCTGGCCAACATGGTGAAATCCTGTCTCTACTAAAAATACAAAAATTAGCCAGGTGTGGTGGCGGTTGCGTGTAATCCCAGCTACTTGGGAGGCTGAGGCAGGAGAATCACTTAAACCCAGGAGGCCGAGGTTGCAGTGAGCTGAGATTGTGCCACTGCACTCCAGCTTGGGTGACAAGATCGAAACTCCATGTCAAACAAACAACCCCCACATAACAAATAGTCAACATGGCAACACTATATGTAATAATTTTAATTTTTACTTATTCATTTGGATATGTGTGGGGGGAGGGGATAAGTTAAAATGGCAAGAGAGTTGGGTGAAACTGGCCCCTTTCACCACCACGAAGACACACCTGTGGTATTTGTTAATAATCAAAGAGCAAAACAATTGTCTAATTGAATACATGTCATGCCAGATTAATTATGTAATTAACTGGGCAAACTTGCCACTCTTTTATTTAAAACTATGAGAGCAATGAATTCATATTACCCTGCCTAAATGTAAGCCTGCTTGTCAGCCATTTCTCCCCATCGCTGACCACTCTGTGATTCTGTGGTTTCTGCCATCGTCTTCCTTTAGACCTCATTACTATATCAACGGAAACTTCCTAGTCCACTGACCACAAACTACCCTATACTTCAATGCCTCCGCTTGCATTTCTTTCTCTGCATTGCCTGAAATCTAGCTCTCTTCCTGAGCAAGGGCTTCTGATTCCTCACTAACCTAATATGGATGGACGTGAGGTTGAGATGGTACTGTCCTATCTTCCAATTGCAGCTGTGGCTAGTACATGACTAGCTTCATCTTAGAGACTTCATTGTCTATGTTGATGATTCACTAACATCGTCGTCTCTTATCTAGTTGTGAAGACAGTTACCAGATCTGTCATCATCTTGAAAGTATTTACATCTGGAAAATTAAATATCAGTGCATCTGAATACCATGTACAACACTTCTAACTTTTTTCATTTTGTTATTTCCATTAAACAGCTTATTTCTATGTAGTAACAAATATCTTGGTTTCTTTTTTGCTCCAAATGTGTTGGTCCCTTCCTCAATGTATGTGAATCCCTAGAACAGTGTCTTGCATGATGAAAGTATTTAGTGAATAATATCTTGGTGTGATTGTTGCTATTTTTCTTCTTACAATAATTAACATCCATATGGACCCGATGGTTGATCATTTTGGCCACTTTTTTTATTATTTCTTTTGATTCTGTGGCCTTATTCTTCCTTCACTGTCCCCATCTGGCAAATTCTAACATGGGCTAACCTAATCTACCGTTTTTCTGTTTCATTCTCACTATCTATTCCCCTCAGTAAATTGATTCTTATCTTTTTTCTCCCAGTGCTCCCGACAGCAGACTTTTTCCAATTCTAACCTTGTTTCTAGTTCACATTAGGAAAGAAGAGATAGATGCTGACGGTGAAATAATACTCAGCAATTAGAAGCAATTGACTAGTTGTTCACTAATCAGCATGGATAGATTGTGAAAACATATTGCGGAGTGAAAGAAAAGAAAGGTAAGGAAGAGAAGGAGATATGTAAGACAATACAACATTTGTGCTGATTAAAAATACGTGAGCACAGGACGACACTCAATGTGATGGAAGAAGCTAAGCCTCGTTCTTCATATCTACGTGGGTTTGTTGCTGTGCTCTACTGAATGTTCTTTCAGTTTCAGCCCTTGGACCGTTATAGTCAATTTGTTAAAATTCATCCAAAACTTCTCACAATACTCAGAGTAAAACCAAAATTTGTCTAGTGGCCAAAAAAGCACTCCCTGATTGCCTATTGTCCAGCTTTTCACTCTGGGCTCATCGATCTCAGCCACAGTGGCCCCTGGACTGTTCACTGAACAAGCCAGGCACTCCTGTCGTCTGGTCCTCTCCCTGGGACATCTGCTTCCCAGAGATCCCATAGCGTGTTCCCTCTGCTCATGTACTTCTCAAATATTTATTCATAAGCCTACTTTGAATACACTTTTCTAGGTATTGCAGGGAAGCAGTAGGTGGTCAGTGAACACATCTGTGAAAGGAACAGAACAATGTCTGCCTGGAGGAGCTCGTCTTCTAGTACACGGGGTATGGGGGGCGGGAGGAGGAGGATGGAGGTGTGATTAATTATCTGCCTCTGGAAGAGGCAGATATTAACAAAATGAATAATTTTTATAGCATTTTAGAAATGGATACACTTTATCAGTAAAATTAGGCAGGGACAAAAGAAAGATTCTGTACGTACTGGGGCATAGAGGATATGTTAACATTTTAGAAAAGTGCTGAGGAACGGTCTTGTTGGGGAGTGATAAGCAAAGAATAGAAAGAGGTAGTGAGAGGAGCTGTTTGAATGTCTAGAGGAATTGGATTCTAGGCGAAGGAAAAGCAAGTGCAGAGGCCCTTGGTCCGGGAGGTGCAGGTTTTAAGAGCAGGTTGCTTCTGCAGCCTGTGAGTGAGGGGGAGTAGGAGATCAAGTTCCAGAGATGTGGGATGGGCAGATGTGCAGGGCTTTGTAGACCTTTCTAAGGGTTCTTGGTTTTTGCTCTGGATGTGGGAAGCTCTTCAAAGGTTTTGAGCAGAGAAGAGACATGATGTTCAAATATCACTTTCTCAGTGAGACTCCCTGTCTACCTCAGACAAACTCCAATCTCACCTTTCCTGGTCACTCCCCATTCTTATTCCCTGATTTCTTTTTTCTTCATAGCACTTATAAAAACCCAAGTTACATGTTTTACTCATTAATTTAATTTTATTTTTCTCTTGCTGCCTCTTCTCATATTAGAATAGAAAATCCACAAGGGCAGAAACGTGTTTGTTTGTTTTTCTATTTCCTTCACTGATATATTCCCCAACCCTATCCTTACATGCAAGGTGCTATAAATAGTGCACTGTTGGATAGATAAACATTACACATAAAAGGTATTTGGTAAGTGCTAATAGAGACAGAGTAGATAAATGAGAGTGGAATTAGGGATACAATGAATGAATAACCTTAAAAAAATAGAGGGAACTTAAACTGTTTCGATAGAGTGCCAAAAAATATTGAGTAATATTTTCTCAACTCTTGGCAAACAGATACAAATACATACATGTCTAAATGAGAGTGTCTCTCAGACAAAAAAAAAAAAAAAAGAAAGAAAAAAAACCCTTTAAAGTACTGATCCTCTGCTATAAACTTGATTCCCTCTGTTTCCATTTTCATATCCGCCCCACTCTTGTGTTAAAGACAGAAGCCTCTCTGTTACGCAAAGTGAATCCTTTCTACCTTTGCTCAGGATGATATTTCTTTCATCATTTTTAGGAACATTCCTTCATAGTTTGTGCCTTCTCTTTCCAGACCTCTCTCTTTTTGCTCTTGACTACATTGATACTTCTTTCTTTTCCAACTTAAAAACCAAAATGAAACTAGGCAAAGACGACAACTTTTGACCCTGTAGATCCTCCTGAATGCTACTCTATTTCTTTTAGAACAAAGCTTTGAGGAGTGGCCTTAACTTTCTTCTTTCTTCATGGCAACTTCCAGTTCTCATAATACTTTCTCAATTGGTTCATGCCCTTGTTATATACCTAACACTCTTTAGTGAAGATTATCATTCAGTTGTTAATTTTTTTGGTAATTTAAAAGACATTTACATATATGTAATGTGCCATCACTCTGATCGACACTGGGAATGCAAATTTGGCAGTAGGCAGTGTTTTCTTCGCCAATCTAGCACCATCTTCTTGGGCATAAATTTATCCTCCCTTTTCTGGATGTCTATCAAAGTGAAATAAAAGATTCAGGCCTTTAAATAATAACTCGCAGAAAGAAAGAAAAAAAGAAAAGCCTCTTTCTACATAAAAACACAGTATTTATACTTAAAAAATATTATTCCCCACAATGCAAATGACTGATGATCTATTGACGTTTGACCCTGAGGCTGAAATAGTAATTCTTTCCTTTAAGATTTTTTTTTTAGTCTCAGAGATCCAAAACTTCTTCACTTTAAGAAAAATCAGACCAAAGGGAAAGCTTGGCATCCAAAAGTGATGTTTGAGACAAAGAAAAAGAATCCTAGGGCAGGAATCAGGGAGCAAAATTCTTTAAAGGACTTGGGAACACATGGGAGAAAAGTGAAGAATTTTCTTTTTCTTTTACAGTAAGAAGCAACTCCCAGGCTCACTGTACTGAGAGTTGAGAATAAGAAAGAATGAATTTCTGTCACATTCAGGAAAAAATATAAGCGGTGAACTGAGTGGTGCTTATAAGCCTTTTCCCATCCCCCAGGCAATATGGAGTTTGTATAGCAAGGACTTGGACCAGAAGCGAAGAACTCTGCACATCAGTCTGAATCTGGGTGCTTGCTTTATTGGTTAACAAAGACAGAAGACTTGATTCTGTAAAGATCTGTACTCATGGCTTCTTCCTGTGTTAATGACATACAAGGAATAAGACACTGCCTAAGCCCTCAAGGAACTATGGCCTACAGCGGAGGAACACTTCCAAATAAGCAGTTGCAACTAAATAAGACAATTGCTGTAATGACGTGTATGCCAAGTGCAGTAGAGAGAGAAGAGGCACCTAAATCTGCCTTAGGGGTGTCAAGTGCAATGTCACAGAGAATGCAGCATTTGAGCTGAGTTTAAAATGTAAGAAGTTGGTTAGAATCCCAAGAGAGGAGCATCCTAGGCAGTGCATGGAGTCCATATATTGGATGAAAATATCGGGGAACAAGGTTTGTCCTGGAATCCATACATAGTTCAATAATGTAGGATTAAACATAGAAGTTAATCCTGTTTT
The DNA here is from genome assembly GCF_006542625.1 of Nomascus leucogenys. Classification (NCBI taxonomy): domain Eukaryota; kingdom Metazoa; phylum Chordata; class Mammalia; order Primates; family Hylobatidae; genus Nomascus; species Nomascus leucogenys. The sequence goes on along the minus strand of NC_044401.1, from coordinate 40,127,641 downwards.
AGTCCATTTTCTGTTGCTATAGTGGAATCCCCAAGGCTGGGTAATTTGTAAACAAAAAGAAATTTCTCACACTTCTGGAAGCTGGAAGTCCAATATTAAGCTGCAGACACCTGCTGAAGGCCTTCTAGCCACATCGTCATGGCAGAGGCAGGAGGACAAGTGCGTGAGAGAGCAAGCGTCAAACTCAGCCACAAGCCCGTTAAAACGAGCACGAGTCCATTTATGAAAGTGGAATCTTCATGGCGTAAACACCTCCCTAATTTAGGCCACACCTCCAAATACTATTGCACTGGGGACTATGTTCCAAACATGTCTGTTTTAGGGGACATATTCAGACCACAGCCGCAAAGGAAGGAGAGAGGAGGGCTATGTGGTTGGATCAGAAAACAAGACTTAGATGTTGAAGAGCTATTTTATGTCCCATCAAAGAGTTTACATTTTTATCCTGTAGGTGAATGGAAATCCACTGACACATTTTGAGAAGGGGAAGATCATAGTAAGATTTTCATGCAGAAAAGATGACTCTTTCTTGTGGCAGGAGAAACATAGAAACATAGACTATTTCTCAAGCAGAATCTTTCTTGTAGATTGAAGAAACAAAAACATTTCTCAAGCAGTCTTCCATGAAATACAGATCTTATGATTTTCCTCAGAGTAAGTATGTTGTATTCAAATGCATTTGAGGAAAAACTTCACGCTCTATCTGCTTAGAAGCTTACAAGGCACATTAAATATCTTAAAGTGTCTTTAGTAAAGAAAACTACATAATCATTTTAACCTTGTGTTTCCCGAACTTATCTGACATATTTTTGGTCAATGTTCTTCACCACAGAAAGAAAAGTCACTCTAGCTGGTTTAAACAGAAAGGTAGTGATTTAAAAATATAAAACAAATACTTGACGCCTCAAGAGAGCCCAAGTGACAGAACGGTAAGCCCTAGAGTGTGAAATAGTCCCAAGGAAAACCACAGGGCAGCTCTCCAGGAAAAGCACTGGTATCACTTCAGCCCATCACCTCAGTTCACACCAATGAGAACTGACATGGCATGTCAGAAATTCTTCCACAGGTGCCCAGGCTAAACTGGCCATTTCACTGCTAAGGTCTTCAAAAGGTTAACTCTGTGTAATTTCACTCTATTCCCCTTTAAGAGTAATTATATCAGTATATCTGACTCGAAGAGCCCAGGTAAATCTCAGCATTCTATCTGCAAGGGAGACTGAGAACTTGAATTCAGACTTTGACAGAGAAAGCAGGGGTCATTTCGAAGGCAACTAAAATATAGATACTTTAAAACATGCTGAGTAGCCACAGTACAATCCATAAGAAGCAGGGCTAAAGGGCCTCATTACTACCTACTGCCTATTTGTTAACTCATACCTTTTTGGAACAAATACCCTTTGTAAACACACTTTGGAAAACACTGAATCAGAAGCAAGGTGCGTGGAAAGAAGGCTACGGATACACCAAAACCTTTAAGTCTTTGTAGGTTCTATAACTCAGCATTTTTACATAAAATTTTCCCATCCTAGTTGTATTTAGCCAAAAATATGATCATTGTAGCATTCTATTTTATAACAAATATCTAACAACTTCAACATTAGTTAAATACATATGGTAAAAGTGGAACAAAAGGTAATTTTTGGTAGACAAGGAAAACTGTAAAATGATTCTTAGTTTTAGGTTAAAGAAATATTTCTCTGTTACCAGCCACTGGTGAAATTCTTAAGGGTTGTGAGGGTAAGGAGTATAAATAGAAATGTAAACAAGAGAACATTCCAAAAGAGGCTGTTTTTGTACCTCACTTGCTTCTGTTTTCCCACACAAAGCGTATGTGAAATGCAAGAAAAAAATTAGGTAAGAGCTGAGCTGTGAAAAAAGGACAGTGTTTCAGTTTCTTGAGGCTGCCATGACAGATGATCACAAACTTGGTGGCTTACAGTAACAGTAATTTATTTTGTCACAGTTCTGAAGGATAGAAGCCTGAAGTCAAGGTGTTATCAGGGATTCAAGGAGAATTCATTTCTTGCATCATTCGACTTCTGGTGGCTGCTATCATTCCTTGATTTAGAGCTGCATGACTCCAGTCTCCACCTCTGTGGTCACATTGCCTCCTTTTCTTCTTTGTCTCAAGTCTCCCTCTGCCTTTTTCTTATAAAGACACTGATCTTTGGATTTAGGCCCCCCCTTGGATGGTTTAGGATGATCTAATCTCAAAACATGTTAACCTAATTACATCCGCAAAGACCCTTTTTCCAAATAAGGTGACATGCAGAGGTTCCAGAGATTATAATGTGGACATACCTTTTTGGGGGCCTCCATTAAGTTCACTATAGAGGAGGGAAGTAAAAACCATGATCACTAATCACTAACTTTTGTCCTCACTAGGATCACTCCTACAGCAGGGAGTGGGGTGGGGCAAAGAGTTCTCTAAAATGTTTTTCGGGGTGGGCTTTTTGGGTTCTCCAGAGAAACAGAACAAATAGAGTGTGTGTGTGTGTGTGTGTGTGTGTGTGTGTGTGTGTGTGTGTGTGTGTGTACATAGAAGGGAAGAGAGAGAGAACAGGAGAGAGAGTTTTTTTTTTTTTTTTTTTTTTTGGGATTGGCATTGTTTTATGTAATTGTGGAGGTGGAAGTTTAAATTTACGTGTTAGACTGGCGGGTTAAAAACCTAGAAAGAATTACAGTCTTGAGTCCAAAGGACATCTACCACAGAATGCCTCTTTTTCAGGGGAGGTCAGTTTTTTGTTCTAGCAAGGCTTTCAACTGATTGGATGAGGCCCTCTCACATTATGGAGGGTAATCTGCTTTACTCAAAGTCCACGGATTTAAATATTAACCCCATCTAAGAATACACCTCCACTGAAACATCCAGAATAATGTTTGGCCAAATATCTGGGCATTGCGTCCCAGTTAAGTTGACACATGAAATTAACCATTAAAGGAGGGGCGGCTCTAAAATAAAGAAATAGTCCCTTCTCCTTGCCTGGAAATTTCTGATGGCAGGGGTTTATTAAAGCATGCTTTCAAGCAGAGATTGAGGAAATGTGTGTTTTGTCTGGGAAGGGGAGCCTGCAAGACACACTCCTTCCCTCCTCTTTCCCCTCATGATGTTTGCCTTAGGATGTCAGAATGTAGGAATATAACTTACATGGCTCATGTGAACCTGACAGAGAAGGGCTAGACCTGAAGTTACTCAGCCAAGTGATGGAGTATAAAACTACCTGGGGATTTAGCACTTGATGCTGACAGAAGCCAAAAAGAGATAGGCTGAAGATCTTTTAAAAGCTGGGGGAAACTGACATTATCCTTGCCAAGTGCACTATAGCATTGCAGATCAAGGACTTCAGATCAAATTAAATTTAGAGTGCAGGTACCGGTCTTCCACTCACCAGTGCCAAGTTAAAGATGTAGCCAACAATGGGCTGCACCAGCACCAGGGACCAGACTGCAGAGGGATAGACATGGCAGGAGTAAGCAGAGGAAGACGGTCTTGTCCCCAGCACCCATTCCCCTGCCAAGCATAACCTTCCCCCAGTACACAGACTCTCTCAGAAAGGAAAAGCAACCTTGAATGTGATAAAATTTTCATCCAAATAAGATTCCCTTTTCTTTCATTTTAAGATTAAGATTTTGCACCATCACTGAAAATTGAGGTTTCCTAATTAGATTGAGGTTGGTTTTTGAAATGTGTTAGCTCCTTAAATTTCAAATATCATAGAAAATTTTACCATATAACATTTTGCTCCAGAATTATATTTAATTATGTTGTAGGACTTTCTCTTTAAGGTCCTTGTCACGCGACCCTAAAACACTGGGGTCCCAGGCACTTTGAAAGGTGAGAAGGGCAGGGTTCATTGGGTGAAAAGGAAAAAAAAAGTGAAACAGGGACTCACAGTAAAACAAGAGACTTGCTAACAGGCTTCCCACTACACAGACTGAATCCTAGGTACCACCTGTAACAGGGGAGGCCAGGCTTCTCCCCACTGCAAGCGGCACAAACTTCCCCAGGCTCCACCCCAGTGCACACTTCCCCCAGTGTGCAGGGTGCTTGGAGCTTCTCCAGTGACCCCTTTATACTTGGCTGTCTGAATTACATGAAAAAATATTTATTATATATTATTCAATAAAAAATGGCAAGTTGTAAAACAGCATATACAATAGGGCAACATGTTTCTATTGTTAAAATATTGTTATAAGTATTATATAATATATGCAAATAATATGTACAATAATACGAAGTATGCATTAAAGGGCTGAAAAGACATAGTTCAAAAAGCTAGCAGAGCTCATCTCTGGAGTGCAACTGAGGTTGATTTTTATTTTCCATTTTTAGTTTTCTGTATTTTATAGATTTTCTATATGAACTTCTACTTGGTAGTAACAGCAAAAAAAAAAAAAAAAAAAAAAAAAAAGGAAAATCATTGCCCTCTGCAAATGCCTGGGTGGAATTAAATTGACACCCAACTTTCATATTTAGTCTCTTTTGAGTTTGTTACATATAAATATATCTTTGAATCTGATCACTACTTGTGGATTGGTAAAAATGATTCTCTAGATATGATCAACTATTTTCTAAAGCGTCTCCTGATGATGAATATACTAAACACCTGCACTTCACAGAAAGAAAGACAACCAGAGGAAACAATTTTCAAATCCTATTTTTAAGGTTCAGTTTCACCTGTCTTAATAACCATACAGATTCTCACTGTGTGCCACAAGCGTTTGCCTCCTAGGAAGTTGGATTTGAAGATTGCTGAACTATATCTTTTAAAAGGATTTTTGCTATGCCTAAAATTGCCTCTCTCGTTTTTTAACAGTACTATTTTTAAGCTGTTCAAATATTTGATTTAGTATATGTTCATGTATGTTTTATTTTCATAGCTGTTTCCTTTATTAATGGGTATTGCTTTTTTTTTTTCCATTTTATATTAAGCTTCAGTTAAGGACACAGCTGTATGATCTATTGTTCCTAGGAATGACTTCAAATTTTCTCATTACTGCAAGACATTAAGTTGCCAAGATATGATTTACTTTAGTAAGTGTCTTTTATGTCATCTACGTTGGAGAGTTTTTGTGACTGTTATTTAAATTTCATTTTCCTGGCAATCTGTCTCAGTGTTAAAAAACAAAGGAGAGACACTACGTTGGAATCGACTAAGCAGCCTAAAACATTGATAACTCGGTAGGCAGACACCACCAGGACAGACCGCACACCACGTGAACGGAGGGCAGCCCCCTGGAAAAGCCGAGGCGAGAGGTGCTCCTCGGCACCGCCTTTTTCCAAATGTGTTCCTATCAGCTGCACACGCTTCTGAGTATGTGGAGGCAAGGAGAAGGCCGCAGAAGTGGAAAATTGGAAGGCGGAAAAAAAATCCCCTCAGGCAAAGATTTAAAGTCAATTTTAAAGAAAGTTTAGGTGGAGGATGCTTGCTGGAGTTTGATAAAGGTAAAAACTAAAAGAGAAGTCTTCTGTTGTGGTGCTGGGAACTGTGTTGAATTGACTGATAAGAAAATAAAATTATGTAAACGAATTGAAGGCGATGATGAAGGAGTTCAGTCGTGCCGAGGAGGTGCTTAGCAAGGCTCAGAAGGCTGTCACCACATCTATCAGAGAATGTGACATTTTACATTTTGTACCTAATGTATGATATTTGGAGCAAAAAATAAGGTAGATAGAAATGGTCTTATTTAAATCATTGCTCCACTGGGTGGCAAAACATTTCAACATAATGCATTAAGCAAGAATGAATAATTTAAAATATTGGGCTAAAACAAATGTTTCAGGGAAGCAAAATAACATACTTTATATATTAAGTATTACTTTAAAAGTTACTAAGATCATTTAATAGTCATATTTTATTTGCTGATAATGTCTAAGGCCATTATTTTTATTCCTTTGATTTATAGTGTGCACTTACTTTTAAGACCTCCAGAGACACGTAAATTGCAAAATCCTCAATGATTTAAACAATGGCATAACAACAACGGCTCTTAAGGACTCTGTTAGCACCACCACATCACTGTTACTCCTATCAACAGACTTTAGGTATATTATCTCAAGATAATGTTGTTGAATTATTCCCATTCTTGCCATCATGTATATTCCTGTCCAATGGCGCTGACCTAAAATGCATTTAATTGTAAAGAATAAAGCTCGTAAAGTATGCTTTCTAGAAAGATTTTTGATAATAATTTACAGCTAGTCTCAGTTATTTTTTCCTCTAATGATATCATCCACAGAAATTGCCTTTGTTTAAAAACAAACAAAAAAGGCAAGATAGTATTGCTGCATTATGCACCTTACATATCAACAATCTTATCAGGTAGGACTATTACGACATTAGCTTTTATGAAGGAAGTAAATCAAGGCACAAAAATGTCAGATAATTTTTTCCAGTATCAGTTCATAGCATAGGACTGGACCACAATACTCCAGCAAGGCTCAAACCCAAGCTATCTTGGCTTAGTTTTGAAACAAAGGAGAAATGCTTCTCTTTTCATTTCAGGTTTATTCAGTGTATTTTGTTCTTATTTTTAAAGCCAATAATAAAAACTATAAAGTTTTCATTGCTGCTGTTCATGGCATGAGTTATTAATTGCCAAACACCAAAATATTGAGAAACATTTGTACTTTGGACCACATTTTTCAACTTTTTGTTTGTATTTTCATTCCTTTCTGTTGGCCAAGAGAGAACAATATAACAAAAAAAAAAAAAAAAAAAAAAAAAAAAAAAAGAGGCAGAAAATTAGGAAAAATTTCCTAAAGCAGGAAATGGAGGAAGTGTAGGCAACTGAGATATACTGTACTTAAAATAGCCAGACATCCTGGCAGGTGACAGTTTGGCAGCAGCTGCCCATAAACCCATTAGCATGAGGAAGATCTCGTGGAAAGTACTGCAATCCCAGCCAAATGGTATTCAGAGCTTTGTGCTTGATCTTTATAAATAACATATAAGAGTAGTGTAACTGAACAGAAAACGAAAACAAATTAAATACTGGCATCCATTGAATAAGAACCTGAGATTTGTAGTACGGACTTATTTGAAGGAGGAATAAGATGTGAAAGTAAAAATTAATCCTGATGATGATAAGACTGAAATATTCCTAAAGGAACATCAACAGTTTTCCAATAGATCAGGGACAAAGTGAACAGAAAACCATATTTCTAATAGAATTGTACCCACGGCCATACCTCATCTTTAAAATTACTAATAATCTTTTTTTCAGTGATTGCTACTTTCTTACTGATGACATACTAAACCCTATCTCATTTCTCCCACTACTTGAAAAAAGATTATTGAAATAGACAATTGCAGAACCATTGCACTTCTCCCACTTCTGCATTCCTCTTGGAATCAGCCAGCACAAGCCAAAACCCTATGAGAGGTCCTCTTCTCCCTATCTCCTTCCAAGTTGCCGCACAGTGGCTCTGCTGTGTGCTGTGTGTTATCCTTGCTTCAGGAAATGAATGAGCCCTCCTTTATTTCACTGCATTTGTGCTCCTGGTCACCTTTGGTCAACGGGCTTTAATAAAAAAAAAGAGACACTGGCTAGCCATATGTAGAAAGCTGAAACTGGATCCCTTCCTTACATCTTATACAAAAATTAATTCAAGATGGATTAAAGACTTAAACGTTAGACCTAAAACCATAAAAACCCTAGAAGAAAACCTAGGCAATACCATTCAGGACATAGGCATGGGCAAGGACTTCATGTCTAAAACACCAAAAGCAGTGGCAACAAAAGCCAAAATTGACAAATGGGATCTCATTAAACTAAAGAGCTTCTGCACAGCAAAAGAAACTACCATCAGAGTGAACAGGCAACCTACAGAATGGGAGAAAATTTTCGCAACCTACTCATCTGACAAAGGGCTAATATCCAGAATCTACAATGAACTCAAACAAATTTACAAGAAAAAAACAAACAACCCCATCAAAAAGTGGGTGAAGGACATGAACAGACACTTCTCAAAAGAAGACATTTATGCAGCCAAAAAACACATGAAAAAATGCTCATCATCACTGGCCATCAGAGAAATGCAAATCAAAACCACAATGAGATACCATCTCACACCAGTTAGAATGGCCATCATTAAAAAGTCAGGAAACAACAGGTGCTGGAGAGGATGTGGAGAAATAGGAACACTTTTACACTGTTGGTGGGACTGTACACTAGTTCAACCATTGTGGAAGTCAGTGTGGCGATTCCTCAGGGATCTAGAACTAGAAATACCATTTGACCCAGCCATCCCATTACTGGGTATATACCCAAAGGACTATAAATCATGCTGCTATAAAGACACATGCACACATATGTTTATTGCGGCACTATTCACAATAGCAAAGACTTGGAACCAACCCAAATGTCCAACAATAATAGACTGGATTAAGAAAATGTGGCACATATACACCATGGAATACTATGCACCCATAAAAAATGATGAGTTCATGTCCTTCGTAGGGACATGGATGAAACTGGAAACCATCATTCTCAGTAAACTATCGCAAGGACAAAAAACCAAACACCACATGTTCTCAGTCATAGGTGGGAATTGAACAATGAGAACCCATGGACACAGGAAGGGGAACATCACATTCCGGGGACTGTTGTGGGGTGGGGGGAGGGGGGAGGGACAGCATTAGGAGATATACCTAATGCTAAATGACGAGTTAATGGGTGCAGCACACCAACATGGCACATGGATACATATGTAACAAACCTGCACATTGTGCACATGTACCCTAAAACTTAAAGTATAATAATAATAATAATAATAAAGAGACCAGTTCTTAGAACAAACATGCTTGGACAAATTAGATTTTCTGCTGCCATGAAACTGGCATACGGTAAATCTGACTAGACTCAGATTTTTGTCTAAGATCTTGAGAAGAGCTAATTAATGAAGTTAACTGGCCCTAGCTATAATGTTCAGAACACTCAAAGGCTAGAAGTGAAGAAGATAAATATAGACAAAAATTAATTATACCATAGTTCTCTAATTTTATTTTTAAGGCTAGAATAATATATCCTTGAGATTGTTGATCTTTTAGGTAATACAGTATGGGAATCAGACACTTACTATGTTTGTCTGAATATTTATTCCTAATGTCAATTTGCAATGTATGTATTTAAAAAGACCTTGGTGTTTTCTATGTTAATGGCTTTTAAGTTTTTTCTTTGTTTTATTCTACAAAAGGAATTTCAGTGCCTATAAATATTACCTGAACTATTCAATCCTTATCCCAAGGACGTTTATTTTTGCTATAAGTTTTTTGAAGCTGGGCATTCATGTACTGTTTAGGGTTATTTTGAAGACAGTACGAGCAGAAGAGATGCATTGTTTTACTCCCCAAATTTAATTTTGAAGCATAAATACTCTACAACATTTTAAACCTAGAATGTAATCTACTACAAAGTTTAGTCTTAAGGATTTTTCTAAGCCTCCGTTTTTGTTTACCAAAAAAAAGTGAAAAGAAAAGAAAAACAGTACCTAAACCTCATTATAAATTCCTGACAGTGCAGTAAAGGTGCAGCTGTTAGCTATTCATCACTGAAACTTCACTTTCTTTCTATTGACAGATCATTTTAATAACCACAATTCTCCAGTTGATGTAAAGTATTCCACATTTTTGTGCTTGTGCAATTTATTATTTGACTGCCTAAAATAGGAAGTTTTATTTTCTGCACTCCTTTTCTTGGTAATTCTTCTTCCTTGCAGTACCTTTCTTTTTTCTCTTTAAAGTGCACTTGAATAACAATGATTGCCTTTTCAAAAAAAAATTTTAGTCTCTGCCATTTTAGTGAAACTTGACAGATAATATGAAACGATTTAAATAGAAGATAGAGTCATGTGACCTACTATACTTGGTTTCTATTTTCTATGTTGGTTGGCTGTAATTTTGATCTTTTGTGTCTGATTTTATAGAATGAGCTAAGTAATTTTTGTAAAAAGATGAAAAAACGAACATATAAATCAGGGACAATGTCTAGTGCTGTATAGGATAGAAAGACTAATGTGTGCCCATTTGATTCTGTTTAACACTTTCCAGTTGTCCCTACACACTCCCAAACTCTCTATCCTTTCTGCTTAACAAAAGGTGACAAACAGTGCTAATTCTTTTGGTCATGGCTGGTCTAAGAATCAATACAGCAATGATATTATTTTTAGCAGTAAAGCACCTCTTCCATATTGTTCTCTAAGTTAATGAAGTGACAAAATCTAAAGAAAATACACTCTGGTTTCATTTATGACAATGAATAAGACTTGGGTTGTCAACGTTTTCACTGTATATGTTGAGCTATGAAGCTGAAAAGTACTTACACACAAAATAAGAAATCACAGTGCTTTACAGAGATGTGCTGCAGCCTGCCTCTTGCATGCTGTTAACTAGCTGCGTGGAAACTGATTAGAGAACAACCCGATAAAGCTTATATTTTTAGTCTGAGGAAAAAATAAATGATAGCTCAAAAGACTCTTTTCATTGCCCTTGATGATTTTGTTCTTCATTGCATTTCCTTATTTCTTGCTAAAGCTATTTTGCTAAAGGCTACAATGTACCAAGAATTAGAGCTAGTGGAGTGGAAGTAAGTCAGCTTTGAAGCTAAGTGGCCAGACTGCCTCCCTCAGGCAAAAATACCTCCTTATGATAAAACAGAATTCCTTTATAATGGGCCTGGTGAACTTCTAAGAGATTATCTAAGTGTCAGGACCAGTTTAGAATGAACTTAGGATGCCATTTTGAAGGAGTAAAAGACCATGTTTGTTCAAGTAAGCCTTAAGAATAAGACTCAAGTTTACTTTTCTTTTTCCTCCTGCAGAGCAAGGCAGGATGAAGCTAGGGATATGAAAAACCTATAATCAGCATCAGAGAAAGAGGTCATGACCACAAATTGTTGCAATTTAAGAAAGAATTTGGGGAGCTAATATGTCCGGCTTTACCAAATTCAGGTTCCGTATAAAATTCCCTGCCTTTTAGTATCAAATCACTATGGATTTGAAGATGCATCCTTTAAATTGGGACAATCTTATTCTACTTCTCAGCTTCTCTTCCTAAGATATCCACAACCCAGTAGAGTTAATTTTGAGTGAATCAGTCCTGGTTATTGTCATTGGAAAGTCTGGCCAGTCTGATGACATTACCCACAGTAGTCTATTGTCAAGATGTGGGCAGACTATGTGTTTGCTATTCATGTCTCTTTACTCCATCATAATTCCTCAGGGTACAAGATTAATAAATGAAAATCAACTGCATACTTTGCTGGCTCTTTGCTATGTTTTTCAATGTATAGTATGAGTCCCCTCCATTCACAGAGACTTTCATTCCGTGAGCAGGGTAAACCAGTAGTGAAATGGGAATTTCACAAACAATTCTGTTATTTTTCCCAAACAGTCTATAGTAGAAGCCATCAACATTCCAGCTTACTTGCTTATTTATTTCAAGAAAAGATTTCATCATTTACAAGGTTATCGTGTGGATATGGATAAATCCAAATTCACGTAACTATGCCAAACCCCTCAATAGCCCCATTCCAATTTTAAAAACTTGAAGTTCTCTTTCTGAATGAAAAATGGGTATCACTTTATATGTATGCAACTGATACGGTTTGTATCTGTGTCTGCACCCAAATCTCATGTTGAAAGGTAATCCCCAGTGCTGCAGGTAGGGCCTGGTGTGAGGGGACAGGATAATGGGAGCCATTTCTAATGGTTTAGCTCCATCCCTCTAGTGCTGTCTTCATGATAGAGTTCTCATGAGATCTGGTTGTTTACAAGTGGGTAGCACCTCCCCACTTTCTGTCTTCCTCTTGCTCTGGCCATGTGAAGTATGCTTTGCCTTCCGGAATGATTGTACATTTCCTAAGTTCTCCCCAGAAGCAGAGCAGATGGCCAGCTTCACGCTTCCTGTACAGTCTATGGAACTGGGAGCCAATTAAACCTCTTTTCTTTATAAATTACTCTGTCTCAGGTATTTCTTTATACAAGAATGGACTAATACAGCAACTGAAGCTCCCTCTGGTACCTTTCCCCAAGTAGAGGAAGATTAGTTGCAGAGGTAATTATATCTTCTAGAAATCCACATTGTTAGGCAAGGCAAAGAGGTAACTGGCTCCTTTATTTAAAATTAAAACAAAACAATAATTTAAACAAGCCACATACCTAAATTATTTTTGGTGGGTAATTGTCCAAATGATATATGCCCATTATGTGACTTAGTGTTATATATATGGCACCCAGGTTATCATAATGGGGACCCTCCTGAAATACGTCAACCCCTAGCTGATTCCATTTAGACGTGGAATTTTAAAAAGGAGTATTTTTGAGTAATATGATTAATATATTCTGCTCATGAAACATCTTCACTGTTTTTGTTTTTTATCATTAGAGCTGGAAAAAACAGTTCCTTGATTATGAATGTTATTCAGCATTAGTATCAAATGTTAATTAAATAACTTCAAGCTATTTAAGATGCTGTATGATGGATGCTTAAAATCCATACTTTTAATGTATTTGGTTCTAACTTCCCAGTTCTGATTCTTTTTTTTTTTGCTAAACAGACACTCAAATGGGAACCAAGGTTCTCACCTTCATGTCAGACCTGGAGAATGAAACCAGTAGGTGTCATTTTTAGCTGCTTTGTAGGAATCGGTTAAGAAACACTCACGTTAGCTCTGTTCTTTTTTCTGCTCTTAGGACAGTGTTTAGCATATTTTAATAGAGTTCCATTAAATCTTTCTAATTTTTGGTCCTCTGGGGCTAAGGAACTGACTTTGGTGTTTTTATTCTTGCCATTCAAAAACACTTTTCCATTGTAAACAACTCTCAAAATTTCTCTCTTACTCAGAATGCAGATGGAATGGGAAATTCATAACCTGAGAAAAAGATTTTTGCATCATTCATGAGTGTAGATTTCCTAAGCTTACTGGATGTACTGTGGTTATTAAAGTGGCCTGCCAGGTGAGACAAGTATGTTGCTAAGCTTAGGCTGTTTCCTGGTTCAGACAGAACAACTGGGAGCTGTTATGTACGTAAATGCTCATTCTCTATCTGTTCGGAAGGATTTGGGACAAAAATGAGCCATGACTCCTAAAATCGCTAGATCACCTTGGGGAGACAGGTTTAAAAGTTGTCAGTATTAGACAGGATAGCTGATGCTAGTCACTATAGCAAATCACATCCAAACCTCAATGGCTTAACATGCACACATTTTTTTTCTTCTAGAATCATGCACTGTATGTTTGAATGTTGACAGAGAAGGCATTGTTACAAGAGGCTGTCTGAACATAATCAGAAATTACTAACTAATAAACTGTCGAAATAGGAAGTACATTTATTTTCAATTTATATTGCAGAGGTGATGTGAAGACAATAATTCTATTATTATTTTGGCTATCAAACCCATTGATTTAAAAACACATTTGGACTTCGAGAATGAAGAATGTTTGTAGCATATCTCTCCCATAGATCTAGTTGCTATAAAGGTCTTACTTTTTCCTTCTTCTCTTCTTTTGGTGACATCATAGTTTCCTCAATATTTTTGCCAAGAAATCCCATCTCAGGACTTTTAAACCGCTATTCTCTTTGCCTAGGATATTCTTTCTTAAGACAATAGCCTGGCTTGGTCCTTCACTTCATTCAGATTTCCAGAGAGCATTCTTTAGACCCTTGTGTGAAATAGAATCTCTTCCAGTCACTCCTTATTCAACTTTTTTTCCCCTAAACCATTTATCCGTATTATTTTTGTTTACCATCTAGTTCCTCTGTTAGAATATAAGCACCATGATAGAAAAAATATCGCCCTTTTTGTTCACCACTATATGTCCAGTGGTTAGGGGACCGTATCTCTAGTGCTTAGTTCCTGGCACATGGTAGGCATTCAATAAATATTTATTGAGTAAATGAATACAGTGTCCAAACTAATGCTACTACCCCACCATACATTATGTCACACTCACATCTCAGTCTGATGCATTTTGGGTGTCCCTTCTGAGCAAAGTTTTCCTCCAAGTTTGTGTTTAAAGGATTCTGGCTTTTTTCATTATATGACTCTGATATGGTTGGGATGTTTGCATTAAGCCTCGGGGCAAAAGAGAGAGAGGGCTCCGGTTGAATATCTCTGGGAGATTTTAACATACAGGCTAAAAAGAAGCAAGTACCAGTTTCATTCATATTTCATTGGCCAAAGTTTATCACATGGATTTCCAAGCTAACCTAAAAAGATGCTAAGGCTAAGAAATATTCTTTCTGCATTCTTGAAAACAGAAAACAGACTGGGTGAGCATCTAACCAGGGTGTGCTACAGTGCCCTTGACAAAAGCCAGTTTCTGCTGCATTTTTGGTGAGTTTGTGAAGCTCATAATAGCAAACTTGGGGTGAACAGAAAGACTATTGCGATGGCAAACCTCATCATAAATCCTGTGCAACTCATTCTAGAGACCTAAAGACACAGTGGGGTTTCCGCAAGTATTATGGACCATTTATTGAAGTTATACCTAGATTGTTGTATTAGTCAGTGTTCTCTTAGAAGGACAATTAATAGGAGATCTATATACACATATATATATATATGTATATATATGTATACGTATACATATATATACGTATATACGTATACATATATATACGTATATACGTATACATACACGTATATACGTATACATACACGTATATACGTATACATACACGTATATACGTATATATACACGTATATACGTATATATATACATATATGTATATGTATATGTATATATATACGAGTTTATTAAGTATTAACTTACACTATCACAAGGTTCCATAAAACATGGTGGCTCACCTTTGTAATCCCAGCACTTTGAGAGGCTGAGGCGGTCGGATCACCTGAGGTCAGGAGTTCGAGACCAACCTGACAAACATGGTGAAACCCAGTCTCTACTAAAAAATTAGCTGGGCATGGTGGCGGGCACCTGTAATCCCAGCTATTCAGGAGGCTGAGGCAGGAGAATCCCTTGAACCCAGGAGGCAGAGGTTGCAGTGAGCTGAGATCACGCCATTGCACTCCAGCTTGGGCAACAGACAGAGACTCCATCTCAAAAATAATAATAATAATTAATTAAACAAGGTTCCACAATAGGCTGTCTGCAAGCTGAGGAGCAATGAGATCCAGTCCAAGTCCCAAAACTGAAGAACCTGGAGTCCAATGTTCAAGGGCAGGAAGCATCCAGCATGACAGAAAGATGTAGGCTGGGAGGCTAGGCACATCTCATGGCTTCATGTTTTTCTGCCTGCTTTATAATTCATTCGTGGCTGATTAGACGGTGCCCACTGGATTAAGGGTGGGTCTGTCTTCCCCTGCCCACTGACTCAAATGTTAATCTCCTTTGGTGACACCCTCACAGACACACCCAGGATCAATACTGCATCCTTCAATCCAATCAAGTTGACATTCAGCATTAACCATCACAATCGTCAGACTTCTCACAGATACTGGGAGACTCACTGAGGAACAGCTTGAAGTAGCAAAATTTTATGTGAAGCAAATTGGTTGGCTCTGGCTTGCACCCCATCCCTTTCATAAACAATCACAAGACTGTGAATATTCTCCAGCACTAAGAAGTAACTCCTTGAGAAGGTACGTTGTCTGTGACATGCTTGCCCAACTCACTTCAGAAATAAAATGAAGCCCATCTACTTCGTTTTTGGTCATTTTGAATGTCTTTGGTTTTCATGTCTTTCACCTAAATTAACTAAAATTAACCTAAAAATGGAGAATTTTAAACAAATTCAATACCCTGAGGTGGACCATTAGCTCCTAGGCATAATTTAGAAATTGCTTAAGCACTACCTGATTCTGATTGTCCCCGACCATTTCTGTAAAATATATACAAACAGGCATGTTAACCATCATTTCCTGGGCAGTTAAGAATTTGGAACTTTCTGCTGGGTGCAGGGCTCACGCCTGTCATCCCAGCACTTTGGGAGGCCGAGGCGGGTGGATCACGAGTTCAGGAGATCGAGACCACGGTGAAACCCCGTCTCTACTAAAAATACAAAAAAATTAGCCGGGCGTGGTGGCGGCGCCTGTAGTCCCAGCTACTCGGAGAGGCTGAGGCAGGAGAATGGCGTGAACCCGGGAGGCGGAGCTTGCAGTGAGCCGAGATCGCGCCACTGCACTCCAGCCTGGGCGACAGAGCGAGACTCCGTTTCAAGAAAAAAAAAAAAAAAAAAGAATTTGGAAGTTTCTTCCTGCACTCTTTACTTGCGGTGAGCTTAACAACAGATAGTATACTAAGGAGAATGAGTTTCAGGATTAACCCTTATGGAACCCCAAGGATGGGGCCTTTTATGTCCTACATCTCCCTTGTTTTTTCCTGAACTTCTGATTGAGAGGAATGCAAAATGCAAAAAAGTCTGAACTTTTAGAATACGGTTAAATCCAAAGTAGGCTGCTCTGCCTAGCTAATACTAATCCTAGACCATCAGTCTGGGGCCTGTTGCAGACTGAACATGTCTCCCCCAAATGAATATGTTGAAGCCTAAGTTCCCAGTGTGATGGGCTGAGGGGATGGGGCCTTTGGGAGGTGACTGGGTCGAGAGGGTGGAATTAGTGCCCTTATAAGAGCGTGCTCTCTCTTGCTTTCTTACCATCATGTGAGGACACAAGAAGTTGTCAATCCTCAACCCAGGCAAGAATCCTCACCAAAACCCTGCCATACGGAGCTTGCAGTGAGCCGAGATCGCGCCCCTGCACTCCAGCCTGGGCGACAGAGCGAGACTCCGTCTCAAAAAAAAAAAAAAAAACAAAAACAAACCCCTACCATACTGGCACCCTACCTGTGGTCTTCTATCCTCCAGAACTGTGAGAAGTAAGTTTCTGTTGTTTATAAGCCACCAATACTTCGATACTATGGTACTTCGATGCTAAGTACTATGGTACTTCATTGTAGCTGCCCTGACTGACCAAGGCCACAAAATAGCCACCGGTGAATTGATGACTGCTTGAGTTCTACCCATTCTCTCTGTGGATTCATTTTCTCCTCAGTTAAAGATGTGGTCTCACATGCTTCTTTACAGAACCTATCATCTTCTGGCATTTTCTAAGAGGTATCTCCTGTGAACTATCCTTGGAAAATTCACATAAATAGTTCTGTCTTACAGTAGTGTTCTTATTCTGTCGTTTGGGGACCAAGTTCAATTTTTCTCTTTCTCTTTTCTTCTGAGAGGGTATTTCAACAAATAGCACTTTGCAAAGATTTATTAAATAAATTCATGGCAAATACTCGGTACACTTTTTTTGTACCTTACAATAACACTTGTCATAGTAATGTCTTGCCACGTTTAGTTCTGTGGCATAATTTGATGAAGGTACAGCTAGATATTGTGTCACATATGATAATATTGCAACAAATTGCAACAACTCTAAGCCAGGGAGCCTATGAGAAATAGTTTCATTATAAGCAAAAAAATTGTAGTAAATTTACTTGTCACTTTTCTTAAAGCAAAACACTAAGTGTTGTAACTCAAACAACAAGTTTCACAAATGTTGTTGAGACATAACCTGTTCTGTTTGTTCCTGGGCTTAGTCTGCTGATACAGAGGCCTTATTCCAAGGCCCTCAGAAGATACTGTGTGGATACCGCTGAGCTCAACAGAGAGTATTCCTGTTAAACCTTACTATTTGCCCACTCCCAGTATTTTTTCTTGGTCCTCTTATCTCTTTTGTTCATATTCCCCACCAAGTTTCTGCCTCCTCTAATGCCTGGCCTCTAGCTTGGATTATCAGGCATTTTCTGTTTCACTCATATCTGCTTATCAATGCGGGCAGAAATAGAATGAAATGGAGAAAGATGCTCATGAATGTTGGGACAATCTAATAAGGTATCTACTGTATGCCAGAAGGAGAGTAATCTTTGCAATACAAAATGACTGATTTTCTCAATTCTTTTTAGTAGATACTTTGTTAGACCAAAAGAGTATCTGTCTCTTTTCCAACTTTGAGATATATTATATTAATAGAAGCTCCATTTCTATTACTTGAAATTAAGAAGGCAGCTAAGAGGAAAGCAGGTAGAAAGAAGAAGGAAGAAATCTGACTATCAAGACATTGTTATTTGTGCCTATTTTAACTGATTCAGGTTAATTTCAAGTGACAGATTCCTTATCCTCATAAAGAACTCTTATGGGGCCAGGCATGGTGGCTCACTCCTATAATCCCAGCACTTTGGGAGGCCAAGACGGGTGCACTGTTTGACCTCAGGAGTTTTAGACCAGCCTGGGCAACATGGTGAAAAATTTCTCTACGAAAAATACAAAAATTAGCTGGACATGGTGGCAAGAGCCTGTAGTCCCAGCTACTTAGGGAGCTGAGGCAGGAGGATTCCCTGAAATCAGGAGGTGGAGGTTGCAGTGAGCCAAGATTGTGCCACTGCACTCCAGCCTGGGTGAGATAGTGAGACTCTGTCTAAAAAAAAAAAAAAAGTCTTACGGAAGGGAAGAGGGATTATAAACTTATAGAAGGAAAATTGTTAAATTGAGATATCTTGGAAGATTGAGAATTTTCTTGGTCCCAGACAATGTCCTTTGAATAAGATTATTAAAGATAAAATATAAAGTTTCAGGGGGAAATCAATAAATACAGTCAATTTCATTAAATAAGTCAGAGATAAGTTGAGCATTGCTATTCATTATTGAACACTTGATGTCATAAGAAAAAGACATTTTTCTTGGCTACAAATTTTGGAGCTACTGCTTCCTCCTGGTAATGGCAGCCTAAGTGATTCAAAAAAGAACAATTTCCCAGAAGTTTCCATAAAATAATTTTTCATTATAATGATTTTGCTTGAATTAGACAATCTGTTTTGACTTCTCCCTAGGGTAGTGACATTACTAATGTGAGTTGTTCATTTATTTTGGCAAATATTTTATTTTAGTTGCATTATTTCCCAGTTATTTTGCTATTCATTAATATCCTCACCATTGGGTGGGGCAGGGAGGTCTGTACAGTAAAAAGAAGTTTAGTTTGAATAAATCATGTTTGTATCTAATTATGAGCTAGCACAAATATATATTTTTTTTAAAAAAAGAGTAAGTCTGGGGTCAAAACAAGTAAAAAAACCTTTAAATCATATATATATACTCTTAGCTTGTCTTATCTTTCACAAGTATGTTGAAATACACCTACGTATGTCCTGACCTGCCATTTATAATATTCCTAATATTATAAAGTTTATGGAAACTCTGCTTAGAATTGTTTTATTTAGTAAACTGTCTCATGTGTATTCACAACTCTTAATGTAATTACTTTAATGCTATGATGTTATGATTAGTGGAAAAGACATTTTATATCACCACTTTGGAAGCATAATTCCATGAGTTAGTGACATTTGTGAACCAGAAATTAACATTACACAAAGAGCAAGCACAAAATAAGTGGTAAGCATATAAAGTAGTGTTTTACTGGTACTTCAAATAGAGCATTTCCAAAAAGAACCTAATTATGTTTCCCTAAATTCTCACTTTTGGTACTGCAACACTACCCGATGTCTCAATTTGGCTCATGATACTGTTTTCCCATAGTGGAACCATTACTGTATTTATGCTACTATCTCAGAAGTCATGAACCACACCACCTCCTTCTTTCTTTCACCCTTTCCCTCACACATGCAATCATCAAATCATCTAAATTAACCAAGTATATATCCACAATCACTTTGTGTTTTATTCCTTTTCTTCCTCTATACTAGTTCAAGTTCATAATTCATGTATCTTTTCAAAACCACTCTAATATATGTCTTCTTACTACTGTTAGTCCTACCTTTATTTTTTATCCATACAACTGACTGATATCAGAGTGGACATTCTAATGCAGTTACAATGGCATCAGCCCTGTGCTAGTAAAACCTTAGAAGGTGGCCCACTGCATCAGTCAGGGCTCTTGTTTTCTGTTGTATAAGTCTGCAAGCTTAGAAACCAATCCTTGGTTTCCAGCAATGAAAATTGAATGTAATAGTAGACTTATGGGAGGCTAAAAAAACTAGATTTGAAAAATGAATGAGGAGGAAGGTCAACTGGGAGGTCTTTCCTGAAACACAGTAACTGTATTGTAGCAGAAATCGTCTGGCCGGGATACTGCTATTGCTGCTGCAGGGCACAATTAGTGCTAGAAAAGGGGAATCTTCTTTACTGTTGGGTTCTGTGGTGTGAGATGTACTGCATCACGGAGATAGTGCATGCATTGGGGAACCCCAAGTCAGTAGGGAAATTGAATGCCAGAGAACCACTCCAGAAAAGTGCAAACAGCAAACAGCAATGACCACAAATGTCAATTAAATACATGACTAAGGCTTAAACCTGTTAAAAATGCATTCAAATTTATTTCTAAGTTGACTTTACATTTTCAAAATGATAATTGCTTACTGAAGTGTTCCCTTCCAATGCATCGGCTATGCATTCTCATCCTGGACATCGGATCATTCTCTTAAACAGCTGCATACTCTTCATACTGAGGAACACACTGATTCCTCAACTCAGGGTTTCTCAACCATGACACTATTGACATTATTGCCTGGATCATTCTTTATTGTGGGAAGTTGAACTTTGCATTGTAAGATGTTTAACAGCATCCCTGGCCTCTACCCACTGAATGCCAACAACACCTCTGCAGTTGTAATAATTCAAAAGTCTCCAGACATTTCCAAATCTTTCCTAGGGAGTAAACTCACCCCAGGTTAAAAAGGAGACTGAAGAGAAACACTTAAATGCAATATGAGATCCAAGAAAAGCACATCTGTGGAAAATCTTATGAAATTCAAATAAGGACTTTAGTTTACTTAATAGTATTGTATCAATTTTATTTCCTGGTTCTGCTTTTTATGCCATAGTTACCTAAAATGTTACTTTAGGAAAGATTGGGTGAAGGATATATAGACACTCTCTGTGCCCTTTACAGTTTTTTTTTGATAAGTCTAAAATTCATTCAAATAAAAATTAAAAAATTATATCTGAGTTGTCATCACCATTTCCTCTAGTCCTGTATTTCTCAACCTATTTTGTTGATGTTATTATACCTCCTTCGACTGCCCAAGAGCCTTTTGAGACATTTTTTCCTGATTGTCCTCCCCATGAATTTTGAATATCATAGAGAATATATCTGTTTATGCAATGAATATCTGTGCTTTCTACATAAAAAGACTTAGTTTTTTTTTAATTCTCCCCACCCTCCAGAACCAATTTTTGCCTTTTTTGAAAATGCATGCTCTAGTCAGAAGCAGTGATAGTCTCCTCTGACCTTCCAAAACTTTCCTTACATCAATTATACAATTATCAAATGTTACTTTGCATTCTAATTAAAATAAGTACATGTAATATGGTTTGGCTCTGTGTCCCCACCCAAATCTCATTTTGTACCTTCCATGATTCCCACGTGTTGTGGGAGGGACCTGGTGGGAGATGATTGACTCATGGGGGCGGGTCTTTCCTCTGCTGTTCTTGTGATAGTGAATGGGTCTCACGAGATCTGATGGTTTTAAAAACGTGAGTTTCTCTGCATTAGCTCTCTCTTTATGCCTGCTGCCATCCACGTAAGATGTGATTTGCTCCTCCTTGCCTTCTGCCATGATTGTGAGGCCTCCCCAGCCATGTAGAACTATGAGTCCAATTAAACCTCTTTCTTTTGTAAATTGCCCAGTTTTGGGTATATCTTTATCAGCAGCATGAACACAGACTAATACAACCTGTATGTCTTTTCTACCAGACTCATTCGCTTCTTAAGATCAGTGATGCTCTATCCTTCACTTTATATTCCTTCCACAATAGCAGACACACGAGGTACTCAAAAGCCTGCACTGCTTTAAAGCAGAGATTATATTCAGCTGAGATGACTTATGTATTTAATAAATGTGGTAGAATTAAAATAGATAGAAAGTACAGGAGGTCAAACCAAGAATAAAGTTAATAAATTAAAAAAAAAAGAAAGCAAGTTTATAAATGATGATATCTATTATTTGAGTAGAGTTATTTGAGAGGAATAGTAAGGAATTAGGCAGAAAGATGGGTGTAACAAATTTGAGGTAACAAATTTCATTTACAATGTGATTTATTGAAAAGAATGTAGAATTTTTAAAAAGCTACCAGTTACACAAACCATGGATAGAATTTTAACGTTTCCTGGGAAGATGTATGTGTAACCTAGTCAGTAAAGTGAGTTGGGCTCCGTAAGATAACAGAAAGCAAGTGCCGTCCTCTGTTTGTTGTTTCCTTCTCCTGCATGAAAGTCATTCAAGGTCAAAAGCTTTTCCAGTGAGTTTCAGGTAATAAAAAATAGTATTTTTTCTTAATATTAAAAGTCTTGTTCAGTATTATATTAAAACTCTGAGCTTTACCAATTAATATTTTTTCGTTCAACCAGGCTGGGAAACTTGCGGTGGGGAAAGAGCCACAGACTGTCATTCTTTAGAGTGTTCATGGGTGAGTTTTAGAGTCAGTGACCTGATCTTTATCTGTGAAACTTCAGGTCACATATGTCATGCTCTCCCAGGGGTTCTCATGAAGCTACCCTCAGTTGACTTCAGAGGAGAAGAAGCCTTCCCTGTTCCCGCACCTTGGAAAGGGGAAGACATACTGATCTCTGTCTCCAAATGGATCCTCACTACTGTTGTCCTCAATTTCCTGTCACTCTTCTATTCCTCATGTAGATGCTGGAGGTAGTTAATGGGCTAATGTTGGCAGAAAGAAGCATTATGCAAATCTTACATAGATAATATAGGAATCAATTTAAAACTAGGAGGCTACTGGCATCTATTATATATATTTTTTTCTGGACGAAACTCTGAGATTATAGAAAAGTCTTATGATCTGGTTATATTTTAAGCCATGAATATTGCAGCTGGCACACAATAGGTACTGAGTAAATGTTGGTGCTCTTTGTCATTAGATAATGGGCCGGAGTAACACACCAGAATGATGAATGTGTTGCCTCCAAAATCCAAAGAGCCCCACTAGGTGTTGGGCCTCTTTCTTGGTTGTAGGAGGGGCCAAATGCAGCAACTTATCCTTCACCTTAGAAGGAATATATCGACAGGCCCCACACCACTGGACCCTTAGAAGTTTTACTAAGGTAGAAGGTCCCTGAATATTTCTCAGTAGAGGCAGCTCTAATGGCTTCCATTTGGCCTTTCCTACCATAATAGCCCCCACCCTACCAGTTAGGGAGCCAATGTGGGGATTCTGCTAGCTGCTAAGTATGTCTATGCCAATCATGCATTCTGGCACTGGGGAAATGACCACAGGATGAGTCCGGGGACCCACTGGACCCACTGTAAGTCAGACCTGAGCTAAAACTCCATTAATTCCCTGACCTCCATCAGCCCCTACTTTAACTGGGGGACCACAGTGACATTTTGGGTCCCCTGGAATCAATGTCAGCTCAGAGCCAGTGTCCAGTAGTCCCCGAAATATCTGATCATTTCCCTTTCCCCAGTGCACAGTTACCCTGGTAAAAAGTCTGGAGGTCTCACTGGGGAAGGATGGAAGAAAGATTCACCGCAGAAATTGTTGGTAATGTAGTGGGATCCTTCCTCAAGGGAACCTGGCCTTCCCTTCATTAAAGGGGTTCTGGGTCTGTAAACTGGCTCAAGTCTTGACATTGATTGAGGGGCCATCATTCTTGTTTTTATAATTCAAATTGGACTTCTGTCCATTTGACATAGAAGTTTTCTCTTTATATAAATTAAATAAGAATACAGTAGGCTTCCTATCAATTTCATGTCTAGGAACACTGTGATTAATCAGCCAAAGCCAGAGCTCTACCTGAGTCAGACTATTCTGATTGCCACTTTGCCTCTGCTGTCCATTATGGTATCTATGCCCACCTTGTCTTTAATGGTTGAGGCCACCTTGGCCCAGGCCACCTCAGGATCCAATTATTCCCATTATATTTAAATTTTGTAGTTGAGTGACTACGGTTCCCCACCATTAGATATGACATACAGAGAAGAGTCATTACAGGGCTCTTCAAAGATGCAGGTTCTGTCCTCACCAATCTGTTTTGCAAAGCATTGGACAAGAGTGTATCTTCGGGACCCTTCCAGCTGGGATGAGTAGGTCCAACGTGACTAATCCACTCCACCATCCCAATCTCCCTAAGCCTTTGGATCCCTTACTCTACATTAAATCAAGAGAGATCAGTCATTTCCAGCTGGCTCACAGTGGGCCATCTTTTAATCCATATTTCAGCTAACCAAGAAATAAACTATTAGAGCCTTTTTAATTCCCAGATCTGCAACATGAAATGCAGAGACCCTGTTTAGTGGGCCCAAATCAATAAATTCAGCCTGATCCAACTCTATGTTCCTTCCACCATTATCCCACACCCTTAATATCCATTCCCATGCCTGTTTTCCAGATTTCTGTTTATATAAATTAGAAAATTCAAGCAGTTCTTTTCGAGTGTAGTGCACCTCCTCATGGGTCACGCTCTGAACCTCCCCTCTAGGGGCCTGCAGGGACTTTAGTCTAGTTATAGGTCTACAAGCAAACAGAGGTGTTGGGAGTGGTTCCTGAGGAAAGTCAACATTATCCTGCCTGGCAACTGATGCAGGGGAGGCCATCACTGTTGCCTCAGGCAGCACAGGGTCTATCTCCTCTGACAAAGATGGAAAGGCTGATGGCAGCATGGGTTAGGGAAGGGATGTTGCCACTACTGGGGATGGGGAAGCTGTTCTTTCTGGCAAAAAAAAGGTTCATCAGAGTTTACAAACTCAGTGTCCCCAGCTTCATCAGGTTCTACCCACACATCCCCATTGCAATTTCAGGGTCCCATTCTTTTCCAATCAATGCTCTAACTTTAACAGTAGACACCTGGCGAGGCTGTGCATGCATCTGTCATTGCAGGTCATCCACTCGCATGATAAAAACTTGTGTCTGTTTCTCCACAATTTCAGCTGTTTCTCTACAGGAGATAAGTCTCTCACTCAGGACAATCTTAGCAGATTTGAGGCTCAGTATCTACTTCTGAAGCCTGGAGATAGAATCCCTGAGTTCATCATTTTCTTTCATCACTTTGTCCACTGAACTTAGGAGCAACCAACCAGCTTCATTATATTCCTTGGTTCTCCACATGTGGTCAAAGGTATTATATACAGAGTCACTAAACTCCTTGCCTCTCATGACCGATGAATCAGGAGTGTCAAATGCATTTATTTTGCATAACTCTCTAAACAGTTCATGCCGAGGACTACCAGTGTTCTCCATACTATTAGAAGTAGAGTCCTTAGAATTTGGGGGTCAAATCATATTAGGCAGCCAACTCCAGGAACCCCAAAACCAATGAAAAAACTCCATTCTTAATTTTCTGTTCCTCTAAAACCACTCCTGGTAGCAAATCTGTATTAGTCAGGGTTCTCTAGAGGGACAGAACTAATGGACTATGCATATATGTAAAGGGGATTCTATTAAGTATTAACTCGCATGATCACAAGGTCTCTTGATAGGCCATCTGCAGGCAAGGAGAGCAAGGAGAGCCAGTCTGAGTCCCAAAACTGAAGAACTTGGAGTCTGGTCTTCGAGGGCAGGAAGCATCCATCATGGGAGAAAGATGTAGACTGGGAGACTAGGCCAGTCTCTCACTTTTCACATTTTTCTGCCTGCTTTTTATTCTAGCCATTCTGGCAGCTGATTAGATTGTGCTAACCCAGGTTAAGGGAGGGTCTGCTTTTCCCAGCCCACTGATTCAAATGTTATTCTCCTTTGTTAACACCCTCACAGACACACCCAGGATCAATACTTTGTATCCTTCAATCCAATCAAGTTGACACTCAGTATTAACCATCATGTCAATCATAATCACTAGGTAATGTTGTTAAGTGGAAATTGAGAATAGAAAGATGTCAAACTGGGTAAGAACATATCGTATCTCCTAGTGCTCTGCCTCTGGCCACTTGGGGGTGTTTTATAGAAGGTACTCCACCATATTAATCAGGATTATTTAAGTCTTCTTTATGTATTCCCAGGGATTTTAATGTATAAGAGACATAAAACCTTCTTGAACCTCTTCAAGATCTATAGTCTACTGATAGGGTTTGGCTCTGTATCTCCACCCAAATCTCACCTTAAATTGTAATAATCCCCATGTGTCAAGGGTGGGACCAGGTGGAGATAACTGAATCATAGGAGTGGGTTCCGCCATGCTGTTCTCATGATAGTGAGTGAGTTTTCAATGGATCTGATTGTTTCATAAGGGGCTTCCCATGTCGCTCTGTACTTCTGTCTCCTGCAACCACTTTCCATCATGGTTGTAAGTTTCCTGAGGCCTCCCCAGAAATGCAGAACTGTGAGTCAATTAAACCTCTTTCCTTTATCATTTACTCAGTCTTGGGCAGTTCTTTATAGTAGTGTGAGAACAACTTTTAGGATACCTTTACTATTATATAAAGAAATACTTTGTTTTTTGAATGAAGTCACTGCCTTTAAGCCCAAGGAGTACCCTCCCACCGGTAACCCTGAATCACTGACAGCAAGAGCTGAGGTGACCTGCAGGATTGTCAGAAGCTGACAAGCTGGGGATTCTGGGCAGTAAATAATCATTCAGATCAGTCAAGCAAGAGACACCAAGAAAACATCCATATCAGTAAGCAGAGGAATGAAGAGTGTCTAAAGTTCATTGAAATCATCTGAAACTACTGGCAGGCAGCAAAAGTAACTGATGAGAGCCCTACTGGAAAGAGGAGAAGGAAAGATTGGGAATGGGGAGTGAAGCAAAGGAGAGTTTTGAAATGGAGCCAGCTCACTCTCTTGGCCTCCACTCCCTTTATATTCCTGTCACTTGGTTGAGATTCAGTCCGGATTGAACCTGGCTAAGAGGTAAGCCCTTGATAACTACAAAGAGGTGGTTGGATGTCTGAGTAGTGGACACTTAATCTACACTTGCTATGGTAAAAGACAGATATATTTTTCCAGCATTGGCATTTCTCTGACACTAATATCGGTGAACATGTTCTGTGCACCTTTCATGATGTTATAAACTTCAATCACCATTGCTTCATCTTTCATGCTTACAGACTGAGTGATCCTTTTGCCCTCCCACATGTGGCCATCCCTCTCTCTCCTCAATAATTCAAGTTTACTAGTCTCCAGACTTTCTTCTTCATATACATATGATATTATTTATTTATTTTTTAGAGACAGGGTCTCATTCTGTCTCCCTGGCTGGAGTGCAGTGGCTTGATCATAGGTCACTGCAGCCTGGACTCCTGGGCTCAAGCAATCCTCCTGCCTCAGCCTCCAGAACAATAGCTAGGACTACAGACATGTGCCACCATGCGTGGCTGAGTTTTAGATTGTTTGTAGAGATGGGGTCTCCCTATGTTTCCTTAAGCTTGTCTCAAACTTCTGGCCTTAAGTGATCCTCCCACCTTGTCCTCCCAATGTGCTGGGATTACAGGCTTGAACCACCATGGCTACCAGACTTTCTTCAACTTCATTCTTTTCTGAGGAAAATAAAAAAGATCTGCATCTCATTTTCCAAATGTGTAGTCTCCATATTTTAGAACAAAGGCAAAACAATGATTTCCATATTCCCAAAAGCTTTCTTTCCGGTCCCAGCATTCTCCAGGCTCCAAATGCTCATTGAACAGTTGTATTCATGGATTAATACAGCGTGTCTTCCATCTTAACGTGCATATGAGCTGCCTGTGGATTTTGTTAAAATATAGGTACTAATTCAGTAGGTCCAGTGGGGCCGAAAATTCTGCTCTTTTAGGATGTTCCTGGATGATGCTGCTGGTGTATACACCATACCCTTAGGTGATACATTAGTACAATAACTGTTAGAGCCTTTCTCTGTGTCAGAAGAAACCATTCTGAGAATAGTGTATTCTTCCCATTCCATCCCCATCTCCAAAAACATGAATTCTTATTTTTTCACATTGGCATACATTTATTGATTTTTTTTCTTTTTTTTTTTTTTTGAGATGGAGCCTTGCTCTGTTGCCAGGTTGGAGTGCAGTGGTGCCATCTCGGCTCACTACAACCTCCGCCTCCTGGGTTCAAGTGATTCCGCTGCCTCAGCCTCCAGAGTAGCTGGGGCCACAGGCACGCCACCACACCCAGCTATTTTTTTTTTTTTTTTTTTTTTTTTTTTGCATTTTAGCAGAGACGGGGTTTCGCCACATTGGCCAGGATGGTCTCAGTCTCCTGACCTTGTGATCCGCCCACCTCGGCCGCCCAAAGTGCTGGGATTACTGGCGTGAGCCACCGCGCCAGGCCAATTTATTGGTTTTTCTAAGGAAATAAACACACAAGATTTCACTGCAATTTATTTATGTAAATTTAACATTAATAAAATTTGGATGAGTTTAATGTTTGCTGAATATTTTAAAATACACTTATTATATGTTTCTTGTGATAACCTGAAACTTGTCATCAAGGCATATACATCATATTAGGCTGTACTTGTACTGCTATAAAGGAATATCTGAGACTGGATAATTTATAAGAAAAAAAGGTTTAATTGGCTCATCTTTCTGCAGGCTATACAGGAAGCATGGCCCAGGGATCTGGTCAGCTAGGGCAGCCTTAGGGAGCCTTTACTCATGGTGGATGGCAAAGCTGGAGCAGGCATGTCATATGATAAAAGCAGGAGCAAGAGAGAAGAGAAGGTGTCACACTTTACAACAACCAGGTAAGTCAAGAACTCACTCACTATTGTGAAGACAGCACCAAGCTGTAAGAGATCCACCCCCATGGCCCAAACACCTCCCACCAGGCTCCACCTCCAACGTTGGAGGTTACAGTTCAACATGAGATTTGTAGTGAGGTCATCTATTCAAACCGTACCATACATCCATAAAATGAAATTGGCAAACAACTGAGATGATACCTAATAGGGGGTGACCCAAGCTAAAGACAAAGCTATCTGATGCTATAAGTTTATTCAAAATGATACAAATGGGGACCAGTAAATTCAACTATCTCTAGTCACAGCTCTAGCAAAAGTTTGTACCAAGGGCTAAAAATCTGTGCTATCCCAATCTGTGAATGAAGAGATGGGGAATCTGTTTTATAGTTAAAAATCTAGTCCTGGGGGTTAATGGGTTATAAGACTTATATTAAAGGGTTAGAACAAGAGACCAACGTAAATAAATTCAATAGGCAGGGGAGAAAGGAGGAACACACTCCATTTAAAGCTAGACCTAGTTGGGAGATGATATTAAGTCTCATCTAAGCGGTTTTAGTAAGCTGCACACATCCTTCCTCAGATCAGTTTAAGAGATTTCAGGAAAAATCAGGTATGTTTCCCCTTATAGATTACTTTACTATACATCAATGGTGATTGCAGCTCCAGTATAAATAGGAGATTCCACTGAATCTCACTTGAATAAAATAACTATCTGTATCTTAGGGCTTCTATATTTCTTCATTATTTTTTATATCCTTCTGTGGCAAATGTGGACATTTTATGACTTTTGGCAAGACATTTTGAAAGTCTAAACTGTATTTACATATATTTCTTGTCCCCATGATTATTTGACATTTTTAGGGAGAAGAAACACTTCTTTCCCACTCCTGATGGTTTCTTCCAAATAGCAGGGAAACTCCACTAGTTGGTGACGCTGCCGCTCTCCATTTCCTCGCACACCTGTTTGCGAGTACTGGAAAAAACTGGGCAGGGAAACCTGGCTCCTTTTCTTCCTCTTTGTGAGGTCTGCTTGCCTACAGAAGTCATATGCTCTTAGGCATGTGATCAATTTAAATGCAAAGGCCCCATCCCCTGGAGAGGCTTATGGGGTTCCAAGGCTGTAGGTGACCAGAGGGTTATGCTGTTCTGATTCTGGCATCAATCGTAGGAAATCCATTGTTGGCACATGCTCAAGCTGCATTCTCCAAATTTATTAGTGACAAAAGTGATATTTTGGTTCCTAACTGTAGAATCTTTTGTCATACTTCTCTGTTGTTTCACACTTCGTCAGAGAAGAGTGGTAATATTTACTTGGCATTCCTTTGAACCTCAGCATTATTCATCTTCATTAACATTCAGAGAACTCCAGAAGGCTGGTTCTAACAGGAAATACGTGGTTTCTTCCTTATGATTATGTGTACATGGATTGTAATATTTATTAATAATTGCCTCAAAATCAAGACTTGGGGAACTTGGCTTGAGAAAATTGAAATGCAACTTCCAACTTCAACTTTATCATCGAATAGACTTACCTAATACATAAAATGGGGTTCAAATGTGTACCGCCTAAATTGAAGCATGGCTGAGGGGTTAGAATTGAATGTGAAAATATATTGACAATTATAAAACAACACAACAAATGTGTGTCATTATTCTAATAATTCATTATGTGTATGTAGCAAACACATATTAGAAAAGTAAGTGGCATTACTTTTGATTTTATTGAATTTGCTTCCCTTTATAGAAAGCTGGAATAAACCATTTTTTCCTTCTAGAAACACTACTACTCTTTATTTATTGGGTCAGATTCTTATTGTATACTATAAAGTGCACTTTCTTCTATGGTGACTTTTTATGTACATTAAGAATGGATCATTTTTATATGTAAGTTCTAAGGTAGGCTGAAAATATTTCCTTGTCACATAAAGATCTTTAAAAGTGAATTATGTTTATGCTACTTATGTAGTGTTTTTTTAATGATGTAAATATCACCTTGTTTTATTGTCAAACATTTTTAGACTTAGTACTTTTAGTTATATGAAGTGCTAAATGACATTTGTTAGCCTATTTTAGCGTAGGCACTTTAAAATGTCAACCAAACAGATGTTCCACTATAAACATGAATAAAAATGAGGGCATAGTAAGACTAAATATAGGCTATTTTATTATGTTAATATTAATATTACTTAAACTTCAGTAGTGATGAAATTGTATACAATTAATGAAGAAGACAAGAAAGACTTCCAAGTTTATAATTTACAAAAATGTCATAGTTGGTTTAGTTATTTTTTAAAGTTAAAAAATAATTTATTAATTTTTAATGGCAAGATTATAGGAATAAAGTTAAGCAGATATGGCTTACAGTGTTATCCTGATCATTTCTGATTTTGCTTCTAGTGTTATTCTGACCCTCCTAAATCTCAGTACCATCTCATGTTCAATACTCAAGTGGATGCAATGAATTGATTATATAAGTATTTATGTACATGTGTATATGTAATGTGTAACAAAAAGCGGGAGGAAGACCTATGCTCTCCATATATATGTCATTTTCCCACAGTTTTGTATATATCACAGCCCCTACATACTTTGAATTTTTAAAATGCGTAATTAAAAAAAACTATGTTAAGCTAAATTAAAATACCACATAAAACAAGTTTCCTTTAAAATTTTGACTCTTTGTGGCTGGATTAAAAAACTCTTGTGAGTTTCTGTGAAGATGTTCATATAACATTTTGGCCCTTCCTGAACTGATAACATTAATAATAGTGATATAATAATGTAACATCCTTGGACATTTTTATTTTACTACAACTTTTTTTTCTACTTTTTAAATGCCTGCTGTGTATCAGGGGCTTGGGAAGGTGATGTATACGTATCTTATTTGATATATTTGTTTTTAATTGAAATTAAATTGATAAAAAAAATTTTATCTTAAAACACATTTTTCCTAATTCAAAGTAGAAAATACATTTAAAGAGTGCTTAAATTTCGAAAGGTGTATGTAAAAATAATTCAGAAGTATAAAGCAAACAACTCTAAGATTATTAATAATGTGAATTCTCATGAATATTCATTATGGGCTAAATATAGCCCTTGTGTACATTACGAGACTTTCTTCAAAGTTAAAGAAAATGTATATTCATGGAAAAAATCAATTTTGTTCCAGAGAATTGTTCATAGTCTCAGCGTCGCTATATAAAAATATCATATTACAGGCCGAGTGCAGTGGCTCATGCCTGTAATCCCAGCACTTTGGGTGGCTGAGGCGGGCAGATCACCTGACCACAGGAGTTCGAGACCAGCCTGGCCAACATGATGAAATCCTGTCTCTACTAAAAATACAAAGATTAGGGCTGGGCGCGGTGGCTCACGCCTGTAATCCCAGCACTTTGGGAGGCTGAGGCGGGCGGATCACAAGGTCAGGAGATCCAGACCATCCTGGCTAACACGGTGAAACCCCGTCTCTACTAAAAATACAAAAACATTAGCCGGGCGTGGTGGCGGGCGCCTGTGGTCCCAGCTACTCGGGAGGCTGAGGCAGGAGAATGGTGTGAACCCGGGCGGCGGAGCTTGCAGTGAGCCGAGATTGCGCCACTGCAGTCCGGCCCGAGCGAAAGAGCGAGATTCCGTCTCAAAAAAAATACAAAGATTAGCCGGGCATGGTGGTGTGTGCTTGTAGTCTCAGCTACTTGGGAGTCTGAGGCAGGAGAATTGCTAGAAGCCGGGAGGTGGAGGTTGCAGTGAGCCGAGGTAGCGCCACTGCACTTCAGCCTGGGTGACAAGAGCGAGACTCTAAAAAAATAAAAACCTCAAAAACCATATTATAGATACTTTCTATTTACATGAGTAATGCTTTCCTGCTGGTGGTTATTCAAAGAAGCCCTTGGATGATTCCTTTTTCAAATAAATATTAATTCTCTAATTTGTCCGGTAGGTCTAAGATGTCATAAACTAAGTTTTCTGAAAATAAGAAATGCCACAAAGTCTATCTCTAATTATCAATTCACATACAAAATTAGAAAAACACAAGCTTTTAAATTAGTTGACTTACTATATTTTGAAGCATTTTTGTATGATGGAAAAATATTTCAACTTTTTACTTCATACTTAAGAAGTAAATTCCAAAATAAAATAAAACCTCTTTCCTGTTTTTCCTTTCTTGTCAACAGGGGTTTAAACAATAATAAAATAATATAATAATAAAGGAATAGTAAAATAAGTTGAAAATAATAAGTGATTCACACTGTTACTATTTTAGATATTACAAATGATGTTATTTGACTCCATAGTTATGTGATAAATTAGATATTATTACTATCCTTTTTTTTTTTTTTTTTTTTTACAAATTAACAATCTAAGCACCAGAGAATGTAAGTAACTTGCCAAAAGTTTCTGACCTAAAGGAATACAGTGAAATTAAAAGCTATCTTAATTCCTATTCAAGCAAAGGTGAAAATATATCATGTAAGACAGAATGTCTTCACTGACTCCCTACTAATCCATAATTTTTTTCTCTTTGTTGTCAGAAAAAAATCTGTTAGAAAATGTTGATAATGGTTTTTGACAAATTTTCATTAAATTCAAGTTCTTTTACTTTTATTTATTGTTTACAGAGGTCACCAAATATAAGTGCTAAAACTTTGAAAGTTTTAAAGCTGGTTTATTAGATTCTAATGGCTGCTGTAACAAATTACCACAAAGTTAGTGGCTTAAAACAAGACACATTTGTTCTCTTATAGTTCTGAAGGTCAGAAGTCCAAGAGGAATTTTGCCATAAGATGGATTATATCTAGAGTCCCATCTGTGCTTAATTTAGAATATTGAAATAATGAGATTTGGAAATTTTGAGCTGGTCAGACTTATATAAGATTTTGGATTTAAAATGATGTTTAACTTTTAAGACTTGAGAATGGGGTGAATGTATTGCATGTGAGACAGACATGAAGTTTTGGGGGTCAGGGAGTGTCTTCTGCTGAGGTGGCACAGGGAATCCATGAGTCACACACCTAATTTCATCAATAGTCCTCTTTATGACAGAATAATTTGACCTTTTGATACTTCGGAGGCACAAGTAAAAGTTGTTCAACCACACCTCTGTCTTTCACTCCAGAGCCAAGTCACTTCCTGACAATGAATCTCCAATTTAGCATCTTTTGCACTTTTGGATAGGCTGAGAAATCTCCCAGTCAGCAGAGCCTACTTTATTTTTGCTTAACAGTTATTGCTTCAGTCTAATTGTTTCCTATCAGATTTTATTACAAGTAGCAAGAATGAACTAAGCTGCACCTCTTGATGACGTGTTTCCCATTTCCTTAGGAGATCTCATGAGCAGTGCTTTTAACATTCCTATTTTGTTGTTGTTGTTGTTGTTGTTGTTGTTTTTTAAGATGGAGCCTCACTCTGTCTCCAGGCTGGAGTGCAACCTCCACCTCCTGGGTTCAAGTGATTCTCCTGCCTTAGCCTCCCGAGTAGCTGGGACTACAGGCACGCGCCACCACGCCCAGATAATTTTTGTATTTTTAGTAGAGATGAGGTTTTACCATGTTGGGCAGGATGATCTCGATCTCTTGATGTTGTGATCCGCCCGCCTTTGCCTCCCAAAGTGCTGAGATTACAGGTGTGAGCCACCGAACCGGGCCTAATATTCTTATTTGAATCAACAGCCTGTTTCTGATGATTTAGGGATTCTCTAAGGTGACATAGGCTTTCTTCACCACGCCTCTCATTTCCTTGTGCATTCTCACTACCAACCACATTTCTACTAATAGTCTCTTCAAGGAAATTTATACTTTTCCATCCCCTGCTTCATAATTCTTCCAGCCTCTTCCCATTATCAAATTCCAAAGTCATTTCTACCCTTCAGGATATTTTTTTCAGCAGTATCCCACTTCTAGGTATTCGTTTTCTATTGCTGCTCTAACAAAATATTACAAACCTAGGGGCTCAAAACAACACAGAGATATTCTCTCACAGTTCTGCATATTCGAAGCCCAAAATGAGTCTTTCTTGGCTAAAATCAAGGAGTCGGCAGGACTGGTTCCTTTCAGAGGCAAGAGGAGAGAACCTGTTCTTTGCCTCTTCCAATGACCAGAGGCAACTGAAGGTTACTTGTCTGCCACAAATCACTTCCTTGTCTGCTTCTGTTGTCACATTACCCTCTCTCCAGTCAAATATCTCTGCCTCCCATTTACAAGGGCGTTTGTGATTTCACTGGGAACACCTTGAATAACCAGGGCGATTCCCACATCTCAAACTCTGTGATTTAATCACCTCTGCAAAACCTCTTTTATTACGTACAGTAACATACTGACAGCTTCTGGGGATTCAAATGTTAGCATCTTTGGGGATCATTATTCGGCTTACTACAGTTTAATATCATCCCGTGTCCATTTCGATATTCTGGTTTTAGTCAACTCTGAAATTCAATTATATTTTAGTTGTGCACAAACTTAAAACTATAATTTTATTAGACAATTTGAGCAAATGCTGTGTTATTTTTTAGTAATGTAATATGATTATGTATAATACAGGTAATTTGGGGTTTAAAATAAATTATTATATTAAGATTATGCAGAGATCATTCCTGTTATAGCCAAGATGTGAAATTATTTTGAAAATGATTCATTATGTTGTTTCTGCAAGTACAACCTATCAGAATACACCATATTTTGTTAGATCAGGGAGAAGAAAGAAGATGAGGCCAAAAAGTGTGTTAGAAAAGAATTGCTTGCTCGATTATTTATGATTGACATTAGCTATGAAATATAAGATGACTGTGTAATCAAGTTTGGCTTTTCATAAATTTGGGACTCACGCTTTGTATGTATGCATGTATTAAGAAAAGGACATATCACTTTGGGAGGCCAAGGCGGGCGATCATGAGGTCAGGAGTTCAAGACCAGCCTGGCCAAGATGGTGAAACCCCATCTCTACTAAAAATAAAATACAAAAATTAGCCAGGCGTGGTGGCAGGCTCCTGTAATCCCAGCTACTTGGAAGGCTGAGGCAGAGAATTGCTTGAAGCTGGGAGGTGGAGGTTGCAGCAGTGAGCGAAGATTGCGCCACTGCACTCCAGGCCTGGGTGACAAAGTGAGACTCTGTCTCAAAAAAAAAAAAAAAAAAAAAAAAAGAAAAAAAAAAAGAAAAGGACATATTACACATTTACAAAGGAGTAGTTTGAGGATTTCCCCCCACCAGATTATAGGAAACCTAAAGCAAGTTTCAACAAATAGATAAAATGTAAAGTTGGCACTACCCTTAAAGGAAACCAGTTTTCTCTTATACACAGTACAACCACAAAGTTATGAGTCTTGTTCCACAAACTGTAAAGGAATATCAGTTTCATTTCTTCATGGGCACTTGGTATTCGAGCTAGTTTTACTTCTCTTGCAATGGAAGCATCATCACCTCCTAAAACCTGCTCACCCTGTGCTTTAATTATGTTGGTAACACAGACAACTTTTAATCCAGCATCCTCAGAGTCAAACTCTGATCCCCTCCATACCCAATTAACAACCAATTTTTGTTCCATTCATGTCCACAGCCGCTAAACAAATTCACTTCCATGAAACTGCTCCTCCTGTCTATTCATAAGCATTCCAGTTAGCCTTCCTCCTCACAATCTTGCTCAGCTTCAATTCATGTTCTATAGAGTGGCTCAAATGTTTTTTTCCTAAAATGCTAATTTAATCATGTCACTTATTTTCTAAAAGTCTTTCACAGTAACTTCGGGTTTAAGTCCAAAGTCTTTAATTTAATATACACAGATATCAGGATCTGGCTTGCCTATATTTACCAGTTACCTCCTCTCAGATCCTTCTCTTTTGATCATCTTCAGAAAGAATTAAATACTCTTCCTTGGGTCCCCTTCTTGACACTCATCACAGCTGGTCTGTTTTATGGACCCACAATGCTGCATGTAATTTTCATAAACTATCATTACTCTTGATGACACTCTTACAAGGTATGGATTAGAAATGTCCCATTTTAGATAAAGAAATATATCTATAGATGTTATATAACATTTCCTTAGTCAAATGTAAGGTAGCAAAGCCAGGTGTGGTGGCCTGCCCCTGTAGTCCCAGCTACTTGGGAGGCTGAAGCAGGAGGATCACTCGAGCCCATTAGTTCAAGGCTGTAGGGAGCTATGATCACACCACTGCACTGCAGCCTGGATGACAGAGCAAGACCCTGTCTTTAAATAAATTTTTAAAGAAATTTAAGTAGCAGAGTTGAGATGTGACCCTGTACATATTTAACTATTTACTGTACTTTCTACTATACTATAGTTCATGTATCACCAAAATATTGTGTGTATATCTACTGTAATAGTCAGCATGGTTCTCAGCTTTCTCCACACTAGATAGTGGCTCCTTAGGGAAAGAATAATATCTGTATTCTAAGTATATAATATTGTGTCTAGTACACAGTTCGGTCTTCATTCAATGTTTGTTGGATGTTTATTCCATTTTGAGAACCTGTTTCTCCCTTCGCGACATTGTGGCCAGAGAGCAGTGATTTGTATGCACAGGAATGGAAAGGCATGTGAGTAGAAGGATTAAAATCAACAAGCAGAATTCGAGCCCATCACGTAGAACATTTAGATATAGTAGGTAAGCCCTGTAGGGGCTATTTATTCCTAGATTCTGTGCTTTTGGATTGTATCTATGCCTTTCGATGAGGAGCCCGTGTACCTTGAGGAGGTAGCGTGATTCAATTTTGGAGTGGCTAGCTGAAAACGCTTACATTAACACATTTTCTAGCCAATTCTGTGTCTGCGTGTGTTTAATAACATTAAGATCAAAACAATCATTGCTAATGTTTTTAGAGCTAATTTAATTTGAAATTCCAAATTAAGCAATTAAAAAATACAGATACTGTTGAATTGACCTTATAGATTAATTATAGGAAGAGGAAAAGATATTTTGAGTAGTTAGCAAGGATAAAATAAGTTGTCAGTGCATCCAGAAAAAAAGGATGTAGGTTTCCAAGGATTTTGGGGAAAACCGGCAAAACAGGAGACAAAGCAGGAAAAACTATGGAATGTCTTCTGTTTTCGTTTCTTTGTTTCTTTGACTGAGGCAGTGGAGTGACTCAAGAACACAACGGGGTTTATCCAGTCAGGGTTAAAATTTCAGTGAGGGTTACACGAGCAATCTATCCATTGTGATTAGTAGATCCAAGACCAGTGTGTGATGAAAAGTATTATTATTGAGAACAACCAAAAGAAATAAATGGTAGTTAATGCTGGAGCCATATATTATCTAGCTAGTTCTGTCTTGGTTGAATGCCTGAAAATAATCTGGGGAGAGCTTTGTTCTACGGCCTAGAATGTATTGTATGTAAAAAGTCCTTTTGTTCTTGGGTGCTTGAGAATTCCCAGATATAGTATATAGCTATTGTTTCTCCCAAATAACTTTGCTAGAATTAGATGCAGACAATTAATCTCGTGGTTGTCTATCACATATCATGTGTCCTATTCTACAGGCATGATTCTTCCTCTAGAAGAAATTTGAGACTAGGAAACGAGCATAGGCTCATTCTCCTTGTTCTTTGTGTAAGTTGGCTTATGATGAGAGTAACCATAAAGGCCAGTGTTTAGTATTACCCAGGAGATTAGGAACCACATAGAGAGGGTAATGGGTTTCAACCAGGGAGCCAAGAAATGACTCTTACAAATTAAGAATAGTTTGCCACTGTTTAAAATAATCCTGGTTTACTTTTTATGCCTAATTCAGTTCCACATCTTAGAGCCAGCAACCATCCAGATGGTGGTAGTTCTTTGGGAGTTGACATTATTTTAAAAGGTCACCTCAGGCAAATTATAACTGGCACCTCTTTCTTATCAGAGAGCAAGCATCTGTGAACTTGCTCCAGTTTTGAATCATCAGTGAAGCAGTTTCCCACGGCAGCCTCTTGCTGACTTTCTTTCTGGGTGAACTCTGTGAACTATTTACTTTTCCGATTAAAAATTGTCACATGCATTATATAGACAGTCCCATAATGTTCCTAAAATTTTGTCACTGAAATTTGAGTCAAGAGGTATTCGGTTTTTAATTTAGAACTATACCATAGATTTACTTGGAATAACATTAACATTAAGGAAGTGTCCCCATATAAGATGTATTTTGTTCACTGTAGTGTCACTACATCCCAGCTAACTTATAACATTTACTCTAGTGCCTCTATGCTAAGAAAATAACAAAATATGTATAATTGCATTATATACAAATAAAATACTATATTTAAATTTTATGTTCCAGAAGTTCTTGTCCTCTTTCTTTTTTTTTGGAGGGCGGGGGGGAGCAGAGTTTCACTCTTGTTGCCCAGCCGGGAGTGCAACAGTGCGATCTCGGCTCACTGCGACCTCCACCTCCTGGGTTCAAGCAATTGTCCTGCCTCAGCCTCCCAAGTAGCTGGGATTACAGGTGTGGGCCACCAAGCCTGGCTAATTTTGTATTTTTAGTAGAGACAGGGTTTCACCATGTTAGTCAGGCTGATCTTGAACTCCTGACTCAAGTGATCCACCCACCTTGGCCTCCAAAACTGCTGGGATTACAGGTGTGAGCCACCGTGCCCGGCCTCCTGTCCCCTTTCAATATTAGACAGGAAAAATGCATTAAAATTATGAACCAGTTGTTCACATTTTCACATTACCCTTCAGTCCTCTCATCTACAGATTTAAAGAACTTCTGATTCTTCTGTTGTATACAGGCATTTGTTACATGGATACATTATGGAAAGAGGCAGATCGGAGAATGGAAATATATCTTTTATTTTACCACCTTGAAGTGTATACTATTAGTTTGCCAAACCAGTAAGAATTGATGCTCATATTGAAGATACAGAGGCCATTAATTATGAATGAAAGTTTAAATGATGCCCAGTGTACTTTTTGCATTTAGTGGATTTTATTTATTTTCTTCCATACACCCACTTAAGCAACTATGAAGACTCATACTCGGTAGCAGGGTCTTGTTCTGAACTCCAGCCCTATACCTAAAGTCTGGTTTCTTTGCTTGGTTTGGTTTAACTTTCCCACCACTTCTAAAACGTGGTAGGACTTACTCAGGCCCTTGTCCGTTTAACATTCTTGATACAGGCGACTCATCCTTCTCTGTGTTGTGGATAACATGCTGTAAATACTTTTTGGTGTAACTTTTAAAAAATAAAAAATAGAAGTCCCAAATATTTTAAGTTGTTCCTTGATTAAAATTACGTTGAGAAACTTAACTGAAAGAAGTTTTGAGAAAATACAAGTGATTTTGAAAATAAAAATTACTGGATTAATAATAAGCCCTTATTTATGCTGATAAGAGAAGACGCTAACAAAGGTGTATGTATCAGGTACAAGTATTTATGTAGAATCATACTTATTTTGTGTCTTGTCATTAGAAATTTAACTTTTAAGTATGATTGCCATAATGATAAAAGACTTTCCTATAATTTTTAATTTTTGTTGTTGTTGTTAGAAGGTTAGTTGACATAACTTTAAGGGTATGAATGTTTGATATAGAAAGCTAAATTCACAAGAACGTTATTTGTAGAAAACATGTTTACTTAGTTTAGGTGGTAAATTATTTTTAGCATATGAGGTTGGATTGTCTCAACATCATTGCATTAATTAGCCTGTGAACCACAACTCCATTGATCCAAATTAAAAATAAATATTACCCAATTCACTACAAATCATAATGCAGAATATTGACTTTTTTCTTTTGAAATTGGCCTAATTATGTCCCTTTATCTAAGCGCTACCTCTAATACACACTCGTATTTCCAGGGTAAGGTACCTGTAGGGATGCTTTTCTTTTATGTCCACGGGTGATACAACCATTGAGCATGCGACACGACTAGCCAATCAAATTATCTTTCTTGCATACATGGAACTAGGGTTTTGTGACACTGGTGTATCACTGTGGACATTTAAAAAGACAGGATATGTCTTGGACGTGGAGAAGCAAATAATACTGGTCTTAGAAACAAATAAGAGACCACAAAGAAAGCAAAGATAAGACGTTTGGCACTAAGAAGAAAAAGAGAATGTTACCCAAGTTCCTTGATTCTTTCTGGTTCTTCTTAAAGCCTGGCTACATGTTGTCTGCCCTGTGTTTTATGAGATACCTTTTGATTATTTCTAATGAATTATCTGCTTTGGTTCAAGCTACTTTGAATGATATTCTATTTCCTGCAAACTATGACTCTGAATAAAAATAGCCTTGTGCAAATTTTTCATATCCCGTGTCTTATTACTACTTGGAACCCTTGATGTAAAACATTTATGAAAATGTTACTGAGGCTGTCGTATCTCTTAGGCATCATCCCAGGTACACATGATTACATTTCTAGTACTAGCTATATCGATTCTCTAAGTTCCTTAACCACTCTGGTGTTTAGTCTTGGGCTTGGTTTGGGTTATTTGATGTCCTCAAGTAGCCTACATTTCTTTTAATTTCTCAAGTATGGTGCACTAGTATTATTCTCTGGACTTCCTTGGTAACTGTCATAATAGTTTGTTTTATATTAAAGTTACTGGGGCAACTCAATGTCTGTTACAGCAAAGATTGCAGATTTAGAAATCACCTGAATGTGTTATAGAAAAATATGAATGTCTGGAGTGGGGTTTGGGACTTATTTTTACTTACAGAATCCGAAGTGTAGCCTCATTTGACAACTGCCTACCACTCTTAGAATAATATAAGCTCCCTAAAGGGACACATAGATACATATGACCTTCAGTGAAACTCAACGACCTTCCATTTCCCCATTTATAATTCTGGTTTGAAGGACATAAATAGGCCATAGTGGTAGGTAGCAGAGTTTTCAGACTAAGAAAGAAGGTCTAACTTCCTCATTAAGCGGCCATTTCACTGTTTAGACCTGTATTTGGTTTATTCTTCTCTCTTGAAACCCTTGAGAAATATAGTGCCTTTCTCCCATTTTGGAGGGGAACTTCAAACCACAACCGACTTAAACACTTGGAAGAAAGACCTGGCAGAATTAGAGCAGATTCGGTTGAAGGGAGGTGACAAGTAGATTGGTTCAATTAGGTCTTTGTATTTTGTAAACAAACAAACAAAAAGAACTATTTTCTTTCCTTTGTGACTGACTGTACTACTCATTAAAATGGTGGAATCTGGGGGGCCAAAATCATGTTGGAGACTGAGGATGTTGGTCTCTTTCTCTGTTCCAGTCCAAGTTCACAAATGGTTAAGCCCAGTGTGTTGAAGTAGGAAAGCACAAAGAAATTGCAGGCCAACTTCTTGAAAGAAGACATACATGTGGTCAAGAAATATATGAAAAAATTCAATAGCACTGATCATTAGAGAAAAGCAAATCAAAACCACAATGAGATATTATCTTGCACCAGTCAGAATAGCCATTATTAAAACGTCAAAAAAACAACAGATGCTGGCAAGGTTTGGGAGAAAAACGAGTACTTTTACACTGGTGGTGGTAGAAATGTAAATTAGTTCAACCTTTATGCAAGACAGTGGCCATTACTCAAAGACCCAAAAGCAGAAATGCCATTTGGCCCAGCAATCCCATTACTGGGTATGTACCCAAAATAACATATAAATAACTCTATTTTAAAGATACATGCACATGAATGTTCGTTGCAGCACTATTCACAATAGCAAAGACATAGAACCAACAAAAATGCCCATCAATGATAGAGTGGATAAAGAAAATGTGGTACATATACATCATGGAATATTATGTAGCCACAAACAGGAATGAGATCATGTCCTTTGCAGAGACACGGATGGAGCTGGAAGCCATTATCCTCAGCAAACGAATGCAAGAACAGAAAACCAAACACCACATGTTCCCACTTATAAGTGGGAGCTGAATCATGAGAACACATGGACACATTTTGGGGAATAACATATACTAGGGCCTATCAGGATATTGGGGGAGAATAGCTAATGGAGGCTGGAGTTAATACCTAGGCGATGGGATGATCTGTGCTCCAAATATCCATGGCACAGGTTTACCTATGTAACGCACCTGCACATCCTGCACATGTACACTTGAACTTTAAATAATAGTTGAAGAAAAAAAAAAACAACACTGAATATAATTAGGGCTTAGGTCAATACAAAAAAAAAAAAAAAAAAAGAAATTGCAGGCCAAAGCCTGGACAGTAAGTTTTCCATATAGTGTCTTCCACATAATGCTATCCATTAGGAACTACCTGCACCTTTGTAGCTGCAGGGTCATTTCAAGAACCTGGGATACAATCAGATACAACCATCATTGTCTCTTTTAATTACACATTTAACTCATATTTAACATACTGCCTTATAATTGTGCCTATGCTTTAATAGTTTTTGAATGAAGACAAATGTTCTTTATTAACTTCTTTTGTAATGTTTTTGAAGTTTCAAAGGAAAATGACTTCATGCATTGAAAAAGACTGCAATCGTAATTTTCTTCCTAATTGGGCTCATCCTCTCTGTAATTTGGAGACAGGTAAGTTTGTGTATATGGATTGTGATAGTCATGCACATCATCTCTTTTAGTGTCTGACATCTAAACTATATTTTCAAATCTGATTCTAAAAAGGATTCTAAAAGGATTCTAAAAGGAGATATAATATATATATATATATATATATATCCTAAACTTTTTAAAAATCCTGGTCATTGCATTAATAAAAAAGATATCTGAGAATATTCTGGCAGAGTTGAGATCTTGATTAAAAGCAGACTTATTTTGTGTTTATGCATTGGTAATTATGTTGTTCACAGGAAAAAAATGACTCACCATTATGTATAATTGGTAAACAGATGGGGAGATATTTGATTGACTTCTTTTTTGTTTGTTTTCTTTTTAAAGAAGAAAAAAGGTCATTTTCTTCCCCTAACTTACAGTGGTAGGGAGCAGTGTAACAGATGTGGCCAATTTCATTCTTGGAATGATATTTTTTGAAAAAGAAAGGGAGGAGGCAAAAATATTTCGGCATATATTATCTTCATTCTATGTGGATCATGGACAGAATTTAAAACAAAATATATGTATTTTAAAAATCTAAAACAATAATTTAAATCTTTAGAATCCTGATCTTGCAAATATGTAATAAATAAGTAAATCAGAGTTTCACAGTACATATTTTCTGGAAATGTAGTTTTAAAATATGCCAATATTCATTATTCAAGACAAAACTCTGTGATCAAGTAAATTTGGGAAAAACTAGTTTAAATAAGTCATACAGACTTCTTTATTGTAGTACTTC
Source organism: Nomascus leucogenys (assembly GCF_006542625.1). NCBI lineage: Eukaryota > Metazoa > Chordata > Mammalia > Primates > Hylobatidae > Nomascus > Nomascus leucogenys. The sequence goes on along the minus strand of NC_044401.1, from coordinate 40,083,751 downwards.
TCAGAACCATTAAATGCTAATGGGGACCGTGACTACATATATGTAGTGTGTATCTCTCTCTCTCTGTACACACACACACACACACACACACACACACACACAATCTATTTTATAGAAAGAACAGTTTTCAAATGCATATTTGACTACAGAACTAGTTTTTTTTCTCCTTGGAGTATCATAGAGAGAAATGTACTGTAGAACATACTGCAGAACACTGAAATGAATGTTCCTCAATTCACCCGTTAAGTCTTCAAGATTGCCATTGTTTACTGATTCACTGATGAGTAAACTAAATGGTATTTGACCGGTCTGATGATGTTAAACAATCTCAAATAAATGAATTGTGTACTGGTTTCTATCTGTATTCTGGCTAACCTTTCCCTTTTGTCTAACCTGTGGAAGAAATTCATGATTAAAATATGCTTTAATTTTAACCAAGAAATCTTTGTCAGCTGGGGGAAAAACAGCTCTATTTCTACCTTGAATTATATCAAGCTGTAACTCTGGTTAATAAAATACTTAGAGCCTTGATGAAATAAATCATTGTAATAACAATATTCATCGTCATTATTATTTCCTCAGAAAGAGAACTGGCTTCTGGGTATTCATAGACTAATCCCACCTGCCACCATAAAATTTGGACTTTGAAGCGAATGTATTAGGTATTTCCTGGATCACATCCCTAGATAACAAAGAGCTTCATTAAATATAGAAAGCTCTCCGTAGCCTTTGCTCCCACTGGTTTAATATACAAAAGATTGTGCTAGATACAGAAATTGTATTTACATTCCTAAATCCACCAAGTATCATATTATGTTGTGTGAGAGAGACTGAAGGTCACTCTCCACCAAGCAGTCAAAAAGGCCTAGTGTTTGGATTCAACTCCTCTCTTTGATTTCAATAAAGAAACAAAACAACAAAACAAACAAAAAGACAGCAGCAGTAATAACAATGACACAAAAAATTTAAAGCCAGTTTTTAAGTAGTGATAGCCTGCAACCTCTGCAAGAATGCAAAGATGTTTCAACTGAATACTATGCTAACATCAGCTCTGTGCTCTTTCATATCCATGCAAGGCAGAAAAGAAAAAGCTACCTAGAAGAGCATATGCTGAAAAATGAACTAGAAACCTGGGAAAATCTGCTGTGGAAAATTACAAGATTGCCTAATAGTAGTAATATACAAATACGATTTAGGTAAGATACTCAGGCCAGGCAAAAAGCCATCTTAATTTTCTGCAACTCTAGCTTTAGTTACAGGCTGTGTGGCTTAAAGCCAAGGAACTATGTAGATGTCTCTCAGAAACATCTTGCCTGACAATAGCGCATATTTCTCTGCATATTCTTTAATGGTAACTTTGAAATGGGCTTTTATAACTATTCTAATAATCTATGCAATGGTTAAATCTAGTGTGGAAATTTTAATTATCAAAGTAAAGTGACAGTGACTGGCAAGATGGCTGAATAGGAACAGCTCCAGTCTGCAGCTCCCAGCAAGATCAACACAGAAGGTGGGTAATTTCTTCTGCATTTACAACTGAGGCCCCTGACTCATCTCACTGGGACTGGTTAGACAGTGGGTGTAGCCCACGGAGGGTGAGCTGAAGCAGGGTGGGGCAATGCCTCACCCAGGAAGCGCAAGGGGTTGGGCAAGTCCCTCCTCTAGACAATGGAAGCCATGAGGGACTGTGCCCTGAGGAGCGGTGCACTCCAGCCCAGATACTATGCTTTTCCCATGGTCTCAGCAACCTGCAGACCAGGAGATTCCCTCGGGTGCCTACACCACCAGGCCCTGGGTTTCAAGCACAAAACTGGGCAGCCATTTGGGCAGACACTAAGCTAGCTGCAGGAGTTGTTTTTCATACCCCAGTGGCACCTGGAATGCCAGAGAGACAGAACCGTTCACTCCCCTGGAAAAAGGGCTGAAGCCTGGGAGCCAAGTAGTCTAGCTCAGCAGATCCCACCTCAGCAGAGCCCAGCAAGCTAAGATTCACTGGCTTGAAATTCTCGCTGAGAGCACAGCAATCTGAAGTCAACCTGGGACGCTTGAGCTTGGTGGGGGGAGGGGTGTCCACCATTACTGAGGCTTGAGTAGGTGGTTTTCCCCTCACAGTGTAAACAAAGCCTCTGGGAGGTTTGAACTGGGCGGAGCCCACCGCAGCTCTGCAAAGCTGCTGTAGCCAGAATGCCTCTCTAGATTCCTCCTCTCTGGGCAGGGCATCCTTGAAAGAAAGGCAGCAGCCCCACTCAGCGGCTTATAGATCAAACTCCCATTTCCCTGAGATAGAGCATCTGGGGGAAGGGGCAGCTGTGGGCACAGCTTCAGCCGACTTAAACGTTCCTGCCTGCTGGCTCTGAAGAGAGCAACAGATCTCCCAGCACAGTGCTTGTGCTCTGTTAAGGGACAAACTGCCTCATCAAGTGGATCCCTGACCCCCATGCCTCCTGACTGGGAGACACCTCCCAGCAGGGTATGGAAGACACCTCATACAGGAGAGCTCTGGTTGGCATCTGGTGGGTGCCCCTCTGAGACAAAGCTTCCAGAGGAAGGAACAGGTAGCAATCTTTGCTGTTCTGCAGCCTCTGCTGGTGCTACCAAGGCAAACATGGTATGGAGTGGACCTCCAGCAAACTGCAGCAGACCTGCAGCGGAGGGTCCTGACTGTTAGAAGGAAAACTAACAAACAGAAAGGAATATCATCAACATCAACAAAAAGGATGCCCACACAGAAACTCCATTTAAAGGTCACCAACATCAAAGATGAAAGGTAGATAAATCCATGAAAATGAGAAAAAAAAAAGCGCAAAAAGGCTGAAAATTCCAAAAGCAAGAATGCCTCTTCTCCTCCAAAGGATCACAACTCCTCACCATCAAGGGAAAAAAACTGGACAGAGAATGAATTTGACAAATTGACAGAAGTAGGCTTCAGAAAATGGATAATAATAAACTCCTCTGAGCTAAAGGAGCATGTTCTAACCCTATGCAAGGAAGCTACGAACCTTGAAGAAAGGTTAGAAAAATTGCTAACTAGAATAACCAGTTTAGAGAAGAACATAAAATACTCAGTGGAGCTGAAAACACAGCACGAGAACTTCGTCAAGCATACACAAGTATCAATACCCGAATCGATCAAGCGGAAGAAAAGATATCAGAGATTGAAGATCAACTTAATGAAATAAAGCATGAAGAGAAGTTTAGAGAAAAAAGAGTAAAAAGAAATGAACAAAGCCTCCAAGAAATATGGGACTATGTGAAAAGACCAAATCTACATCTGATTGGTGTACCTGAGAGTGACAGGGAGAATGGAACCAAGTTGGAAAACACTCTTCAGGATATTATCCAGGAGAACTTCCTTCCCCAACCTATCAAGACAGGCCAACATTCAAACTCAGGAAATATAGAGAACACCACAAAGATTCTCCTCGAGAAGTGCAACCCCAAAACAGATAATTGTCAGATTCACCAAGGTTGAAATGAAGGAAAAAATGTTAAGGGCAGCCAGAGAGAAAGGTCGGGTTACCCACAAAGGGAAGCCCATCAGACTAACAGAGGATCTCTCTGCAGAAACCCTACAAGCCAGAAGAGAGTGGGGGCCAATATTCAACATTCTTAAAGAAAAGAATTTTCAACCCAGAATTTCATATCCAGCCAAACTAAGCTTAATAAGCAAAGGAGAAATAAAATCCTTTACAGACAAGCAAATGCTGAAAGATTTTGTCACCACCAGGAATGACTTACAAAAACTCCTGAAGGAAGCACTAAACATGGAAAGGAACAATCAGTACCAGCCACAGCAAAAACATGCCAAATTGTAAAGACCATCGATGCTATGAAGAAACTGCATCAATTAATGGGCAAAACAACCAGCTAGCATCATAATGACAGGATCAAATTCACAGGTAACAAAATTAACAAATGCCAAAATTAAAAGATATAGACTGGCAAATTGGATAAAGAGTCAAGACCCATCAGTGTGCTGTATTCAGGAGACCCATCTCATGTGCAAATACACATGTAGGCTCAAAATAAATGGATGGAGGAAGACTTTCCAAGCAAATGGAAAGCAAAAAAATGCCAGGTTGCAATCCTAGTCTCTGATAAAACAGGCTTTAAACCAACATAGATCAAAAAAGATAAAGAAAGGCATTACATAATGGTAAAGGGATTAATGCAACAAGAAGAGCTAACTATCTTAAATATATATGCACCCAATGCAGGAGCACCCCGATTCATAAAGCAAGTTCTTAGAGACCTGCAAGGAGACTTAGACTCCCACACCATAACAGTGGGAGACTTTAACATCCCACTGTCAATGTTAAACAGATCAGTGAGACAGAAAATCAACAAGGATATTCACGACTTGGACTCAGCTCTGGGCCAAGTGGATCTAACAGACATCTACATAATTCTTCACCCCAAATCAACAGAAATTACATTCTTCTTAGCACTACATCACACTTATTGTACAATTGAGCACATAATTGGAAGTAAAACATTCCTCAGCATATGCAAAAATTGAAAATCATAACAAACAGTTTCTCAGACCACCATGCAATCAAATAAGAACTCAGGATTAAGAAACTCACTCAAAAATGCACAACTACATGGAAACTGAACAACCTGCTCCTGAATGACTATTGGGTAAATAATAAAATTAAGGCAGAAATAAATAAGTTCCTTGAAACCAACGAGAACAAAGACACAATGTACCAGAATCTCTGGGACACAGCTAAAGCAGTGTTTAGAGGAAAATTGATAGCACTAAATGCCCACAGGAGAAAGAGGGAAAAGCCAGACTAATAAAGAAGAAAAAGGAGAAGAATCCAATAGACACAATAAAAAATGATAAAGGGGATAACACCACTGATCCCACAAAAATACAAACTACCATCAGAGAATACCATAAATATCTCTACACAAATAAACTAGAAAACCTAGAAGAAATGGATAAATTCCTGGACACATACACCCTCCCAAGACTAAACCAGGAAGAAGTCGAATCCCTGAAGAGAACAATAACAAGTTCTGATATTGAGGCAGTAATTAATAGCCTAGCAACCAAAAAAAGCCCAGGACCAGACGGATTCACAGCCAAATTCTACCAGAGGTACAAATAGGATCTGGTAACATTGCTTCTGAAACTATTCAAAACAATAGACACAGAGGAACTCCTCATTAACTAATTTTATAAGGCCAGCATGATCCTGATACCAAAACCTGGCAGAGATACAACGAAGAAAATTTCAGGCCAATATCCCTAACGAACATGGATGTGAAAATCCTTAATAAAATACTGGAAAACTGAATCTAGCAGCACACCAAAAAGATTACCCACCATGATCGGGTCAGCTTCATCCCTGGGATGCAAGGCTGGTTCAACATGCACAAATCAATAAATGCAATCCATCACATAAACAGAACTAATGACAAAAACCACATTATTATCTCAATAGATGCAGAAAAGGCCTTTGATAAAGTTCAACCTCTTTTCACACTAAAATGTCTCAATAAACTAAGTGTTGATGGAACATATCTCAAAATAATAAGAGCTATTTATGACAAACCCACAGCCAATTTTATACTGAACGGGCAAAAGCTGGAAGCATTCCTTTTGAAAACCAGCACAAGACAAGCATGACCTCTTTCACCACTCCTATTTAACATAGTGTTGTAAGTTCTGTGTAGGGCCGTCAGGCAAGAAAAAGAAATAAAGCGTATTTAGCTAGGAAGGAAGGAAGTAAAATTGTCTCTGTTTGCAGATGACATGATTGTACATTTAGAAAACCCCATCATCTCAGCTCAAAATCTCCTTAAGCTGATAAGCAACTTCAGGAAAGTCTCAGGATACAAAATTATGTGCCCCAAAATCACAAGCATTCCTATATGCTGATAATAGACAAATAGCCAAATCATGAGTGAACTCCCATTCACAATTGCTTCAAAGAGAATAAAATACCTAGGAATACAACTTACAAGGATGTGAAGAACCTCTTCAAGGATAGCTGCAAACCACTGCTCAAGGAAATAAGAGAGGACACAAACAAATGGAAAAACCTTCCATGCTAATGAATAGGAAGAATCAATATCATGAAAATGGCCATACTGCCCATAGTAATTTATAGATTCAATGCTATCTCCATCAAGCTACCGTTGACTTTCTTCACAGAATTAGAAAAAACTACTTTAAATTTTATATGGAACCAAAAAAGAGCCTGTATAGCCAAGACAATCCTAAGCAAAAAGAACAAAGCTGAAGGCATCATGTTATCTGACTTCAAACTATACTACAAGGCTACTGTAGCCAAAACAGCATGATACTGGTACCAAAACTGATATACAGACCAATGGAACAGAACAGAGGCCTCAGAAATAGTGCCACACATCTACAACCATTTGATCTTTGACAACCCTGACAAAAACAAGCAATGGGGAAAGGATTCCCTATCTAATAAATGGTGCTGGGAAAACTGGCTAGCCATATGCAGAAAACTGAAACAGACCCCTTCCTTACACCATACACAAAAATTAACTCAAGATGGATTAAAGACTTAAATGTAAGACCTGAAACCATAAAAACCCTAGAAGAAAACCTAGGCAATACCATTCAGGACATAGGCATGGGCAAAGACTTCATGACTAAAACACCAAAAGCAGTGGCAACAAAAGCCAAAATTGACAAATGGGATCTAATTAAACTAAAGAACTTCTGCATAAGAGTGAACTATCATAAGAGTGAACAGGCAACTATCATAAGAGTGAACATAAGAGTGAACAGGCAACCTACAGAATGGAAGAAAATTTTTGCAATCTACCCATCTGACAAAGGGCTAATATCCAGAATCCATGAAAACCTTAAACAAATTTACAAGAAAAAAATAATCCCATTAAAAAGTAGTCAAAAGATATGAACAGACACTTCTCAAAAGAAGACATTTATGTGGCTAACAAACATATGAAAAAAAAGCTCATCATCAGTGGTCAGTAGGGAAATGCAAATCAAAACCACAATTAGATACCATTTCACACCAGTTAGAATGGTGATCATTAAAAAGTCAGGAGACAGCTGATGCTGGAGAGGAAGTGGAGAAGCAGGAATGCTTTTACACTGTTGGTGGGAGTGTAAATTAGTTCAACCATTGTGAAAGACAGTGTGGTGATTCCTCAAGAATCTAGAACCAGAAATACCATTTGACTCAGCAATCAAATTACTGGATATCTACCAAAAGAATTATAAATTATTCTACTATAAAGACATATGCACATGTATGTTTATTGCAGCACTGTTCACAATAGCAAAGACTTGGAACCAGCCCAAATGCTTATCAAAGAGAGACTGGATAAAGAAAATGTGACACATATACACCACGGAATACTAAGCAGCCATAAAAAAAGGATGAGTTTATGTCCTTTGCAGGGACATGAGTGAAGCTGGAAACCATCATTCTCAGCAAAGTAACTCAGGAACAGAAAACCAAGCACCACATGTTCTCACTGGTAAGTGGGAGTTGAACAATGAGAACACATGGACACAGGGAGGGGAACATCACACGCTGAGGCCTGTCGCGGGGTGAGGGGCTAGGGGAGGGAGAGCATTAGGAGAATACCTAATGTAGATGATGGGTTGATGGGGGCATCAAACCACCGTGGCACATGTATATACCTATGTAACAAACCTGCACGTTCTGCACATGTATCCCAGAACTTAAAGTATATAAAAAACACAAAATAAAAACAACAACAAAAGTAAAGTGAAACATTTTTCATGACCCGTATAAAAACTATTACCATTGACAAGATCCCATCAAATAATTTGAATAATTTGGCAGAGAATATATAAGTTGTATCATGTAAAATTGTTAATATTCTGCTGTTTCTTGACCCCAATACATCAGTTTTATATTGTTTGAGATAAAATAAAAAGGAAACTAAATGTAATTGTGGGAACTACTACAAATAGAAATTTCATCTTTTGCTCATCTCTCCTTTTCTGAATCATACTACAAGCAACTATAAGAAGCCAGTTCACATTATCAGCACTCAACCTAGTAGTCTTATTGAACAAATCAGTATATAGTCTGGTTATCATTTAATAATGAAAGAGAAAAAGTACCTTCTTCAGACAACAAAAACAAACTTTAGTGGATATTTTTGTAAATTTTACATTATATTAAAGCCATCTGTATTTTAAGACAACCATAATCTAAGTTAGACAAGTGCTAGATGTAGAGATTTTTGCAATTCATGTAACAGAGACTATAACACAAGAGATTATTAAACAAAATGTATAAGGAAATACAAATTTAGCAAAATTCAACAACCCACTAGAAAAATGGTCAAATATGAACAGGTAGCCATGAAAAAGTAAATATTAATATCAAACTTCTATAATTGTCATGACAAATTACCACAAAATTTATGGCTTAAACAAAACACATTTATTCTCTTATACTTCTTGAGGTCAGTAGTTTGAAAGAGTTTTCAACACCCTAACATCAAGCTGTCAGCAGGCTGCATTGCTTTCTAGAGGCTCTAAGGGAGAATTTGTTTCCTGCTCTTTCAGATTGTTAGTGAAATTCAGTTCCCTGAGGTTATGTTACTGCAGTCCCTGTTTTCCTGCGGGCCGTAACTGAGAGTCACGTATAGCTTCTAGAGGATGCCACATTCCTTGGCTTGGAGTATTTGTTTTCCATCTTCAAAGCCAGTAATGATGGATGGAGTTCTTCCTCCACTGAATTTCTCTGACTCTGCTGCCATCTTTTAGGCTTTTAAGAGCTCTTATGATTACACTGGGAAAACCCAGGTTCAGGATAATCTTCCTCTCTCAAGCTCTTTAACCTTAATCACATCTACAGAATCCCTTTACCAAGGTATGGTAACATATTCATAGGTTCTGGGAACTAGGGCATGGATATCTTTGTTGCATGGGATGGGGAGCACATTGTTCTGCCTACCACATTCAAAACCATGTGACATTTAGTTTAAACTAATTTGTAATCAGAAAATGTGTTATGAAAGCAATGACATGAAATTGAATCAAAACCACTGAACAGATTGTAAGTTGTATTTTATTTCATCCATTGAATTGGTAAAGATTAAAAATTTGACCATATCAAAAGTTGGCTAGGATATGATGAAACAAATACTAATGGTGGGGGTATACATTGCTATAGATAAAAAACAAATGGCAGATAGCCATGCCCACATGTACAAATAAAATGTATATATTATGTATGGATATATTCTAGATATGTTCATATTTCTATAAATTTGCATTTTAAATATTTTTAAAGTGCAAAAATATACCCATCAAAATTATCAGACTGATTGTCCTAAGAAGAGGGAGGGTAAAGAGAATATGATTTGGGGTCTTAATCAAAAGGTGTGTTATTTTGTCTGTGATTTATATTTCTTTTTCTTCTTTTTTAAGCCTGGAAAGATAACATGTAAAAGGATAAATTTTGCAAGTTTAAAAAGCTAACAGGTCTTTATTGCAAATACTGAGATATAGGGTTAGTTTTTTATCTATCTATCTATCTATCTATCTATCTATCTATCTATCTAGTCTGTTTGGATTTTTAAAATTTCTGAAATAAGTATATCTTTAACCAAGAAAAAGGAGATCTCTTTAGACTATATACGCATCCTCATCAAAGTATCTTCTAATAACTGTACAAAACAGGAGTGGGCAATTTTGGGGGGTAAATCCTGCGTGATGCCAGGTGATATAAATAATGTATATTGGAAAATAGCCACTTTAAACATATTGTTTATGGCTGCTTTCCTGATACAATGGCAGAGTTGGGTCATTGCAGGAGAGACCATATGGCCCTAAAAGCCGAAAATATTTACTATATGGACCATTTTACCCTTTTTATTAGGAAGGGATACCTCATTAGAGCTGTCTAGAGGTTGTGTGAGACTACAGTCCATTGCCGAAACACAAGTTATATGGGTTACAGAATTATTTAGCCTCAAGCAAACCAGGCAGATCCTTAAAAACAAAGGTGATCCCAGTGTCTGGTTAAGAAGTGCTAAGGGAATTCAATGCAGCAGATCACTGTGCCTACCATCTCACCGTACCTGAATCCACCACTCTCTGCTAAATGCCCAATCCTTTTAGATAAGATGGTTGATAGTGTAGGTTTTTATTTCTCTTTTGATAATTGTCTCCTATGGCACCTTCTAGACTGTCTTAAAATCTTGCTTCTGTTTTCTCACCTCAGTCTGAGAATCATGCTAACTGTGTGAATCCCAACAGTAGACATGACTGTAAGCTACTTTTTTATACTCTGAGCATGATTAAAAATTACCTTCCCACCACCTCGGAACTGAAAGTAAGCCTCAATTAAAAGGAAAATCAGTGCATATAGATACTGATATGAACCATTCTAACTCATTATGTCAAAATACTGTATCTCAGCACCTTGCTTAAATATGAATATAGTACTTTTATGATGTGATGGCTAATTTTATGTGTCAACTTGGCTAGGCATGGTACCCAGATATTTGGTCAAACATCATTCTGGATGTTTCTGTGAGAGTGTTTCTAGATGAGATTGGTATTTAAATTGGTACACTTTGAGTAAAGCAAATTGCCCTCCATAATGTGGGTGGGTCTCTTCCAGTAAATGGAAGGCCTGAATAGAACTAAAGAATGACTTCCTGTAAGCATGGGCGACTTCTGCAGCAGACAGCACTCAGACCTGTGAACCACAGCACTGGGTTTTCATTGAATACTATGATTTAAAGGTTTGTGTCCCCTCAAAAGTCATATGCTAAAATCCTAAGCCCCAAAATGATGCTATTAGTTGGTGGGGCCTCTGGGAGGTGATTAGGTCATAAGGCAGGAACCTTTATGAATGGAATTGAGGCTTTTATAAAAGAAGCCCAGAGAGCTATGTGAGGACCATATGATAATCCAGCTAGAAAGGACCTTCTATAATCCAGGAATGGGCCCTCACCAGACAGTGAATCTGCCTTGATTTCGGACATTCCAGTATCCAGAGCTGTGAGAAAAAAATTTCTGTTATTTATAAGCCACTCAGTCTATGGTATTTTGCAATAGTAGCTTGAACAGACTGACATGGCATTCTGCATCTCCAGCCTGCCTGCCTGTGCTTGAACTTTCCAGCCTTTATAAACTGCATGTATTAGTCCATTTTCATGCTGTTGATAAAGACATATCCACACTGGGTAATTTATAAAGAAAAAGAGATTTAATGGACTCTCAGTTCCATGTGGCTGGGGAGGCCTTCAAATCATGGCAGCAGGTGAAAGGCACGTCTTTCATGGCAGCAGGCAAGAGAGAATGAGAGCAATGAAAAAAGGGAAACCCCTTAGAAAACCATCAGCTCTCACGAGACTTATTCACTATGATGAGAACAGTATGGAGAAAACTGCCCCCATGATATAATTATCTCCCACCGGGTCCCTCCCACAACATGTGGGAATTATGGGAGCTACAGTTCAAGATGAGATTTGGGTGGGAACACAGCGAAGCCATATCACTGCATGAGCTAATTACTTAAAATCAATTTCTCTCTTTTTATCCATATATATATACATATATCCCCTATATATGTGTGTGTGCATATATATATAAATATGCACACACATACACACACCTATTCTATTGGTTTTGTGTCTCTAGAGAACCCTGACTAGTACATATGACCCATAAAGTATGTGTCTAATTAAAGATGTTTAGTTTTAAAATTTCAGAGTAGATATAAGCACTCAACAAACCCTTAGGATATAACACTTAGCAGCAAACACATGACATGCACTATTTGGGAAGCTTTCAACCATTACAGCAGTCAAACTTCAAGATGGATCCCCATGATCCCAGCTCCCAAATGGTATTCCTACTCCTATGTAGCCTCTTCCTACATGAAACCACGATTAGTCTGTGTGACCAACAGAATACACAGAAAGATACAGATTCACAGATTCCTTCAATCAAATAATAAGGCCTCTAAAAAGTTTATAGAAGTGGTCCTTTGGCTATTTTAATAGAAGCCCATAGTGGAGAAAGAGGTACCTCACAGCAATTTGTGACTGTGACTTTTGTTTAATGGAGTGAACCTTAATAATGTTCAAGGAGACAAAAAATACTTTTACCGAATATTATACTTAAAGAATCACAGAGAGCTTGACTGAAAGGGACAGAGAGTAGAAAATTAAAGACTGGGACTTCCAAATTTCTGCAAGAAGGAAACAGCTGCAAACACGTACTTCCTTTTGTGAAAAAGAAAGGAGAACTCAGGGCAGAACCAAGATCCCAGAGGGTGAAGCCCAGAACCACAGTAAATCATTTGCAGGCAGCAGTTTGACTGAGTCCCATTCAAAGAACTTTCAGCATGTGCCTGGATGGATTTAAGCCTTGCTGTGGACCAGCAGGCGTTAACTCTTGTTTTCTCTAGTTTGAATAGGAGTTCCTACTTCAGCTATTCTAAGCTTGTCCCACCATTGTACGTTGGTTGTGTATGTGTTGGAGGGTGAGTGTCATCGTCTCTTTAGCTCACAAGACTCCAGATTGAAAAATATCTGGACACAAGGTGCTTTCCTTAAGGAATTACACAGAAATAGACTCCTTTGTACCTGGGGTTGATGTAGATGATAAGATTCTGGGTGTCACACTGAAATTGAATGAGATGAGACTTTGGGGTCCCTAGGAGGGGATGAGAGTATTTCGCATGTAAGACAGACATAAATGATTGGTGGAAAGAAGTCAGACTATGGTAGCCATCCTTCAAGATGGCCCCCCAAATTCCCATATCTAGAATTGAGACTTTTTTGTAGTTTTTTTCCACATTGTAATAGGGATGGGGTCTGTGACAAATAGAATATATTAGAAGTGATGACATTTCACTTCTGAGGTAGATTACAAATGATACTGTGACTCTCATCTTGGCATTCTCAATCCCCTCACCACCCCTCAAGTTCGTTCTGTCTCTCCTCTCTCTCTCTCTCTCTTCTTTCTTCAGATCACTTACTCTGGTGAAAGTCAGCCTGTTATATCATGAGCAGCAACACTGCAAGGCCCATGTGTTAAGAAACTGAGGCCTCTGATCCATGGTCAGTGAGAAATTGAGGGCTACTACCAATAGCCACTGAATGTACTTGGAAATGGGTTCTCCACTCTCAGACAAACTTTCTTCAGACTTCATCCTAAACCTTGACTGCAGCCTTCTGAAAACACTCTGAGCCAAAACCATCTGGGGAATCCACTGCGTGATTCTTGACTCTCATAAACCATGTGATAAACTAAGTTCCTTGTTTTAAGTTGCCATGTTTTGTGGTAATTTGTTACATAGCAATTAATAGCTACTATACTCATTCAAGTGTTTATTAGTATCTTACCAGATATCCTACCTTGTTCAAGGTGCTGTCAGAGACAAAGCATAATATCTGACCTCTTTAAAAGTCAGCTCTCAATGCTGAAAACAGAAGCCACTGTAGAAATTTTTAACTTGAAATATTTGATAAAGGGTTATAGATGCTTAGAAATATACTGGAAAACTTGAAGAGCATGGTCAAGGCAGAACCCTTAGGGGCTACGTTTGAGGCCATGATTGGTATCAGGAGTTCAAAAGCACACCTCTGTGAATGAATGAAGAAGATGTCATAAAAAAGTGACCCACAGCCACTGCTGCTCCTACTGATAGATATAGGTCTGAACATCTGGTAAAGTAGAGAATGGACACCAGGATTTCACTGCAGGGAAACAGCATATGACTACAACATTACTATCAGCATAATCAAAGAGGTGAAAAAAATGGCTCCTGCCTCATTCCTACCCTCCAGTTCTTCTTCAAGTAAATCTAATTAGTGAAACCTGATTCTCTTCTGGAATCTTAGTGGCAAAGAGATCTGGGAATGTTTTTAGCTTTCTAATGTCTTCAACTTGAATGGAGTTAGAATGGATGTTGAGAGCCAGTTCTCACCCTTTACCATAGTCTGTGCACACAAGGGGTTTACAAGCTTAATAGAATGACAAGATTAACATAATGTGACAAGATTAGAGATGAGGCATGTGCTAAATTGAGTGTTACAGCTTAAGTTCAGCAGAAGATCAGAGAAAAAGGAGATTAGAGTGTGATGGGGAATTCAGAGAAAGTTCCATGAAAGAACTTAGCTTTCAGTTAGGGCTTGAAAAGATGGTAGGAATTGAATAAACCTAGATAAAATAGAGTATTTAACACAGGTGGACAGCAAGAGTGAAGGCAAGAATTAATGCAGGTGATAGCAGGTAGTTAGCCTGACTCTTGCAAAGAATAAGTAATGAAAGGTGGTCATAACAATGGACTATGAAGTATATACGGCTGTGAAAATTGAGGTAATATCCAAATATATTGCATGTGGGTATATGTGTACTCAATGTCCATAACATACATTTATGTAATCATGTAAAATTATGTGTGTATTGTCATTCAGTAGATTTATTTGTCAGATACTAATGGACTTAGACTAAGCTAGAGGAATACACAGGACCACAGGTATCTCAACATTTCCTTCCTTCCAACCCTGGTCATGTTTGTGCAGTGACTATGAAAGTCTTTAAGTTTTTTTCTCTGATTTGTATTTTGGTTTCCTTATTACGGAAATCAGGCTTTCCCTGAACTCCTTAACTCTTTCCGATTCTTTCCCTATTGAGGGGCTAGACCTGTTCTCATATTTCCTTAGCCGTTGACCATGGTTCTGCTTCTAAATGGAAATTGTTGATGGTTGTTATGTGAACCCGGCTAATTTAGTGCATGTGCCTAGAAATTGCCTGCTGTTATGTCTCCTCACTTAGGTCAGGTCTTCATCCGTTCTGATATATTAACAGTAATCATAATGACCACTTATTGAGCATGTGTTTGTTTGAAATGCTTGTTCCCTGGTGCCTTAAAGAAATAGCACTTGAACATTAATTTCCTCGGCAAGGCCATTTTTACTTCCTGCAGAAACGGTGCAGAAAGGGTACACTCACCAGCAGTTTTGCCACGAGAGTACACTGAACAAAGGAGACAGGGTCAGTTATAACCTGATGCATCCACCCTACTGCTGTGTCTGCTTTCCACTGGCTGGAACGGGACCTCACCTTCTGTATTTGTCCCCATCAGCTAGCAACTTAGAACTTTTCAAAAGAGGCAAAGGCAGAGGAGAACAAAGGAAGGAGGAAGTAACTTGTGGAATGCTGAGAAAGGTAAAAAACACCTTCAAATAAGGAATAGGAACAGGCTATGACCTAATGCTTGCTTGTACCAGTATAAGCACGCCAGGGAAAATATTTAGGCTAAATTGTAGAAGCTAAGAACATAAAGTACATGATTTTTTTTTTTTATCACAGTTAGCAGATATTTAAGAATGTTAGCACAGGTCTTTGAATCGATTTTGCTTCTAAGAGAAGTTACTATTTATTCCTAACTAAATGGGGTGGAAAGTCTTTGAAGAGGAAGCACTGCTTTACAAATTTTTACATGTTTTATCCCAGAAAAGGTGTTAGGTACTTTCTAAAAACTATTTCCAATCCAAACATGTGTTTTTGTTTCCATTTTATAGATGAGAGAACTAATTTAACTCCAGAACCTGTAGTCTTTACATATCATAAAAATTAAAACACAAAACATGATCTTTGTATGATAGTATCTCAGACCTCACAGCTTACAAAATATTGCTGTTGTTAATTATTTCACTTGATCTTCAGAATAAGATTGTGAGGTGAGAAAGGTAGGAAAATTCTGTCTTCTTTTTTTAATAGTTTGGAGAAGCAACTAACTTCTCAGTCACCTGCTCTAGAAAGTTGAGTACCTAATAAACATTATTATATTTTGATCAAGTCTTATATAAAGAAAATTTGTGTCCCAGGAATATTAGATAAATAGACACATAGAAAGGTAAACAGACTCATGTAAGGTTTTGAAGCTTAGAGAAGTTTGGAGATCCTCCAATATCACAAAGTACATACTTTGCCACAGTAGAAATTGGTAAAATACAGTTATGATAAAATTTCTTTCTTCCATAATGGACTTCATTTTGATCATAGCTAAGCTTTCCATGTGCAGATGAATCCACATCTCTCATTTTGGACAGAGAAAATACCAAACATTGGTCATCTCTCTGAGTCTCAACCAAATCTCTAATGTCTTCTGCTAATTAATGCATCATTTTCAATAGTAGAAATCTCAAAATAGCATTGTTAGGTTTTTTCATTTGTTTGGCTCTTTACTACTGCAGACCACAGAAAAGAGATCTTTGGCCAATTTATATAGGTATGTTTGCATCACGTTGGAAGATGAGTTTTCTATTAGGGTTCACTATCCACATAGATATTTTAGAAAGTGCTAATGCATGAAGTGACCTCAGAAAATAAAGTTTAACCTCAAATTTTAAAAAATTGAATTTTAGTTATTTGTCAGGATATGGAAAAGAATTATAACTTCAAAATGACCTTCAGTTCTTAAATTTCATCTTTTAGCAATTAGACCTCACAACCAGCCTGCCCTTTTCCGATCAAGAAACAGAAATTTATGCCTATGTAGCATCAAAAATTCCTTGGTTATAATCAAGAGGAACATAAAGGTGAACATTTTCATTAGTGCATGTCATGAACATTGTGGAGAAAAGAATTATAACCCACCCCACTCTAATCCATCTTCCCTGAGGAGCCATTTTAAGTGAAAAAAAAAAAAAAAAAAAAATCCTTGGTTTTTCAGTCACTCCAACTTCTTAAAATAAGTTTTAAAGTAGCACAGGGAAAGTTCTCCAGGAATAGAAAAGGCTGCTTGATCTTAGCTAGAGCCATGTGAAAAACTTGTAAGCTAGAGACTAATGAGTCTACATCAGGAATAATGCATTCAATTCTAAAATCAGGGATATTGATTGAAATCCAAGAGATAGATGTGAGTCTTAAGCCTGTGGAAAGAGATCTAATACATTTTTTCATATATTTAATTAATCATGGTCATTATGAGACAAAGAATTAAAGATAATGCATCATTTGTCTGAGCTTTATTGAACACTTCATAATTGCATAAAATCTATGTGATAATTCAAATATCTTGCTTTTAGATCACAGAGAAGGGATTTTGTAGTTTAAGACTAAAAATCAAAAGTTGTTGGGAAAGAATCAATTGTAGGCTAAATAATAATCGATTACTATTTCAGTAAAGACCACAGAATTACCTTCTAGACTAATAAATTTAGGAATAGATATCCAAGTGGCTATTTTTATTTACTCAGAGGAGTAAATTTTCAAATTATCAGCTCCTAAACTAATCATGCTGCAGAAAATCAGATCTTAACTTGTTGTGGACTAAATTAATATAAATTTCATGTTACGTAGGCAGATCATTTCAGATTAACATTTGCTAATACATGCTGATAGGGCCACCAAACTATGCAATTATGCCAGAATAATATCAAAAAGCTTAGAATTAATCTGTTTTTAAGCCCAAGGTTGTATGAAAAATATAGAACATTTACCGATTAACTTTGCATTAGGCACGTCACACATTTCTCACATTCTTATTTAATCCTTGTAATTGCACAAATGATTTTCTGTGGTAGGCATCATCGTCTCTTTACAGCTGAAAAACTGAACTCAACATCATGTAGCTGGAATTAGGGTGGGCTTTTACTGACACCCACCTTTGTGCCAGTCTTTGAGAGGTTGGACATCTGACTAAAATGTTCACACTTCTCTGAATCTGCTCCACGTGTAGCGTCCTTCTACTATGGCTTGTTGACCTAAGTTTACTCCTGGGGCTTGCTTTGACCAGTGAAACTTCAGCAGGCATTACACAAGGAAAGGCTTAATGGAGTCTGCATAATTAGACTTGATTTGTGCCTCTTTCACTACCATGAGACAAACATATCTCAGCTGGTTTCTTGGTTCCAGGAAGGTGAAAGAAAGGTGGTGCCGATCCTCACTAGAAAATTTGCCCAATGCAAGCCAGTAAAGAATAGAACTCTGTCCAGTCAGTAAACTGCAGAAGCACAAGTTCAGTCAAGCCCAACTAAGTTCAACCTTGATCAACGTGGTCTTAGATGTTTACAGATACTTGAGCTGAAAGGATAAATGATTATTTTTTTTTGAGCTGTGGGGTGGTTTGTTATGCTGCAGTTGACAACCAATACAAAATTGTAAACTCTTTCCCTTGCTTTTTGCAGATGATAAAATGAAATGCAATGTCTCACAGGAGAAACTTACAGAAGTGTTGAAGCATCTTTGCTGTCTGTGCATAAGAAAAGTTCAACACTAATGTTAAGAGGCAGGAAAGACTGGGTTTAGGTGGCTTGTCAGTTTTTCTATGTGAAAACAGTATTTGATATTCTCTATTAATCTAGGACAAAAGATGAGAACCAAAAGGGAAGGATAGGATACCATCCATGAGGTACTGTCGTGACACACCAGGATACTGCTGAGTGTATAAATGTCAAGAGGAAGTGTTGCAACTTGCTCCTCTCTGTACGCCCTTCTGGAAGAGGTAAAATATAACAGCCAAGACTCACTTTTGTAGTTAAAGTAACCATGGAAATTTTAAACGTTCCATCATGGATTGACAAACTGTAGCCCATAAGCCAAATCTAGCCTGCTGCCACTTTTTATTAAGTTTCACTGAAGAAGACAGACATAGCTCTCATTACATATTGCCTATTGCTGCTTTTGCTCCACATTAGCAGAGGCGAGCAGTTGAGAGAGACATTACAGCACATAAAACTTAACATACTACTATCCGGCTCATTTTAGAAAATGTTTGCTGACCCTTACTGTAGAGCGCTGTAGGAAGGCATGGCTGGAAGCTGTTAGACTAGAGCAGGAACGTACAGTTGATCATGTGAGGAAATCGTGCAGGTGTGGTTGTTGCTGTGGTTGTAATACTGTGGTTTTTCTTAATGAATGAGAAAGGAGACATGATTTCAGGGAATTCTCACTGGGGTCCATTGTGAAATTTGAGGTCAATGCTTCTGTCATTCACTTGTAGAAAATTACTGAATGGCTTATCTACTTTTAAAAACCTTATTTTGATGCAGCATCTTTACAACATTAGTGTCATCCCAAAGATTTAACTTAATTTCTAGGTGGAAATTTGAACCAAGAGAAATGGGGCACTCTAGAAATGTAGCCAGGCCCAGATATATTTTCTATAAAACATCATGTATGTGTGTGTGTGTGTGTGTGTTTGTGTGTGTGTGTTTAAAAGGTATCAGTCAGATATTCCCCCAATAATATGTATGTTTGGATCAAGCACAATGTGTAGACATAACTACAAGGCATATGCTGTCTGACCATATTTCAGAGCACCCTAAATTGTTTATTTGTTGTGTGCATCCTCCAGCCCTGACAAATCCCCAAGGACCAAATAAATACTACACTCCTCTCCACTTCAAAGTTCCTCTGAGTTTTACTGTTCAGATTACAGTGGTGACTGCCTTCCCCTTCTCTATTGCTTGTTCTTTGTCTGTTTTCACACTCCTCCCGGCTGTGTAATCACTCATTCTCTCTCATTTATCACAGCCTCTCCTGGTCCTGACTACGCTATCTCCCCATTTTTGTCATGGTGCACTGGTACATTACAAATACAATTAAACCTCTTATAGATATTGCAGCTTTTGCCCAACACATCCCAGCTTCAAGGTTGAAAGATTTCTGATATTACCTCTGATATCAGTTCTTTGCCATTTATCGGCAGTGTCCGGACTAATGCAGTAGTGTTGCATTAATTAAAGGAAGCATCTAGTAATACTGCTGTTTTTGCCAGTCTGACACTGAATCAGGAGTCTAATGCCTGCTCATGTTTTAAGAACGATTTATCACCCATGTCA
Organism: Nomascus leucogenys; assembly: GCF_006542625.1. Classification (NCBI taxonomy): domain Eukaryota; kingdom Metazoa; phylum Chordata; class Mammalia; order Primates; family Hylobatidae; genus Nomascus; species Nomascus leucogenys. The sequence goes on along the minus strand of NC_044401.1, from coordinate 40,063,939 downwards.
TCCCAAAGCAGCCAGCTGTCTGAGCCAAGCCTCATTTGCATTTCATCAACCACAGGCTCTCTTTCCCCATCTCACTCTCAAGTCTTTGTATAGCAGCTCTAATTTTTTAAAGCAGTTTTTCAAAGAAGGAGCTTAGCTAAAATTACTATGCTCCCTAGAAAGTTGATTTCAATACCAGACACAAGTCTCCATACTGATCGTGGCCAAAATGAGTAACACAGACTGTGCCTTGAATTTGTTTTTTCTCTTGGTCAGGTGATTGAGAGATGGGGAGAGCTGTAACCACTACCTCACTCCCAAAATTGGTGCAGAAATTTTATTGATGTTTTCATCTGATAGTAAATATAAAAATTCAATTTTACTTTCTGATTATGGAAACAATTTATTACAATAACAGATGAAATATATTTGATTTCATTTCATCATTCATTTTGCACTTGGCCCTCTGTTCTTTTTACTCTTTCCAATCCCACATAACATAACCTTCTCTACCCACCAAAGCTCTTTAGACATATCTTGACAATGGCCCACATTTCCCAAAACAATGGAAAATCAACTAACAAAACTATGGAATTTGAAGCCATTTCAAAATAAAGTCAGCATTGGTCTTCATAATTTCAAAATCTGTGTAATTAATGTACACATTTTCTTTTGTACCTATATCTTTAATATATCCCCGTTTTCTATCTATTGATCCAAATTTTAATATCTCTTGAGAAAATTTAGCTTTTCCTTTCCAAGGCAAAAGTAATACTTCTCCCTTTCCTTGAATCATTTTCATAGTAAATACCTTTTCAGGAAGCTTATGCAGAACGTGTGTGTATGTGTGTTTGTTGGGGGGCATTGTTGGTTGAGGTTGTGTGTATGGAGAGTGGGGTGGAGGAGATTATGTTAACTCACTGTGCCATAGACTTGTCTACCCTCAATGTTTGGCCTAAACCAAATCCCTAGAGATAATTTTTTAGAGACAATCATCCCCTTTTATGTTCTTGCTTTTAAACCCAGATGGTCAGCAACAGTGGACACCTGTCTCCCACTGAGACCATTTGATAAAGGTCACTTAACAGTTTTTCCTGATAATACCCTTCAGTCACCATGGGGTTGGTTTCAGATTCCATTCAGTGACCTAGAAACTTGAAAGCTCTATATCCATAACTAATCCTTTGTGATTTCTGGTCCTCAATAGGTCACTATTTCAACAAGTTTCTTTTTGAAAAGAAAATGATCTTTTGGAATTTTTATTAAATTGAATGGGAAAATAAGAATTTTGTATGTATTAAATCTAGTTTACATCTCAAACACATTTTAAGATTAATATCACTTAAATTTTAATCAAACATTTAGAGCACAAGAATACTTCCTAATAAACTATGTAAAAACAGGTATTAATTTGATTATTAAGTGTAATTTATTGTTAGGTATTTGATAACCTTCCTAATCCATTGTCAAAACACCTTACATTTTCAGAGCTGCAAAATGTGTTTCAGTAATAAAAGTTATGTTCTAAAATCCCTTTTAATGCAGTCAGGATACTATAATTTATTGCATAAACACTATACACTTATTTTCCACTGACTTGAAAATGCCATATTGGTACTTCTGAACTAACATTCATTTTTCAATAGTAAACTGGTTTTCTGTAGCTTGTATGCTGTCATATATTCACAAAGATTCATAAAAGAAACATTTATTCTTTTACATTTTTTCATATCTCTTAATGCTTTTCTCTTTATTTTCCTTCAGATTTATGAACTAAGATGTTAATGCTTGAAGCTGAAACTTTTTCCCTCAGCTTTCGTACATGTAAATGTCTTTTTACATTACAACTTTCCCTGCCATGTTCAAGGTTATTAAAGTATGTTCACATTTTTGTAGATGGATTGTTTTGTTAGGAACATTTTTGTAAACACTTTCCCTTGGACTACTTTAATTTGCTTTCGTGTTTTTTCATAATCCTTACAATATCATGAATTTTGAAAACATGGAATAAGCGCTTCTGACATTAAGAACAATGGATTTAATGAAATCAGCTCATTTGGTTTCTGAGGATATTTTTCCCCTCTTTAGCAAAAACATCGTAAAATTGTGATAGAAGATGTCTGTTAGTTGTGTGGATGCATCATGTTAAACACTGGCTGGGTATGTATATGTAGTCATTTTTTAAGACAGAATTTTAATTTTAGAATAGCTTTAAATTTCTAGAGAATTGCCTATAACACAGAGTGTTCTCCCATACCCCACACCCAGGTTCCTCTCTTGGTAACTTCTTATACTGGTATGGTACCTTTTTCGAAACTAACAAACCAACATTGCTACATGATATTAATTAAAGTCCATTCATTGTTTATATTTCCTTAGTTGTTATCAAATGTTATGAAGCTATTTTGATAGGAGAAAAAATTTACGGTATGTATGTACAGATTGACCACCTCCAAAGAAAGAAGGGAGGTGAATAATAAGAGACTCTGATGTTTTCCTATAATTTTGACAATCACAGTTTTAAATCATGGCATTTTCCAAAATTTATTAGCTATGTAATCATAGTCAAGTTTCTTTGCCTCTTTAAGCCCTACTTCCTTTGTGTAAAAGTGAGCAAAACAATAATATCTTTCTCATAGATTGGTGATGAGCATGAAATAAAATGTTGCAGATAAAGTTCTTAGTAAAGTCTGGAACATAGTTCTTAATAAATGTTGGCTATTTTTGCTATTATTACTAAATTTAAAGGCTGAGGAGCAAGCTGACTGACAGTATTCAGAATCACTCGTAGAATGTTTGCATTGGTTCAGACTGCTAAGTATTTTTACAGAGCTAATCACATTATCTCCAGGGACAATTTGCCCTATGAGACACCTGATATAGTAAGTAGCCGCCCATCAGATATCCAGCAGTAAAAACTAAATTAGAGGAGGGAAGTCCTGTTCCAACTGGTTTGACATATTGTGGCTGAATTTTTAAGTTTTAGTGAAAATAAAAATGATGGTTTGATCTTCAGTTTTGTTTTACCATTTCCCAAATAGCTTGGGATTACTGTAGTGTCACCACTTAAAATTCTGATGAAATGTGGAATTATTTTTTCTAATTGATATTTTGAGTGCAACTACTTTGCATCGTGCAGAGAGAGAAAAAAATATATTCCAGGCATTCGCCAAATCTAACGTGGATGAGCAAGTCTTTAAATTTCCTCCTGTCCTCAGATTTGCACCATAAAATTTCAGACCAAATAAAAAAATTGTTTTTTTTTCACTACTTTTCTTTAAGGAAATTTAAGAGAAAAAAAGAAAGAAACACATGTTTTGAAGGGTAGAATTTTGGCAATTATATCAGATTGAAAAATCCAAATGTGGATTAACTTCAACCCATCAAAGATTCAAGAGCTGCTACAGTCCTAAGAACGAGCCAAAAAACATGGGTATGCATTGAGGGGAGGGAATTAGGAAGGGAATTGATAGCCATTCAGACATTTTTCCAGCATTAAGGCTTCACGAATTTTGCACTGGAAAGAAAGATTTATAAACTAAGAAACTCAGTATCCAGTCCACCCTAGGATAAATGCTGCAATGTGCCCAAGCATTCCTATTTGGGTATGGCTTTGTGCTTTGCCAATGGTAACAATGTGTGATAGAATAATAAGAGCCTGCATGAAGCACTGTGCTAATGATAATGTTCCCAGTAAGAACCAAAGAGAGGCCATTATCTTTAAACATCATTGAATATAATCAAACACTGTGTAGACTTGTCTGTATTTAGATTTTATATCTCTACATTTATAGCTATAAAATAAAAAAGACATGAAATTTTTGTGATTAAGAAAACTATTATTACACATGTGAATTTCTCTAGACGGGAAATTCTTTTGAATTAGTTGACTTCATGTAAGTCGATTTGTTCAGTAACACAGAGTAGACGTCTTGTAAATAGGAACGAGGGTGCATTTGAATAAGATCCACTCTTTTCTTATATGTATATCTCTTTTCTGTCCTCCCTCAGAATACTATCTTCCACAAAACAACATACATCTCTTCCACCAACTTCTGCCTACAATACTGCATATTCAATCAATGTCCACAAATGTTAGATATAGAATGTTCAATTTCTATTAGGTTGGTGCAAAAGTAGTTGCGATTAATGGCAAAAATCACAATTATTTTTGCAGCAACCTAATAGTAACATTGGAAAACAATATTAGTAATTCAACATCAGAAAGGTCTTCAGGAACAGTCTCACCACAGATGGGCCCAACTATTATTTGTAGGGTATTGTGGTAAGTTAGAATTTTATCAAATTCATAAATTAATGCTTATTTCATTAAAGGATATGAACAACCTGTAGTATAAATTTGATCTATACATGGTTGGGAGAATAACATAATAAAATGCTATAATAGTACCAATCACGTGGTGATCTTTCCATCACACTTACAATTTTCAATGCACTTGTCTATTCATTATTTCATGAGTGGATGGGGTAGCTGAGTGGTCGGGACAACAGATGTCGTATAGACAGGTGACTCCCTTCTATACCCCATTCTGCCATTAGTTGAAGTGTATTTTACTTTTGCTTTTTTCTTCCCATTTCACTACTAGTTTAAAATCCTAATCTTGAGTTCTAAATCACACCTAGTTTTACTCATGTGTAGTTGTACCTGAAAAAGAATTACACTGCATAAATTCCATCTATTAGAGGTGTGATGGAATGGACACAAAACCACTAACATTGATTACTTCAGTGCAGGTGGGATTGCAAATGCAGAGGACGAGAAGGAGAAGATTCTTATTTTTTCTGTATATAAGTTTACCTTATTTATTCTAATACAAGACTCCAGTATCATTTATAATGAAACATTAAAAGATTTTTAAAAGTTTATGTGCTTAATGTTCTGTAAAGGAAGCATAAACTCATTTTTGCAATTATTGCAACAAATGCAGCAATTTATTTCATCCCTCAGATTATTGATCCTGATATAAATAAAACGGTTCAGAACTTGCACAGAGATATTTAAACAAGCAAACAAAAGCTAGAGAAAACGTGAAAAAAAAAAAAGGAATGCTTTTTTATTACTTAAACATTGTTGATGGACTGAAAACATCCAACTTCCATCTCCTGAATTAAATCTGAAATTTTCTTGGAGAGTAGTGAGGAGTGGTTGACAGTAGATAGAAAACATAGTGTATTTTGAAAAATATAAAATTTAGAGAAGTTTAAACGCTCCCTGAGTGTCAAAGAGCTATTAAATATAATTTTCAAGAGTTTAATAGAAGTGAATCTGAACAGCATATGGTCTAAGTTTCTCTTAAGTTGCATATGGATTTAAAATGTAGGGGAAAAAGATCACTTGGCAAATATGTTTTTGGTTTTGAAAAACTTCCAAATGTTTAAAAAGTACTTTTCAAATCAACCATAGCCATATGCATCCAGGTTTTCTCATCCTCACTATTGAAGGATAAAAAGAACTAGAATTAAGGCAAAATAAATGGAGATGTGATACATATGCTGTAAAACTAAAAATCAGTTGATTCTCTAGGGAATCAGTTAAAAAAATAAATTTGGTCCTTATGGCAATTTAACCCAAAGAATCTAACACTTTTATTCTTAGCGACTTAGGATCATGGATGATATTAATCTGTCACAAAATGATCCTATGACTATTTCCAGAAGTGGAAAAGTGCAGAAATAGAAAATGCATATAATATTGCTATTTCATTTTGTTCCAAGTCTTGTTACTATCAGTGGAAAACAGTGATCCAAAGGAATGAACATTTAGATAAATTATGGCATGAAATATAATATTTAATCCCTTATGCATAGATACATTGATAATAACTGAACATCTTTGGCATCTGGCTTCCAGATACAGTGACGATTCCCTCACGGCATCTAGAAATTAAATAGATGTGTACGAAAACTTTTTTCCAAAAAATGTAAAAACATTAAATGTCAATTATTTTGAAATAAGTTATTTTTTTAAATAAGAAGGATTTTTAACTAAAAATTACAAAATAGAGTGTTATATTTGGACAATTAGTTACTCATGTTTTTTCCAAATAACAGATGAAATATATTTTGATGTTTTGTTTTAAATAAATGCAAACATATAGATGCAAAACAAATCAAACATTGCTACAAACAAAATATGTGTGTTGTCTATAATTCTCAAACACTGAATAATATTCAGTGAACTTCAACAAATGCATTTGATGGTCCGTTAAAATTCATTATAATAAATTTTGAATTAGATTCCAAAATGAACACACTATTTTCTTATCTTTTAGTGTCTGTTGGTTTTTTCTATTTTCTTTCTTCTTTTTTTTTTTTATTTCTGAGGTGGAGTCTCACTCTGTCACCCAGGCTGGAGTGCAGTGTGCTATCTCAGCTTACTGCAACCTCCGCCTTCCACGTTCAAGTGATTGTCTCGCCTCAGCTTCCCGAGTAGCTGAAGTTACAGGTGCGTACCACCATGCTCAGCTAATTTTTGTATTTTTAGTAGAGATGGGGTTTCCCCATGTTGGCCAGGCTGGTCTTGAACTCCCGACCTCAGGCAATCCACCTGCTTTGGCCTCCCAAAGTGCTGGGATTACAGGCATGAGCCACTGCACCCAGCTGTTTTGTTTTGTTTTGTTTTTCTATTTTCATTACTAAGACTAAATAATAGTTATGTGACTGAATACAGGTGATCATTTTACCAACTCTTTTTGTCAATTTTTTTTTGTCATTTTTGATTAAGTACAATTTTTAGAAGTGAATAAATATAGATCCTATAGCACATATATTTCCCAAAATATAATATATATTGTGTGTGTGTGTGTGTGTGTGTGTGTGTGTGTATTTGGGAAATAAAAGAGTATTATATTTTACTCAAATAACATCAAACATGAGGTCAGGTAAGTTTGATGAGGAAGGTAATATTTTAGCCTAAGAACGAGAATTCTGTAAGACAATGTGTTACTTGCTAGTATCAGTTATGTGACCCTTCCACACTGATATTGTGGGTGCAATTGCACCCTCTTTACCCTATACTTTTGGGAGAATAGAAGGTTCTTCACACTTTTCCATTCATCGTAACTTCTCCTGTAGGACAACCCACAAACACATTTCCTGAAATATATTAAGGAAACAAAAACAAATATAGAGAAAAAAATAAGGTAAGTGTTTGGGAGGGTGAGAAATCAAATTCAGTGAGGTTTAAACTGTATCCCATACAAGTACCCCAAAGCTGTGCTTTTGGATAAATTCACCTTGGATAGAGACATGGCCAAGTGATATATTCCCTTTACCCTTTTTAAAAACAATACATAGCTCTAGCCTTGGATGAGAGGCAAATGGCGCAGTAGGGTGACTATCTTTGATTTCTGCTGGGGTTCAGAGGAAGTGTAACCTTCCTAAAAGATACCTTGACTTTTGTCACATTTAGCTATTCATTCCTTTTTATTTAGGAAAAAAAGCCTGAGCCTGCTGTGGCTCACGTGCTTATTACCTTTTCTTGGGCTTCTTGGATCTCATAAATGATAACTCTACTTTTAGTGTTGCCTTCTCCAAAGGAACCTGAATACCAGCATCACCTTCATTATCCTAAAGCATGATTCTCTGCCTAAGAAAACCCCTATAGTTTACATTTACATTTACTTTATACCTCTCTTAATCTTTTGAGGAATGCCTCTCTACCTATTCTGCACGGTAAAGTTCTAAATTATTACAACTATGAAACAGATATTTCCTTCTTTTCTTATTTTTTATATATTGAATTACTTTATTTTGCCAATCACAATCTGCTTTGCTAAATTATTCAATATAAGCTTGCCTCTTCAATTAGACTTTGGAATTCCTGAGATAAGAAATTATGTTTCATTCTGAAGGTCTGCTTAAATCAATGGAAAGATGGTTTGTCCAAACAGGATAAAGAGGAATAGAGTTATTCTGTACACAGCCACCTTTAGTTGCAAGCGTGGCTAGAAATAGGAATTATACTACTTTTTTAAAGACATGACCTCATCAGGCAAATTCTAAAGACTCGTCTACCCTTTGTGGTTAAAAAGTGAATCGCCAGTAATTTTATAAAATGTAATATAAAAATACATTTTTAAAAAACAATTTAATGATTTTGAATACTTTCAGCCAAAATCGTAATGCTCCCTAATTCTTGTGAAATAGGGCTAAATACGAAGACTCTGAAGAATATCTCATGCTTCCGTCTCTTCTTTGCTGTAATGTTTAAAATGTCTCTCTGAGAAATGAATGGACAAACCCAGCCAAGCCATCACATACTTTCCTAGAACAGTGGATCAAATCCCATTTTTCTCATATGAAGGAAGTTTCATCACATGGCAATGACCAAAGCTGCTCTTTAAACTGTAAGGCAGCAAAGTTCAAGCATTACCTTGCACAATCAACCATTTATAGCATCATTCCCTCACTTTTATTATACAAGTTACTGAAATGAGAGAATCTAAATCTTATAACTGAGATGCGCTAGGGATACAGGGTGGAGATTAGGTTTGGTCATGGTGGACACAGGGACGGGAGCAAAGAGGAACCCAAAAACAATTATTCTTTCTTTCTATATTAAATTTAAAATAAGTCATTTTAATTGTACAATTGAGGTTGGATTTTCACTGAAAATGAAATATTTCAGTCATGAGTTCAATTTGTTAGGAAAAAATATTTTTAAAAACCTAGTGGCCATCTTTTTCCATTCTATATCTATCTATCTATCTTTATCATCTATCTATCATCTATCTAGAGGTCATGTCTATCTATGTTAACTTTAAAAATAAAAAAGAAAATAGGGAAACTGATATTCATTCCTTAAACTCTGCTTACTTAGTGGAGACACTGCAATAAATGGTCTATGAAATGAGAGCCCTTGCAGAAGCCAACGAGCTTTATAGGTGCTGACATTGATACTCTACTGTGGAATTCCGCACTTCACTATGTGGGCATTCTGTGCTGCTTACATATATACTTATACATATATGTATATACATCTTAAATATATATGTATATGAATTCTGTTACTTTTATTTCTAAATATTAAGTTTCTTTTCTAGAATAAGATATGTGCTGCCTCAAATTTATTAATTTATGGTCTGAAAATTGTCCCTGACGTTCCTCTGGATGTCTTGAATGCAGTATACATAATGTTAAAAAATACATGGGCTCTAGATGGCCGAATAGGAACAGCTCCGGTCTACAGCTCCCAGCCGGAGCGACACAGAAGACAGGTGATTTCTGCATTTCTGTTTGAGGTACTGGGTTCATCTCACTAGGCAGTACCAAACAGTGGGTGCAGGACAGTCGGTGAAGCGCACTGTGCATGAGCCAAAGCAGGGCGAGGCATTGCCTCACTCGGGAAGCACAAGGGGTCAGGGAGTTCCCTTTCCTAGTCAAAGAAAGGGGTAACAGACGGCACCTGGAAAATCGGGTCAGTCCCACCCTAACACTGCACTTTTCCAACGGGCCTGGAAAACGGCACACCAGGAGATTGTGTCCTGCACCTGGCTCGGAGGGTCCTATGCCCATGGAGTCTTGCTGATTGCTAGCACAGCAGTCTGACATCAAACTGCAAGGTGGCAGTGAGGCTGGGGGAGGGGCGCCCGCCATTGCCCAGGCTTGCTTAGGTAAACAAAGCAGCCAGGAAGCTCGAACTGGGTGGAGCCCACCACAGCTCAAGGAGGCCTGCCTGCCTCCGTAGGCTCCACCTCTGGGGGCAGGGCACAGACAAACAAAAATTCAGCAGGAACCTCTGCAGACTTAAATGTCCCTGTCTGACTGACAGCTTTGAAGAGAGTAGTGGTTCTCCCAGCATGCAGCTGGAGATCTGAGAACAGACAGACTGCCTCCTAAAGTGGGTCCCTGACCCCCGAGCAGCCTAACTCGGAGGGACCCCCCAGTAGGGACAGACTGACACCTCACTCGGCTGGGTACTCCTCTGAGACAAAACTTCCAGAGGAACTATCAGACAGCTGAATTTGTGGTCTCACAAAAATCCGCTGTTCTGCAGCCACCGCTGCTGACACCCAGCCAAACAGGGTCTGGAGTGGACCTCTAGCAAACTCCAACAGACCTGCAGCTGAGGGTTCTGTCTGGTAGAAGGAAAACTAACAAACAGAAAGGACATCCACACCAAAAACCCATCTGTACATCACCATCATTAAAGACCAAAAGTAGATAAAACCACAAAGATGGGGAAAAAACAGAGCAGAAAAACTGGAAACTCTAAAAAGCAGAGCACCTCTCCTCCTCCAAAGGAATGCAGTTCCTCACCAGCAATGGAACAAAGCTGGATGGAGGATGACTTTGACCAGTTGAGAGAAGAAGGCTTCAGACAATCAAACTACTCCGAACTACGGGAGGAAATTCAAAACAATAGCAAAGAAGTTAAAAACTTTGAAAAAAAATTAGACAAATGATAACTAGAATAACCAATGGAGAGAAGGGCTTAAAGGAGCTGATGGAGCTGAAAGCCAAGTTTCGAGAACTACATGAAGATTGCAGAAGCCTCGGTAGCCGATGCGATCAACTGGAAGAAAGGGTATCAGTGATGGAAGATGAAATGAATGAAATGAAGTGAGAAGGGAAGTTTAGAGAAAAAAGAATAAAAAGAAACGAACAAAGCCTCCAAGAAATTTGGGACTATGTGAAAAGACCAAACCTACGTCTGATTGGTTTGCCTGAAAATGACGGGGAGAATGGAACCAAGTTGGAAAACACTCTGCAAGATATTATCCAGGAGAACTTCCCCAATCTACCAAGGCAGGCCAACATTCAGATTCAGGAAATACAGAGAATGCCACAAAGATACTCCTCGAGAAGAGCAACTCCAAGACACATAATTGTCAGATTCACCAAAGTTGAAATGAAGGAAAAATTATTAAGGACAGCGAGAGAGAAAGGTCGGGTTACCCACAAAGGGAAACCCATCTGACTAACAGCTGATCTCTCGGCAGAAACTCTACAAGCCAGAAGAGAGTGGGGGCCGATATTCAACATTCTTAAAGAATTTTCAACCCAGAATTTCATATCCAGCCAAACTAAGCTTCATAAGTGAAGGACAAATAAAATACTTTACAGAGAAGCAAATGCTGAGTGATTTTTGTCACCACCAGGCCTGCCCTAAAAGAGCTCCTGAAGGAAGCACTAAACATGGAAAGGAAAAACTGGTACCAGCCACTGCAAAAACATGCCAAATTCTAAAGACCATCCAGGCTAGGAAGAAACTGCATCAACTAATGAACAAAATAACCAACTAACATCATGACAGGATCAGATTCACACATAATAATATTAACTTTAAATATAAGTGGGCTAAATGCTCCAATTAAAAGACACAGACTGGCAAACTGGATAAGGAGTCAAGACCCATCAGTGTGCTGTATTCAGGAAACCCATCTCATGTGCAGAGACACACATAGACTCAAAATGAAGGGATGGAAGAAGATCTATCAAGCAAATGGAAAACAAAAAAAGGCAGGGGTTGCAATCCTGGTGTCTGATAAAATAGACTTTAAACCAACAAAGATCAAAAGAGACAAAGAAGGCCATTACATAATGGTAAAGGGATCAATTCAACAAGAAGAGCTAACTATCCTAAATATATATGCACCCAACACAGGAGCACCCAGATTCATAAAGCAAGTCCTCAGTGACCTACAAAGGGACTTAAACTCCCACACAATGATAATGGGAGATTTTAACACCCCACTGTCAACATTAGACAGATCAATGAGACAGAAAGTTAACAAGGATATCCAGGAATTGAACTCAGCTCTGCACAAAGTGGACCTAATAGACATCTACAGAACTCTCCACCCCAAATCAACAGAATATACATTTTTTTCAGCACCACACCACACCTATTCCAAAATTGACCACATAGTTGGAAGTAAAGTTCTCCTCAGGAAATGTAAAAGAACAGAAATTATAACAAACTGTCTCTCAGACCACAGTGCAATCAAACTAGAACTCAGGATTAAGAAACTCACTCAAAACCGCTCAACCACATGGAAACTGAACAACCTGCTCCTGAATGACTATTGGGTACATAATGAAATGAAGGCAGAAATAAAGATGTTCTTTGAAACCAATGAGAACAAAGACACAACATACCAGAATCTCTGGGACACATTCAAAGCAGTGTGTAGAGGGAAATTTATAGCACTAAATGCCCACAAGAGAAAGCAGGAAAGGTCCAAAATTGACATCCTAACATCACAATTAAAAGAACTAGAAAAGCAAGAGCAAACACATTCAAAAGCTAGCAGAAGGCTAGAAATAACTAAAATCAGAGCAGAACTGAAGGAAATAGAGACACAAAAAACCCTTCAAAAAATTAATGAATCCAGGAGCTGGTTTTTTGAAAAGATCAACAAAATTGATAGACCGCTAGCAAGACTAATAAAGAAGAAAAGAGAGAAGAATCAAATAGATGCAATAAAAAATGAAAAAGGGGATATCACCACTGATCCCACAGAAATACAATCTACCATCAGAGAATACTACAAACACCTCTATGCAAATAAACTAGAAAAGCTAGAAGAAATGGATAAATTCCTTGACAAATACACCCTCCCAAGACTAAACCAGGAAGAAGTTGAATCTCTGAATAGACCAATAACAGGCCCTGAAATTGTGGTAATAATCAATAGCTTACCAACGAAAAAGAGTCCAGGACCTGATGGATTCACAGCCGAATTCTACCAGAGGTACAAGGAGGAATTGGTACCATTCCTTCTGAAACTATTCCAATCAATAGAAAAAGAGGGAATCCTCCCTAACACATTTTATGAGGCCAGCATCATCCTGATACCAAAGCCTGGCTGAGACATAACCAAAAAAGAGAATTTCAGACCAATATCCTTGATGAACATTGACGCAAAATTCCTCAATAAAATACTGGCAAACTGAATCTGGCAGCACATCAAAAAGCTTATACACCATGATCAAGTGGGCTTCATCCCTGGGATGCAAGGCTGGTTCAACATACACAAATCAATAAATGTAATCCAGCATATAAACAGAACCAAAGACAAAAACCACATGATTATCTCAATAGATGCAGAAAAGGCCTTTGACAAAATTCAACAACCCTTCATGCTAAAAACTCTCAATAAATTAGGTACTGATGGGACGTATCTCAAAATAATAAGAGCTATCTATGACAAACCCACAGCCAATATCATACTGAATGAGCAAAAACTGGAAGCATTCCCTTTGAAAACTGGCACAAGACAGGGATGCCCTCTCTCACCACTCCTATTCAACATAGTGCTGGAAGTTCTGGCCAGGGCAATCAGGCAGGAGAAGGAAATAAAGGGTATTCCATTAGGAAAAGAGGAAGACAAATTGTCCCTGTTTGCAGATGACATGATTGTATATCTAGAAAACCCCATTGTCTCAGCCCCAAATCTCCTTAAGCTGATTAGCAACTTCAGCAAAGTCTCAGGATACAAAATCAATGTACAAAAATCACAAGCATTCTTGTACACCAATCACAGACAAACAGAGAGCCAAATCATGAGTGAACTCCCTTTCACAATTGCTTCAAAGAGAATAAAATACCTAGGAATCCAACTTACAAGGGATGTGAAAGACCTCTTCAAGGAGAACTACAAACCACTGCTCAATGAAATAAAAGAGGATACAAACAAATGGAAGAACATTCCATGCTCATGGGTTGGAAGAATCAATATCATGAAAATGGCCATACTGCCCAAGGTAATTTATAGATTCAATGCCATCCCCATCAAGCTACCAATGGCTTTCTTCACAGAATTGGAAAAAACTACTTTAAAGTTCATATGGAACCAAAAAAGAGCCCGCATCGCCAAGTCAATCCTAAGTCAAAAGAACAAAGCTGGAGGCATCACGCTACCTGACTTCAAACTATACTACAAGGCTACAGTAACCAAAACAGCATGGTACTGGTACCACAACAGAGACATAGATCAATGGAACAGAACAGAGCCCTCAGAAATAATGCTGCATATCTACAACTATCTGATCTTTGACAACCCTGACAAAAATAAGAAATGGGGAAAGGATTCCCTATTTAATAAATGGTGCTGGGAAAACTGGCTAGCCATCTGTAGAAAGCTGAAACTGGATCCCTGCCTTACACCTTATACAAAAATTAATTCAAGATGGATTAAAGACTTACATGATAGACCTAAAACCATTAAAATCATTCAGGAAAACCTAGGCAATACCATTCAGGACACAGGCGTGGGCAAGGACTTCATGACTAAAACACCAAAAGCAATGGCAACAAAAGCCAAAATTGACAAATGGGATCTAATTAAACTAAAGAGCTTCTGCACAGCAAAAGAAACTACCATCAGAGTGAACAGGCAACCTACAGAATGGGAGAAAATTTTTGCAACCTACTCATCTGACAAAGGGCTAATATCCAGAATCTACAATGAACTCAAACAAATTTACAAGAAAAAAACAAACAACCCCATCAAAAAGTGGGCAAAGGATATGAACAGACACTTCTCAAAAGAAGACATTTATGCAGCCAAAAAACACATGAAGAAATGCTCATCATCACTGGCCATCAGAGAAATGCAAATCAAAACCACAGTGAGATACCATCTCACACCAGTTAGAATGGCCATCATTAAAATGTCAGGAAACAACAGGTGCTGGAGAGGATGTGGAGAAATAGGAACACTTTTACACTGTTGGTGGGACTGTAAACTAGTTCAACCATTGTGGAAGTCAGTGTGGTGATTCCTCTAGGTTCTAGAACTAGAAATACCATTTGACCCAGCCAACCCATTACTGGGTATATACCCAAAGGACTATAAATCATGCTGCTATAAAGACACATGCAAACATATGTTTATTGCGGCACTATTCACAATAGCAAAGACTTGGAACCAACCCAAATGTCCAACAACGATAGACTGGATTAAGAAAATGTGGCACATATACACCATGGAATACTATGCAGCCATAAAAGATGATGAGTTCATGTCCTTTGTAGGGACATGGATGAAACTGAAAAACATCATTCTCAGTGAACTATTGCAGGGACAAAAAACCAAACACCGCATGTTCTCACGCATAGGTGGGAATTGAACAATGAGAACTCATGGACACAAGAAGGGGAACATCACACCCCGGGGACTGTTGTGGGGTGGTGGTGGGGAGGGACAGCATTAGGAGATATACCTAATGCTAAATGACGAGTTAATGGGTGCAGCAAAACAGCATGGCACATGGATACATATGTAGCAAACCTGCACATTGTGCACATGTACCCTAAAACCTAAAGTATAATAATAAAAAAAAAAAGAAAAAGAAATAGAAAAAAAAAATACATGGGCTCAAGCACGGCAAATGAAACCATGCAGTAATTTGTTAATTGCAGGTGAAATTGGCCACTCCCTCTTTTACTGAAAGAGCAAATGATAGTGACTTATTGCACTTCTGAGAACTCTAAAAGAACAAATTGTTACCAAGTTATGGCGTATATATCCATGTTTGTTGGATATGCAGAGTCTCGTGTGGAAAGAAAAGCCATGCTAACATAGATTTTGTATATATCCACATGTACACCTATTACCTAGTTCTGCCTGCTGAGAGAAACCGGAAACAGTGACATCCCAATGGAAATGATAGACATGATACCAGGGCTGGGAAAGGGAATATACAAGATGAGCCTGGCATAGCCTATTATGCCAGAAAGCAATGACATGCTCAAAGGATTATGGAAACATCAAAACTGTACAACAGCCAACCTGAAGCATTCTCATTGAACAAACACGCAACACAGTAGGTATCAAAACGAATAATGTTACTAATAAATTATAGCCCAATGACTATATTAATTAACTACAAACCCATACTGATACATTAAATAAATGAACTAATTGAAAACTTTGATAAGGAATATGAATATGAGATATTTGCATAGTTTCACAATAACCCTCTCCCAAAACTCTTACCGATGACAAAGAAAAAGAATGTGCAGTTTTATAGTGGAGAAGCTGGCAGATGTCACCTTAAACAAGTGAACAAAGTTCATCTTTAGCAACAAGGGGGAAAATTGAAATCACATGACACCCGATGGAAAGTAATGAAAAGAAAATAGCATCATTTCTACGATATTCCTGCACATAACATGATTTTTGAAAATGAAAAATACACTAGAAACACCCAAAAGAGGAACATTGTGCAAAATAACTGGTCTGTAAACTTCAAAGGTATCAAGGTAAGAAATTAAATAAAAATAAATAGGTTGTTCCAGGCTGAAGGAAGCAGCATAAGACAACCAAATGCAATGCCTGACTCTGAAATAGATCTGTTGGCTGTAAAGACATTTTTAGGGCCATAAATCAGAAAATAAAGTGATTTTTACTGTACTTTTAGTTTTTCTATAAGTTTGAGATCATATAAGTCTCTTCTCATTTATTAACTGCCTGCCTTTCTTTCCTTCCTTCCTTTCTTTTTCTTTTCTTCTTTCTTTCTCTTTCTTTTCTTTCTTCTCTCTTTCTCTCTCTCTCTCCCTTTGTTTTTTTCTTTCTTTCTTATAGGACCTTGCTCTGATGCCCAGGCTGGAAGTAGCACAATTATGACTTACTGCAGCCTCGACCTCCCTGGGCTCAGGTGAACCTCCCACCTCAGCCTTCTGAGTAGCTGGGACTACAGGAATGCGCTACCATGCCTAGCTAATACACGTATTTTTTACAGAGACAGAGCTTCCCCACGTTGCCCAAGCTGGTCTTGAACACCTGGGTCCAAGCTATCTGCCCACCTTAGCCTCCCAAAGTGCTGAGATTTCAAGCATGAGCCACCATGCCTAGCTTCTTTCCCTATTTCTTGACATTAAAATGAGCGAGCAAATGTTAAAGTATTGATTGTCTTGTCACGTGAACACATTAAGTATTTTAAGATGTAATAAAATAATGCAGTATTATTTTATTTTACTTGAGGAAATGGAAATGTAAGTCTAGTTACAAGATATAGAGCTTTTTTGGGCTTAATTCTTACAATTTTATTTTTCAGTTTTAGAAATGGCATTATTCTAAAATTTAAAAATTATTAGTTTTGACTAAGTAAGTAATGTAGTTTTTAATTTGTTAAGACTTTGTTATATTTGCATATAAGCTCAAGATTAATATTTTATTCATTAAAGAAATACCGACTGAGGGCTTGTTTGGTTCCAGGCAATGGGTCATAACATTTAGCAAAATGGATCCAAGTATCTAACCTCATGAAGCTCTCACATTCTAGTGGGGAAAAAAGAAAATAAGTAAGTAAAGTAGTTGTATGTTTCAGATATATGCACAATGGAGAAAATTTAAACAAAGGAAAAAGAGAGTGCGAGCCTCTGCACCTTTCAATAAAGTAGTGAGGAAAGATATTGCTGAAAGGGGGACATTCAGCAAAGACCTGCGGAAGGTGGCGAACTGTGCCACACACATTCTTAAAGCCCAAGAGGAAGTACTGTTCTGTTTTAGTTAACATGATATGGTTTAACATGTTTCTGATTCAGGTGAATTTTCCAATGTGGAAGAGACTGCTGATTGGATTGTTCTATACATAATAAGGAAACAAATGTCTGCTTCAGGGGTCAAGCGCCATTTTGAAAAATCACAGACAGTCTTCATTTGGGTATAACAGATGTAAAGAATCCTGCACAGGACAAAAGCATATGCAAAAGTCAGGGGAAAAGTTGGGGAGCAGCTTGTTACCATAGAAAAAGGAAAGTCTGAGAAAAATAAAAGGAAGGAAGAAAGAAAGGAAAAAAGGGAAAGAGAGAGAAAGAGAAATTGCAAAAGAGAGAAGAGAAAGAAAGGGCAGGGAAGGAGAGAATGAATAGATAATAGATCAAAAGAAAGAAAAGCCTAGAGCAGAGTTAGGGAAACTTTTCTCCGACTGACCAGATAGTAAATATTTTAGGCTTTATGAACCAAAAGGGAGCTCTGTCAAACTGCTCAGCTCTGCCTTTGTAATGTGAAAGCAGCCCCAAGAAATACATAAATTAGTGTGACAATGTTCCCATAAAACTTTATTTGTAAGCATTAACATTTAAGTTTTGTATGTCACAAAACATGTCACAAAATATTTTTTTTTACTTTTTTTAGCTATTGAGAATGAGAAAAATAAACATCCTTAGATGACAACTCTACGAAACGGGCCATAGTGTGCCACTCCCAGATGTAGAGACACAGAGACGAGTCGCGTGAGTCAATATGATGCAGTGAGAAGTAGAAAGGAATCAGGTCAAGTATCTTGGCTTGACCATTGGTGGGTTCTTCCACTTCTCAAAGCTTCACTGTTTTAACCAACGAAGTGAGAATGTTACAATAAATGAACATCAAATTCTCATCTTACAGTCACTTTTATTTACTTTATTACTGTTCACTGTTTTAGTTCAATTATTTGCAATAATCTTAGACAAAATATGTTTCACCCTGTAGATGTTGAAGTTACTTCTTTTAGGCCCTTTAGGAAATTGGTGCCACTGTGATTTCAGTGATGCTTTCCCAGAAAGTCCTGGAAAAGAGTAAGCTCAAGTGCAATGAGGTAGGGTCGCAACACGGCCTGACAAGACGCCAGCAGTTTGTTTCTAAGTAAGAGCCATTCCTAAGCGGTGGGTGAAAATTCTCACCCATAACAGTTTATCTCATTCATTCTAGTTTAGACTTCTTTGAGAGGCCAAGTGCACTGAGATTTGGCTTTGTAATGGTGAACACGTGTTCCCTGTTGGAACAGCCCTTGCTGCACTGCTTCAGGGCAATGGGGGTGTAGACTCTGACTTCCTATTTAAATATTTTTTAGTATGGTTTCAAATTTATAAATTTAATAAGGAAATATTCCAGGTTATTTCCTATGTTTCAGGATTTAATGTTTGTAAGGTCTAATATAATTATTAATGCTAATTCTAGGAAAGATACGGCATCTTCTGGTAGCAAACAAAAAATATATTCAACTTATTTAGATTGTGTTTCTAAAGATGGCCACAATAATATCTCCCATTCCACTCCCACATCAAGCTTTAGAATCTATTATCCCCCTCCTCTTGAATCTGGGCTCACTAGTGACTGGCTTTGACCAGTAAAATGCAGCGGAAATGACACTGTGTAACCCCTGAGGCCAAGTCTTATCTGCAGCTTGCAATTCAGTTTTCTTGGAGTTCTCAACCATCTTCTACTGGAGAAGCAGAGAGAGTAAGGGGCCCAGCTAGCCCTGAGCTATTCTAGCCATTCAAGCTGAGACACCATAGAGGTGGCTGAATTCATTCACCAGCCAGCCCTGTATTCCAACTGAACCAGACCTCCAGCTGATAACCCAGCTGAATGCAGCCAAATGAGTAAGGAAATACAACAAGGAATGGAGAAAATGCTCAGGCAAGCACGCCCACCCCCTAAATTCCTGACCCACAGAATCTGAAGCAAACGAAAGGGTTCTGGTTTAAAGCCATCAAATGGTAGGTTAGTCTGTTGAGCCACAACAGAGAACAAAAACAAACTTGACACTACTTAAATTCAGAATGATCAATTATAACCACATGTACTTTAGGTAATCTGTGCATGGCTTATCATCAACTAGCCGCTCTATGGTAAACCATGCTGAAATCTGTAATGTGCACACTATATGCCTTCCTGATTTTTAACATTGATTGTTCTTTAGATCGTCTTTCTTGCAGGTTAATCTAATTTATTCAAAGTAAAATATAATTAATAATGAAGTAGCATATATAAAATTTAAAATTATCTACAATTAATTTAACATGAATTAATTCTGGCTTATAATTATTAGAATTAGCCATTTGATCGTAATGCCAATAAAAATTCAGTTCTGTTGTTCTGTGGAATGTAGTGTTCACTTCTCTAAATAAATATTTTTTTAAAATAACTATTACATTAGGGAAAGATGAAAAATTAATTCATATGTTGTTAAAATTAAAATTTTTTTCTTCTTAATGTGGAAGTGAAGTTGCACTATATAAAACTACTTGTGATGGCATGATACATCTGATATTTATTTTAATCATAGCTTATTTGAGGTTGGCCTAATGTTTTCTTGATGCTCCTTTTTTAAGACAAAATAAAAATGAGAGTGTAACTACTTAAATGGTAACACAAATTGATGTTAATAAATTAGTACACTCATAAAAGAACTCCCAATTTTACTGCCAAAAGCAAAGCAATGTATGCAGCATTATGTAGTTTAAAAGGCACACTGATAAGTGCCTATATTCAAATCCTTTTCGGTGCCCTTTGTGTTCTTATCTTCCCCAGGCCAGCAGACAATCCTGCTTTTCACTAACCTTTGGCACACCACCATCAGCAATAAACTGTGTGCTCCTTCAAAGTCCCTGAGCTTCCTTAATTAGCATCACCTATGGTGTGTTCCATTTGGAGCAGCCCCATCAGCCGCACACACCTGCTTTAGTGCCTGCAGGTAGAACAAGACTCAGTGTCGCAGGGCTCCTGGGAGTCCATCTGCACACCCTAAAGCAGTAAGTAAATACATATCATCTTCAACAAGCTTACTGCAGCCCCTAACCCTAGTCATTGTGCCTCTGTAAGGTGGAAGTGAAATGCTAAACCAGAAACTAAACAGATCCACCATGTAGTTGACCCAAAAAATTAAGCAAAAACTTCTTTCATTTTCAAAATAATTTGATTGTGCTCAACAAATTATCTTTCTACCCTTTCAAGATAAAATATATTTATTTTTATATTGAGGTTTGTACTAAACCTTTTCACAAGCTACAGAAGTGGTAAACATTTTAATTTTTTGTCATAGTATATTTTAAGCACAAATTTTGAAGTACATCTTCAAAATATACAAGGTGATGTTTTCTCTTAAAATACTGTAATGGCATAAAGTATTTCATGTGCAAGTTAGGAGGGTAAAATTGACACACATTTAAAATTAAAAAAATTTATAGCAATGAATCATAAAAAGGTATAATGAATGTCTGTTACTGAACGATGGATGAAACATCGGTAGTTAAACCAAAGGAATTTTAAAAGGCTTAATTTTAGTTCTTCTCATGAACTCACACTTTTCTTTTTTATGCCTTTTTTCTTTGCCAAGAAGAATTTAGCTGTGACACATAATGGGTATATTTTGTTAAAGCTAAGTTCTTTCAATGTCAAGCTATTATATCTTCTACATACAGAGAAGAATTGGTGCCAAGATTTCTAACAAGTAGGTACACATTCGTCTTCAAACAGAAAAGCACTAAAAAGCATTGTGTCGGTAGATTGATGTGTTGAAAGATATGCAATGAAATTCTGACTCTATTAGACTAACGGCTGTTTTAATGGGAAAAAAGCCTATAGATTAACACTCATGCTAAAAACAAAAGGCTTTGATCTCCTTGCCCATTTTGTAGTAAGCAGCACGTATATTTAACATATAATAATTTCAAAACAGGGCAAGAACATTGCTTTAATTATTCTAGTTGTCACCAAACAGACTAATTATATATGTTGTTTATATATTTTAAGTAAAATTTAAGAAAAAAAGGAAATAAAATTTTACTGTTAAATGACTTCCATTTGCAATAAGAATGTCTTATATATGTAAGAAAGGACTAGCCACTATAATTTAATCCTTATTAAGTTTCCATTTCCCATTTCATGTTCCAAATGCACGAATCATACACTTTTCATCTTACGTATGAGCAACTGAGGACCTGGATGTATCTTTCTTGGGTTGTACTGTTAACGATTGAACCTTAGTTCCCCGATTCTCAGTCTAATGCTGTTTCCACTACATAGGTCACCTTTCTTCACTGACTTTGAGTCTCTGGATGTAAAATGACAAGATGTATTTTAATAACCAATGGTCTAAATTAAAGCTCAACAACTCCTTATGCCTTTTTTTTTTTTTTTTTTTTTTTGAGATGAAGTTTCGCCCTCGTTACCCAGGCTGGAGTGCAATGGCACGGCCTTGGCTCCCTGCACCCTCTGCCTCCTGAATTTAAGTGATTCTCTTGCCTCAGCCTCCCAAATAGCTGGGATACTGCCGCCACGCCTGGTTAATGTTGTATTTTTAGTAGAGACAGGGTTTCACCATGTTGGTCAGGCTGATCTCGAACTCCTGACTTCAAATGATCTACCTGCTTAGGCCTCCCAAAGTGATGAGATTAGAGGCGTGAGCCATTGCACCTGGCCTGCTTTTACAATCTGTAATGGGCTGCATTTCTTTTAGAAAGTGGTCTGAAAACAACCCAGAGTTCTGGATTCCAAAGTGGAGGCTGTGCTCTTGCAGTTGTAAGGGAGTTAGAATTCATTCGACATGTGTCTTAGTCGCCAGGGATCACCAACCGATTTAGACGTTTTTCAGATAAAGGGACAACTCAGACAAAACGCTAATTCTATAAATCAGCAGAAGGGAAAGGACATAAAATATATAAAAAGAAGCCTGTTCAGGTCATGGCATTGCATTGTAGCAAAACACTGACAATAATGCTTAAAATATAAGATCAAAGATGCTTAGTTATGAATATAACATTAAGGTAGCATTTTTCAAAATACACTATGCAGAAAGTAAGTTCCTCATTATATTAAAAGATTTTAAGTGAAAACAGAAGTGCCCAGTTCAAATATACATAATAAGACTGGATTAAAAAAAAGGTGGTACGTACATACCCTGGAATGCTATGCCACCATAAAAAAGAATGAGATCATGTCCTTTGCAGGGACTTGAAAGGAGCTGGAGGCCACCTTTAGCAAACGAATGCAGGAACAAAAACACAAATACCACATGTTCTCACTTGTAAGTGGCAGCTAAATGATGAGAACACTTTGACACATGAAGGGGAACAACACACACTCAGGCCTATCGGAGGCTGGAGGGTGAAAGGAGGTAGAGAATCAGAAAAAAAAAACTAATGGGTTGTAGGCTTAATACCTGGATGATGAAATAATTGGTGAAACAAATCCCTGTGACACAAGTTTATCTATGTTACAAACCTGCACATGTGCTCTTGAAATTAAAGTTAAAAAAAAAAAACAGAAATAAAAACAAAAATGAAAAAATGGCAATATCCCTTCTTGATATTTGCAATGCCTGTGATCATATGAAAGGTTCTGTGATGTTGTACAGTAAAGATATTTAACTTTGTTTCACAAGTGTTTCCCAAACTTGCTTGATAGCAAAACCCCATTTTCAAATATTAGCATTTCATAAAACACAATTGGAAATATTGAGTTAGTGTGTAGCTTGTATTCTGAGAGCTAAGGGGAGTTCTATTATCCATTCTCAAGCAGAAGTTTCAAATCTCTTCCCTGAGAATAAAAAAGGTACAAAGTATCATTTATGATTACCAGTTCATCTTTAGTTTCATTTTTTTTTACTGAGCCAAAAAATAAAAACAAATTAAAAATGCCCAAATGATTAAAACAATATCGAATGTAGCTACTTCAATATATAAAAGATGAAACTCACATCTTGGTTTCATTCACTTTTAAAGGTCATCTGTCATGAGAACCAATCACTTCACGTAAGATTATAGATTGTCTCCCATCCCTAATACACACACCACACACACACTGATAGTCTGTTGTGTGGCTATACGGTATAAATTAAAAGTGTCAGGACTGTATGCAGTGCTTGGACCGTATACGCACCTGGAATGTCATTAGACTACTTTTTATGAGTTTTACTTTATTTCTGTCTCTGCTTCTGTTCGTACGGAAGAGGAAGAGAAGGTTTCTTGCATAAAAGTTAAAAGAAAAAAAAAAAAAAACATACCAACTAACCAAACAAACAAACAATCCCCAGGGCTCCCTGTAGAACATAAGTTTTTCATACAAGAGAGATAAAGAAGAACCTGGCAAAAAGGATCTGTCAATTGGTTGTAAGAGCTGGCTAAGAAGTTGTTCTTGCTGGTTGCTAGTAATTCAGAGGAATTGCTAACAACTAGTTTTATCCCTTGCTGCTGTGAGGCCTTAGCTACGAAAGTCCTATTAGGACGTAAGTGTTACACCTTATTCTGTACAGGGCATATTTCTATTAGATCATGTGGGAAAGTATAAAGCATGGGTAGTTTGCATTTTTCTCTCCGGTACAAGCTGCTCAGGACAGGTGGGAGTGAGTATATAGCCTTGCATAGTCTGGAAATTCCAGGCTTCTTTTGTTAACAGATGGTGGAATGGACAGAAGAGCTAAAATTTGCTGGGTATTTTTTCACATACTAATTTAGTCAGTTCACATTTAATATTGACTTGTGACAAGATATGTGATGATCTCAGAAATGTGATTTAAGAAAGTATCACCAAACAATTTAGCGTTACCTCAGTATCGAATTACAAGCTTCAGAGTAAACCAAATCTCAATGACGAAACCATTAATGGTTTCCCTCTGTCCTCAAATATATATACTTACATTCTCAACAATTCACTGGCCATCGAGCTAGGGCTTTGTTTAATGCAAAATCTGGCCATGTGAGAAATACGGGCACTGAAGTGGAAAATATTTTTGCATTCTTCTGTGCCAGCGTTGCCCTTTTCTGTCAAGTTGCACACACACGTGTCCACAATGGGAGCAATATTTACAAGCTGCAGTTTACATAATTCCAGGGAATGACTGTCTACTCTTCCACTGAAGAGAATTCCCTTGGCACCCCTGCTTGCCATTCAGTCCTGCTGGTTCGTTGGTTCTATTGTGTATCCTGCAGAGTGATACATTGCAGTATCTTTGCCTGTTGTAGCTGAAGTGGAGTCATCCATCATTGCAATCACAGGAACTGAGGACCTTATGGACTGGGAGTAAATTATGAAGCTATGAGGAAGGTGATCATTTTTGCAGAAACAGCTATTTTATGTTCCTGTTTTCTACACTATCCTTTCTTTCTTGTCTGGGATAATGAAGGAGTAAAAGCCATAGGACCAGTTTTTGTCCTTTGGATTCATGCTGAAGGAAGAAAATACAATCAATAAAAATGCACTTAACGAGCCTAAGATTGACTGGTCTTTTTCTGTTTATTTTGAATTTCAGGCGTAATTCTCTCTTGACCTGCTGTTAATGCTATATAGCTGTGGATTTCCCAGATTTAAGTGTGTTATAAATGGATAAACTTCACCACGTGGGATGATTTAAACTAACTGATTTGAGATCCAGGCTGGGCATGACAAAGGAAAAGTTGTCAATTACCTTTAGTGAATTTCAGTCATATAGAGCCAAACTAGATAACTCATTCTTTTCTTACCCTTTCATCTCTCCTGTCTCTTGCAGTGAAAGCATCAATTAATGCCTGAAAATACAATCTAAATTCATAAGTTACTCCAAAATTTGTAATTTTTGCTTTATGTAATTTACATAAGTCTTTATTGTATCCTAGTGAATTTAGAATCAGTTTAACATTCATAATATGGTAAAATATGGTTAGGTAATTTAAAGAAAAGTGACTTCCCAATATAATTTTAAAAATTAAAATGAAGATTAAATAATACAATTTATATAATGCCAATACATAACCAAGTGGACTGAATAGTTTTTCTTCTGTCAGTTATTCTAGTTACACAGTTTGATCTTGTAAAACCTGTCAGTACTGATCTGCTTTGCCATTATTATACACTCAATGGCTATGTTCTAATACATGAGTGTTACACTGTTACGAACACTTACTACTTCTTTCATACAATTTTTATATCTAAGAAGTGACTATTTGCTTTATTAGAGAAGGCTAAATAGCTTCACTTTGAAGACTGACTTTCTTTAACATAAATAATATGACTGTTCTGTATAGTTACTTTGACGTGGCTCTAATAGCAAAATTATGTCACATATAAATCAACAACCTAGTTAATGAATCTAAATTAATATTTTAAATTCAGAAGGTACATTGTTTTTATACAGACTGTAAGATTTTAAGGCAACATTCTAATTAAATACTGCATACTGGAAAGAGACTAAACCTAGGTTACATCTGGTTGCTGCATATGAAAGATAAATATTTAATGCAAATGAAACTAGCATTTTTGAAACAAATATTTACATTTTATTTAGATTGACCACACACATACTTTTTTTGTACCATAGCTAATGAATGTTTATGCAAAGTGCCAACATACATAGTGGTAATAAAGTATAATGAAAATAAATGTTGGAAAAGAAATTAAACTTTCTTTGTATGGGGAAAAGTGTTTTTTATATGAAGCATAGCAAAGCAAGCTAATCCTACCATGTTTAAATGCAAATTTTATTGAGATGAACCAAAGGCAAATGAAAGGCAGGCATAGTAGTTTTATTCTATTTTAAACTACTTTATTGTCTACAGCTGCTGTTTTTGAACGACGCCAGTCTCTTATACTTCGTTGGCAGCAGCCTGTATCCAGTCAGTCTTTCACTAAGGAACAGAAAGTTCACTACCCTGAAGAATCCTTCCATCATTGTGCTTTAACCACTTAGCAAAATAACAAAAGGGTAACTGTGTTAAAAAATTGTATTTCTATATTTTTAGTTAAAAGCTTAAAATTGAGGTGTTTAGAAATGTAGGACTTACAGGAGCACTAACTAAACAAAGATGGTTCTTGAAACTCTCTTACATGTTGCATTCGTTATTTTCAGTTGTGTGAAGGCTGTGCGTGCAAGGGTAGTCTAGATGGAATACTTTTAAAAATTTCTACAACGAGCCTAATTCAGGCGCTAGATAGACCAAGATTCTAGGATTTCACATGTCCTTGCGATGAAATATTGAGACTCCTATTTCAAAGATAGATTTTTAGGCGTGTATGTAACCTAGGTTCCTCAAATTTCACACGAATATCCAAAACCAGATTAAATTCATATGGTTTTCTCTATGAGACAGAAAAAAGCTTTGGATGTACCACCTTTGTATGTCTGCTTTTACTAAAAGCTAAGTCACATAATCCATAGTTTGTGGCCTCTGATGCTTTGCAAGTGTCTTTACTGTTTTTTTGTAAGATAGTTTCCAGATCTGCAGCATAATTTAAAAGCAATTTATGTAATTGACAGAGCAAGAGATTCACATGTCATATCTTAAACAGTCATCTGGCTGACACGCACCCTAACATGACTAAACTCTTCCAGTAGTGCATTAATTTGCTGCATGAAGAATTAATAAAATTCATTGTTGAACTAGTTGGAACTAGGGAGGAACGTTAGTCTAATCCTTGGCATACATATATTTCAAATATGTGGACTACAAAGGACTTCACCTTAATTAAATGTAGTATAATTAAGTCACTGTTTTTGAGCCTTATCATTCACTTGGAAAATAATTTCCACATATAAACATAGCTAATCAAAGAGTTATACAAATTTGAGAGAAAATACACATAATGTCCACATCAGAAGCAAAGAAAAAAGCACTCAGCATTGTCTGACTCTACTATTTCCTGTTCAGAATTTGGAAGTTTCACTCGGTAGGTTTCTATGCTCAGTATCTTTATATTGAAGCACAACTGTTCTGATATAAATGACAGGATAGTCTGATATAAAAGACATGCATTGCTCTTCTTCCATCAACTCACTTGAAATTTTCTCACAAAATAGCCCTTAACTGTTACAAAACTTGATTTTTGTATTCCCAAGAGGAACCTCATTTTCTATTTGATGAACATTGGGGTTATTGTTTCATAGGAAGGCAATCATTATTGTGCCTTTGGCACCTGTGACTGATTTTCTCCATTTACATGTTCCTACATATTGTTAATCCTTCCCCTGTGTACTGAAAAGGCATCTGGCATTAGTCAGTAGTGAAGTAAAGATCTTCTGTTTGCTTCAAAGGTATGTTTAAGGCCCCATATCTCTGATGTAGAAAATGCACGGTTATTCATTTTTAAAGCCAGTTGTGTAATTTAAGGTAGTTTTCCAAAATCGAAACATTAAAATGCATAAAACCAAAGCTTGAAAAGGAAAATTCACTTTTAGATAGCTGTGTAATAGCAAAGGATTTCCACTTTCTGCAAGTTGAAATGATGCTTAATAAAACATAATTTTTGCAAGAATTGGTGTATTTTATCAGATATATACTCTCTCCAGCTTGTTTTTGTATTTTATATAATCACCAAAAATATAATTACAACACCCTTGTCAGAATGGGATTTTTACTGGGATCCTGAACAACAATGACATAAAGATACAAAGTCAGAAGTGTAGGAATATCTCTAGGACATCTACAAATGATAAGGAAATTTCCAAATACCCTGTGCCCAATGGTATGCCCAGAAAAGTCTTCCTTTTGATCTAAGTAACTCACGGTGTTTAGAATCTCAGGCTAAACTTCCCCCTGAATATTTCTTGGACTTTTCATGTAGTCTGCTACCTCTAGTACTTTTTATCTGCTTCAACCCTAGTAAAATATTGAATAAACTTCTCTCAAGAATCAGACAAATGATCACCCAGCACTGCCTTAGTTTTAATTTCTGTGCAGTGATTTTTGCAATTTATGGAATCGGAACCAATGTCAAGACTTGGTCAACTGTTGTCATTTATTTATACCAGACAGGGCTAGAAGGCACAGTGAGAACAGCCAATGGATACACTGAATTAAAAGCTCAGCTAAGAAAATCAGATCTGCAGCCATGAAGAAATCAAGAGTCTTGTTATGATTCAAGATATGGATGGAGTGTCCACAAAATTGAAGCTCTATGAGGACAGTTCTATGAGTTCATAGAATTTAAGTCCTATGAGAGCAGATATTTTTGTCTGCTTTATTCACTGCCGTAATTACAGGAGAACATAGTTGGTGCCCAGTAGACATTTGTTTAATGAATGGGTGAATGAATAATATATACAACATGAGAACAAAAAACAGAGCAGATAGTAAAACAAAAGATGATAGCCAAGAAGAAAGATCAGGAACTAGAAGTCAAACTAGTTGGTAAAATATAAATCAAGCAAGCAGTCACACAGACAAGAATAAGAAAACCCCAAAATATGAGAGCAAGATAGTCAATGAAGTACTTGAGATAATAAAGATGACCTTTTTGGGAGTACTTGTTACGTGTAGGGATTACTCTTAAGTATTTTACATATGTCACTTCTTTTTGCCCCTCACATTATCCTACTATCATCATGTTACAGAGAGGAATGTAAGTCATGAGAAGACTCCATCTTGTTTAAGGTCTCTATTTTAGAAAGTGGTAAAAATCGCATTTGAGTCAGAGCTTCTGCCCCTGCTATACTGCCTCCCTTTGGACTCCCTGAATATAATGAATATTAAATGGAGCCTGGCATAGGAAGCAGAGAAATGGATGCACAACAGTAGGAAGAAAAAAAGGTTTCTAGCCAAACATTGAGGCCAGCCAGGAAAATTAATAAATCGGATTAGTTTGGGCAGACACCAAACCTAAGGCTTAGTTGACCCAGGAATTCATATTAGAACAACATATTGGAAGCACGTGGTAAGATATGGACAGATTATGATAGCAGGTTGTTTTTGTCTTTGATGTCATACTTCAACCACTTTAATTTTCTTAGTCCAGTAATTTCCATTTTGTGAACATTAAACAATTTGTGGATTACCAAAAATCAGTATTTACATTTTAGTTCCTGATCTGTTGGTTGATTAAATATATAAGATAAAACACTCCTAAAAAGAGAGTAATTGTTTTTGTATTCATTTGCATTTTGTACTTTCTAGGAGCATGTGTATAATTTGAAAAAGTAAAACAAACAAAAAACCCATACATTTAAGACATATTATTTACTTGATTAATTGGCCCACTGTTGTGAATTTGGATTGTTGAACCATTGGATGAAATCAGATGGCCACAGAAATGCAATCTGAAGAGTTGACTTTAAGCTGTATTAGGATAACTACCACTCATTAAGTTCTCATTTGTTATCTGCTTGTATATTAATTAGCGCAGGTTTTCTCAACCTTAGCACTGTTGATATTCTGGGTAAGATAATTATTTGCTGTGGGGGACTACATTTTAGGATGTTTGGCAGCATCCTGGTTTCTACTCACTAGATGCCAGTAGCAAGCCCTTATAAGAGTGAGGTGCTTAGGGCACAGAATTTAATGTTCTCTCGGATTGTACCTTACCTCACTGTGGTCCCATATGTGACAAATAATGTCAAATGTTCCTTGAAGGGAAAGAAAAATTCTACTCACTGAACCACTAAGAGGAATACTAATAGTCTTATCAACTACATTACAAAATGTATAAATGGGATCTATAATATAAAAGCTTATTTCTCATTCATATAATAGTCCAAATATGTATCACTTGCCATGAGAGACTTTTTCGACGTGAACATTCAGAGACCCCGGTTATTTGCACATTGTGCCTCCAATATATATTCTGAGCCTCTTATTTTCTGCTGGTGGAGGGGGAAAGAGACAAATGAAAGAAATGATGTTCTGCTGGTCATTGAAAGGGCAAACACGTGACTTGAAAGCTGTATCTCAGATGTATCAGACTTTGACTCAAAGTCATTGGCTACAACTCAGTCACATGGCTGTTCCAAGGAGATTTGCAGTGTCTAGCTGAGTGCCCAGTATAAAGAAGAAACACATATTTAATGAACAGGGTGTGTGTACACCCTAGAGAGCATAGAAGCAATGTTTGTGTGAATAAAGAGAGAAAGAAGGGGAGCGGGAAGAAATATGCCTTCTAAAACTGGAAATGATTCAAAAGCACATTGATAGAGAAATGAAAAAATAAGTTGGAATGCAGTCACACAATGGAACATATGCAGCCGTAAAAAAAATGACCTATAGTAAACATGACATCAGGAATGAACCTTTGGAAGCATCAAGACAAACTAGCAAGTCCTGGAAGATCGCACTATTATATCTAACTATAAAATTTAAAAACAATCCCCAAATTCTTCAATATACTCTTTAGGCACATGATAAAACTAGAGCAAGAAATTGGTAAACACAGAATGCAGAATAGCAGTTATCTTTTAAAGAAGAAGCAAGGTGGGATGGGATAGGAGAATGGCACAATGGGAGATGCAAGTTATTGGAAATGGTCTTGTTTGAAGGCTGAGTGATGGGCCTAATGTTATGCTGCATATTATTTTCTTAGTAACTTAAGTGTAATATTGTTTATGCATAAATAATGCATTACAATAGAAAATATTCATACAAAAAGATCGAAACAGAACAAACACGTTAGTATTTATTTAGTATGGAGCATCATATATTTTCAGAGCATTTGCCAATGGCAAATTTAACCCAACTGTTAAAGCATTAGAACTTGTACTACTAGTTATTGTTAAAACCTTCTTAAGACAGGACAAAGCAGTTAATTTCCAGTATGAATTTCTGCTATTATATTTCAATTTAGCTTTAATCACCGTTATTTTGTGATTTATTTTGCTTATGGCACATTAGTTATAATATTAAGATTTGTTATCACACTGTTTTGAATAACATGGAGGAAACTGTTTTTCCCTCTGTTATGTGCTTGAAAATGTGATTTTATTATTTCAGAGAAGAGGCTTCTACCTCCAATATTTTAAAGTTTTAATGCTGTCTAAGGCAAGAGAAAAATATGGAAGTATGCTTTATGCTAAACTCTACTAGTATAATATACTTAACTTGATGAGGAACGTAAAAAGAAAAAACTTATATTGAGTATGCTGTTGAAAATAGCCAATCTATGCACTGAAGAGTTAATTCATATTGGAATGAAAAACCAATAAATAATCTTTTGGAACACAAATATAGAGAAATTGCATCAATTTACCAAGATCAATGTTGTCTGTCTGTGGGCCAATTAGTTGACAAACCCTTATTATATTCAAATACCTTCAATTTAGTTACCAAATTAGAATGTGGGCTTGGATGGTGTCTAAGCTGAGGACTTCCTTTCACCTTCTCAGATCCCGGTTTGATGTTTTCTTTCATTTTCAATTTGGAATCTACTGTTGATCATAAGTACTGATCACATTCTGGGGCCCCATGGAAAGAAAAAAAAGGTGCAAGAAATTCACTTAATCCTTCTTTTTCCTTTTCTCCTCTAATATCATAGGATACAGAATCAGAGAAATGTCTCATAATTTAATTGGCAATGGATGATTTATAAGACTGTATTAATGACTTAATATATGAGACTATTTTAAAAGATATTTCACATGAAGTAAAAAATACCCACTACATACCCATAAAAATTTAAAACACAGACTTCTATTCCCGGTAACATTTAGTTATCATTTAGGTTTGAGCATTCAAAGATATGCATATTGTTCAAGCATCCTTTTTTTTTTTTTGGTAAAAGTACACACAAAATCTCAAGCAAATAAATTTGCATAGGGATGGTCATGATATTTTGACAAGTTTAGGATGGATAAATATAAAACTGACGCAGAAACTGTGATGCCTGACAGACGTTGGTGTTTGCTTCATTATTGTCATGGAAATTGTGTATAAAAATAAATTTGACAAGCTTTGTTATGTTTGGTGCAATTGAAAAAGTTGTTTGTGTAATTCCTTTGATGATTAACTGACTAGAGTTTTAATGATGCCATTGAAGAGAAAAACAATGAAGCATCATTCCTAGCAACTATGTACCCAGCAGCATAGAAAATGATCCACATTTGGCAAATTTACCTTGAATACAGCTGTTGGATGAACATAAAATTTGAAGAGTTGGAAGAAAAATGAGATATGGAGTCTAGCATTTATAGTGAATTATCAAATGTGAGTAATTGCACTCAGTTTAACCAAAACACTTAGATTTTTGAAGCTGACTCATCACTTTAATAATTTCCTTTTAAAAGCTGTTTTACGCCTAATAAATCCATATAACATCAAAATGCTTTGAAACACAATCTCTGCTATTTCTTTCGTTAGATAAGGAAGAAGTGAAATTTCAAGTAAAATATTCCCTGAAAAAAAATCTATTTTTGCATGATATAGTGATTACCACACTATTTATTCTGACTGTCTGGGTTTATGATCTGGCTCTACCTGGTAGCAATTGTGTACTCATAGAGCAGTTTTTGGAGAAAAATTTGGTTCACAGAAGCAACATTTGCCAAAGAGAAAGAGCATGAGATTATATGCAGGATGGAGGTTAGAGAGAAAAGGAAAAAATCTCGATTTCACCCTTGCTAATATGCTAGTTGTTCAGGGCTATGACCCAGAGCCCATGACCTGTGAACTTAAACTCAACTGGCATAATTCTCCCTATCAGGGAAAACCATGGTATCTGATTTTATCACTTCTACAGGGC
Source organism: Nomascus leucogenys (assembly GCF_006542625.1). Classification (NCBI taxonomy): domain Eukaryota; kingdom Metazoa; phylum Chordata; class Mammalia; order Primates; family Hylobatidae; genus Nomascus; species Nomascus leucogenys. The sequence goes on along the minus strand of NC_044401.1, from coordinate 40,030,811 downwards.
AACAATATTACCAATACACACTACTGCCTCTCTCTCAGAATAGATGGCATTCATAAAACAATTGCCTTTTCCTAGATGTATAAGAAGAAAAGGGAGTACAATAAGGCACTTGTTTGATGTCACTCTCCTTTTTGATTTGCGTCTTCTAAACTTAATTTTGATTTCCCCTCTATGCCTAGTGTTTATTGGAACAACTGTGTTCCATTAAGTAGAAAGAAAGATTTTTATATACTGGGATTTACAAACCCTTATATCTTGTTTTATTTATTTTTTATTTTTTTAATTAATTAATTTATCTATTAACCAGAAACACTAAGAGATAGATAACAGCTGGCCATTAAAGAATGAAGTAATACATACAAATTTTAGCTGCATTGGGTGAATTTAAGACTTGGGCAATAGTAAACCAAGCTGTGAGGCATTTTGAATTTTCAGGATCACATTACGCAGTTGTGTCAGGAGACTATTTGCTGGTGAGCAGAGACCCCAAAAATGTAGGCCTTTTGAGCCTTCTAAAATTTGTGTTTATCGTTCTGTAGAATTTCAAAAGTTTTCCTGCATGCGTTTCTATTCTTGTTTTGTTCAGTTTTGCATGTTTTTGAACGCATATAAATGAAATCATACTATAAATATTCTTTAAATACAGGCTCTTTAAATTAATTGTCTCTAAGATTTGACCATATTGTTCCATTTAGCCATTATTCACTGGTTATCCTTCTAACTCGTATTCAATTTTCTGGATATAACACAATTTATTTATCATTCTTCTGTTTATAGATATTTGAATGTGTTCATTTTTTCTTAATGCAAACAGTGCTACTTAAACATTGTCAGAGTTTTCTCGTGGTTATATACAAGTAGCTGTTTCTAGTTATATAGTCATTATGGTCTAATATTTGACCCCAACACAAAACAAGAAACTTGTTTTACTTGGCAATCAAATAAACCAAAATTCTCACAAACATCAGAAGTAATCCTCATTCAATGCAGTCTCATATTTTTATTCTATTGTATTATATTTATACTCTATACCACGTTATTTTAGGTAGCTAACCTTCTGGTCACTCTCCAAAGGCCACAACCACAAAGCCAAGAGCATAAAAGTTCTAGTATATTTAACCTGACAAATGAATTCAGTTGAAGGCTGGTTGTCTTTTACACCCATCTATTTGAGATTCCTCGTTTACTGAACGTTACTGGACATTAGAAGATTTCCTGCCAGATGGGCATCTTATAAGTATGCTGTATATATACAAATGTATATATACATTCTTACACATACACACACACAGGATTATTTGTCAATTTCAGTAGGAGTTTAGTATCTAGTCTGCAGTGTGGCTAGAAATGGAAGTCCTCACTTTTTGGAATCTCAGGCAGTGAGACACATATTGGAATTTTGTATTTCCAGAAGTACTAGATGACCTTGTTTTGGAAAAATTTCCCATTAAAAACAAACAGAAAATAGACAAAATATAAAAACACATAAAATTGTAGCTATTGGTAGAGATTAGAGATCTACCAAGGCAGCAAGAAGTTAGAACACAATCCCACAGAGTAGCAAAGTCCAAGTTCTCAAGGAGAAACCATCTGTAGACATTTGCTACTACTTCCCCTGCCTCTAGTCATTTGCTTACTTAAAAGCAGCAGCTGAAAGGCTGAGAGCAATTCAAATGTAAACATACAGGTAAATGGAAATGGATATTGGATGTATAAGGCAATGATAAAAGAAGCATTTTGGCAATACATACATCACATAGTAGTAATAGCACAAAAGGTGGGAGGAAAAAATGAAATAAAAGTAATACAGTCCTTATGTTTTCTCAGAAGTGGTAACAGTATTAATAATATTAGATTTTAACAGGGCAAAAAACACATTGAAATCACTGGGACAACCACAAATGGAGATTTAAAGAATATATAGCTTACATGCTAAGTAGGAGAATGGGATTAAGCAATAAAGGGCAGCTACCAAAAACTACATCCATTATTACAGTTATTGGGAAAATAATAAAATACTTTTTTCCCTGAGAGCTTGGAGATGAATGAGAATATCTTTTATTACTATTTATTTTCATCATATTCAACATTAGAGGTTCTAGCCAGTGCAATAAAGAAACAAAAGGCATAAAAATGAAAAGGAAGTAGAAAGCTCATTATTTGTAAGTGACACAACTGTGTAGGTAAAATATGTAAATGAATCTACATATGGACTTAAAATTAATAAGTATATTTAGCAAGGTCAGTGAACTCAATATTAATTATGCTTCTATATACCAGCAATAAATAACTAAAATTGTGTTTAAAATTTATACCACTTATAAAAGCATAAAAATTATACATAAGTTAATGAATATTCACCAAAATGACTAAAATTTAAAATACTGGCCAGCATGGTGCCACACACCTGTAGTCCCAGCTACTTGGGAGCCTGAAGTAGGACTATCACTTCAGCCTGGGAGGTCGAGGCTGCAGTGAACCATGATCGCACCACTGTACTCCAGCCTGGGTGACAGAGCAAGACCTTGTCTCTAAAAAAATAATAAAATAAAATAGGCCAGGAGGGGTGGCTCACGCTTGTAATCCTAGCACTTTGGGAAGCCGAGGCAGGCGGTTCAACTGAGATCAGGAGTTCGAGACCAGCCTAGCCAACCCCGTCTCTACTAAAAATACAAAAATTTGCCAGGCCTGGTGGCATGTGCCTGTAATCCCAGCTACCTGGGAGGCTGAGGCAGGAGAATTGCTTGAACCAGGAGGCAGAGATTGCAGTGAGCAGAGATCGTGCCACTGCACTCCAGCCTGGGTGACAGAGCGAGACTCCGTCTAAAAGAAAAAAAGAAAAAAAGTAAAATAAAATAAAATAAATACTAACAATTCTAAGTGTTAGAGAGAATGTGGAGCAATCAGAAGTCTTTTAGCCTGTAGCAAACCCTCTGTTAGTGTACATGCAAAAAAGAAGCTTATAGTTGCTTGTCAAGTGTTTGCAGCAGCATTATTTGTAATATCCCCAAACTGAAAATAGCCTAAATATCCATCAATAGTAGATGACTGATAATAAACAAATTGTGGCATATTCCTAAAATGTAACACTAAATCGCAATGAAAATTAACTTACTGGGGCTACCTACAACAATATGCATCAATCTCACAAAATGTCATTAAAATAACAAGTCCTAACACAGACAAATATAGATTTTTTGATTCCATTTTATAAAAGTTAGCAAAACTGATCTATGTAGATAGGAGTCAAGATAATTGTTAACATGGAGGAGGAAGGCTAGAGATAATAACTGAGTGAGGACATCTGAGCGACTTCTAAGGTCCTAGTAATATTCTATTTCTTAATCTAGGTGGATATGGGAAAGGCTAGAAATGAATTTTTGTTAATAATCCTTATTTTTTACCCCTCTAACTGAGCCCTTTGTCATATGACTTCAGAGTTTCTCTGATAAAGGCAGAATATAGCTCCTTATATGATGTGTTTTTGTTAACAGAATGAGGCAGAAATGAAGGTATGTCTGTTCAAAGCCTAGGCTTCAAAGGCCTTCATACATTTTTTAAAAAATATTTCATTTTAAATTTTTTTGGGTATATAATAGATGTTTAAATATCTCATGAGGTACGTGAGATATATTTACAGAGGCAGGCAATGTATAATAATCACGTCATGGGAAATGGGGTATCCATCTCCTTAAACCTTTATCCTTTGTGTTACAGAAATCTGCAGTGCTTCACGAATTTGCGTGTCATCCTTGCGCAGAGGCTATGCTAATCTCTATAGCATTTCAATTTTAGTGTATGTGCTGCTGAAGTCAGCACCCTCATGCATTTCTATTTGCTTTTTAGCATTTCTGCAATCACTATGAGTAGAACATGTCTGTGTTAGCCTCCCAAAAGGAAGATGGATGGGCTGTAGAGGAGAGACGTACCAGATGTCTGTCTTACTTTGTGTTGTTATAACAAAATACTTTAGACTAGGTAATTAATAGAGAACAGAAATGTATGTTTAGTGGAGGCTGGAAACCACGATCAAGGCACCAGCAGGTTCAGATCTAGTAAGGGCCTAATCTCTGCTTCCAAGTTCGTGCCTTGTTCCTGCATCCTCTCTCTGAAGAAGAGGAATGCTGTATCCTCGGCAAGTAGAAGAGGTAGAAGGCATGGAAGGGCAAAAGAGAGAGGGGCAAACTCCCTTCACTGAGTCCTTTCATAATGACATTAATCCATTCATGAGGACAGAACCCTCATGATCTAAATACCTCCCCAAAGACCTATCCTCCCAACATTTGCTTTGGAGATTATGTTTCTAACACACAAAGTTTAGGGAATACATTCAGACCGTAACACCAGGTAAGCTGCCCCAGCCAAACGCAGCCTAAAGTGAGTCCCTGTTGGTATTTGCAAATGCACAAGCAGTTAACTGCAAACACAGGAGTAATGCCAGACATGTGGGCTCTGCTCTTGGTTGGATTTGGCAGGTTTCATTTAGATGGGAAAGTTCTGTTTCACGTGTTTTTCATTCTCTTCCACAGACTAATAGGCTAGACTAAGTGTGTCTTTCTCATGATGATGGCATCAGCTCATGTAGAACTGCATTTTACACAGTCTCTTGGATTCTTGACTTGGAACTAGCTCTCCGTAAGTTCTGCTTTATTCCGTTGGTCAAAGCAAGTTAGTTAGATAACCAAACCCCAAATCAGGGGACAGAGAAATGTCCTCTTTTGTGGAAGAAAATTCAAAGTCTCAAGGCAATAGCTTTAATCAGAAGGATTGTGAAGTATTGGAGCCATTAACACAATCTATGACTCCCAGAAAGATGTCACACAGTAAGTAAGTAATTACAGCATAATTCATTCATTAAACTTGTATTAAGTATTATGAAGAAGAAATACTTCATGGTAAGCTCTACATGGAAAATAGAGAGAACAAATATATTGTTAAGCATTTCTATTTCAAGATAACAATCCTGGATAATTATAATATTGACTATCACATTTCCATAGTAGGAGCTATTTAATAATGCACATGATATCTAGTCTGTATTTTGTTAAACGCGTAAAATTGACATTAAGCAACAAAACTAATATCCTGGTTATGTAAAAATCTCTGATTATTTTTGTATTCAATTTTGAGAGCTAAGCAAGCCAGGCTACTTCCTTCTATCTCCAATGATTTCGCACAAAACTTTTACACCGTTTGGGATCACATACTATGTGGCTTTATATCTTTAGGTTTGAGAAACATATATATTGCTTAGAGATTATGAGGGAGTGAGGCAGGGAATTACTAGGGAAAAAATTTGTCCTCAATGTGTTACCTTTGCAGAGAAAGAAAAATGCACCAACATTTATACTTTCTTGGGGATTTTGTTCAGGACGCTTCTCATTATTCTACCGTCCACTCCCTGACTCACTACTCTGCAGGAGGATGAAGGAGTATCTAATTTGTCCACATAATCAGTTGGCGTTTCAAAGCTCTCTTTTCTCCCTTGACTGCCTTCATGCAGAGTAAATTCTTCTCTTTTTCCTCTTCCAGTGTAATAAATATTTTGGGATCTATCCTCTCTTACAACAGGGTGGAAAGATGAGGAAGAAGCTGCTGTTTTGAAATTTTATCTGCATCTAGGTAGGCAAACTCAGTAAGAGTGGGATAAGCAAAATATCCCTGCTGTATTTTCCAATCTAGTTTTACAAATAATGTATACTTAGATTCTGATTTGGCTTCTTTTGTCAGCTGTTAGTTGATTGGATTTAAGATGGTTGCAAATTCTATGACATTCCTTCCTTTGAGAGTGGGGTCTATATCTCCTGCTCTATAAATTCAGTGAGGAAGTGATGCTATTTAACTTCCAAGGCTGGGACATAAAATTTCCATGCAGCTTTTACCTTGTTCTCTTAGAACAATCACTTTCCAGGTGCTTCCTCTTGGGTATCTCAGAATCCAGCTGCCATGCTAAGAGAAACCTAAACTAGGGAGGCCCTGTGTGGATAGCGGGCTTACAGTCCCAGCTGAGGCAGATTAAATCAGGCACCAGACAAGGAAGTGAAAGAGGCACCAAAATCAGAGACCAGAGACCAGCCATTTTTGTTGGACACTGTCTGAATTCCTGCTCCACAGGAGCAATTAACATAATCAAATGGTGGGTTTTTTCAGGCCACCAAATTAGGGCACATTTGTTATATAGCAATAATGACTGGTACATTTGAGAAAAGAGCATGGATGAGGGACAACCATATATCCATGCAACAGATGAATCATACAAAGGAAAAGGACAATTCTTGGGAAAAAGAACCCTCAGAAATGTAAATCTGTTTCAGGAGTTCTTCAAACCTCATCAGGATCTACCTGGCCAGAATCGGTTGCTTCCAATTAAGCCCCTAATATTCAAAGCCAACTATTAGCACAAGTCTGAAATGGCTTTAGGAATGTGATTTTAGAATGACTGAGGCCAGATTGTAATCACTAGAAACACAAGTATCACCCACCTAGTCAGCTCCATGCCAGCGCCCTGGAATGATGGAAATATATATGTACGTGACCTTAATTACAGAAAATTTAAAAATAGTTGTGTGTGCGTGTGTGTCTGTGGGTGGGTGTACTACCTTAGAGAAAAAGAAGAATGACAAGAAAACAAATTTATATCAGAGTTTGAGTTTAGTCATAATACACTCATCTTCAGATATTCTTTTGTCAGGCCTCTGAGCCCAAGCCAAGCCATCGCATCCCCTGTGACTTGCACGTATACACCCAGATGACCTTAAGTAACTGAAGATCCACAAAAGAAGTAAAAATAGCCTTAACTGATGACATTCTACCATTGTGATTTGTTCCTGCCCCACCCTAACTGATCAATGTACTTTGTAATCTCCCCCACCCTTAAGAAGGTTCTTTGTAATTCTCCCCACCCTTGAGAACCTACTTTGTGAGATCCACCCCTGCCTGCAAAACATAGCTCCTAACTCCACCACCTATCCCAAAACCTACAAGAACTAATGATAATCCACCACCCTTTGCTGACTCTCTTTTCGGACTCAGCCCCCCTGCACCCAGGTGAAATAAACAGCCATGTTGCTTACACAAAGCCTGTTTGGTGGTCTCTTCACACAGACGCGCATGAAATTTGGTGCCGTGACTCAGATCAGGGGCCCTCCCTTGGGAGATCAATCTCCTGTCCTCCTGCTCTTTGCTCCGTGAGAAAGATCCACCTACGACCTCAGGTCCTCAGACCGACCAGCCCAAGAAACATCTCACCAATTTCAAATCCGGTAAGTGGCCTCTTTTTACTCTCTTCTCCAACTTCCCTCACTATCCCTCAACCTCTCTCTCCTTTCAATCTTGGCGCCACACTTCAATCTCTCCCTTCTCTTAATTTCAATTCCTTTCCTTTTCTGGTAGAGACAAAGGAGACACGTTTTATCCATGGACCCAAAACTCCAGCGCCGGTCACAGACTGGGAAGGCAGCCTTCCCTTGGTGTTTAATCATTGCAGGGACGCCTCTCTGATTATTCACCCACGTTTCAGAGGTGTCAGACCATGCAGGGACGCCTGCCTTGGTCCTTCACCCTTAGCCACAAGTCCCGCTTTTCTAGAGGGCAAGAACCGCCAATCCCTTATTTCTGCACCCCGACCTCTTATCTCTGTGCCCCAATCCCTTATTTCCACACCCCGACCCCTTTCCTGCTTTTCTGGAGGGTAAGAACCTCCGAACTCCTTCGCTCCGTGTCTCTACGCTCTCTTCTCTCTAGGTTTGCCTCCATCACTATGGGCAACCTTCCACCCTCCATTCCTCCTCCTTCTCCCTTAGCTTGTGTTCTCAAGAACTTAAAACCTCTTCAAGTCATGCCTGACCTAAGACCTAAATGCCTTATTTTCTTCTGCAACACTGCTTGGCCCCAATACAAACTTGACAATGGCTCTAAATGGCCAGAAAACGGCACTTTCGATTTCTCCATCCTACAAGACCTAAATAATTTTTGTCGAAAAATGGGCAAACGGTCTGAGGTGCCTTACGTCCAGGCATTTTTCACACTTTGTTCCCTTCCTAGTCTCTGTTCCCAATGCGATTCCTCCCAGATCCTCCTTCTTTCCCTCCCACCTGTCCCCTCAGTCCCAACCCCAAGCGTCACTGAGTCTTTCTAATCCTCCTTTTCTACAGACCCATCTGACCTCTCCCCTCCTCCTCAGGCTGCTCCTCGCCAGGCCGAGCTAAGTCCCAATTCTTCCTCAGCCTCCGCTCCTCCACCCTATAATCCTTTTATCACCTCCCCTCCTCACACCCAGTCCGGCTTACAGTTTCCTTCCTTGACTAGCCCTCCCCCACCTGCCCAGCAATTTATTCTTTAAAAAGGTGGCTGGAGCTAAAGGCATAGTCAAGGTTAATGCTCCTTTTCTTTATCAGACCTCTCCCAAAATCAGTGAGCGTTTAGGCTCTTTCATCAAATGTGAAAAACCCAGCCCAGTTCATGGCTCGTTCAGCAGCAACCCTGAGACACTTTACAGCCCTAGACCCTAAAAGGTCAAAAGGCCGTCTTATTCTTAATATACATTTTATTACCCAATCTGCTCCTGACATTAAATAAAACTCCAAAAATTAGAATCAAACCCTACAACAGGACTTAATTAACCTCACCTTCAAGGTGTACAAAAATAGAAAAAAGTTGCAATTCCTTACCTCCACTGTGAGACAAAGCCCAGCCACATCTCCAGCACACAAGAACTTCCAAACGCCTGAACCGCAGCAGCCAGGCTTTCCTCCAGAACCTCCTCCCCCAGGAGCTTGCTACAAGTGCCAGAAATCTGACCACCAGGCCAAGGAATGCCCGCAGCCCGGGATTCCTCCTAAGCCGTGTCCCATCTGTGCGGGACCCCACTGGAAATCGGAATGTTCGACTCACCTGGCAGCCACTCCCAGAGCCCCTGGAACTCTGGCCCAAGGCTCTCTGACTCCTCGGCTTAGCGGCTTAGCGGCTGAAGACTGACGCTGCCCGATCGCCTCGGAAGCCCCGTAGACCATCACGGACGCCGAGCTTTGCGTAACTCTCACAGTGGAAGGTAAGTCCGTCCCCTTCTTAATCAATACGGAGGCTGCCCACTCCATATTACCTTCTTTTCAAGGGCCTGTTTCTCTTACCTCCATAACTGTTGTGGGTACTGACAGCCAGGCTTCTAAACCTCTTAAAACTCCCCAACTCTGGTGCCAATTTAGACAATACTCTTTTAAGCACTCCTTTTAGTTATCCCCACCTGCCCAGTTCCCTTATTAGGCCGAGACACTTTAACTAAATTATCTGCTTCCCTGACTATTTCTGGATTACAGCTGCATCTCATTGCTGCCCTTCTTCCCAATCCAAAGCCTCCTCTGCATCCTCCTCTTGTATTCCCCACCTTAACCCACAAGTATAAGATACCTCTACTCCCTCCTTGGCGACCAATCATGCACCCCTTACCATCTCACTAAAACCTAATCACCCTTACCCTGCTCAATGCCAATATCCCATCCCACAGCACGCTTTGAAAGGATTAAAGCCTGTTATCACTCGCCTGCTACAGCATGGGCTTCTAAAACCTATAAACTCTCCTTACCATTCCCCCATTTTACCTGTCCTAAAACCAGAAAAGGCTTACAAGTTAGTTCAGAATCTGCGCCTTATCAACCAAATTGTTTTGCCTATCCACCCCATGGTGCCAAACCCATATACTCTCCTATCCTCAATACCTCCCTCTACAACCCACTATTCTGTTCTGGATCTCAAACCTGCTTTCTTTACTATTCCTTTGCACCCTTCATCCCAGCATCTCTTTGCTTTCACTTAGACTGCCCCTGACACCCATTAGGCTCAGCAAATTGCGTGGGCTGTACTGCCACAGGCTTCACAGACAGCCCCCATTACTTCAGCCAAGCCCAAATTTCTTCCTCATCTGTTACCCATCTCGGTGTAATTCTCATAAAAACACACGTGCCCTCCCTGCTGATCGTGTCTGATTAATCTCCCAAACCTCAATCCCTTACAAAACAACAACTCCTTTCCTTCCTAGGCATGGTTAGTGCGGTCAGAATTCTTACACAAGAGCCAGGACCGCACCCTGTAGCCTTTCTGTCCAAACAACTTGACCTTACTGTTTTAGCCTAGCCCTCATGTCTGCGTGCAGCGGCTGCCGCTGCTTTAATACTTTTAGAGGCCCTAAAAATCACAAACTATGCTCAACTCACTCTCTACATTTCTCATAACTTTTAAAATCTATTTTCTTCCTCACACCTGATGCATATACTTTCTGCTCCCCGGCTCCTTCAGCTGTACTCACTCTTTGTTAAGTCCCACAATTACCATTGTTCCTGGCCCGGACTTCAATCCGGCCTCCCACATTATTCCTGATACCACACCTGACCCTCATGACTGTATCTCTCTGATCCACCTGATATTCACTCCATTTCCCCATATTTTCTTCTTTCCTGTTCCTCACCCTGATCACGCTTGATTTTATTGATGGCAGTTCCACCAGGCCTAATCGCCACACACCAGCAAAGGCAGGCTATGCTATAGTACAAGCCACTAGCCCGCCTCTTAGAACCTCTCATTTCCTTTCCATCGTGGAAATCTATCCTCAAGGAAATAACTTCTCAGTGTTCCATCTGCTATTCTACTACTCCTCAGGGATTATTCAGGTCCCCTCCCTCCCCTACACATCAAGCTTGAAGATTTGCCCCCACCCAGGACTGGCAAATTAGCTTTACTCAACATGCCCCGAGTGAGATAACTAAAATACCTCTTAGTCTAGGTAGACACTTTCACTGGATAGATAGAGGCCTTTCCTACAGGCTCTGAGAAGGCCACCGCAGTCATTTCTTCCCTTCTGTCAGACATAATTCCTCAGTTTAGCCTTCCCACCTCTATACAGTCTGATAACAGACCAGCCTTTATTGGTCAAATCAGCCAAGCAGTTTTTCAGGCTCTTAGTATTCAGTGAAACCTTTATATCCCTTACGGTCCTCTGTCTTCAAGAAAAGTAGAATGGACTAAAGGTCTTTTAAAAACACACCTCACCAAGCTCAGCCACCAACTTAAAAAGGACTGGACGATACTTTTACCACTTTGCCTTCTCAGAAGTCAGACCTGTCCTCAGAATGCTACAAGGTACAGCCCATTTAAGCTCCTGTATAGACGCTCCTTTTTATTAGACCCCAGTCTCATTCCAGACACCAGACCAACTTAGACTGTGCCCCCAAAAAACTTGTCATCCTTAATATCTTCTGTCTAGTCATACTCCTATTCACCGTTCTCAACTACTCATACATGCCCTGCTCTTGTTTACACTGCTGGTTTACACTGTTTCTCCAAGCCATCACAGCTGATATCTCCTGGTGCTGTCCCCAAACTGCCACTCTAAACTCTTGAAGTAAATAAATAATCTTTGCTGGCAGGACTATGCTGAATCTCCTTAGGCACTCTCTAATCAGATGTCCTAAGTCTTCCAAATTCTTAGACCTTTTAGACCTGTTTTTCTCTTTCTCTTATTCCATCTAGTTTCTCAATTCATCCAAAACCGTATCCAGGCCATCACCAATAATTCTATATGACAAATGTTTCTTCTAACATCCCCACAATATCACCCCTTACCACAAGACCTCCCTTCAGCTTAATCTCT